>NC_046170.1:7639021-8336521 GCF_011064425.1 Rattus rattus | reverse complement strand
GACTTGTTCTGAACTATTGAAATACATTGCAAATTACACTGCAGTGTGGGTTAGGTAGAACTCAACTGGCATAGCACTGACCCTCGCAAAGTCAGGTCTGTTTTCCTCAGCACCTTCATTCCTACTCCTTCTCTTTGTCTGGTTGCCTCAAGTTCCACTTCATTTGGGGTCAAGCGTGTGTATGAAGTGGCTGCCAGGTTTCAAGGATGTTTCTGTAAATGTTTACGATAGGTTTTACATTTGTGTAAGCAAAACTAACCTATTTATCCTTCTATTCTTTTTTGCAGCCTCACTTTCATGCCAGCACTCTGTATCCCTAAGATACTATTATGTCCTCTTGGTAAAACAATTTATGTATTATTATATTCTGGGTTGTTTTTACCCTAGGGGTGGAAAAAACAACAAAAACACAGAAAACAAAACAAAACAACCTTAAAAAGCGCACACATACACAACATATACTTGGAGGTCTCTTGTTTCCATACACACTCAAAGGAAAAATACTATCTACTAGACATCCACATTTGTGCCGAGGAATGTGTAAAAGGGGCAAGAATATCCCTCATAAGAGGGGGACAGAAGCTGTATCCTAACAAGGACAAGGTTTCCAAATGTTTTTAAGAGGATGGTCTCTGGATGAAGAAACTACGGAGCAGGGAAGGCATCTGAAAAGAACGAGAGCAGCAGCTGAGGAGGCCGGCATCCATTTAAACAGAGAAGTGGTGTTTGACCTTTAGAATTTAGCCAAAAGCTTGAACAACCTCACTTCTGAGCCTGTGTGCGCAGAGAAGGCACTAATCTCAGTCCCACTTTAATAAAATTTTATCAAACGTTTTGCGTACAGCTTGAGCGGGGCATCACTCAGACTGCCAGTAGCCAGCTGCGGCCTGTGGCATGGTCAAATACCAACCGGGCTGCAGCTCATTGTGGGCAACTAGAAGGAAAGACAGACTGTACCGGTGACATCGAATCAGATGAAACACAACACAAATGAACACTAAAATCACTCTTTGCTTGGCGAGAGGTCATGCTTTAGTTTTTACATGCAAGTAGGATATTTTTCTATAACTGAGTTTTCTTTTATACTCTCGTTTAATTAATAATCATTGAAGGAGCTTGAAAATCTATATTCTCAGAAGATATGGTTTTATTAGTGTGTATTAATTATACAAAAGGGATTTATTATGACATTCCCATGCATGCATCTAATGTACTTTGATCATATTCATTCGCTCTGCCTCTGTTTCACCCCTCCCATCTTTTCCCTACTCGTCCACCCACTTTCTTACCCTCTGATTATGTCCCTTTTAATCCCATGTCACATTTCCCTGTCCTACATCTCCCAGAGGAGAAGACACAGACAGGATTTGCCATTATACTTGACTTACTTTACATACCATGATGGTGTCCAGTTCCATCTAAACTTCAGCTGCAGAAGTTTCTGTGATTTCATCTTTTATGAAATCTCTTTTTACTTTTCTTGTGGCTAAGAAAACTCCATTGTATATTTATGTCATGTAGCCACTATGTAGCCACTACGTGTTGATGGTCTCCTAGGAAGATTCCATTGTTTCTGAATAGGCATGCATGAGTATGGTAAGCTGGCTTTGACTTCTCTGTGTCCAACTCAGAACTAGAATGGGTGGGTCGCATTAGAGTTTCACTTTTAATCTCTTGAGGGAAATCACATACTGATTAACAGTGACTTTCCTAGGTTAATTTCTTAACTTGAATAAGATACATATCTGTCACATCTGATGTCAGCCGTCATCTTTTGTTGTTATTGCTTATGTTTTGGATATCTTACGGGTACTTTTTTATATGTAATTCACTAAACTAATTAGCGATGGCTGTATTGTACATCCATTGGGGCCTCGGCAACTAATCAAAGAAAGGCAACTTTCTCTCTCTCCAAAGTCATCAATGGCCCCTACTTCCTCAAATAGACTGCAGGCATTGGGAGTCCTTCCCAATCTGTGCGATAATTTATAACTTCTTTGATTTACATTTCTGTTTTTACATTTTTCAAACTATCTTCTAAGATGCATACTTAGCCTTGGGCTGGGCTAGAAGTTGTTCTATCCATAACAGCTAAGAAACGTAAGCAGCCTAGATGTCAACTTTTTAATGCAGGCCTATTTACGTCATCGTCCATTCTTAATTTCATTATTTGCTGTTTTTTATTTTTAAATTTCAACCATATTCTTTTACATTCTGATGCATTGTGTTTTGTAGTGACACTGAGAATCTATAGCTCTTCATAGTACATTCAATTATTTTGAAGTTAATTGCCTATTATCTGTCCTCTAGAAATATTAGTTGTATCTATTTCCGTTTTCCAATCTGTAAAATAGATGACGTTTTATTTCCATGTCAGTTTAGTCATTCCATCAACTCAGCATTTATTGTTATTGTTATTATTATTATTATTATTATTATTATATTTTACATTTTTACTATTAATTGTTATAGCTCATTCTTATACTGGAGACTTTGACATAAAAGAGTTCTTTTATTTGGGGAGAGCACCACAATGATGGCTGAACATGAGGAGTTAATCCGGCTGATTGACATGCTGTGGAGAGAGCATGCAATCCTCATTTTTCCCCCACGCAATCTCCCTGTGTCTGGGATAATTGGTTGTCCTGTCTCATCAGCATCAATGGAGGGAGGAAGGACACACATAACACCTGAGCTGTGAGGTTTTTTTTTTTCTTACCCTTTCTTTGTCCTCTTCCTAATGATAGGAGCACAATAGAAATGGAGAGAAAATACAAGACTAGGATGAAAAGTATATGAAGAGAAAATAATGCCATATAGATATAGCCATTGGAAATAAGGAGATCATATATATTTTACTTAAAAATATCATTGTTCTTCAGATAGAGACTTTATGTCCTTGGCTCTAAATATTGTTAGGATTAAAATTGGTACAAGACATATCTATTGAATTTTACAGGAAGCAAGTAAGTGAGAAATGACCAAACAGGTTTTGTTCTAACCACTACTAGTAAGATGTTCTTCCTAGGAAGCTGGGCTCACCAGAAACACTTTTATAGATCTTCATATTCACTAATGAGTAAAAATCAGTATGAAATTTGAAAATTTTTTCCTTTGGTTACTTAATTTACCTCCTATCCTTTGACTTTCAAAACATAAAGTAAATGTAAATTCTATACACATATTTCAATAGCATGATGGATTCAATGAAATTCCAGTTAAATGTGAGGTGTACATATTGTGGAGAAGTGTTTGGGTTTCACTCCTATCACTACAACTTGCCTCAGTCTGTAGGCTTCTATTATGTCTATGTGTGAAGATGATAACTAACTGTGTCTTTGATATCATGTTACTTACAAAGAAGGTGGATTGGAATTGACTCTCCCCCACTTTCCTCGTGTATGTTTATGCTTGGCTCTCCATGTTCAGCTTCCCAACATGACAGCAGCCTAAAGTGAAGCTCTTTTATTGGAAGTCCCGGTGTCAATGGGTAAATAAACCGAAAACTAAAAAAAGAAAGCATTGCTAGGTCGCAAATGAAGACAGAAACGTTGTGAATCTGAAATGAAAACAATCCACAAACGGCATTTAGAAGAATGCCTAAACCAAAGCAAGCAAATACTCATCCAGGACTACTGTTGACTGTGCTTCAAAGAGATCAAACTGGATCTCTTTAAGAGATCAAACCAGATCTCTCTAAGCGAGAAGATAGTGATTTCTGCACTTTAGCATATGTCCTATGTCTGGAAAGTACTTTGGCCCCACAGTGTGACTGTAAATGTGCTAGTTACAGTGTTAAAGTCAGACACTGACTCATCTTTAATCTTTCCTTTTCTTCACATGAGATCCAGGAAATGAACTGTAGGAACAATAAATCCCAAG
This sequence comes from Rattus rattus, assembly GCF_011064425.1. Taxonomy (NCBI): domain Eukaryota; kingdom Metazoa; phylum Chordata; class Mammalia; order Rodentia; family Muridae; genus Rattus; species Rattus rattus. The sequence goes on along the minus strand of NC_046170.1, from coordinate 8,332,639 downwards.
AGTCTTAGGTATTTAGCTTAGTCATATGAAAAAGACTGGCCGCTGTCTAGGTGAGATATTAGGTTCAACCCAAGTATAAAATTAAAAATAAATTAACATTTGAGTTTACATATTATATATATATATACATATATATGATATAAATATATGTTGGATGTAAAATATATAGAGAAGAGAAAATGGAATATTATATATATGTACATACATATATATATATATACTATTTATAAGTGAAAAACCAAAATGACAAATTATAAATATACCACCAGAATTAAACAGACATCATTAAGGCTAAAGATATGTAATTATATTTTAGTTAGCATTGTAAAAAACGAAAATAACACTGAAGTGAATATGTGCTTGTAGATCTCTTCCAAATCTGATATCTTTCCTTTAGATAGATATGCATGGGTATGGTTGCTGGACACAGGGCTCTTCTAATTTCATGTAATAATTGTACATCACATCAAGGTCATTGTAATTCTATAAAAAAAGCAAGTAATTATTTTTAGATGTTCTATCCTAGCTTTCCCGTGACAGAGCAGTGTCATTAAAGAAAGAACAAAAGAGAAGGAACAGTATTGTATCACTTGAACCTAGTTGTTCAGATTACATTTTCATTTGTGAAACACTGAATGCTGTAAGAATTTTAAGGAGTGATTGCTCAATACAGTGACATGAATTCCCTCTGGGGCTTGAACTTGTCAGACTTACCTGCAGAAGTAGGGCATTTCCTTCTGGCATTTGTGAGTGGAACAGTGCACTGGCCTGCTGTATCTGTGTTCACCTGTCTTCTGGTATTTTCGACACTGCTTGAACCCAATCATCAAATCAAATTTTCAGGAATTATCTCTCAAAGAATATGTCTCTCAAAGTAAATATGCAGTCGCCATCGTAGCTCAGGCTGCTGCATCTGAGCATAGATAAAAATAATATTTGAGGAGCTATTTTAGACTATAGTCTGGGTAGTTCTGTTTTTTTTTTTTACGTAGAGAATGGGATACTCTATGTGGTGCTGGTTGTTCTTGAAGTTGCTATGTATTCCAGGCTAGCTTCGAACTTCCTCTTTATTACTGCTATTAACGTTATGTGCTACCATATCCATCATTGGGTTATCTGAATACTTTTGTTTCACATTTCAGATAAAAATTTCCCCTTGTTACAATTAAAGAAATAGTCATAGATAATAGCTTACTAGATGCTCCATAAAACTTTACGTATAACACAAGTTATGTCTCAGTTCCAAGTGTATGCATCAGTCACATAATAAAGAAGGAATAAGTAATTCCTTTAATGTTTTCCACAAATGAGACGTTATTTTTATTAATTTCTAAGTGTTTAATTCTTGGATACTTTATGTATTTACATTTCAAATGTGATCTCCTTTCCTGCCACTTGCATACCCCTTTCTCCCTCCCCATGTTTCTTTGAGGATGCTGCCACTTGCACCCAGCTACTCCAACCTCAACACCAGGGTGTTGAGGCATTACCCTTCTTAGGTGCAAAGGCATTTCCTTCTATTGATGCTGGGTAATGCCATCTTCTGCTACATATGTATCTGGAGTCATGGGTTCCTCCTTGTGTACTCATTGGTTCATGGACTAGTCCCTGGGAGTACGGGTGGGGTCTGGTTGATTGATATTGTTGTTTTTATTATGGGCTTGCAAGCCCATTCAGCTCTTTCACTGGGGTCCCCTGTTCAGTCCAAAGGTGAGCTGCAACCATCCTCATCTGTATCAGTAGGGCTCTGGCAGAGCCTCTCAGGAGACACCCATATCTGGCTCCTATCAGTGTGCACTTCTTGGCATCATCAATAGTGACTGGGTTTGGTGGCTGCACCTGGGATGGATCCCCAGGTGGGGCAGTCTCTGGAAGAACTTTTCTTCAGTCTCTGCTCCACTCTTTGTTCCTGTATTTCCTCCCATGAATATTTTGCTCTCCATTCTAAGAAGGAATGAAGCAACCACGTTTTGGTCTTCCTTTTTCTTGAGTTTCATGTGGTCCCGTGGATTGCATCTAGGGTAATTCCAGCTTTGGGGCTAATATCTACTTATCAATGAGTGCATATCATGTGTGTTTTTCTGTGATTGGGTTATCACACTCAGGATGATATTCTTTTCTTCCATCCATTTACCTATGCATTTCATGAAGTCATTGTTTTTGATAGCTGAGTAGTAGTAATCCATTGTGTAGAGGTACCATGTTTTCTGTATCTATTCCTCTGTTGAAGGTCATCTGGGTTCTTTTTAGCTTCTGACTATTATAAATAGGGCTGCTATAAACATAGTGGTGCATGTGTCTTTGTTGTATATTGGAACATCATTTGGGTATATGCCCAGGAGTGATATAACTGGATCCTCAGGTAGTACAATATTCAATTTTCTGTACCCCATTTTTAAGAGAGTTATTTGACATTCTGGAGTCTAACGTCTCGAGTTTTTTGTATATATTTGATATTAGCCCTCTATCAGATACAGGATTGGTAAAGACCTTTTCCCAATCTGTTGGTTGCTATTTTGACAGTGACTTTAGTCTTACAGAAGCTTTGTAATTTTATGAGATTGCATTTGTCTGTTCTTGATCTTAGAGCATAAGCCATTGGTGTTCTGTTCAGGAATTTTTCCCCTGTGCCTATGTGTTTGAGGCTCTTGCCCTGTTTCTCTTCTATTAGTTTCACTGTGTCTGGTTTTATGGGGGGTCTTTTATCCACTTGGACTTGAGCTTTGTACAAGGAGATAAGAATGGGTCAATTTGCATTCTTCTACATGCTGACCACCAGTTGAACCAGCACCATTTGTTAAAAATACTGTCTTTTTTCTGTTGAATAGTTTTACCTCCTTTGTCAAAGTTCAAGTGACCATAGGTGTGTGGGTTCATTTCTTGGTCTTCAATTCTATTCCATTAATCTACCTGCCTGTCTGTGAACCAATAACATGCAGTTTTTATCATTATTGCTCTGAAATACAGCTTGAGGTCAGGGATAGTGATTCCCCCAGAAGTTCTTAGACATTATAATATTTTAAATTAAAAATACCAGCAAAAGTACTTGGAATATAAAAATTGACCTTTAATTTTAAAGATGATGAAACACAGAACGTTTAATTTACATGTTGAGATTTCCTATTAGAAAATGGCAAAATATGATTCACTCTGTCACAATAAAGCTAAGTTGATAAATTTTCTACTGCTGTAAAATATATTAAATGTCTGATACTTTTCAACATTAAAGCAAATATATATTAGTGTTTTCATGAAGAAGAAGGTTGATATCTTCAGGTAAAATCACAGTCTTAGGACAGGCTGTCCCATTTTTCATTCATAGACTGTGTAAATGGTCAAACCAATGAAGATTTTGCTTTCCTTTTCCAAATATCATTTGACCCATGTAAATATGATTTCACTGATGTGCATACTCTAGATTCAGATGCTTATGATGAACTCTAGAGCTGTACCCAGAACTACTCTTCAGGTTCACTTCATTTTGGCTCAGTGCTTGAACATGAATTTTCATCAGCCCAGTTCACTTCAGTTCTATGTACCCTACCTAATACTGTCTAACATCCCATATGAGGATAATAGAGAAAATCATAATGTTAGATTGGTCAGCACCCAAACCTACCAAGAACTGCCTGTTTCCAGGGGGGGAAATTTTTCTGGTAAGCCGCTGGTGCTTTTGTAAAGACACAAGTGTTGTCCTTGGTTTGTACTACATTTGTTAAATGTGTTGCCAGTCCACCAGAAGGTAGAGTTCAAGTTTAAGCTGAGAATAGTGATGGCTACTTTTCAAGGCCAAATGGAGAGGTTTCTGTTGGGAAGCTAGAGTCACCCAGCAGGGTTTGATGGATGTTTGCCGTCCATATTATGTGACTGTCAGACAGATGGTAGGTGAATGGAATGTTCCCAATAGAAGGGTGATGATATATTTATATTTGAATCTTCATATCTATTAAAATATCTGACTCACTTTAGATTTTTCACAGCATATGACTTTGATTGACTAGTTCCTCTAAGGAGAATAATGATCATGAGTTTAAAGAATAATGTATTTAACCTTCTTCATCTGTTTGTTAAAGAACTAATACTATCTTTATAACATATTGAATTGCAACAAATGCATTGTGAAGCAAATTCATGTGGGTTCTTTATAAATACCCTTGGGAGGTGATATTTTAGTTACACTGATATTTATACATAGCTAGGAATCTGGTTCACCTTTTTAAAAACTACAGTCTCTGTGTGGACCAAATAGTAACCCATCCTAGTTTGGACATGATAACCATGTTCAATATATAGAAATGTGTGGGCTCATAGGAAGACCTTAAGGGATAGAAGCATTTAGATATCCACTACTTCTCGGATACTGTTCAGACTATCAAGATAGTATGTGTTGATTACTTGAAATAGCTAAATTCCCTAGGGAATCTCTCTGTCGTTTATAAGTTTTATGTTCAGAATATTTCACCATCTCCACTGATTTAGAGGAAGCTGTCAACAGCTCTGGGTTACCATAGAAAAAAAACCAGAAGTTATCATATTAGAAAATTTCCCTCTGACAAGATACCATCCATGTGTCTAGCTTTTACTATTTAACTGATAATATAATTTGAGCATTTCCTATATGCTAAATTCTTATGAGTACAAGCAAAATTTTTGGAAAGACCTCTTAATGACTTTTTTTAGAAATTGTAGAGTTAAAAAAATCGGAACAAAATGACATTGTTTAACTCTCCTGTCTTATCCCTCCTATGTTCACATCATTCCCAAGTTCATACCACTTCCAAATTCAAGGCCTCCATTGAAAACCATTGTTGTTACATATACATATATGCTAATACCTGCCTTACCATTTAGTGTTACCTGCATATATATGTTTCTAGGACTGACCATTTATTACTGGATAATCAACCAAAGTGATCATCCTTGGGGAAGACTAGTCTCCATGTAGCAACAGTTTTTGCTTGTTTATAGCTCTTCATCTTTGCATAAAGTCCCACAACCTTTTCTCCATTGACAGTTTTAGATTTAAATATTGTAGGTTTTCACATGTCATTTAGGTAATCATATTGCTGAGATTTCATGGCTTCCATGCCTGGAAGACACAATCTTGCAGAAGTCTTACTGGTTCTCTGGGTCTTAGACTAGTTCTGGGCTTTGAGTCCTGGTTGCCAGAGTTGTGTTGTAGATGTATAAATTTGGTCTGAGCATCTTCTGGTCAGTTGCTTGCATTTGGACTAGTTGTAGCTTTCTATAATGAACACCTTCTGATGTACAGAGAGACATTTCTTTGATGAGGGCTGAGACCTACATGCAAAACTGAAGATTTGAGCAACAAATTAAAGATGGAAGAGAGTGTGTAACATTTCTCAGGGTCTGGACCACCTCAGTCAATATATTTTTTTTTCTTTTTTCTTTTTTCCTTTCTCTCTTTCTTTCTTTCTTTCTTTCTTTCTTTTTTTTTTTGGTTCCCTTAGAAGAATTTTTATTTTTTGTTTTCCCCTTCTGGAACATTTTTTTTTTTCTTTCTTTTTTTTTTTTTTTTTTCAGACCAAGGGAAATTGGTCTGAAGTTCTCTTTCTTTGTTGGGTCTTTGTGTGGTTTAGGTATAAGAGTAATTGTGGCTTCGTATAAGGTATTTGGTAGTGCTCCATCTGTTTCAATTTTGTGGAATAATTTGGATAGTATTGGTATGAGGTCTTCTATGAAGGTCTGATAGAATTCTGCACTGAACCCGTCTGGACCTGGGCTCTTTTTGGTTGGGAGACCTTTAATGACTGCTTCTATTTCCTTAGGAGTTATGGGGTTGTTTAACTGGTTTATCTGTTCCTGATTTAACTTCAGTAACTGGTATCTGTCTAGGAAATTGTCCATTTCCTCCAGATTTTCAAGTTTTGTTGAATATAGGCTTTTATAGTAGGATCTGGTGATCTTTTGAATTTCCTCTGAATCTGTAGTTATGTCTCCCTTTTCATTTCTGATTTTGTTAATTTGGATACACTCTCTGTGTCCTCTCATTAGTCTGGCTAAGGGTTTATATATCTTGTTGACTTTCTCAAAGAACCAAAATTTGGTTCTGTTGATTCTTTCTATGGTCCTTTTTGTTTCTACTTGGTTGATTTCAGCTCTGAGTTTGATTATTTCCTGCCTTCTACTCCTCCTGGGTATATTTGCTTCTTTTTGTTCTATAGCTATTAGGTGTGCTGTCAAGCCGCTGACATATTCTCTCTCCTGTTTCTTTCTGCAGGCACTCAGAGCTATGAGTTTTCCCCTTAGCACAGCTTTCATTGTGTCCCATAAGTTTGGGTATGTTGTACCTTCATTTTCATTAAATTCTAAAGAAATCTTTAATTTCTTTCTTTATTTCTTCCTTGACCAGGTTATCATTGAGTAGAGCATTGTTCAACTTCCACGATATGTGGGCATTCTTCCCTTTATTGTTATTGAAGACCAGCTTTAGGCTGTGGTGGACTGATAGCACGCATGGGATTATTTCTATCTTTCTGTACCTGTTGAGGCCCATTTTTTGACCAATTTTATGGTCAATTTTGGAGAAAGTACCATGAGGAGCTGAGAAGAATGTATATCCTTTTGTTTTAGGATAAAATGTTCTATAAATATCTGTTAAGTCCATTTGGTTCATGATTTCTCTTAGTCTGTCTATGTCTCTGTTTAATTTCTGTTTCCATGATCTGACCATTGATGAGAGTGGGGTGTTGACCTTTTTCCCTTACTGCTTTTAATTTTCTTTCTTTATTTTGTGCATTTGGTGTTTTGACTATTATGTGATGGGAGGATTTTCTTTTCTGGTCCAATCTATTTGGAGTTCTGTAGGCTTCTTGTATGTTTATGGGCATCTCCTTCTTTAGGTTAGGGAAGTTTTCTTCTATGATTTTGTTGAAGATATTTACTGGTCCTTTCAGCTGGGAGTCTTCAATCTCTTCTATACCTATTATCCTTAGGTTTGATTTCCTCATTGAGTCCTGGATTTCCTGTTTGTTTTGGACCAGTAGCTTTTTCCAATTTACATTTTCTTTGACTGTTCTCCCAATGATTTCTATGGGATCTTCTGCTCCTGAGATTCTCTCTTCTATATCTTGTATTCTGTTTGTGATGCTTGTTTCTATAGCTCCTTGTCTCTTCCGTTGGGTTTTTAGCCAGGGTTGTTTCCCTGTCTCCTTTCTTTATTGCTTCTATTTCCATTTTTAATTCCTTCAACTGTTTGATTGTATTTTCCTGGAATTCTTTCAAGGATTTTTGTGATTCCTCTCTATAGGCTTCTACTTGTTTATGTATGTTTTTCCTGTGTTTCTCTAAGGGAGTTCTTCATGTCTTTCTTGAAGTCCTCCAGCATCATGATCAAATGTGATTTTAAATCTAGATCTTGCTTTTCTGGTGTGTTTGGATATTCAGTGTTTGCTTTGGTGGGAGAATTGGGCTCCAGTGATGTTATGTAGTCTTGGCTTCTGTTGCTTGGGTTCCTGTGCTTGCTTCGCCAACAGGCTGTCTCTGGTGTTACCTTGTTCTGCTATTTCTGACAGTGGCTAGACCGTCCTATAGGCCTGTGTGTCAGGAGTGCTGTAGAACTGTTTTCCTGTTTTCTTTCAGCCAGTTATGGGAACAGAGTGTTCTCCTTTCGGGCATGTAGTCTTTCCTGTCTACTGGTCTTCAGCTGTTCCTGTGGTCCTGTGTCCTGAGTCCACCAGGCAGGTTGCTTGGAACAGAAAAGTTGGTCTTACCTGTAGTCCTGAGGCTCAAGTTGCTCATGGGGGGCTGCTTTTGAGCTCTTTGTTAGTGCGGGAACCAGGAGGGCCTGCACCACCTTTTCCTGGGAGCCCCCGTGCACCGGGGTCCCAGATGGCGTTAGGTGTTTTCTTCTGGAGTCAGAAATGTGGGCAGAGTGTAGTCTCTTCTGGCTTCTCAGGCGTGTCTGCCCCTCTGAAGGTTTAGCTCTTCCTCCCATGGGATTTGTGTGGGGAGAACTGTTGACTAGTTTGCCTCAGGTCCGGGTGGTGTCTGGACTGCGGGGGATCTGCCATTCGAGTGCCCCTATCTTCTGGTTCCCAGAGGCTGTATACAGTTTCTTCTTGGGCCAGGGATGTGGGCAGGTGTCGGCAGTATTGGTGGTCTCTCCCACTCTTCAGTCTCAGGCGTGCCCACCAGTCAGGGCGATGAGCTCTCTCTCCAAAGGGGTTTGGGAGCAGTGAGCTGTGGTCCGGGATCAGAGAGGTTGGGGCTCCAGCTAAAAACCAGAAGTGACTGGTCCCAGAGGAATTTTGCCCCTGTGTGCCCTGAATCCACCAGGCAGGTCTCTTGGAGCAGAAAAGTTGCTCTTACCTGTGGTCCTGAGGCTCAAGTTGCTCGTGGGTGGCTGCTTTTTCTAGTTCCACTTATTATCTTCATTTTTCATGACTTCTGTCCTTTACAGCTAAATATTATGTCATTGTTTGTATTGCCACACATTTGTATTAATTCATAATTTGAAGGGCATTTAGTTGTTTAACTTCATACCTACCATGAATACAATAGGCATGTGCATGGCTGAGCAAGCTGCTATGTCAACTTCTTTGAGCATATGCCAAGTCATAGTATAGCTGTGTTATATGGTAGATTTATTATTATTTTTTAGCTTTTTGAGGATTCTCTTTTCTGATTTCCAGAATAGCCTCAAAGTTTCCCTTCCCATTTATAGTAAATGATGTTTATATTTTCACTAGAACATTTATATATTGCCATTTCAACTATGATGTGATGAAATCTCAAAGATGTTTTAACTATAATTACCAAATTTCCAAACACGATGAAACCTTTTTGAGATGGTTCTTTTCGAGATTGTTTTTTGTTATTTCATTTCTTGGAGAGGTCTCTATTCAGACACCTGGCTTACTTTCTATCTGATGTGCTTTGCTTTTTGTTATTGCTTTTTGTGTTAGCTGATTGGTTTTTGTTTGTTTGTTTGTTTGTTTTTTGTTTTAGTACACTATATATTCTAAATTAAATATTAAATTTCTGTCTGATATATTGATGACAAAGATTCCAATTCTAGAAACATCTTCTTCTTGAATCATGGTTATAGCTATATAGCTGTTAGTTTTAGACGGCCTCACTTGTTTTAAGGGAAGGCTATGAGAAGCAGTATGCAACCTCTCTCGTTGGGTCTTCCAACAGTGTTACTTAGCTCCTTTTTGTTATAATCTAGTTTAAGACTCCACTTTGCCACGGATCATGTACGTATCTTCCTCCTTCTTCCTCCTGTTCTTTCTCTCTCTCTTCTTCTTCATGTTTTATTTCCCTACCTATAAAGGACCAGCGAACTATAACAATATTTTGCCTACTTGAAAATAGTCTGTTATCTTTATAATGAGTCATATACTTTTATTAGTACATGAACAAGTCATTACTCTATTTGCCTTAAGTAGAAGCCCTTGATAAAATCCATGTGCCATATAATACTGAAGAGGGAGCTGAAGTGTCTACCGCGCCATCCACATAGATTGTTATTCTGTGAGGGTAGCTTCTATTGCATGATGCAGTATTAAGTGAATGGGTTCTCAGTGGTGTTCTACTCTACTTATGAACATCCTGAGAGCATTAGGGTACAGGTTATCCTCGGACATATGTACATAATTCAAAAATAAATGCTTGCCCTTAAACATATCATTCACTTACAAAGTAAACATTAACTTCCTTTACGGACACCAGAGTTCAAGGTAGGAGAGAAACTTGGAAAAGAAATGGCATGAAAATACCAGATGAATTTAAGATATTAATAATAAATCCATATAGGATTTTTGCTCATTTGAATTTTTTTGGGCTTTTCATAAAACTTAATAGATGACCTTTTCAAAAGCTTCTTGCATACTCATAATATTATGATATACTGTGAAATCATTAAAATTGCCATACATCGTAAAATTAAACTGTTAAAAGTGGTTATAAATGATAAAATTTTGCTGTAACTATTTGGGCATCATCTTAAAGATTCATGTATTTATCATTTTACACAAAGTCAAAGGTAAATTTACATTTCCCCCCTCTTGATAAATCTAGGTGTTAAATTTTAAATTGTATTTACTTATGTATTTATTTATTTACTTACTTGTTTATCTGACTGATTGTGTGTTTGTGTGCATATAAGTACCATGGCATGCGGGTGGAAGCAAAAACACAACCCGCAGAAATTGGTTCTCTCTTTCTATCATGCAATTCTCAGGGCTCGAATGCAGGTTGTCTTACCAGTTCATAAATGTATTTCTTTCAGTGTGAAATATAACCTAGCTAAATGCAACTGTCCTGACTACAGGTCCACAGTGTATAAATTCCTCCTATACAGACATCCAATAAGAAAGTGGTCAACATCCCAATATTCTCCCTTACACTCTGCTAAATAAAAATGGAATCACACAATGCATGTCCTTCCTTGAGCTGTAATTGTGGGTGTATGCATTATGTAAGTATTGAGTTTGTGGAATCATAAATCAGTGTAGTTGTATGTTGATGATTCTCATTTTCAGCATCTATTTTATGATATTCTACAAAAAGATGAGTCAATTGTATTAAATTCTCAGTCATAATAAAATATGATGCATCTCTCATACACTGCAAAATAAATAGCTACACTAATTTCATGATTATTGTTGTTTTACTGAGACAAAGCTTCAAAATTGTGCCTAGACAGTTAACGTAGAACAGAGTTCCCGTTTTCATGACACTTTCTGCTAAGCAGTTTCAAACTTGGATGCTATTATCCCTAAGTACATTGCAGGGTTGATAAGGAGGAGAAAAGTTATTATGAATCATGAAATACTTCCACAATCAAAACACATCTTACTGCATTTTCAAACAAGTGAGTAGATTCACAGGAAATGAAAGCTGTTCATGCAAAGACGTCTTTTACTTAATGGTGAAAATAAGACAAAATCCTGAGTCATTTTCTCCCAGCCATATTCAATTTCACCTGTTCTCCTATTTCATGTAAGAATTTTGTGATATAAGATATCAAATTCAATAGATGTAAACCAAAGTCACTAAAGAAAAACACATTTTTCTTCTCCTCCTTCACTCATAGTATTCTCCCATAGTAATAGGCACAAAGCCACCAGTCATTTTGAAAGACTGAATTAAAATGCAATGACTTTGGATTGATAAATGTGTTTGGATAAATAAGTCCTCCAGACGATGACAGTTTTGTAGGCTAAAGAAGTGGTTCAATGGTTAAGAGCACATATTGCTCTTGCACTTGAAAGTTATCCAAGATGGTGGTTCCAAGCAACCATGTTGGGCAATTGACAACAGCTTTACCACTTGCTCTGGGCATCTATTGGCTTTTTCTGGCCTGATTGAGCACATGTACTCTCACAGAAATTCCCACACATAGAAGCACATACACACATATATAAAAGCAACATAAAAATCTTCAGAAGAAAAAAATAAAGTACGATAATCTGTAAACTGTCTTAGGTTGGTGAAGATGCTGTGTTCTATGGCATGGGGAAATTAAAGTACCTTGTTGTCCCAACATGGGAAGAGCAGCTTGGAATGTTCTAGTGGAACTGGTGTAGACGCGGTGGACTTTTAAATATAAGTATATGTTAAAAGGAAGACAAGAGGGGTTGGGGATTTAGCTCAGTGGTAGAGCGCTTGCCTAGCAAGCGCATGGCCCTGGGTTTGGTCCCCAGCTCCGGAAAAAAAAAAAGAAAAAGAAAAAGAAAAAAAGAAAAAGAAGACCAGAACTGATCTTAAGTCACTTGGATAATATTTTGGCAAATGTTGGAAGAGAAGAAAAATGTTTTTGTTTCTGATTTGTTTTGTTCATAAGTTCATACAGCAAACACATCTCAGCTGGTTCCCTGATTTTAACTTATTAAGACCACCCATGAATTTCTGGCTACTGTACAAAAAGATGGCCCAGTCTATATTTTCAAACTGATTTTTCCATTGCTATAGCAAGACTAGGAATCTTGTTCAAAAACTGTGAGTACACGACTACCAAGTTCTTTCTATCTGGCATCTAAGAAAACGTAAGCCTGAAAGGAGAAAGAACTCTCCTTCTTTCTCTGAATTCAATGTGAGTTTTACATTCCTCCGCAAGCTAGTGGCAGAGAAATGTTTAGCAAATTCTTTGCTTTAATTCTCGAGGAGACATTTTATAAAACGAATGCAAATCTACTTTTCTTTCAGCCAGGAAAAATATTTGCATCGTGCTAAAGTGAAATGTGGATGGGGCAAACTGAAACTTATGCTTCCATGCCTTATCAAATTTTAGCTCTGTTCACTAAAGATGCAAGGATAAATTGACAGGGGAAGGGGACAAGGTCCCTCTGTCTTTGAAAACTCCCAAGGGTTAATGTATTTTCTTTTAAGACCCCCTTCTCCAGAATAAATCCCACATAGTGTTAAAAATAGTATCACTACTTAGGTTTAATTATAATTGTTTTCTTCATGTTCCCATAAGAAACACTTCAGAATGTGAAAATCTGGCACATATGGAAATAGGAAATTCATAGGGCTTCTGGATACCCTGGTTCACAGTAATATAAGGAGCCCGTTTCATTTGCAATGCCAAAATTGCTCCAACAAATCTGGAGTTTTGTCACTGAGTGAGAAATTACAGTTAAATATCCAGAGCTGGGGCTGACTACGAGACACAGAAATGGAAAAGGACTAAGAGGAGAGGATGGTGTTCTTATAATTTTTAAGCAGAAAAAACTCAAAAGCCTTAGGCTCATAAGACAAAAAGAAAAAAAAAAGATTTGGGATCTGTGAAATAGCTCTCTTAAGGGCAAGCTAAGAAATCCAAAATGTCTTACAATATTCTAGTGGCAGTAAGCACACGAGTGAAGTGAATGTGGATGTTAACACCAGGTGGAAAAGCAGAGGGGCTGTGCGTCTTCCTGTGTGCCCTCCCTGATGTTACCTCCTGGACTTGTTGTTTCTCGTTTGAGAACAGCCTGTCTTCTGTCTTCCTTGACCTTTGTAAATGGTACCAGTCATACCAGACTCAAATAATCCATGGATGGAAGTAATGGGAGGAGAAACATAGAAATACTTGATGGAGATAATAAAAAGTATATTCAGAAAATTATGATGCTTACTTTCTTTTTTTTCTCTTATACAGGGGAAGAACTTTCTTCAACAATAAAGGGGAAATAAAGCAACAGTAGTACTTGAAGAGAAAATACTATATATCAGTACTGTTGCTTGGTAAGTTAATATTTAAATTTGGGAAAATCTCAATATGCATGTTTAGCTCCAAATAAGGATTCAGGCTCAGAAAAATTTCCTTCTCTCAGTGGTTATGTTACCGAATTGTATTATTTAACATAGAAAAAAGAATATCAAGCCTCAAAATCATAAGCAACTCTCTGTAGTAAGCCATTCTATAATTTTCAGATGTCTTATGGTTTCATTACCACATACACTTTTCTGTCTATTCTTACATTTTAGACTCCAATTATTCTATGCACTTTCCTCTTTTCTTTATGTACTTATGTGTCATGTTTAAATATTTTTAAAGATATCTAGAATCCCGGTTAGCACTGAGAAAAAGATTTAGCTCTATGTAGTTGCCTACATTAGCTGACCAATAAGAAATGAATCTTATTCTTGTGCGAGATTTCAAAGCCTTAAGCTATAGCTATTCTCCTAGTTCACTTTCTTTTCTTATCACTGAATGTTTACAAACAATGAAGGCTTATTTTTCTTATTATTCTATATGCTAGGAGGTCTGCCTTTGATGGATCGACTCTGCCAAGACTTCCTTGCTCCTGAGGGATATTTGCAGAATCCCAAGGCAGTAACAGAACCCACATAGAAGATACAAGCTTATGTGCATCTTTCTGCCTTTTCTTATGGGTCACTTTCAAAACTGAGGGCTTCACTGTCCTGGGGACATCAGATCCTAGTTACTCTGCTTATGCACAGGAATCAATTACATAGGACGTTAAAGATGATTCACATTCAACTTAAATTTTAGAGTAACACATATCCAGACCACAGAAGCTGCATTTCTTTCACTGCACTCATAAAACCAGGAGCCTCAGTTCAGTGTGTTATCAAAAAGCATTAGGAAGCAATGAAAATTTGCTTTGTGTTGTTTACTAAGACCGTAGCTGATACCTAAAATCCCTCTCTGTCTCTGTTTCCTAAATCATTAAATGGACATGTAACAATACCTTCTGAAGAGCGTGATTACTATAGGGTCAGAGGAACCGATCATCAGTAAAGATCATTAGTTTTGCTTCCAGAAGAACCGAATTTTGATTCCAGCTACCTACACAGCAACTTGTGTTGTTCTTTTCCCACAGAATCGTATGCTCTTTACTGGTCTCCGTGTTTAGTACATACATGTGCACAGACATACAGAAAGAAAACTACCCATGCATTGAAAATATTAAGAGGAAGTAGTTTTGCATATGAAATTAACACAGGGATATAATGTGCCTAGATGTAAGCAGTAATGAAGCATCCAGAGATACTGAATACCATGAAATGAGCACGTATTTTTATGTAATGTAAAATGCATAGAACTACGTTTAGGAAAACACAAGTAAATTTGAACAGTTTAGATGCAAGCACCAATCCGCTTCTCTACTGCTGTCAAGTTTTGATACTGCTCTCTTAATCTCTCACGAACTGTGTTTCCATCATATACAACTACAGCATAGGCAGGAGTCAGCAAGCCCATGGCACTACTCAACTCACATTTCTTTTCAATTTTCATCAAGTGGGTTGCTGGATTCCCCATGGTGTGAGTAAACAATGCAGCATCCCATGTTTTTCTCGTCAATAAGAGAACATTCATAAAGCTGTTGTCTTGATTTTTCCATGTGTGACCATTGATTGTAGGAAAAATATCTTTTCAGGTGATCCTCAGTTTGTGTCTTATTAATAGGTTATTTTGGTTCAATTCAAAGCTTGTTTCTTAAGCCTCAGTATCATAAAAGAGCTATCATAGTTTTGTTCCATTGCATCCTGTTCAGATGAGCATGACTTAGTCTGTTATAACTGTTAATGCCAAACTCATCACTGGAATTAAATGACTTTTAACAGTTCCCAACACATGGCTTTTATTTTTCCCTAATATCCAATATTTTTATGGAGGAAATAGTGATGAGGAGATCATTTGAAATGCTATGAATCTGAAAATCTGTATCAAGAATTTTCCTATTAATAAGTCTTAGTGGTATCAACTTGTTTTCCTTACGATTGTAAAGTCCAGGTTTTGCAAATTACTCCATTTCTTCTAATTCTATTAGCTTTCATTTTCTAACAAAGAAAGTCTGTTTCATCATGTGCATATTCATTCATGATTTATATAATTATGGACTTGTTTACTTAAATCTCGAAATTGGTTTAGAATTGGCAGGATGCTATAGCATGTTTCTTTCCCATGTGCCTTGAACACTAGAAAAATTATGACCCACCCCTTTCTTCAGGGACACAAAAAGAAAAGGATGGCATAGTCCAAATTTTGGAATGACTCATATTTGGGAATGAATTTAAGTTCTAGCCTCTTTTCTTTGGACAGCCTAATGCTATTCATGTATATTATACAAATGTGTGAGTGAAGATTCAAATGAGATTAAAAATGGTTAAAATATAGATTTTGTCTTGTATACATTAGGCATTATTATGAAGCAATCTGAATATTAGATTTCACTATCATTCCATCTTGCAATTACTTGACTTCACTGGAAATGAAGATGAGAAGCCATTGCAGATGAAATAAATCAAAAAAAATTTTGGCAATTTTGACAGCGTTTTCTTCTTTCCTAGAAGACAATTGTCTTAGCTCCCTAAAGATCTTTTAAGTAAAGCTGCTAAGATGGTGACAGTTTATCAGTATGCTTCAGAAGAGTTTGGGGGAAGTAAAATCCTAATATTAAAATACCCAGTCCCACAACAACAAACAGAATTCAGGCTCATTTCACTCCTACTTAGAATTTAAAATTCCAGTCAGGATCTAAGCAAAATGGGAATCAATTTGGCAAGGATGGCTTTCCAGTGTCTGCAGGAAACAAATCTGCCAACATCCTCCACTGTCACCTCAGTTCCAAGCTGACGGATTCAGTGTGGTTATTTGTAATTTCAACACTTGAAACCACAATGTGGACATCAGAGTTTTTCATTAGGTATGGAAGCAAAAGATCTTTCATACAACAATCAATATAACAAAATGTTATTTGAAAAAAGAGAGAAAGAAAACCAGGATAATTTAGCCCCCATCATGAAAATAAAAAACTAAATCTTCCAAGTAGAGGTGGTCTGTAACATTGAGACAAGGCTAAGAGGATTACCAAGGTATCTAGGAATCCAGGATCGTGGTCCATTCTTTGATCCTGGGAAATAAGCTTTTTACCTCTGGTCACTTATTAAACTATCCTTAGTACCAGAGTTATACTACTTAGCAAATTACATATGAATTTTCTAGTGGTGAGTCCTGTCTCTCTAGAGAGCATATTGCAACAGTTTAAGTCCATGCTCACAAAGACTCAGTGACAAAAGATTTTGGTGGTTAATTAACAATGTCTGCCATCGTCATAAATTAAATAATGGTATCCTATATCATAGAATGTTTCATAATGAAACATATGACTGAGTCCCATAATTCACTTCTTTTCTCGATTTAATGTTCTAACATATATCATTAACTCTTCCTTGAATCAAATATTTTGCTCTGTATATAAGATGAAATCTTAGTCAAAGAAAACTTTTCTACATCACACTTTTCCATGTCAGAATATGAATTCTATACAAGTCTTTTGTACAACTGTTAGACACAGATAATATCAAATTATTAGCATTTGGTAGGTATTCAGTAAGGAGACTGCAAGGTCACTGAATGACTCCACACCCTTTCCGAAAGGTTTGTGTGCTATATTCCATTTCCCATTGGCGTTTTTGACAGGAGCAGAAATCAGAGCACTTTGTAAAACTGATTACATTTAATATGATCAACAGCAGCAAACTCACTCCCTAAAACATTAAAATGTGTTCATTTAATCAAACTGATGGTTCTGGAATGATCACACAAGTTAGATAGTGGATACAACATTAAAGAGGAACGTAAAATTAACCTAATAATGTACTGAATTCTCTTTGACGTGTTGTCGGTATTTCTTGTGCATTGTGTTTTCTAAAGAACTGACAGGTCCGTCCATTTGTTTATCACCCCGACATCTTCGCAGGCCATATTTTCTATCACCAGCTCCCCGCTCACTTTAGTGATCTCCCCACAGCTCGGGGTCACAGTGTTGGCACACAGAAGATATGTCTATAAAGGTAAAGAGAAAGCCATCGCGATCATGTCAGGCTGTCAAATGCCTGGTTCAAAAGAACAAAGGAGGAGCTGTCCAACTATGTCTGACCCCATCGCCCTTAGGGAAAAAAAAGTTTCTGGTTGTTAGCTTCTATTAATAAGACCATAAAAATGAGCGTCAGCCCATTACTAAGGACTTATGATGTACAGGACGCTTTACATTTTCATTCTAATCTTCACAACAGTCCTTTCTGAAATACTTCAAACTACTCTCATCCATTCCCAAGTGTTTATGCTATATTTAAAAATGTGCTCACTTCTCTATTCGCATGGACGTCTATTACCAGGCATTAGTTTTACATTAGGACCTATCAGGATCCTGTGGATGGCCACATTAGGACCACCTTCTGCCACTCGCATTAGAACCTGCAGGAGTCTGATGTGATCATCGTCTGAGCACGTCTGACTTTAACATCAAGGAACGGTATCTTTTACACTGAGTGGCTTTGACATATGGGGTGTTTATGGGATTCTTCCTGGTCTTCATATGGTCCTATTTGAAAACTTTGTAAAGAGCATTGTTTTTGGAGTCAAATAGGTCACCGCTTTTATCTATGGGAACTTGCCAAAATTATACAGAGTTCTCTTACTTCCTCATCCACAAAAGTGGTATTTAGCTGTTGGAAAATGTTGAAGAGAAAAACGATGTATAAAAATTAAGTGTAACACATGCTTATGGTTTTATGTACATTGACTTAGCAATCAATAGATAATATATTTAAAGTTGTCCTAATTTTACTCAGCCAGCATAGCATAATATATGCTACACAGAAAGAAACAGTTTATGGATCACCATCTAAAAAGATGTCTGTGCTTATTTACACATATTTATAAGTGTTTAGAGGAGATTACAATTTCAGTCACTTGATTCACTTTAAAGCTAAAGAATAAAATAGCAAAGCCTGGGCAATTGACCTTTGTCCTTCGTCCATTCATATACAGTCGTCCTAATGAAGAACTGGAGATCGGTGTTCTCATTCTGATGTTTATTGGCTTATCCAACATCTGCAACTTTTAAAAATAACCTTTCCCTCTTTCATTAATTATGATGCAAGTTTATCACATGCTTAAATAGATTCAGCAGCGAAAACTCATAAAATATTCATCAAGAAATATACAAGCACTGAAAATATTAAAACGTTGGCATAGAACATTAAAATGTATTTGTTGGTGTTCTGCAGCTAACATGGTAGCAATACATTGCCGTGTTCCATACTGAGAAAGTCCCCAGGCAATTATTTCATTGTTAGAAACCACTTGAACTAATATTTGACATTTTTCAAACTCTTCATGATCCTCTTACAATGTGTAGCCTTTGAAAGTTTCAGAGCCTTAGCTCCACCCTCATTAGCAGATGCTGTAACTGCTTCAGTTCCAAAACACGATTTCAGTGATTTGGAAAATGTTCTGCAATAACACTCATTGAAAGCATTTACAACAATATTTCTCATTATGTTTTGATGAAATATTGGCTCATGAAAACAAATTCAACCAAGTGGAGAGGTTCTTGAAAAGGAATTCATACATTTCAGGAGTGGCTCTGAAGAATGCATTTTTGAGGATCTTTGCAATGAACCATATAATGCTGGGATATTTTCTTTCTATAGATTCTATTCATTCTGTGCATTGGTAAAGAAAGAATTAAAACTATTCAACAGCAAAAAATGATATGTTCAACTCTTATTTTCAAAGTTTACCCTACCACTGTTGATTTATAACTCCTTGTTCCATTTTTAGTGAGCTAGCTTTAGAAACATGGAGGATGTATTGGCTTAATACATATAAAATTCTATCATCAGTTATGTTCTGTGTCATAATTAACAGGAATTTAAGTTATATTATCGAGATATGTGAGTCATTTTTAGGTGTATTAAAAATCAAATAGAAAGAAGTTCATGAATAGAGATGAATAAAAAAGCAGTTATTCTACATTAATTTTCAGCATAATTATAGGTATTTTGGTGATCTTCATAAAATACCTTTGTTATTTCCCTCATTTGGGAAAATTTTCATGAGACACTGTGAAAAATATTTTCAGAACCTGGATTCCCTCCAATACATGTACATAGTGTGTCAAAAACATTTATAGTGTTTCTAGTCTAAATGCTTTCATGCAAATGGTCATGAATTGTCCAGTAATTATTAAGTACAGAAAAAATATTTTGGTGAATCTTATTGATGATCCTTAGACTACCTGTGTACTCGCAGGTCAATCAGTAAAGCAGTGAAGTTATGATACTTTGGTTGGCTGAGACAGAGTCACATGTTCTTGTGAGTGAGGAAGGCATTTACTCTCAGATGATATGATGCAGAATGGGAGATGGGCAGAGATCCTGAAGCCATTCACTATACATTGAAATGGTAGGTCTTTTCATTATCTAACTTTCAATTCCCACACAATCATTGAGACTTGACATAAAGAGCACTGGACTTAAATGGAAATGGGACTGTTAGTATTATATCTAAAACCACTACTTAATCCCAGAAAGTTATTTTTCTTCTCTACAATGCAGTGCTAAGTGCTGTAATCTAGACAATTTTGCTTGCTATTAGGAGGCAGGGGTGCTCATAAAGAGCTTCAAGAAATAAAATGCAACCTCACACCAGTGAGAATGGCTAAGATCAAAAACTCAGGTGATAGCAAAAGCTGTCAAGGTTGTGGAGAAAGAGGAACACTCCTCCATTGTTGGTGGGATTGCAAACTGGTACAACCATTCTGGAAATCAGTCTGGAGGTTCCTCAGAAAATTGGACATTGAACTACCTGAGGACCCAGCTATACCACTCTTGGGCATATACCCAAAAGATGCCCCCACATATACAAAGACACATGCTCCACTATGTTCATAGCAGCCTTATTTATAATAGCCAGAAGCTGGAAAAAACCCAGATGCCCTTCAACAGAGGGATGGATACAGAAAATGTGGTACATCTACACAATAAAGTACTACTCAGCTATCGGAAACAATAACTTCATGAAATTCATAGACAAATGGATGGAACTGGAAAATATCATCCTGAGTGAGGTAACCCAATCACAGAAAAACACACTTGGTATGCACTCATTGATAAGTGGCTATTAGCCCAAATGCTTGAATTGCCCTAGATGCACAGAACATATGAAACTCAAGAGGGATGACCAAAATGCGAATGCTTCACTCCTTCTTTAAAAGGGGAACAAGAATACCCTTGGGAGGGAATAGGGAGGCAAAGTTTAAAACAGAGGCTGAAGGAACATCCATTCAGAGCCTGCCCCACATGTGCCCCATATATATACAGCCACCCAATTAGACAAGATGGATGAAGCAAAGAAGTGCAGGCCGACGGTTACCGGATGTAGATCTCCCCTGAGAGACACAGCCAGAATACAGCGAATACAGAGGCGAATGCCAGCAGCAAAACACTGAACTGAGAACGGGACCACCGTTGAAGGAATCAGAGAAAGGACTGGAAGAGCTTGAAGGAGCTCGAGACCCCATATGAACAACAATGCCAAGCAACCAGAACTTTCAGGGACTAAGCCACTACCCAAAGACTATACATGGACTGACCCTGGGCTCCAACCTCATAGATAGCAATGAATAGCCTAATAAGAGCACCAGTGGAAGGGGAAGCCCTTGGTCCTGCTAAGACTGAACCCCCAGTGAAGGTGATTGTTGAGAGGAGAGCGGTAATCGGGGGAAGATGGGGAGGGGAACACCCATTTGGAAGGGAAGGGAGAGGGGTTAGAGGGATGTTGGCCCAGAAGCTGGGAAAGGGAATAACAATCGAAATGTAAATAATAAATACTCAAGTTAATAAAGAAAAAAAAATGTATGCTGAAAGGGACCTTATATAGATCTCTCCTGAGAGACACATCCAGAGCGTGTCCAATTCAGAGGTCAATGGTAGCAGCAAACCACTGAACTGAGAGCAGGACCCCCTTGTTCGGAATTACAAGAAGTATTGAAAGAGTTGAAGGAGCTTGCAATCCCATAACATCAACAATTCCAACCAATCAGAGCTTCCAGGGACTAAACCACAACCCAAAAGCTATACATGGACTGACTCAGGGCTCCAAATGCATATGTAGCAGAGAATAGCCTTGTTGGGGCACCAGTGGAAGGGGAAACCCTTGATCCTGCCAAAAGATTGGACCCTCAGTGCAGGGGACTCTGGGGGACAGTAAGTGGGATGGATTGGGGAATACCTGTATGGGGGAGAAGGAGGGGAAGGGTGCTTCTGGACAGGAAACCAGGAAAGGGAATAACAATTGAAATGTAAGTAAAGAGATATATCTAATAAATTTTTAAATGAAAAAAAGAAATAAAATGCCAATATAATTATTCAAGGCATTTGTTCAAACACATTGCCTCAGAAATGATGCAAAAATGCTAAAACACTATTTTCCATAAACATTGTTACATATAATGAACCATATAGTCAATATGCGAATATTTGCTTTGCTTTGATTTGCTTTGAGCAAGTCCTGATCCTGAAGTATCATTGCTCAAGAGTGTAAAAAATTTTTGACTAGATCATAGGATAGACATTTAAATGGAAAAGTGTAGGTCATATTTCCCATCATATTGTCAAAGCAAGGTATACTCTTTTCTATAAATTTCAGGAATAATTTCCAAGATGGACTTCTGTAAAACAGATGTAGCCATATTTGCAATGAAGTCATAGTTTCAAATCTTGGATTATACGTGGGCAGGAAGCAGCAGGAACCATCAGTTTTTGATACCAGAAAACGTTTAGTATTAGAAAGTAGAATTCTGGGGTTGGGGATTTGGCTCAGTGGTAGAGTGCTTGCCTAGGAAGCGCAAGGCCATGGGTTCGGTCCCCAGCTCTGAAAAAAAAGAACAAAAAAAAAAAAAAAGGAAAAAAAAATAGAAAGTAGAATTCTGGTGTGTAACCAATGTAGATAAAGATACATAAATGCATAAAGTATATAAATGTTGACACATAGATGTTGAAATTTTTATATATCATGTCGTAAGGAATTTGCTTTTCCATTTCCCTTCAATAACCCTCAAATTGTTTCTCTACCCATTCATTATAGTAACAAATGACATTGAACCAGTTTTACAAGGAAACATTTACACATTCACACACACACACACACACACACACACACACACACACACACACACACACACACACACAGAGAGAGAGAGAGAGAGAGAGAGAGAGAGAGAGAGAGAGAGAGAGAGAGAGAGAGAACTGAAATTTACTTCTTGAATGATGTTGTCTTTTGCACTGGGGACTTTTACTAAAGTCTGATAAATTCGGAGATGGAGAACATATGACATATTGTTGCTAGGAAAAGTTTTCTAATTTTTAATATGTGAATTTTGTCTTTCCTGTCTCCAGAAGGCACATACACTTTAAAAAGACCCCAGCAAGGTTTTTATTATCTTCCATTTACATGTAGTCCCTGTGTACAGAAATACTTTCACTCTATGACATCAGCCACTTCAGAAATATAGCATCAATTCATAATAGATTTTTAAAACTTACTATGGTCAATTTATCCTTGTGACTGCAGACATTATATGTGATCTGTCATGGATAAAGTCAGTCTTCTAGATGAGCAGAGTGGGACAAGAAGAAGGGATGATACCGTATTTTAGTCACCCCTTTTATTGACACAGTGCAGACATCGATGTGTTCAGAGTACTGGTGGCCATGCCTCACTAAGTTTCATCTGTACCAGAGCACTTATTTTCCTTCTTCATGCTCAGTTTAGTTCTTAGTTCAGCTAGACTACCTCGCCCCTAGCCATAGACATTGTTGAGTTTGAAAGATTTTTATTCACAGAATGCTTTCTTTCAAAACATTCTCAGAGACCAGAAGGAAAAGAAATAATCATATCATTATCATTTAGTATCATTTTTTTCTTCTAAACCGTAAGTGGAATCTGCCAGTGACCACACTCATTGTAGCTAGGTTTAGTCATGAGGTAAGAACACCATCCTCAAGTAAATTTCAGAGCACAGATAACCTGCTTCTCTCTCTGTTGTTTAATATGAGTTTTAACAAAAGGCCCCTTTCTATTCCTATACAATGAAACTGCAGATGGTATTTCTAGCTTATTTTAATATATTATACATATTTAATAGCCAATATTCTGGAAATATAAATATGTTGTCGACGCTGCTAATCAACTCAAGAAATTTTAATATAGTATTTTCATTCAATTTTTCATAGACTATATATGTGGGCTGAGAAGAACCTTGAAAATAATTTTTATTTTTCATTTCTGGTAAGAGATGCCACTGGGTACCAGCTGTACATTATTCTGTACACTCTTTTTTCCATATTAAACATTATTAATGGATACTCTTTTTTTGAAAAAAAAAGGTTTATTTCATAATTTGTCTGCAGAGATCTTTGTTTGTTTGCTTGTTTGTTTTACAGTCAGACCACATACCCCCACTTCTTCCTGCTCCCCTCACGGACAACTCCTCCCCCTATTTCCTTCCCTTCTCCTCTGAGAAGAGGGATGCTCACACACTGGCTATTTTCCCACACGGGTCCATCAAGTTACGGCAGGTCTAGGCACATCCCTTCCCACCAATGCCCACACAAGGAAGTCCAGCAGCAAGAACCGATTCCACAGACAGTCAACAGTTTTAGGAACAGGTCTTAACCAGTTGTTTCAGAACTTGAAAAAAGACTGAGCTGCGCATCTGCTACATGTGTGTGAGGGGCCTATGTCCAGCCTATGTACACTCTTTGGCTGGTGATTCAGAACATGGGACCCACCGAAGGTCCAGGTTGGTTAACTCTGTTGATCATCCTGTGGTGTTCCTTTCTCCTCCCCCGGTATTTCCCCCAATAGTACCACAAGACTCTCAAGTTCCATCCAGTGTTTGGTTGTGGTCTCTGTGCCTGTATCAGTCAGCTCCTGAGTGAATCCTCTTAGAGAATAATTTTGCTAGGTTCCTGTCTACATGTATAACAAAGCATTGGTTCTTGCCCATGAAATGGGACTCAAATTGGACTGGTCTTTTTTTGGCCATTCCCTCAGTCTCTGTTCCAACTGCGTTCCTGCCCTTTTTCTAGGCAGGACACATTTTGGGTTAAAAGTTGTGTGGTTGGTTTGGTGTCCTTATCCCTCAACGGGGGGTCTTGCCAGAACACAGGAGGTGGCCACGCCATGATCCATATCCCCCACTGCCACGAGTCTGATCTTGAGTCATTCTCATAGACTCCTGGAAGCCTGCTCCACCCCAGGTTTCTGGCAGGTCCTAAGGATGCTTCCCCCACCAGCCTCTGATTTCCCTCCACTCCTGGATCTAGCTATTCTCTCCCCAAACCTGTTCCTGATTTTCCCTGCAACCCAGACCTCTGTAACAGTCCCAACTCCTTCCTCCATCCTCTTCTGAGTGAGATTCAGGCATCCACACTTGTGTCCTTGTTATTTAGCTTCCTCCGGTCTATGAATTGTAGCACATGTATCCTGCGTTTTATGGCTAATATCCTCTTACTAGTTAAGTATATACTGTGGAGTTCCTTTTGGGTCCGAGTTACCTTACTTGGGATGATATTTTCCAGTTCCATCCATTTGCCTGTGAATTTTGTGTTGTCCTCAATATTAATAACTGAGTTACTACTCTCGTTGTGTAAATGCACATTGTCCGTGTCCATTCTTTGGCTGAGGGACACCTATAGGTTGTTTCCAGTTAATGGTTATTACAAATGAAGCTATTATGAACATAGTGGAGCACATGTCCTTATGGGATGGTGGAACGTTTTTTGAGTATATACCCAGGAGTAGTATAGCTGCGTCTTGAGATAGAACTATCCATGATTTTCTGAGAAACAGCCAGATTCATTTCCAGTGTGACTTGTACAGACTTGCACCCCCACTAGCAACGAGCACTCTTAAACTATGACCAGTCTCTCCAGCCCCAAATGCAGTTTTGTCTGCTTTATTTCATTCTCACATAGGTTCTTTAGCTTTAAAAATAAATCATAAAACCAGAAAGAAACAAAAGAGGCTTTATTGCTAAGACATGCCCTTAATACTTAAGTGAGCTCTTACAAACACACTTTTTAATGCCTTTTAAATGAAGAAGGACCCACTTGTCAAACTCATATACTCCCACTTCCCATTCCTCTGCCAATACCAGATATAGTAAGTATGTTACTCACACACTACACTTTATTAAAGTACATTAAAAGCACTCAACTTGAGACAGTCACTCTGCAGTACTTAACAACTCAGAATTACTAGCTAAAGTACGCATATGTCCTCTGTTACTACCCGTCTCAAATGTCCTTTTCCCATGCTTAGGCTATATGTTTCAAGGCATGTTTGGCTGTTTGATGTTTTAAAGTTTAAAAATCTGTTTCTGCATTCAGCTAATTTTATCATATATCTTTCAGCTGCCCATCACCTTGACTGACAGAAGAATCAATAGGAGACATCCTGAGAATGTTTACTATTTACTATTTGCCTATGATAATTTTCATTGGTTGAAACCATATGCTATTTATCAAGATGCAAGTTTGTTTAAATTTAACGTTCAGTGATTTTCATATGGGAAATAACTGATCGTATGAATTTTGTGCTTTGTATTTAAACTTGATTGGTTTACATTTTCATACATGTCTAGGGACATTTTTGATTCCTCTTACACCCTACTCTCCCTTTGCTCCATCCCCCCTCCCTTCAATACCCTTACTCCTTACAAGTCCATGCTCCATATTTATCTGTTTGTGTGTTTTTTGAGACTCATTGAGTTTAACCTGGCTTATCAGTGTAGCCTACTGGCCTCACCTGCAGTGATGAGATTCTTTTAAAACCTGGATTTAATTGTTGTAAGATTTTGGGCAGACAGACATGAATTTGCATCTGGTGTTCAACTCTGTCCCAATGTCACGCCTAACTTTGGCTACTGGGGCAGGCTCTTCTGTCACTACTAATCATCTTCTACTTCAGGAACTGGAGATGCAGAGCTCTGTCTCCTGCCCAGAATCCTGTTTGATGGAGTAAGTGCCAACAGGGTTTTTAAAAGGTAGAAAATTTCCCAATGGGGCATTTCCTAACCTATAGTGAGATGGAATGGAAGAAACGAGTGACTGAATAAATGCTGCTATAGCCCATAGTTGAAGTGAAAACTTCCAAAAAACTATCCTGTATATTTCTCTGGAGATGCTGAACTTACCAAGGCACAGTGAGCACAGACATAACCTCAGGAATAGATATGCCTTTTAACTGAATTACTATTTTTCAGTTCTCCTTTTCCTGCCCCTACTTCTGATTCCTAGGATATGTTTTTCATCCTACTGCCAGATCCTTATTGCAAGCTCTCTATTCCCAGCAACCAGAAGAATGCAAAAAGAACCTCAGAAAATAATTTACAAATAACAGGGTCAAGAATTCAAACACAAAAATAGTGTTGTGTTATCATGTTTTTTATTTTATTTTTATTTTATTTTTATATTTTTAAGAAACTGAAAATGTTAGATAGTTTTATTTATTTGGCCACAGTCGTGTTTTAAAATAAAATAATTATAAACCTTCAAAATCATCTATTTGAGTAACTCTCAAGATACTTTTACTTGGTAATCATGAATATTAAGTAAAGAGTTATATTGCATTTCAAAATAACAGTTATGCACACACACATACACACATACTTGTTTGTGTGTGTGTGTATCTGTGTCTATGTGTCTTTTTTGTATGAACGTGAATATGAGTTGTGTAGTTTCAACACCTTCCCCTTTCTGTACTTCTTAGAAAACATTTTAAATCCTCTCTTAAATGCTAACTAAATTCAGGTTTAAGAAAATTTAGTTTCTAATTGTATTAGTGTGACAATGAGTAAGGATGTACCTGAATATATTCCACTACTCGTTTTATTTCATGAGGGAGATATCTCCCCATGAAGAATCCTTGTTTTGAAGTAGGAACATTCAATAATTTTCTAGACTGATAATCACTAATCACTGCTTTATACGAGATACAGTTTCATGTGCCTACAGTTTAAAAAGATTAACTGTTTGAAGAGACAATAGTCACTTGTTCCTGGGACCAGTGTCAGAACAGTTTCTATTCCTGATGAAGAACTGGAAGCCTTTAATAAAAATTGAGAATAAAAAACAAAAACAAAAACATTCTACACTTTTAAGGAAACTGAAGTAGATCCATGTTTTATACAACATAATATTCAGCATAAATAACTCTGCTAAAGTAACACAGTAAATGAAAAAGATAAAGATTACGGAATATTTTGAGTATCCCAAGTAATATGACCCACCCCGGCATACTCCAATCTTAAAGTTTAAACAACTAAAATATAAATGCTTTTATTGTTACGAGAAGTAGCACAGGTAGAGCAAATTTTATCATTTCAATTGAAGTTCTGCATTTACTCTAATGGCTAAAGAAAATGTTAGATTTCTGCTGCCTCTCTAACATGGGTTTTTAAGTACTTTTGTCTCTTTTTCAGTAAAGATACACTTGTATCGTTCATCATAGTAACCTATAAATATATAGGCAAAATGAAGTTATACACTGATAGTCAAAGTAACAGTAAATATGTACCAAAATTAGCAGATATGGGTAGCTTTTGATTAGTATAAAATAGAAACTGAACTACAAAACTCTTTATATAGTTCTTATAGAAGCGAGAGAATCAGCTCAGGTCTGTGATAATGCTGGATTTGCTTGAATCTAAGATTTGAGGGTTGGAAAGATAAAATAATATCTCCAAAAGTCTGAGCACCTGATACAGCTGTCTCCTTTCTTTTTCCTTTGTATTGTCTTCGCCTATTCACTTAAATTTACTTAGTTTAAAACAGAAGTACTGAGGAGAACACAAGCTTAAAATAGGAATAACAATTAGATGACAAAAACCCAAATGACTTCACCTTCTGTCTCTGTATTTGGATTAAACTCAAATGCTCTCTGGGTGCCCAGAAACTCAGGAACAGATCCTAGAGCCAAACTGCAATCCAAAATCAGCTCTTAGCAAAATTATGGTTTGCCAAAGTTTGGTCTTGGCTCATGAGCGAGTTGTCAAGACAGGTCATTTGGTAGAGCTGAGAATAGCAGACAAAAACATATACTTAGAAGTAAAACTGAAACTTGAAGTCATCAATCAGTAGCTGATTGAAAGAAATCCAACCAGCCTTACAAAATATCAACTGGACAGTGAAAGAGAATGTATCAGTAGTAAACAAAGACAACAATTGAGCAAAGGAACAGCTTTCTTAAGCCACATAGAATAATAAAAAGCAAGCTTACATAGTTTAATTTACTTCACACTAAAAGATGGATTCCATCAGAGTAAAGAGTATTTCTAACACATTTCCAGTTTCTACATCTCACACCTGGAAGATAGTAAACACCCCACACAATTTTAATAAGCATATCAGCATGAATAAAAGCTGAGAAATCAATGAATAGCAGAATTAATTTCACTGCTATAACCTTCAGATTCTCCCAGATTTTCTCTCTTATGCAACCTGCCAAGACTTGACCTTTTCAAGATTTTCAGCATTTAGTTTCCATGAAGATTATTTTACTCTTCAAATTTTTATGTAAGACATCCAAAAAGCTAGTTTTCAAGGAGTACAGAAAGTAAGTTAGATATCAGGGCAAACCAAAGAAAGTACATAATCAGTCAGAAAAGCATTTTAAGATTAAAATTGAAAGAAAAATGAGAAGTTATAAAAGATTAAAATGATAAGTATTTACTAATGCATATAATATATATTATTAAGTAACTCTAAAATTGTTTATTACTCAATAATAAATGACAACTGTTACAAATATGCCAAATATATTAAAACTAAAATATGTTAGAATAGAATTATTGTCTATCTTCCTTGATTATTAAGTGAACTTAGGAATGTAGTAGGAGGCACAATGCTGTAGTAATGCTGACAATGGAAAAAAAAACTTTGAGAAAGACAGCAATTCTAGTCCCTATGGCTTTTACCTATAACTGGGGGCTGACAATATTTTCTTTCAAAATGATCTTCAAATAAATCATTTTGTCTAGAGCCAGAAAGACAACTGAAGTTGAACTATCTTTTCTTTCTTATCTACCTTTTCTTACATACTAAAGATGGTAGAACGCAACAATGGTTTGATATTGTAAAGCATATGAAATTTCAGTATGTCTGCCTGAACTGAAAATGTCATAGTTGAGATGCTGAATAATATAATCTAGAAATCTACATAGCAGTAGAATCCTGCCTTAACAGATTTCCTTCAGGTAAACATTTGTCTTATAGCTCTAGGATCAGCTATAAATACTACACTTTACACAAAGTTTACATCTTTTAGCATTGGGAATCTAGATTAGAAAATTAAAACCAGTAATTACCTATCTGATGTTGATGCTGAATTTGTTTAATCCCAATACTGAAGTATGAGACAGAGGCAGAAATACCCAGGCTTAAAGCCATATTTAGCCATCTGGGCAATCCTGTCAAGAAAGACAGATGATGAAGAAAAAAAGGAAGGAGGAAAGGGCACTGGGATAGAAGGGAATAGAGTCAGCAGCAATGTTCATTTGGTAACGAAAAATAAATCACTAAATATGTCCTAGAAACACTGAGAAAACTCGGTTCCTAATTAATGAGCACAATGAAAGATTTTGTAGCAGAGTAAATTTCTTGGGCACCAAAAAGGTGTCCTCCATAATTGTATTCACTTACTTTCTCTGTATTATAATGCACAAGTGAAGGTCTACTTGAGTCTCCACTGTTGCATGTAGTTTTAAGTTTGACACACCTTTGCTCTGAGCTATTAGCCCCCTCCCAGCTTCCCTTGAATCCTTGGATTAAAGACACAGACACACAGTTGTTCAATTTCAACTCGCTTCTGGACACTATTGATGATCATAAATATGTCCTTCCTGGAAAGCCAGTCCTTACCAATTTCTTTTCTCTGTCTCTCCCACCTGCCCTAAACATCAGTTGCTAAACTCCCCTGACCACTTGACTCAGGGACTGGTTTGTGTGGCCACTCCCATTTGAGATTTCACACGGTTGCCTGGTTCTCTCCTCTCTCCAAAGCATGGCATACTCCTTTTCCTCATTGCATGTTGCATCTCTCTCTTTCTTACTTCAGGGACCAGGAAGTCCTGCCTTTCTCTTTCACCCAGCAATTAGCCCATGACTTTCTTTACTAACAGATCAAGAACCAATTGTGAAACAGGACCTTAAAATCAACATTACTCCCTACATTCCATAGTGATTTTGAAAGTTTACATGATAGCCCATTTGACAGTAAAATACACTGAATTTGCAAGACATACTTTTGTAAACATGAGTCAACAGAGTGGCACATGAATTTAATTATTTCATGCAGTCATTAATGTCGTGTCTACTGTAGTATTTTAAATAACAATGACTCCCATTGGCTTATATATTTGAATGCTGATTAACCAGAAAGTAGAAATATTTGATAGGATTAGAAGGGGTAGGAGGTATGGCCTTGCTGGAGAAAGTGTTTCACGACGGAGTACTTTGTGGACTCAAAAGCCCATACCAAGTCCAGGACACATTCTTAAACACTGTTGAGACTATAGCAGAATGTTAAGTCTTTTGAAGTTGGACTCAATGAATTTTTTTTCACTATGATAGGACTACAAGCCTGTGGGAACCAGATAATGGAATGTGTTAGTTTGAATAGGATTAGATTCCACAGACTCATAGACTTGAGTGCCTAATTACTAAGAACTGAAACTTTTTTTATTTATGTGTTTATTTTATGTATGTAAATACACTATAGGTGTCTTCAGACACACCAGAAACAGGCATCAGATCACATTACAGATGGCTGTGAGCCACCATTGGCTTGCTGGGAATTGAACTTAGGACCTCTGGAAGAACAGTCAGTGTTCTTAACCACTGAACCATCTCTCCAGTCTAGGACTGGAATTTTTTATTAGACGCATTAGAGTGTTGGGAATTCTTATATAAAGTCTGTCACTGGTAGAGGTCTTTCAGTTTTCAAAAGACCATGCCAGGCCCAGGCCCAGGTTTCAGGTTTTCTCCTACAAACGTTCTCTCTCATTTCTTTTTTATTTTTCTTTTTTTTTTTTTTTTTCTCTTCTCTCTCTCTGTTTTTTAAGTAACTTTTCCTCTTTTCCTCCCCCCCCCTCCCCTCTTGAAAATCAGGATTTTTTTTCTTTAGGTCTTCAGGAGCATGCCTAACTACATGCCACTATGCTTTTGTTTTCTTTTTTTTTTTTTTAAACTCTCATGAGTTTAATAAAAGTTGTACAGGGTTGGGGATTTAGCTCAGCGGTAGAGCGCTTGCCTAGCGAACGCAAGGCACTGGGTTCGGTCCCCAGCTCGGGAAAAAAAAAAAAAAAAAAAAAAAAAGAAAAGTTGTACAATTAACTTAGCATTTATAAATAGATAACCCAATGTCTACATGTAGAATGTAGAAGAACATAATTAGTTTAATAGTCATCATAGTACACATGGAGTCTTCTTTTCTCATGTCTTTTTTTATTGGATTTTTTTTATTTACATTTCAAGTGTTATCTCCTTTGCACGTTTCCCATCCCTAAACTTCCTATCCCATCTCCTCCCCCTTCTTCTATGAGGGTATCCTCCCTTATAAACCACACACCTCCTCCCACCGCCACTCTCTGACTTTCCCCCTACCCTGAGGAGCCAGTCTTGGCAGGACCAAGGGCTTCTCCTCCAATTGATGCCCAAAAGTCTTTCCTCCACTGTACTCTTTGGGTAGCCACTGTACTTCTTATAGAAACTGAAAGCAACCCCCTGTTTTAAATGCTCTTTCTTATAAGAGTTACTGTGGTAATGGTGTGTTTCTTTACAGCAATAGAACAGGGAGTGAGACACCTAAGAGTATATTAAACTCTTATAAACTTCATCATTCTTGTATGTAAATAGAAAAGAATAAATCTCACACCTCTTAAAGCATCCATTCTGATGCCACAGTAAATGAGTCTATACATAGGAAGAAAGATATCGTCACGTACAAAAAGAAGAGAAAAAGTGAGTGAGTGATTTAATTTATTACAAATGCATTTTTTGCTATAAGAATTTGTCCACTGGAATTGTGGATACCCATTAACTCCTCCTGTTCAGTTTTTACTTTTAAAATAAACGCACATATAGAATCGAGGGATTTGATAAAGCTCATACAAAACATGTTTTCCTTGGTCTCCTGCTGGGTTCTTGCTTCATCTCTGATCTTATTCACGCTTGTACTGTTCATCTTGGTGGCAGCAAAAGAAACCCAGGATTAGCCATTAGCCAGCAAGTGGTGCAGTCTCCTCAGGGCATTTGGTGATGCCAACGTGAAGTACAAATAATCACAAACAACTCAAGCCCCGGGGAGGAGAGCATGGCCTTGGTCAATGAAGTGAAAACAGGACAAAGTGTGATGAGAACCATGTCCTGCCTTTCCATTTTATCTCCCTAATGTGAAGCCAGGCTACAATTACAGGGTATTCTTTACTGTTATCTTGCACATAAAATTATACCATAATTTCTATTGAGACATAATACTAAGGAATTTGCTTAATTAGTTCTTAATCTAGCTATTCATCTATAAATGTTTATCAGGCACATTCTTCATGTCAAGTTAGGTAGAAGCTTCTAGTTGCACGTAGAACTTTGGCTCCTGATATCAGGGAGCTCATATAGCATAATGGTTATAGACAAGAAAACATATATTTCATCTTTATAGCCATTATTGTGATGATACTAAGAACCAGTAAGTAAACGGTATAATGAATGTAAAGAATACAGGCTTAAAATATAGTGATCTCTCATACATACAGATTCCTATATACTGAGCACCACTCAGCATCCATTCTTGTCTCTTTATGATGCTCACTTTCTTCTCATGGTGATTAAACCTGCAGCCCTCTATATCTGGAACACTATTGCTCTACTTCTTAACCTCACAGATAATGCTCATCTTGTCCATCCAGAATGGCATTTCTTGAAATCTTTTCTATATAGGAGACTTCTGCCTCTCTCCACCAATTGCCGAGATTTATAATCTCTTGATATTAAAACTACCATGCTAATGTACTTTTATGTGTTTTTACTCATCTGGGTGTGGGTATTTTTATTTTGTTTACCAGTAGATTTCCCTAAATGTTTGCCAATTAATTGAATGAGCAAATGAATTAACATTAGAATAACTTCCTATCCAGCAATAAAGATTTGTAAGCTTTATGCAATAGAATTGAGTAATATGTTCTGCAAAATTATGTTAAGGCAGAAACTAGACAAGGAGAAGAAATATCCAGGAAAAGGAAGTCCACTGTTTAATGCCATGGACCTTAGGCAGTGTGTCTTATAGAAACTTTAATTAACTCCATGCCTGCTTGGAGCTCTGCAGGCATCTTTGTAGAGGAAAGAGGAGGAGGAACTGTGGGCTATGGGCAAACATGACTCCACGGCAGCTCTTTATTCTGAGATGGACAGTGGGAACAATCAGTTTAAATGAGATAGCATCACAGCACTTGGCTTGACTATTTATTTTACAGTATATTAGAATTTGAAATCTGTGATGTTGAATCGAAGCCCCTATTTTATGTTTAACCCTGTTTTATTGTTTTCTCTAAATCTGGGATCACACTGTAGGTACCAAGTAAGATAAGAAAGCACCCTACTGCCAACCTTAATCCCAGCTCTCTTGGAATTGTTTTAAACAGCCAACAGAGCAATTCCCGGGAAATTAGGTGCTAAATTATCAGGGACAAGAAAGCCAGTGGATGGCAGTCTATTAGAATGTTGGAAAATGACAAATGTTGCCTGACTATGGAAACAAGTAAGATTTTTGATGGCCAGGGTTCTACCTGAGCGTATTTGTAGTTGGTGCCCTGGGTGAGTTAGAATAAAAGAAAGCATGGTAGGGCTGAGGAAAGGGAATAATTCTGTGGGAACTTGCCTTTGCAGTGTGTGTATGGTATCACAGAACAGCTAACCAGACACTCTAGAAAGCGGTTATTTGTTGGGAATCAACAAATTAGCACAGGAGCTGTGCTTAGCAGACAGACATGAAACATTGGCTTAGAAAAGTAGATTCATTAACACAGAAGGAAAGGAGGAAGGGAAAGAGGGAAGAAGGGAGAGGGAGGGAGACCAGAAAGCAGCATGAATATGCTAATTCAAATTACCTATCCAAAACCAAGAGACTTTCTACTGGTGCTTTGGGTTTCTGAATAACCGTTAAGTGTAGCGTCACAGACAACATTTGTAGTTTGTAAAGATTGCCTAAGAATAAGCAATCTCTGTTTCTGGAGAAATGTGCCGGCTGCCTAGGCTCTGAGGTCAGTACACCAAGGTGAAACTTTCATGCCTGCGTCAATACTAGCCTCGTGGGGAGTCCGTGAACTTCCACTCACGATGGGAACTCTAAGCAGTTCTCCAACAGCCATCAGACCTCAGCCCGTCCTGATCTTCCCTGTTAGCAGATATGCCTACTCAGGCATGATTTCTAGCTGAGCACATTTTCTTCATCTTTGCATAAGAAGTATAATAATAAATGCATAAAGTTGCTATGAGGATTCATGATATGCTATACATATGGCTGAAGATGAATAAGCCAGTAATGATGATGCGTGGTTAATGTCATGGCTATGCACACAGCTAAAGCCAATTTTTTTTCTTTTGGATAATAAATATCTGCCCTTCTGGCTTTTAACATACATGCAGAACTGCATTTGTACCTCAATTCCTGCTCAGAAAACGGAGGGCCCTTTGCCCCTTGCATAGAGAATGCCAGAATGAAAGTGCTGGAAGGAGTTTTATTTTCCTGTTGCTCTGCCACAGGGATGGTGCAACCAACGTTATCAGCTGAGATAATACTGCCTGTAAATAGCTCTGAGTGAATTTGGTTGGCAAAATTGCAAGACAAGATTGACAGGATCTTAAACAGCAGTAGTCAGGGAGGCCGTGGCTAGGGTATTGACAGCCAGTGATTTCGTGAGTAATGAAGAGGGTTATATGATTAAGTTTCTCGAAGCATGGAGTGCCTGCCGTGTGCACTTGCTGCCGATCACCACCCTTCTGTGTTGTGGACCAGCATTGCTGCTTTCCAGGCAGGATCAATAGGATTAGAGGATTTGTGCAGAATGCTTGCCCATGGCTTCTTGTTAAGGGTGTGAGGTGCCTAGCAGCTCTCCTCTCCTGCGTTTTGCACCATGCCATGCATTAATCATATAAAAAGCGCCCCTCCCCATTCATTCCTAGGCTTTTCCCCAATGCTTTTTTTTTTTTTTGAAAGCTCAGATTTAGATTTTATTTTTATGTTAGAGATTTATGGAAATAAGATAATTCTTAAGACATCATCTTTGCCAACTCAATATTCTGCAAGACCTAACTAGATATGACCTTCAGTATGAACTTTCTAGATGTCCTGATCTGTATGGGACTGCTTCTGTGGGGCTTTTTAACTTTACTCCTGCTGCTGCTGCTGCTGCTACTACTACTACTACTATTACTACTACTACTACTACCACCACCATCACTGCTATTGTTACTGAGTGAATCAAGCTTTGTCACTTGGGTACAATATATCATTATACTCTGGTTTTCATTCACATCCATTTCAGTTCGTGGTTGTTGTATGATAAATTGCCTATGCTTACCTTTCTGTGCTAGACTATTACTTTGTATAGGGCAGAAACTATGTTCCAATCCCATATTGTTACAAACCCCATATTAAATTACAAATATGTATACACACATAACTCCATTTTATAGTATTCAAATTTGTCTTATTTATGCCATGTGCTAGAGCAGTTTGAACGTAATTGTCTTAATTCATGCTCTTGAAAACAAGACTTACTTTTAGGGTTGATTCAAAGATTAAGTCTCAGGGAGATTTGAGAACACAAGCCAAGACAGAGATTGAATGTGATATGTTAAAATCCATGTACATATGACTTGAAACCTGTAAAGTGACCACTCACATTTAGTCTTTCTAGATATAACACTTTTCATTTGAGAGTGGACAGGGGGGCAGGCATATTGAGGATATACCAGAAATCTGGGATGGAGAGAAGCCAAAGGAGCAATGGAAGTGACCTTAGGTTTGACTCATAGCATTGAAGATATGAAACCTGAACAGGCTACCCGCTGTGTTAGGCAGGAACCCGATCCACAAATCTTTCAATCCAAAATCTATCCAGCTTATAAAAAATTATAGGAATGGGGCATGGAGCAGAGATCAAAGGAATAGCCATGTAATAATCAGCTTAACTAGAGACATATCCCATGGGCAAGCATCAATCAGAGACACTATTAATGATACTGTATTATGGTTGCAGAAAGGAATATATCAAAGTTGTCTTCTGAGAATCTACTCTCAGCAGTTGACTCAGATTGATGCAGAGACCCACAAACAGTGGATGAAACTTGAGGACTCTTGTGGAAGAGTTAGGGACAGGATTGTAGGCTCGAAGGAGTTGGAAAACCATAGGAAGACCAACAGAGGCAACTAACCTGGCCCCCTGGGACTCTCAAAGACTAAACCACCAACCAAAAAGCATACATGAGCTGGACATAGGGCCCTTGACACTTATGGAGCAGATGGGCTGCTCAGTCTTCCCATGGGTTCTGAAAAACTGGAGTGGGGTTTGTCACAAAAACTGTTGCCTGTCTATGGGATTTGTTCTAGCTTGGCTGTCTTGTCTAGTCTCAGTGGGAGATGTGCCTACATCTGCAGAGACTTGATTGCCAGGGATGGGGGTACCTAGGAGCCTCCACCCTCTCAGAGGCAAAGGGGAGTGGATAAGAGGGAGGATTGTGGTAGGTGGTGACCAGGAGTGGGGGCAGCTATCAGGATATAAAATAAATACAATTAATTTAATTAAAATTAATTATATACATAATACATATGTACACATATACAGAAATACTTGGTTAATAAACAAATCCATAATTTTAATATTTCAATAATAAACTATGTACTTATATGTAATTGATTATAACTTTATTTTAGTAAGTGTTATACAAGTAAAATAGCCCAGTATTTTGTGCACTTCTGGAGTTAAAGGCCATGTTTTGGATCAGGTGAGCAGAGCCAGACAAGGATTCAAGAGATATAAGGGAGATTTGAATCATCTCGTTCATTCTACTTTGAGAAATGTCTTCCTCAGGGATGCACAAACTCCTCACAAATAGTAACCAGGGTTATGCCTAAGCAAAACCTGGCCTTCCCCCTCTTCTTGAATGTCCTTAGCTATTAATAGTCCTTATGTCTGAGTGCCCCAGGCTTGCTTGATTGCTTTCACAGTGTTACCTCCCAGATACTCCATTTTGCAGCCAGCTGCCTCCACTTGCCTTGCCTGGTTGATGAGCTCTCTCCTGTCTCACTATGAGCCTGGCAGGCATTCACAGGTAGGCAGGAGGGAGAGGTAATTTTTTTAAAAATTCATACATTTGTATTAAGATGTCTTAGAACTTTAGTTTCAAGGAAAGAGAAGAAGTTATTCCAAACATTCGTAATCCAAGGACACACTTCACACTTTCTCACACAGCCCAATTTCGTTTATGTTTTGATTACCATGCTTCTTCCAATAGAAAATTCTTTACATTACTCTGACCAGTAATTGCATCAGACTGATCAGTTAATTAAAAATGGCAAACGGTTACTACAAGAAAGATTAAATGGGCTTTGTTAACAAATCCCTCTTCTTAAGAGTATGTGTTTGTTATAAATGTATAACCAGCCTATATCCTCTGAAATTATTTTGGCTTAATGAAACAGTTTCTGTCCTGAATATGAAAATTCAGTTTAAAACCTAATGTGGAGAGGAATTTTCATGTCTTTCTTGTTACCTACTCTGAAGCCTATATTTACTCTTCCTCCCACTAACTCTTTGTCTCTTTCCTGTGTCCCTGTCTGTCTATCTGATGATGGCTGAACAATATACTTCTATTCTGACTGCAGCAGAATATCATTATTAGTCATATTACACTTACAGTTCCTTTTTCATCTTTTTAGACCAGAAGTATCAGGTTTTTACCTAGGACTCTGGCCTATCTAGTCTCAGGTTCTTGGGTCTCCCAAGCAGTGTTTGGTATAGATTCTATGTCATGGGCTGGGTCTTAAATCGAATCAGTCGCTGGTTGGTTACCCCCACAATCTTCATGCCCCCATTGCTGTAGAACACTGGTTCTAGATCTGTGGGTCACAACCACTTTGGGGCAGTCAAACCACCATTCACAGGGTTTAACTAAGACCACTGGGAAACACAGATATTTACATTATGATTTGTAACTAGCAAATTTACAGTTATGAAGCAGCACTGAAAATAATTTTATAGGTGCACATTACCACATGATGTGAGAAAGGGACATAGCATTAGAGAGGCTGAGGACCACTGCCCGTGCAAAGGTTGAAGGTAGTATACGATTTAGAGAAAGACTTTATGGTTGAAATGGTACTTATATTTCTCTTTTGATAGCGTGAAGAGGACAGTCCTAAATCAAAGATGTAGTAATGTCATACAGGAAGCTCTTCTATGTAGGCAACAGCTTCACATCTTCATGGTCAATGAGTTGTGTATGTGTTGTCTTAGCAATGGGATCCTGCTGACAGTTTTTGGAGAGCATGTTATAATCTCATCAGCAGCCTAGGCAAACATTTGTATGGACTTCACTTTGCTCTTCTTGCATAAAGTAAGTGTGTGGGTTTTGAACATAAATAGTAAATCAGCCTCAAATTGACGTGGAAAGTTGACTTTGGGTCTATCATTTCAAAACCTTTTCTTGTAACCTACACAATTAATGAGTGATGGTTTGAATAGACATAACTCTCATATGGCTTATAATTTCTTGCTTAGTCCCCACGTGGTGAATAATCAGCGAGGGATTAGAAGCTGAGGTCTAGTTGAACTAGGTATGTGTTTTTTAAAACTTCACCAAGTCCGGGCTTTAAGGTTTCAAAAGCTATACCAGCCTTCTTCCCCCTCTTCCTGCCTGCTGTCTCAGGGTGAAGGTGTAAATTCCTCAGCTATAGGCTGAGCTCCTTAACTGGTGTGTGCTGCTCTGCGCCCTGCCATGATAATGATGGGCAAAGCCTCCAAATTAAATGCAAGCCCACACGTAAATGCTTTCCTCTGTAAGAGTTGCCTTAGTAATTCTGTCTATTCATATGAATAAAACACTAAGACATAAGGTAAATGTGGAGTCATGCGTTTGTCTACTGTGAACCCTAGGTCACTGGAGGATATCTGTAGTGAGAAATCAGCCAAATGACTTGAAAGTCACAAGAATACACGAAGGACAAAGCTTAAGATGAGTTGGGATGCTGGGATCATGACTGACTGGTATCAGTGTGATCCACGTTCAAATTGCTCTGAAGTACGTACTTTCCAAGTGTAAATGGAAGTACAAAATCCATTTTTATGCGTCGGCTTCTGAGTTTCTAAGTGGTATTATAAAATAGAGTGAACAACTAAAAAGAAGAATTTGTCTAATGGCAAGAGTAGCTTTTACCTCTAATGCCCTATACTTCATGTTAAATGCTTTCAACACATATAAAAGAGAAAGGATCTGTATATTCCTCACCTGCTTTGTTCTTTATGGTTTGTTAATTCCTTGAGTATCATTAGGGCTGCAAAATACTAGCCACTGTATTTGAAATGTTTTCAGTGTTGTGAGGTTGCTATGAACATTGTATCTGATTACTTTCTACAATCATCTCTACTGACACCATTTGGTTTATAGATTGGACCTTTTCTCCTCCTATTCATTTAACAATATTTTTTCCTCTTTTTCAGTGCTCTACTGCAGTGTCCCATACTGAATATAATTTCACAAATATATACACCATTATATTTTTTCTCTTTAATTAGATTTATTCTCTATTTTTGTACCTTTATTTTTGTGCATTTTTCGAGAGGAACTTTTTAAATCTTTTCCACAGAACCAGTTTTATGACTTAATGTGTCCATGTTTTGAAGTCTAAATCACACATACATACATACATACATACATACATACACATACATACATTACATATATATAATGAAGTATAGTTCTATTATGCAATATTTTTGAGATATTATGGCATTGTTACCTTGATTGTTACATAATGGAAAATTCTATGATCAAATATGCAGCATTTTTTTCTGCAAATGCAACCTAACTTTGTAAAAACAAACTTCAAAGAAGTTATATTTTCTTTGTTAGGAATTCTAGAATTGTCATCCTTCCAGGAGTAGGCTTTATGCTAATTTCTTAACTTCTGCATCCTGGGCCATATGGGGAGCATACATTTGGCCTGTATGAAGGATAAACCCACTCAGTTTCTCAAGTGAGTTTTATGTATATGCATGAAAGTGTGTGTGTGTGTGTGTGTGTGTGTGTGTGTGTGTTTGTATATGAACTTTGTAACTCTAAAAGCAACTGAAAGATTTGCCTTGCCATCTTCCTGTATGTTAGGTGCAAAAATTCCCTTCTTTAAGCAAAGTGATTAAAAGTTCTCAACATTAGGTGTAAAAACAAATATAACTGCCTCATTTTGTCCATAAGTTATGTTCTTTATTTTCTCTTTTTCTTCCCTACTTCTTAACATCTTCCTCAACCATAACCACTTTTCTTTGATTTTTTATATGAATAGACTTTTCTTAGCTATATCATAAAGCTAATTCATATGCTGCATGCTGTTTCTTCAAACTGTATTTTCACATTTGCTTCCTAAAGATTTAATTTGTTACTCGGCTCAGCTAGGCATTCACATTTTTGGGGTGTTGCTTCATATCCTCCAACATGTCTACAGATGTATTTCTGTGTGTGTGGTGGTGGTGGTGGTGGGTGTTAGGTTAATATAGTCTGCCATCCTGCCAGATTCCTGAGCTATTTATTTGACATATTATTTTGTTTTTAACATCATCAAAAGGTTTGTGAAATAGAAAATGTGTCCCCAGTCAAAGATTTGATTTTTAAATTTGTGGCAACAAATACTAAGTTTTGAAACTAGGGAGAGACAAATTTGAGATTGGGATTTTAACATACCAGATATTGTGGATGAGAGTTCAGGGAGTCTCTCATATATGAACACACTTTCCACTGAGTACAACTAAAACTATAGACTCAGAACATTGGGATATAAACCTAGACATTTTTTTGGACTTTTTGGTATGATATTGTGCAAAATGAGGATATTGACACTCATGAAAGATTGAATGTCTGACCCATGCCCAAAATCTCATAGTTTTAGGACCCTGTTAACAACAGTTTTTTTTTTAATTTGAAGTAATATAGTTTTCCCCCACTTTATCTTGTTTGCATTTGACAAAATGTGGATTGCTATGAAACACTATTTAGACATTAGAGATTTCTGCCATCTGCCTCGGCAGTCTCCTGAGCAGGATTGAAAGGCACAGGCACAACCTCCCTAAGTGCATGTTTCAGCTCTCAGATGTCAACACTTGAAGTTCCCAACAGACAACAAAGGGGAAATTGTAGGCGAGAGGTGTTTTTGTCCCTTGGAAGACACAGATTCTGTGTCAATCTGAGAGCCATATCTGTGGGTATGCTTTCCAACATAAGTCAAAGAAAGCGGCAGTCAAGAGTTTGAAAATAATCACACATGCACCTTCCAAAGCATTCAACCCTCTGACTTCACTTGTTTGGGGAAGCAGAGGCATTTTCATTGTCCTCTGGTGAGGGCCATTGTTCATGAGTGACAAGGAAAATCACAGTAGTATTTATAAACTAAGAACAAATGTCATCTGACGTAGAGTGTATACCTTTTAGAAAAAGAAGCCAATAAGGAACTGTTGCTTAAATATTAATTATACCCATCTTCAGTTAATAACAAAGGAGTCACTCTGCCATGACTGCATGTTTTCCTACCTGACCTAGATTTCCACAAAAAATTTGGTGAAGAACATATTATTTTATTTCTTTTCACATTGCTGCCTTGTAAAATTGAACATGGAAGATTGGTAATGAGACAGTGAGCAAATTTACCTAAGGCCCAAACACTAAAACAAAGAAGGTATTGCCATAGAGTGTAAGGAAAAGAACAGGTTTGAGTCCTGGGAAGAGGTTAAGGACAATCATCCTTGTAGCAAATGAATGGTTGTTAGGTGGTTAGTTTTATCTCATGGGCCATTGATAGGTGGTCCGTGTAGGATGATGTCATTATGCAGGTAAAGGCAGGTACAAGATAGAACAAGGCCTGTCATTGGACAAGAAGGAAGGATTGCAGGAGAAAAGTTTTAGAGGAGGAGGAGACTGGAGCAAGGAAGGAGAGAAGCAGCCAGAAGAACATGGAGGCCGATGTTAAGATTCCTCTCTGCACATTTAAAGCTTGTACGAATGAATATTTTTAAGGGATGGATATGTACAGGGCTTTGTATGTCTAGGTGGGCAATTATATCTTATTAATTGGATCAGAGGTTATTGTGTTGTGTGTTATTTAATGTGGTGATTTAATTGAATTCAAGAGCGTCTGTGGTGACTGGAGACATGTGTACATCTGGCTTGGTAGTAACCTGCCTTGGGAACAAGATGGGTAGGGAGATTGTTGCCAGACTCAGAAAGTAGTCATCAGCAGTGTGATATTCGATAGAGCAAAGTGGGTAAGACACTTTGCTGACTGAGATGAAGACATCTAACAGATATCTTGGGGCACTGCAGTGTCGGACCCAGTGAGGGGCAAAAGACAGCACGTTTTACAGCAACAGGTGCAAATCTTTGTGGATAGTCAAGGTTCTTGTTACCTTGCTGAGCAGTGAATTTTATAGCATAAATTGTTTTTCCTTGAAAATGTCCCCTTGTATAAGATGTTGGATGTTTTTGGGAGGAGTTGACTTCTAGATATCTTTATAAATCATTGGGGATAGTCAATCAGTGCAAATGTGGTTATTTTGCTGTTATGTGATGTCTTTTATCTTTATGATTCTAGTGCTTTTGGGAATTATCTGAAGGCCTCAGGGCAGCTTCTCACCTTTAAACTAATCACCAATCAGGAAATGAAGATGAAACCCTTAACAAGCAACCAGGCTATAATGAGAAAAAGGAATGCGATCTTTGAGATTCACTGAACTGAAAATCAACTTATAAAGAAGGGCTTAGGGTCAGATGCACATCATCTACTTGGCTGCCATCAGAAGGAATTCCCACTTTGTCATAACCATTCATCCACTGTGAGATAGGCAAGGAATGCCCCAAACTCTTTTCATAAACCACTTCTAATTCATCTTCCCAGCATGATGTGTTGGACCAGTGTTCGCTGTCTTCTACCTTGACAAGATTTTCTTATAAAGTTTTCTTTGTTCCTGCATCTTGCCTCTTCATCTGAGTAATGTGTTATGGAACTAGCAGCTGTACATGAGTCTGTGGACAGTAGTAATTCATTTATTCCATTAAAGGACTACCAGTATGAAAATTAAAAATTTTACAATCACTTGATGGAAAAAGAAAGAGTCTAGAACACAGATTGATAACTTCATTTCATAGATGAAAGTATTAATGTTCATGAAGCTTGGCATGACTTAATATAAACAGAAACTATAGGAATATAATTATTTTGAATACAAGTACACAATTCATACCTCCTAGATTCCAAAAATCACAGAAACTAACATTTTAAAGACCAAATATCTAGACCCCTTCCCTTTCCCAAACATAGACACATCAAGTATTGTTTTACTTGTTATTATATTCACTTTATAAAGGATTGCTAAATGTCTCAGTATAAAACAACATGAAACAGTGTGTTTTTATATATTTAGTATGTAAAACATTTTTCTAATATTTACACCTTTTCTGGAAGTTTCTATCGAGAAAACATTCTTAGCTTAGTGTGGAGGAAAGTGACTTAATGTGCTCTGAGTTCTCACTCCAGTTCCTGACAAAGTTGATGAGGACATAAGAAGGG
This sequence comes from Rattus rattus, assembly GCF_011064425.1. Lineage (NCBI taxonomy): Eukaryota > Metazoa > Chordata > Mammalia > Rodentia > Muridae > Rattus > Rattus rattus. Next base: position 8,288,478 of record NC_046170.1, on the reverse strand, counting down.
CCTTGAGACCCCATATGAACAACAATGCCAACCAACCAGAGCTTCCAGGGACTAAGCCACTACTCAAAGACTATACATGGACTGACCCTGGGCTCCAACTGCATAGGTAGCAATGAAAAGCCTAGTAAGAGCACCAGTGGAAGGGGGAATCCTTGGTCCTGCCAAGACTGAACCCCCAGTGAACGTGATTGTTGGGGGGAGGGCGGTAATGGGGAGAGGATGGGGAGGGGAGAAGGGGAGGAGGAGGGGTTAGGGAGATGTTGGCCTGGAAACTGGGAAAGGAAATAACAATCGAAATGTAAATAAGAAATACCCAAGTTAATAAAGATGGAGAAAAAAAAGAGAAAGTAAAAAACAAAAACAAAAAACACTGTAGTATAAAAATATTAATAAATCCTAATGTAGGGTTTCTAACTGCCTTAGACAATTTGTGTTCCCAGATGAAAGACATGCATATAGCCTTCATATTTTTCAAAAGCTGGGAAATTGTCTATTCTCCATGCTGTTAGAATCCATTTCGCTATCAATAACACCTAATTATTACTTACTATTTACTATCTTTCATCAGGGTTACTCTCAGCTCTAAGTGACCAGCCCACATAGCCAGGTTTTCATTACTTCTACCCCACGTTGGCTCTTTTTCCCCACTGTACATTTTTCTTCTTCCATAGTGGCTTCCCTTTCCTCCTTTCCATTGTCTCTCTTCCAACACTTTACCCACCTGTTTCTTCTTCCCACTTATTGGCTGGCAGCATCTTTATTCACCAATCAGATTGGGGGGAAGGTCCCAGGGGCTATGTCCAGGTCCCAGGTTTTTGGAGGCCATATTTACCATTATAATTCGACAGTAAAGGACAAAAAATCCTCAATATATGACAATGTCAGGAAGACTTCAGCATTTTTATTCATAAGCCACAGGTGGATGGACACCTGTAGATTGAAACATACAATGCCTAACTAACTTGCTACCATCTTTTATTACTCTTCTAAAGTTCTCTGAGCTTCTCTCCCTTCTTCATACTGAGCCCTGTTCCCTATATTCAATTAGAAGGTTTATATAATCGTACTAACCATAAGATAAAAGAGATATAATAAGTTCTCCCTAAATAATGAAACATTTACTTGAGATACTTTGCCAACATCTAGATGAGGGCAAAAATGACAGACACTGCCACAGAAATTTTAAGGATAAAAGGATGGGAAAAATCAGTGCCTCAACTATTAAGAGTACTATCTACTCTTTAATAAGTATTCAAGTCCAGTTTCCAGCATACATGAGCAGCTCATTTCTACATATTACTCCAGTTCTAGGGAATCTAATGACCTCTTAGGGCCTATATAAGTCAAAGCACATATGTGGCATATGTTCATGCAGACCCAAACATGAACACATAAATAAAATAAAAATAAATGTCAGCAACTTAAAATTCCTCAACTTTAATACATGGATCTTCGACCTCAGTTCTGACTTCTTGTGCCCCAATCATTTCTTGAAAAACAAACAATGGGTCACAGCTTACTGTCTCCAGATATAGCCAGGAGAGATCTGGTCTCCCAGCAGTGCTGACACCCAAGATTACAGGAGAACCAAGCCACTGTCTGAGACAAGAAGACTAGTTATCACCTGAGATAGCCAGATGGTGAAAGGCAAGGGCAAGAACCTAAGCAATAGAAGTCAAGGCCACTTGGCATCATCAAAACCCTGTTCTCCCACAACAGCAAGTCCTGGATACCCCCCCCCCCAAAACACCGGGAAGAGCAAGATTTTGATTTAAAATCACATCTGATGATAATTTTAGAGGACTTTAAGAAGGACATAAATAACTCTCATAAAAGAAATACAGAAGAAGACAGAAAAATAGGTAGAAGCTCTTAAAGAGGAAACACAAAAATCCATTAAAGAATTAAAGGAAAACACAACCAAAGAGGCGAAGGAATTGAACAAAAACATCCAGGATCGAAAAAAAAAAAATGGAAATAGAAACAATAAAGAAATCACAAAGGGAGAAAACCCTGGAGATAGGAAACCTAGGAAAGAGATCAAGAGTCATAGACACAAGCATCACCAACAGAATACAAGATATAAAAGAGGAAAAAAATCTCAGGGGCAGATAATACCATCGAAAACATTGACACAATGGTCAAAGAAAATGCAAAAGGCAAAAATCTCCCAACTCAAAACATTCAGGAAATCCAGGAAACAGTAAGAACATCAAACCTAAGAGTAATAGGTATAGAAGAGAGCTCAGATTCCCAAATTAAAGTACCAATAATTATCTTCAACAAAGTTTTAGAAGAAAACTTTTCTAACCTAAAAAAACAGATACCCATAAACATACAAGAAGCCTACGGAACTCTAAATAGATTGGACCAAAAAAGAAATTCCTCCCATTACATAATAGTCAAAACACCCAATGTACAAAACAAAGAATATTAAAAGAAGTAAGGGAAAAAGGTCAAGTAACATATAAAGGCAGACCTATCAGAATTACACCAGACTTCTCACCAGAGACTATGAAAGCCAGAAGATCCTGGACAGATGTCATACAGACCCTAAGAGAACACAAATGCCAGCCCAGGTTACTATATCCAGCAAAACTCTCAATTAACATAGATGACAAAAATCAAACTTATACAATATCTTTCCACAAATCCAGCCTTACAAATGACAGTTGATGAAAAACTCCAACACAGGGAGAGAAACTGTACCCTAGAAAAAGCAAGAAAATAATCTTCTTTCAACTAACCAAATAGAAGATAACCATACAAACATAATTTCACCTCTAACTACAAAAGTAACAGGAATTGGGTTGGGGATTTAGCTCAGTGGTAGAGCGCTTGCCTAGGAAGCGCAAGGCCCTGGGTTCGAGCCCCAGCTCCGAAAAAAAAGAACCAAAAAAAAAAAAAAAAAAAAGTAACAGGAAGCCACAATCATTGGTCCCTAGTATCACTCAAAATGAATGGACTCAATTCCCCAGTAAAAATACATAGGCTAATAGAATGGATAAGGAAGGAGAACCCAGATCTTGCTGCACACATGAAATGTACCTTAGTGGCAAAGACAGAACTGTCCGCAAAGTAAAAGACAAGGAAATTTTTTCCAAGCAAATAGTTCCAAAGAACAAGATAATATCAAATAAAATAGACTTTCAACCAAAAGTTATCAATAAGGAAGGATACTTCATACTCAGCAAAGAAAAAAAAAATCCACCCAGATGAACTCTCAATTATGAGTATCTATGCTCCAAACGCAAGGTCATACTCATTCATAAAAGAAACTTACTAAAGCTCAAAGCACAAATTGTATCTCACACAATAATATTGGGAGATTTCAACATCCCACTCTGAGCAATGGACAGATCGTGGAAAAAAAACTAAACAGAGACAGAGAGAAACTAACAGAAGTTATGAACAAATGGATTTGACAGATAACTATAGAACATTTCATCCTAAAACAAAAGAATATACCCTCTTCTCAGCACTTCATGGTATGTTTTCCAAAATTGACCATATACTTGGTCAACAGAAACAAGAAGAGTGAAATAATCCCATGTGTCCTCCCAGATCACCATGAACTAAGACTGTTCTTAGCAACAAAAACAACAGAGAGCTCACTACACATGAAAGAGGAACAACACTCTATTCAATGATAACTTGACCAAGGAAGAAATAAGGATAGGAATTAAAGACATTTTAGAATTTAATGAAAGTGAAGATACAACATACCCAAACTTATGGGACACAATGAAAGCAGTGCTAAGAGGAAAACTCATAGCTCTGAGTGCCTCCAAATAGAAACTGGAGAGAGCATACACAAGTATCTTGAAAGCACAAGATTTAGAACAAAAAGAAGCAAATATACCCAAGAGGCATAGACAGCAGGAAATAATCAAACTCAGGGCTGAAATCAACCAAGTATAAACAAAAAGAACTATACAAAGAATCAACAAACCAGGAGTTTGTTCCTTGAGAAAATCAACAAGATAAATAAACCCTTAGCCAAAATAACCAGAGGGCACAGAGACAATATCCAAATTAACAAAATTAGAAATATAAAGGCTAGACATAACAACAGAAACTGAGGAAATTAAAAATAAAATCATCAGATCCTACTATGAAAGTCTATACGCAACAAAACTGGAATATCTGGATGAAGTGTACAACTTTCTTGACAAATTCCAGGTACCAAAATTATATCAGAATCAGACAAACTATATAAATATTCCCATAACTTTAAAGGAAATAGAAGCAGTCATTCAAAGTCTACCAACCAAAGGAAACCCAGGACCAAATGGGTTTAGTGAAGAATTCTATCAGACCTTCACAGAAGACCTAATACCAATACTTTCCAAATTTTTCCACAATATAGAAACAGAAAAACACTAATCAATTCATTCTTTGAAGCCACAATTATGCTTATACCCAAACCACACAAAGATGTAACAAAGACAACTTCAGACTAATTTCCCTTATGAATATCAATGCAAAAAGACTCAATAAAAATTCTCTCAAATAGAATCCAGAAACACATCAAAATGAGCATCCATCATGATCAAGTAGGCTTCATCCAGGGATGCAGGGATGGTTCAATATGTGAAAATCTATCAGAGTAATCCACTAGAAATAACTCAAATAAACTAAAAAACTCAAATAACTATAAACAAACTCAAACGACAACAACAAAAACCAAATGGTCATTTCATTACATGCTGAGAAAGCATTTGAAAAAATTCAACACCCCTTCATGATAAAAGTCTTGGAAAGATGAGGAAATCAAGGTCCATACCTAAATATAGTAAAAGCAGTATATAGCAAACCTATATCAAACTAAATGCAGAGAAACGTTTAGCAATCCCACTAAAGTCAGGGACTGGACAAGGCTGCCCACTCTCTCCCTACCTATTCAATATAGTACTCAAAGTCCTGACCTGAGCAGTTAGACAACAAAAGGAGGTCAAAGGGATACAAATTGGAAAAGGAGAAATAAAAAAATCACTATTTGAAGATGATATAATAGTATACTTAAGTGACCCCGAAAATTCCACCAGAGAAGTCCTAAGCCTGATAAACAACAGCAAAGTGGCTGTAAACAAATTAACTCAAACAAGTCATTAGTCGTCTTCTGCTCAAAAGATAAACAGGCTGAGAAAGAAAATAGGGAAATGACAGCCTTTACAAAAGGTACAAATAATATAAAATTCCTAACCAAGTGACTCTAACCAATCAATTGAATGATCTGTATGACAAGAATTTCAAGTCTCTGGAAAAAGAGATTGAAGAAGAGCTCAGAAGATGGAAAGAGCTCCCATGCTTATGGATTGGTGAGATTAATGTAATAACAATGGCCATCATGCCAAAAGCAATCTACAGATTCAATGCAATTCCCACAAAAATTCCAACTCAATTCTTCATAGAATTAAAAAGAGCAATTTGCAAATTAATTTGGAATAACAAAAAACCCAGAAAAGTGAAAACTACCCTCAACAATTAAAAAACTTCTTGGAGAATCATCATCCCTGACCTCAAGCTATTTAACAGAGCCATCATGATTAAAACTGTACAGTATTGATTCAGAGACAGGCAGGTATATCATTGAAATAGAACTGAAAACCCAGAAATGAACCCATACACCTACAGTCACTTGATCTTTGACAAAGGAGTTAAAACCATCCAATGGGAAAATGACAGCATTTTCAACAAATGTTGGTGGTTCAACTGGGGGTCAGCAGATAGAAGAGTGCAAAATGATCAATACTTATCACCTTGTACAAAGCTCAAGTCCAAGTTGATCAAAGTCCTCCAGATACCAGATACACTGAAGCTAACTCAAACACCTGGACATGGAGGGATATTTTTCTGAACAGAATACCAATAGCTTATGCTCTACTATCAAAAATCTACAAATGGGACCTCATAAAATTGCAAAGGACACTGTCATTAGGATAAAATGTCAACCAACAAATTGAGAAAAGGTCTTTACCAATCTTATGTCTGATAGAGGGCTAATATTCAATATATACAAAGAACTCAAGAAGGTAGACTCCAGAGAATCTAATAACCCTATTGAAAAATGGGTAAAGAGTTAAACAAAGAACCTTCATCTGTACAGTATCTCATGACTAAGAAGCAGCTAAAGACATGTTCAACATCCTTAGTCATCAGGGAAATGAAAATCTGAACAACCCTGAGATTCCACTTCACATATGTTAAAATGGCTAAGATCAAAAATTCAGGTGACATCAGATGCTCGCGAGGATATGGAGAAAAAGGAACACTCCTCCACTTTTGGTGAGATTGGAAGCTGGTACAACCACTCTGGAAATCAGTCTGGTGGTTCCTCAGAAAATTGGACACAGTACTCCCTGATGACCCAGCTATACCATTTCCAGGCTTATAACCAAAAGATGCTCCAATGTATAACAAGAACACATGTTCTACTATGTTCATAGCAGCCTTATTTATAATAGCCAGAAGCTGGAAAGAACCCAGATTCTCTTCAAAAGAGGAATGGATACATAAAACATACATTTACACAATGGAGTACTACTCAGCTATTAAAAACAATGACTTCATGACATTCTTAGGCAAATGGATAGAACTAGAAAATATCATCCTGAGTGAGGTAACCCAATCTCAAGAGAGCACATATGGTATGTACTCACTGAGGTGGATATTAGCCCAAAAGCTCAGAATACCCAAGATACAATTCACAAACTACATGAAGCTCAAGAAGAAGGAAAAAGAAAATGTGGATGTTTTAGATTTTCTTAGAAGGGGGAACAAAAATACTCACAGGAGGAAATATGCAGACAAAGTGTGGAGCAAAGGTTTGAAGGAAAAGTTATACAGAGTCTGCCACACCTGGGGATCTATCCCATGTACAGCCACCAAACTCACACAATGTTGCAGATGCCTAAAAGTGCATGCTGACAGGAGCCTGATAGTCTCCTGAGAGACTGTGTCAGAGCCTGACAGATACAGAGGAGAATTGTCAGACCCAACTACTGAACTGAAAATGGGTTTCCCAATGGAGGAGTTAGAGAAAGGATTGAAGCAGTTGAAGGGATTTGCAACCACACAGGAAGAACAATATCAACCAACCAGACACTGCAGAGCTCCCAGGGATCAAACCATTATCCTAAGAGTACACAGGGATGGATATTTGATTCCAGCAGCATATGTAGCAAAGGATAGCTTTGACAGGCATCAGTAGGAAGAGAGGGCCTTGCTCCCGTGAATGCTTGATGCCCCAGTGTATGGGAATGTCAGGGCAAAGAAATGGGAGGGAGTCGGTGTGTAAGTGTGGGGCACCCTCATAGAAGCTGGGATAGATAGCTAGTTTCTGGATGGAATACTGGAAATGAGGATAACGTTTGAAATGTAAAAAAAAATCCAATAAAAAGAAAACCAAATAATGCATATTTTATACCTGATTGAATAGATGAATGCACTGTATTCTTAGCAAATTTTATGCTTTAAATCTTGGTCATTTCACAGATCTATTATTAGTAGAATGAATATTCTTATGGTTTGAATCTGACATGACACCACAATGTATTCTTATTCTCCAGCTAATAGAACTATTTAAAGTGAATTTGAAAGGTGAGGTCTAACTGGAGGAACTGAGTCACTGTTTTCTTGTGATGTAGACTGTATCTTGCCCTGGCCTAGATATGCCTGCATCACTCTCTTGTCTGCCATGAGGTTAAACAGTGTCAATTGATATGGTCCCATCACCATCATGCTCTGCCTCACCATTGGCCTAGAAACAGTGGTCATGATGGACTAAACCCTCTGAAACTGAGCCAAAATACTTCACTGGTTTGTTACATCATCTCCATTGGTTATTTTGTAACGACAATGAGTAAAGGTATAGTTCTGGTTTTAGAAACTTGTCTTTTATCTTCATTCATAAAACAGTGTTTTAAAATAATGTTTTTATAGATTTTCTTTACAGTTTTAAAATTTTCTTCCCCTACAATTATATAGTTTTCACTTTTTATACCCCATCTATCCTGTATTACTATACTTCAGCAATCTCATCTTTACTTCACTTCCTCAAATATGCAAAGCTCTGTCATCAGAATGCTCTTCATACATTCCTCTATCTTAGTAAAATCATGATAATTGGCTTATAATTGCTACTATAATAAATTGTTACAAATTCATTGTTTAAAACAAGAAAATCTCATTATGGTTTAGTCCTGAAGCTGTGAAATGAAAAAAAGAAAAAGAAAGAAAGAAAAAGAAGAAAAAAAAGCATTCATAGTGTCAGGGTAGTATTTCTTCACAATCTTTGTACATGAATCATTCTCAGTTTCTAGAGACTGCCTACATTCTGTGGCTTTTGGCCCACCTGTGTCTAAAAGCAGCCTCACTAGTGTGTTTCCACTGATATGTTGTCACTTTTGTTTCTGCTTCATCATCATTCTGCTCACTTTTCTTTATTTCACTGTCACATTAAATTCTCTAACACTGATTCTATGTCTTATTGTTATAAAATATACCCTTTGGAATTTCATTGGACATGCTTTCATAAGCCAGAAACACCTCCCATATCACTATATGTAAACTAACGTTAGTAACACCACATAAACTATAATATCATAAATGGGTAATATAAATTATATAATATGAATTATAAGATATACATAGTATTTATAATATACAATATATTGTCTGACATATTACATGTAATATAATGTATTATTACATAATTATATATGTGTCTCTCTATATACATATGTATATATATATGTATATATGTTTTTTTAGAAAAACTGATGACTTTTTAAACAGGCTCCAGAATTGAGTTTCAACAGCATCAAGGAACTGTGCATAATACTTTATTAGACTGAAGGTCTGTTGGCCAGCATTTATCAATAAATACCAGTTATTCTACCTCATGCATGCATAAAAGGCAAATTAACCAAGAACCAACTATGCTGTTTTTTTTTTTTAACTTCAGGTTGTCGCTCATGTAGATGTGAATTGAATTAAGTGAAATGAATTTAGTCTTTATGTATAGAATGTAAGTCTACAGCACTAAACCTACCTTGGCTTAGCTTATTAATCTACCTTAGCTTTTCAAAGCATGCAGCATCTCTTTCTCTTCTAATTTCCCATCTCCCCTTTCGTGCATGTGATGATAGCTTCAACAAGTTAGGAAACTGACTCCTACAAGCATATTGCATTATTTAGTGTGAATTTACATACTGATGTGTTTTAATTGCTTTGCAACTCTCCTGTAAATACAAGGAAAAATGTGACTAGCAAATCAGGGGGAAAGCCAGCCTGGAAAAGTAATTTGCACATACAAATTGTCCTTCTGGCAATTCTAAATTCTATTGTCTGTGCACCAGTTTGAACATCTAAAATGGGGTAAAATTCTGCATCATTCAAGCTGTTGGAAATATTTAGCCTTTTGTCTGACTAGAATAGTTATATGGAAATACTTCATTCATACATGTAGCCACCCTCCTGCTAAGTTATTTATCTCTGTTTTGAAACACAATATAACAAACAATTTATATAAACAAACTAAAAATTCAGGAGTGAAGTATTTCTTTTATTTATCAATGTAAATGGAATGTTAGCAATCATATGTTCTTATTACACACGATACATGCACTCATCCATTTTTCCAACACTTCTTTTGGTCTATAGGCTGGGAAATCATCACTGATCTATCTGCAGTCAAGGCAAAGGCTGAGGCCTACCTTCCGTGATGGTAGAAGTACTTGTGACATCATGATGATTTCAGTTTCTGATTCAAGCACAACCATAACAGCAAAGAATTGTGGTCTTGCTGTGTACTTCAGGGTAACCTGGAACTCTTGACCATTCTGCTCCTATCTCCTGAGGGATTGAAGATATTCGCACCATTGAATACTGGGTGCCACTTATGAAACATTCATGGTATTGAATGTGTTTGGAAACCTAAATGAGAAAATGGAATTGTGGTCTCAACATTTCCAAAGGGACAAGAAGTCTTTCCTCAATTTACCCACAGACAAATAATGAAGATAATTGCTTCATAGTTAAATCCTATGTATGATATGGGATTTAAATTCTTTACATGAAACATTCCTTGAAGGGATTTTTATGATGGAAGATTTAAAAATAATAATAAGCAGAGATTGCTAATACACGGGTAAGGGGGTTCAAATTTTTACGTTAATTTATGTTCTGCTTATCATCGGTCATTAGTGGCAGAATTTTCCCTGCATCCAGGGCAGTGAATAATAATGTTCTATAGAAAGTAATCCTCAGGACGAGAGCTCATTGAAGTAACAGAGAGTTGACTGGAGAAGCTCTTGCCACAATCAACTGAGGTCATTAGTGAAAAAAAGGGGCATCTTCCATCACTCTTACCATCATCTTTTTATATTTTCAAAGAACTTGTCCCATGGGAGATTTTTAAGTACTTTTTGGGAATCTTTAATTCTCCTAGATGTTTATTTGAAATAACAAAATGCAAAGGCAGAGATTCTAGAACACAGTCCAAGCATGCAACAAGATGCTAATTTTTCCTTTATAAATAGAAGAAAGTGGACACAGACACAAGGAGTTAAATCTCCATGAGACAGTAAATTAAAGAGATTACAGCAAAGTAAAGGCATTTATTGCCTTTGTATAAGGTACGTGCTCAGTTCCTGGCATATAGTGCCCCCCAATAATGTGTGATTCTAGTTTCAGGGATCTGATACTCTCCTCCGACCTCCATGGGTAGCAGGCATACATGTGTTGCACAGGCATGCATGCAGAGAAATAATTATATACTTAAAATAAAAGAAATAAACTTATGAAAATATGCTTTTCATAGGAATGCTTCATGGAAGGCTAGACTGGAGGTGGAAGACCCAAGTACCGAGAAACCAGAAATTTCAGCAATAGTAGCCACAGCCTTAGTTAAGGGTAATGAGTCAATGTTGGAATGTAAAGCCAAGAGGAGAGCCAAACAGGAGAGGGATCTCAGTTGGATTCCTAGAGCTCTGAATGTTATCCAGGTGAACTGACTGCCAGGTTATATAAAACCATTTGGAATGCCCTGAAATTATCCATCTCCAATTTCAGGAGTAGACATGTTCCAGGGCTTGACCAGAGCTGGATATTTGCCTTGTTGAATTTAATGTGAGCTTTTTAAATACATTGGGCTGTTGTCACTAATGAATTGTGTGAAAAAATTTGTTACACATAATTTAATTCAATTGTTTACTCCTCAAAGTGACTCAAAGAGAAAGAATGATTGTAAGAATTTTAGAAGAAACCCATCCTCCACACATGAAGAGCTTTGAGTCATAAGTTTTACACATTACTCAATGTTGAAGTGTCCTCTCTTTGTTTAAACCCTTGCAATATTTTTTCTTTTGTCAGATTGTGTCAGATTTGGAAGTTCATACACTGACCATTTCATAATGCTTTGTACTGCAAATGTAGAATGAATTCTTCATTCAAATTAGTCTTCCTGACATTGTAATTATAATTATAAAAGGAAACAGACAGGTTTGTTTCTAAAATGTAATACCTTTATTTCTTTTTTTTGTGTGTGTGTGTTTAACGAATATTGGATTTAATTTTGAAGTGATGATCTGGAAGGATTCAAGCTACATATATATTCTATGTGGCCATCTGTCATATAACACCAAATTTAATAGTTGGAATATCTATATTAGTTTTCCAGATCTTTTTTTTTTTTTCTTTTTTTTTTTATTAACTTGAGTATTTCTTATGTACATTTCGAGTGTTAAATCCTCATCTCTGTCTGTACCACAGTATGTACTGAATGGTTGTTAAATGCAGAATTACTCACTAATCTACCTAATGAACTGATGAAAAAAATTACTCTTGATAATTAAGCTATACTCATTTTATCCTGGAATGCTTAGAATATGACCTCATAGATGACACTTTAATAGGATAAAACTCTGCAAATTTACAGCAGCGACTACCTTCTATCTTCACTATCAACTCTGTGTGTGGCATACAAAAGCCACCCAAATGCTGGCAGGGATGAATCGAGGAGAGCTGAATTAAATGTAATAATTGGAGGTAATAGAAGCAATTCAAACTACTGATAGCAGTTTTGCTGATGTGTATTACTGGTGTTTCTGGGTGCACAAAAGTAAGATAGTAATAAAAACAGTTTAAAAGGCCCTAAACAGAAACGTACTTTGGTTTAAAGCCCTCTGGATTTCTACGAGAATAAATTTGTTCTGGTAATTGTAAGTGAGAATTTTCTTGTAGACCCTGAGAGACTATTCAGCTCAGTTGTGTTGCATTTGATGTTGCTGAATGTGCATTATTTTCTTCACCAGATATTTCCCCCCTTGTTGTGCTATATCTATTGAAAAGAACGAGCAGACTCACTGCTTGTATTTTTTTGGCATATTCTCTTGTTATCACAATGACCCTTTCGGAATACTGATTATACATTAAACTCTTTTGACTCTTCAAGGTTCAGAATCACTGCAGTTGAATGGACAGAAACATGGAAACTAGAACACAGATTGGTTAAGTGATTTGTTACGATCACACAATGAATATATGTGGAGATAACTTTAAAATTCCCATATCTAATTCTTTTTCTATTAAAAATGTTTATTGTCTTTATCACTTGGGTCATTCTTTGCTGGATTTATTCAAGAACAAGATTTGTACAGTTTTCTTTTTTTATGTAGTAAATTTGTGAACTTTCTTTAAGATGCTATGTCACACACATAAAATATATACTGCTTTCTAGAAATCATGGTATCTTGTCAGGAAATCATGAAGTTATGATATAATCATAATCTGGTACAATATAATTGTCAAGGGAAGGCTTATAATAATGATTGTTATCAAAATTTAGATTTATATTAGAGACAACTTATTATCATTGAGATGATGTTTTGGCTAGGAGTAAAATACAATTAAAATAGGGATAATTTAATTTATACTTCAATATTACTTAAGGCTATATTACCATCCAAAGTATTTGTATTCTAAATAGCCACTTCTATTATATTTTGTCAAATATGACATGGAACGTTCAGGTAAACACATCTGGAAGGCCAAGAACAGGTTGTTTCAAACTAGAACATCTCGGTTTAAGAAAAAAAAATCATTCTGTCATGCAAAGTGCCAAAAAACTAATCTTTCACTCCACATAAGCATGTGAATGAATTTGTGGAACTGGGAATGCTCCTGACTTGGCATCTACTAACTAACAGCAAATGAAAGAACACAGGTCATGTGTGAGCACCGATGGGCACTGAGAGAATTCAGTCAGTTCCTGCAGAAGTCAGAAGCATCAGGAACTTTGTTCTACCCACATATCTTGAGTGAAAAATGTGTTGTGTTTCTAGGTGCTATCTCCTTTTGTTGATACAGCAATTTGATTCACTTGAATATTATAATAAACTCTAAATACGATTTGTGAAATTATCCAACATGTGCGGAAACACATCTTGAAATAATGAGCTGCAACACTTCGGTGCGTTCTGTCTATTTCTGCTCCTCTATGTGGGTGTCTATCATCTATCTCTCTGTCAGTTTATATCTGTCTGTCTGTCTGTCTGTCTGTCTATCTATCTACTACCTATGTCCTATGTATCATCTATCTCTTTCTGTATGTCTGCCTCTCCTCTCTCTCTCTCTCTCTCTCTCTCTCTCTCTCTCTCTGTTTCTGTTTTTCTGTTTCTATTTCTTATAAATATTTTCTATCTCTGTCTACCTCTGCTTAAGGAATCTCTCGGCCACAGAAGCACACAATGTAAGTTGGATTTCTAGCATCTGTATAGATGTCCCCTGCTTGCTATTGCTTAATCGCCACAGTGTACTTCATTCAGGTTTGGGTGTACCTGCTTTTCCTCTCTTGTGTGCTACAATTAACTTTTCCTAAGCAAAATTCTAGTGATGCTAAGACATGAATTTAGGTTTATTCCGCTGTCGATGGTTAAATCAGAGACATTTCTTACATAGTGAACATGCCACAAATAAATAAATAAATAAATAAATAAATAAATAAATAAATAAATAAATAAATAAAATCCCCTAACTCTATTAGTTTTAATTTATCCAGGTTTCATAGATACTTCATTGTGTACTTTCTTTAGATTATGTGTAGGGAAACTCACTTGGTACAAGAGTTCTCTTGGGTAAGGGATGCAATTTTATACAAAATACTTTAAGCTGTTTAGAAATAGTTCAAATATTAGTTTCTACGTGGGCATTATATGACCCTCTCAGTTCCAGCATCTTATGATGTGTTTACTGAGTGGGGTGCAAACTCAATGAGACTTCCTGACTTTGTTTTTCTTTGCTGCAAAACTTTCCTTTCTCTTTTGTGTGAAATTAATAGCCTCCAATAATTCTCTGAACACTATTTCAATTGTTACTGGCATAAAAAGGCATTTGATACTATATAGCACCCCAAGTGTCAGACTGTATTTTTAAACTAAATTATATTGTTTGCTCTGAAAACATTAAAAACAGCAGTCATTAAACTATATCATCTAATGTCATATTGCTCACCTATAAAGTAAAATCCCCCAAAGGAGGATCGAGCAATTTTACAGTATCTAGACTCAGACATGAACATGAATGCACTTGTAGAAACACAAACGAATAGATGGTCAAATATTTATATTCATGGAGGAAGAAGCATTTATGAGTGAAACACGGTCGATTTGTAACTTACATATTATGTTTTAAGTAACGACGGAAAGTGACATATTTGGAGACTGCTAGGTGAGACACAGGCAGGGAAGTTCAAGCTGCCTTTTACTTTTTTATTCATTTTTATTTATTTCCCCGGCAGCATAACACCTGTGAACTCTTCAAGCTAATTAGTGTCACCTGGTGGTGACTGCTTAAGGAGAGCCTTTGAATTAAATCCTTGATTGAATGGCTGTTCCGAAATTTTTTTTCTTTCTTCTCTTTTCTTCTTCTTTTTCTTTTCAAGCATTTCTTGTTTCCTTCGTAAATAATCATGACATTTTTGGCAGAGGGGGTGGGTGGGCATTTTCTTTTTCTCATTTAAAGAACTTGACAATCTGTTTTATGTCTTTTTTTTCTTTGTTTCCATTGAATCAGCACGTAGCACGCTATCAGTCAAAATCATTTGGCAAAGCACAATGGAGGCCATGGAAGAGCAAGAAAGGTTTCAAGGTGAAGTGAAGCAATCATGGGCTTGTAAGCCTGGGCGCCCTTCACTCCTCTGCCCTTCACCCTCCAGGAAGCTCCTGCGCCGCACCCATCCCCCCCCACACGCACACCAACTCTCACTAAATGGCTCATGGCTTATCTCATATACCCATGTGTTTTGGACATGAGGTGAGGAGGTGGAGGAGGGGGAATGAGAGTGTAATAGTAGATTGGGGAGTGCAGGGGAACTGCAGAGCAAGGAAATAGATGAGAGCAGCAGGAGGCCGTGGGAAGGCCTGCTGAGAACAGACAAGCCGCATTTATATCCCAACCTTATGTCTCCCAGGCCACTTTTGGCTCTGTCTTCTTCCTTGCCCATGCCGGTGTTTCCCCTGTCTGGAATGTCCTTGTCCCTTGAATGTTCCTATTGCCCTCAAGACCCACCTTAAAAATCACCTCCTCACACTCTCATGTGAACCAGACGCTGTTATGTTTCATTGTTTCGACATCAGTTTTGATGCATATGTTTATAGAAATTATTTCTATCTAAATAGATGTGAAGGATAAAAGTTTATATTTTGAGTTCATTTACATATATACTCTAGGGAAGTGAGTGGCTAAGGACAGTTATGGAAGAAATAATTATTAAATGAATGGACGAACAAATGTTATTGAAGTCCAAATTATTTACTCTTTCCTATAATATACAGGTCCAAAATCATTCATATAGTTAGATGGGTGACTGAAATGTTATATATTTCAGGCATTTAATGTATTTTCTGTTTCCCTTAGAAATAACCTCTGCACGGAAGGTTTCGCAAGCCACCATTGAAACTGAACCACACATGGAATGATTTAAATTGGTAGTCTCTACTGAGGATGTGGATCATTCCATGGTCTCCAACCCACCAGAAATACTCCTACCAGGCATAGAATACCTCCCTTCAAGTTCTTGTTTTTAAGAAAGCCATTGAGACTCCACAACAGTACAGGCTGTCACTTTTTCCCTAGACTTCCTTCCATAACTTGAAAACAAATCCCTGTTGCTGAACCTGCCACTCCTTTTGGACACAAGATGTGGCAGGATTGAGCTGGAATTTAGCCAAAATTCTCCACCTCCAGATCCAGCTCTGGTAGTGTTGAAATATGCTAAGCAAGCTTCCAAGAGAGGAAAACACTACTCTTACCCAGTTGGAAAACCTAGGAACAACAATGACCAGGATGGTAGGGTATCCCTACCAAGAGCTCGATGATTGGACTTAAGATCCACTCAAAAATCAAATAATTTATGACTAGTTCTCTAATCTCAGATCTATATAGATAATGTGTTATTCAAAACAAACAAGAAATGGTGGATGAAGCAAAGTATAAATGAGAAGAAAAGTATATCGGCTGGCGGTGTAAGCAGTGGCAGAGAGACCAGTGTAGATAGAAACATGTATAAAAGATTTCCTAGGCACACAAATAAAAGGGACACTCATGAGACTCTTCTCAAGTGAGATAAGAGTGAAAACTTCAGAGGCCTATGTAGCCGAGGATGGCCTTATCTGGCATCAATGGGAAGGGAGGCCCTTGGTCCTGTGGAGGCTCCATCCTCAGTATATGGTTATGCTAGGGCAGGTGGTGAAGCAAGAGTGGGAAGTGGGGGGGATAAACACTCTCACAGAGGCAAGGGTGGGGGAGGATGGGATAGGGGGGTTGTGGAGGGAAAACCAGGGAGACAACATTTGAAATGTATATAAATAAAATAACCAATTAAAAGGACACAGTAGCATAAGAATTAACATAAAATTATAGGTAGTATTTAAAATAAAAATTACAGAGTGAAAAGGTGAACAATTAAAATTTAACAAATAGAAATAGGCAGTGACGTGGAGAGGAAGTGACTGTGCTGGAGCATTTTCTCCTCCTCGGGATGCTGTGCTTTTTCCTGAAGGATGTCAATCTCTCCAGCTAGGAGGGAGAAAAAAAAAATGATGTCTACATCACTCCAAGTCAGAGTGCCCATCTGCATGAGGGAATGTGTCCTGCGGGCAGATTATCTTCTGCAACTATTCTGGGCTAGAGCACAGCCCCGGTCCCTTGGTGTTAACCCTAGAAACTTACAGTCTCTCTTGGAGGGAATTTAGGATCTAACTTTCTCTACACAAGGCCCTTCCTTTTTGTGGCTCGGTTTCTGAAGAGATGTGACAGGCAAGTGTACCTGAGTACCTTTGTGTGCTGGGTTGGGACAGTGGCCCTGTGTAGTTGGCTTCTCGAATGGTCGGAGATGGGTGGTTATTTTTATCTCTGTCTGTCTGTCTCTCTGTCTGTCTGTCCATCTTAAGCTCTTATTCCCAGGCCACATTTCTGCTTCTCCTACTTCTTCCTACTCAGGGCCAACCTTCATGTTTTCTTTTCAGCTGCATAACCCTGTCTCTAAAACTCCCAGTGCAGATCCTAGAAGCAGTCGTCAGTCAAATACTGTGGCTAATGAGTTGTATCTAACTCTGGTGGCCAGGCTGAGGTCAGCAACAGCAGTGGCAGGAACTGGGTCAGTAGCAGGTGACACAGTTCCATGGGAGTTGATGAGGACATCTCTAAAGTGCTGATAAAGTCACCGGGGAGTTTAGCTTCCTACAGTCATACAACAGCCCCCTTCGTTATTTTTACTACATTCAAATTCAATATCAGACCTGGCATCTTCCCCCCAGGTCTCAAAGTTTGGAGACATGTTTTCTTGTATTTTTTCTGGACCCACACCTCAAAATGAGTGCTCTAAAAATCACAGGTTTTGCAGTTTCTAAAACCTCACTATCGTGGTCTGATGAGTCGTTTAGGTGTTCTATGTGGCATGTGCCACTGTGCAGTTGACTTCTGTGGATTTTGGAATCTTTTCTACAGTGCCCTCGTTCTTTTTTTTGTTTGTTTGTTTGTTTGTTTGTTTTGCTTAGATTTTAGGCAAAAAATAAATCCATTGCATTTCATTTCTAATTTTCCAATATAAGAATATAATAGGTACTGTTTTGCCTTTTAAAATATGAAAGTTAAAACATTACTTTAATTATTTGTATGAAGGGCCTTAACTGCTTCATAATACATGTCATTTTGAAGACGTTATTGTTCAAATAGTGTAATTCTGTTTCTGGGTGTCATAGTAAAATGTGTGCTCATTAAGCAGGGGGCATAGGCATGAACCTCACACATCTACTGTCTCAGCATGCTTCTCAGATGTCTGTTTCTTAGGTTAGGGATTTCTATTGATGAAGCAGTATAAGTCCCTAAAATATATTCTTGTCTCCCTCCCCATCACCTACCCTCACAAAGTATGCATGAGTACGGGAGAAGGTTCCCTTTATCAAATGTGAAGGTTCAGGAAAGATGAAGAGGGAAAAGAGAAGGAGGTATAGAGAGACATTGAGTTTTGAGGACAGGAGTTGCAGAATGGATAAAGTACCAAATTTTATTTTTCCTGTGGATTCCTCATCCCAACCCCGAGCTCAGCTTCCCAACTACAAGATAGGAAGCAGCCACATAAAAAAAATAGTATATAACAAAAGAACTATCAAAATGTATGAATACTAAAATGACACAGGGTGTGCTGGTTCAGATGTGATTATGCAAGTATACCAATCAGCCGAAGCAGCTGTTTGGGGAATGCATTTCATTGACTTCAGATTAGCAAAGATGTGAAAAGGTATTCACTGGCTGTGTCATTGCGCCTGTCTATTTCTTCCCTGAAAGACTGCTCTGCGAGACACTGTTATGATTCAAATGTCATTCACACTAGAGTAGCAAGAACAAAGCAGGGTTTCCAAAAGAAGAAGATCTAATTAAGAGAATAATATTTGCTTATTGTCAGCACCTAATTAGTTTCCCCTGTATTCATGTTTATAGAGGTGGCTCTGTTATAATTACAGTTCAACAAGGGGCAGTTGTGTAATGTGTCCCAGCGCAGAAAATGCAGCTGAGAGGCGGAGGTCTTCCCTTCTCCCTCTTCATACAAACCAACACACCCGCACAATAGAGATATCAGATGGCTA
This sequence comes from Rattus rattus, assembly GCF_011064425.1. Lineage (NCBI taxonomy): Eukaryota > Metazoa > Chordata > Mammalia > Rodentia > Muridae > Rattus > Rattus rattus. The sequence goes on along the minus strand of NC_046170.1, from coordinate 8,269,330 downwards.
CATTTCACTCTTTTCCTCACAGTGTAAGGATCAAACTAATAAGTTCAGTGAAGGGAAGAAAAATGTGATACTCTTTCACCATTCAGTGAAACCGACTTCAGTATATTATGAGCTGGTGAATTGGAGGCGGGGGAGTGGAAGTTTATGGACTTTTTCTCTTGAATTTTAAAATTGGCATTTCTTGTCTTTTCACTTTCAGGAATCCGATCCCTGCAAAGGATAATGGGAAATACGAAGGACAGTCATGGATTGGAGATGTATGCAAAATTATGAAACTATAACTGCTTTCTATGGTCATGGGGTAGATACACTTTTACTGAATGAAATCCAGTAATGTTCTCTGTTTATACCTCAAAAGAGAATATCAACCAAGATAAGGCACTAGAACCTTTGAGAAAAAGCTGCTGTCTTCAATTGGAAATGCAGAGGCACCTACACTAAGGGTCTCATCAAAGTCTCAAGTCTTCTCTCCCACATGCCTTTGATAACATAACTGAAAACCATTTACCCCAGGCACAGCAGAGGACAACGCTGGGTACCTTTATGCAATATCCATATTTCTATGACTTAATCGGGAGTTATTGATCTGTGAGGATGTTCTTATTTAGCCCTCTCCCTCCCTCTCTCTCTCTCTCTCTCTCTCTCTCTCTCTCTTTCTCTCTCTCTCTCTCTCTCAGTAATCATCTTAAGATGATACAGGCACCAGGCTGATCTGAATCTTTAGGTTCTTTCATTTTGCTTCCAACCAAAAAGGAGAAGAGAGACAACAAAGGTATCTTTCCTAAAAGCTTCATGCCAAAGTGACATGCATCACGTAAGTTTCATTTCCATAGATGCTAACACACAAAGCACGTTAGAGAGCCATGGCTCCTGGCTGGGTAACCTTCTCCCGCTGTCAATTCCAAATAATTGAGAAAACAAACTGCTAGAACTCTATGCTTCCTTTGTACATCATTTCAGGTAGCCTGCTGCTTGCTTTAGGCCATGTCATTTGGCAAGCTGAAACTCAAAATTTCAGCATTATTTCTTTTTACAACTGTCTATGGCCTTCAAAGACAATAAATTGCCTTTTCTTACAGTTGAAATGCCTGTTAGTCTTTCAAGACAAAACATATGGAAGCATGTATATATGTAACTATAACAATTTAATTGTTTGCCTCTCAGGGTTCTTTTCTCCTCTCCTCTCCTCTCCTCCTCTCCTCTCCTCTCCTCTCCTCTCCTCTCCTCTCCTCTCCTCTCCTCTTCTCTCCTCTTCTCTCTTCTCCCCTTCCCTTTCGTCCCCTCCACTTCTCTCCCTCCCCTCTCCTTCTCTTCTATTCCCTTCTCATTTATTTTCTCCTCCTTCTCATTTCTCCCTTCTCATTGCGCTCCCTCCTCCTCTTCTCCTCTTCCTTCTCCTCCTCCTCCTCCTCCTCCTCCTCCTCCTCCTCCTCCTCCTCCTCCTCCTCCTCCTCCTCCTCCTCCTCCTCCTCTTACTTTCGAACATCTATGATTTCTTTTTCTACTTAGGAAGTTCCATTTACCAACATGGCCTAGATTATTGTCTATGAGCTGATTGCATTAATTACTGTATATCAGGAATAACATTTTCTTTAATTCCTTAGACAAATGTAGCCTATCTGATGATATATTCAAGATGGAAATAGTGATTTATACTTTTCAAATTTTTGTAAAATTTAATGCAAAGAGAAACCATTTTAGCAATGAAAACTTCGAAGGGCAGAACTCGAGGCAAAGCCCACAGAAAGTATTTTATCCGTGCCCCAGGGTGAATGAGACCCTGGACTAGCAAACCTGATGTTGGAAGTGAGTCATTTTCATTACCTGGAATTATTTATTTTGTTGTTCATTAGCTTCTGTTGGGTTGATACTTTTTCTGTTATTTTTTCTTCTGAAGTTAAAAACATAGAATATGTTTCTTTGTATACATATTGAACTCCTATGCAGGGAGACATGGGAAAGCCTGGTTCCCTGAACATCTACTGTAACTCTAGCACTCATCTCCCTCCTTGCCTTCTTCCTGTCTACTCTAGCTCTTTTGCTCCATACTTCTGTGTGTGGGTGTGTGTGTGGAGGTGTTTATGCACCTTTTTGTCTGGTTAGCTATAGGTTCAAGACCTATATGATTATCTTGGTTATAACAGTCATCTTGTTTGCCAGTCAATTCTGCAACACATTTTAAATCCTAAAATATCACACACACACACACACACACACACATACACACACAATTTTTCTTTTAGTATTCAGCCCCATGCCCCCATGCCTTAAAGCTGAGACCTTCTTATAATATAATCAAACATATTATAACAGTTTTAAAAAGGAAAATCAAACATATAACAATAAAAACTACTTGTTCAGTGTCTGAGTCTTATTTATTTATTTATTTATTTAGCTAGCTAGCAAGCTACTTAGTTTAAAGGAATATTAACAAATAGGTAGCACAAATTGTGAAATCATAATGTAGCTCACTATCATAGGAACTCTGGGCATTTTTATGAGAGCGGACATTTTTAAAATCTATTATATCACAACAAAGATGCATTTCACTCTATTAACAGATTATTTTTTCCACATAGAGGAATTTTAACCAAATCACCTCCTTGTCTATCACCAACTTTGTTTCTATACTTTCACTTTTCAGATGATTTCAAATTTACTTTTCAGGGTTTTAATTAAAAATATAACTGATTTATTATGTCTTTATAATCATAACAATTTTAACTCTAGCTGTTAATCAATTCTTTGAGTATTCACTAGGGAATATTTATAGCATTAGATGTTTCCTTTTCATGTTTAACAAAATTCGGTTGAGGGACAACTATCTCCCTGAAGTATCTAGAAATATACAGCAGATGTGAAAGTTCCAGGTCCTTTTGGTGAACCTGTACTTAATGCTATAAACCTTACTGATAGGCAATACAGGCTGTGACTGTAACTGTGACAGTGAATAGAGAGTGTGGGGAAGACCATAACTGTGAAACCCATGTTTGACACGAGGACACCTCAACTAGACAAACATCATTAAGTTTATAACCTCCCAGATACAGCAATTGTCAAAGATTTGATAATTCTCCTTTTCATTTGTATTCATTCTTTGAAGATTTCATACATATATAGGATGTACCTTATTCAAGTCTACCTCAAATTCCTTTTCCAAATCCCCAAAGGACTGTCTTGTCATATTTTTTCTTCCATTTTCATATCTTCTTTTATATAGTTCTTATTTGTTTATTTCAATCCAGTGATCAACTTAGTGCTGTGGATATGAAATCACCCACTTAGGCAGGGGTACCCACTGGTGACCACACTCCTGAAAGAGTGATTCTCCCTTCCTGTTTAAGTCAGCGTTTTATTGCTGGGATGAGACACCACAACAACTCTTACGATGGAAAACATTTAACTGGGGGTAGCTTACCATTCAGAGGTTTAGTCAATTATCATCATGGTGGGAAGCCAGTCAGGCAGACATGGTGCTAGCCAGGTAGATGAGAGTCTACATGTGGATCAGCAGGCAGCAAGAAGTGCAAGTGAGGCAGTGGATCTGCCCTGAGCTTCTGAAACCTCAAAGAGCACCTACAGTGACACACATCCCCCAGCAATGCCACACCTACTCCCAGAAGTCTATAGATCCTAATGGTACCACTCCCTCCCTATGGTGGTGTTATTCAGAAGCCCACACTCCCCCAACACCCAGGAGCTCCCAATTGAGTAATTATTCATCCTTAGTAATTTAAAGAAGCAGCTGGAATTTTAAGTTCATTTTGTGACATCATCATTTGTTCTTTCTTCTTTTGTTTGGGGAGGGGGGCAGCGGGATGCTTGGTTTTACTTTACCACATCGAACCTTGTTCATAATGTGAGCTTCAGATTGAACATTTGCTTTGAGGGAGGAATATTGGCTCCCACCATTACAAATTGACTGTAAAAAACCTGACCTTGAAATGTGCATATGGGTAGACCCTGTGCCCTGTTAAGTGAACGAAATGCCTTGAGTCGTTTATGTATCTTCTTCTGCTATGTAAGATTTGAGGGCACATAACACAGCAAACTCCACTACCCCCACTTGTCTCTTCATCCTCAGCTCAGAGGACAGTTGCCTTCCCTTGCTAATTACTCTCCTGGAAATTGTCATGATGTCACATTTGCGACTGCATCTCTAAATGTCTGGGTCACAGTGAGGAGTGGTTGATATAGATAAATTACCAAGATAACCTTTTGCTGAGGTTATTATCATGATTTATAGGAGTCATTATGTAAGTTAGAGATTATTATATTTTATTGGTAAAATGGGATTTCCCCAAGCAGTCTCTAACTGAGATAGAGTGAAGCCTCTTTAAAGATACTGGTTAATCTTCTGTCTGGGCTTCTGGGAGTTTTACTATCTAATCTTAAAGGCAAAGAGTCATAGGCTGGGGTCATGAATTGATTCTGAGGGAGAGTCCTTTTTCAGACGTGAGCGGACATTTTAATATCACCTCAAAACTTCTTCAACCGGAAAGTTGGACAATCCCAACTCAGCAGGTGAATCTGAAAATCTGCATTTCTAGCGAATTCACAGATAATGTTTATGCTGTTGATGTGGCGCTGGATTCTTAAGACGCTTCTTTCAATAATGTTTGTTTTACAGTGTGGTTTCTAAAGCAGCACAGCTCCTTGGCGTTTTTGTATACTTAAAGGTGAAACTTCTCCATCTGCTGAATAAAATAAAAGTAGTATGAAGGATGACAACCATAATGTCTGCTCCATGTGAAGAATTTTACACTTCATGCCCAGTGCTCTGATTTCCTGTGGAAACCTTACTCTCTTTTACTTTTCCACACTTAGGAAGGCAATACAATCATACACCATCATCCCTGTGTCTCTGGACAGGAACACACCTGCAAGAAGTTCCCATTAACATTCTTACTCATCCGGGCTTAGACACTTCATCTTTCACCTTAATAGAAATTCAGGCCATTTGCTTTCCAACCTAATTTCTGTAATCCCACAAAACAGATTCAAGCAATACTGTGTCAGCACCATGGTCACATATGACAGGCATTAAACCTCTTATACAAGGAGCTTTTGTGTTCCCTGTTCTCAGATGTTCCCACTCCATCAATATCAAGTGTTTTCTTGAGCCATTAAGTAAGATATTCAAGAATGTTCTAAGTTATTTAGAGACCAGGAACACTTCCTTTTGTGTTTGAAGCATTTCTTCCCACCAGTCTGTGGATAGGAGAAACTTATAAACTCTCATTATGTAAATCAACTCACAAATAAGCCCGGAAATCTTCCTGGATAAGAGATGTAGATCTTTGCCTGCTTTGGTAATGCACGTACAATGAATTAATAAAAGGAGTAGTCCTCTTTCTTCACATCCTTACCTGCATTTGTTGTCACTTGAGGTTTTGATCTTAGCCATTCTAACTGCTGTGAGGTGAATCTCAGGGTTGTTTTGATTTGCATTTACCCAATGATTAACCATATTTTACATTTCTTTGGGTGTTTCTCAGCCATTCATACTCCTCAGTTGAGAATTCTCTGTTTAGGGTGGACAGATGATTGAGCTGTTAAAGGCTAGGATCATAACCAAAAATATGAGAGAATTTTCTGTTTAGCTCTGTACACCATTTTTTAATACGATTATTTGGTTCTCTGGAGCCTAACTTCTTAAGTTCTTTGTATATATTAGATATTAGTCCTCTATCAGATTGAGGATTGGTAAAGATCTCTCCCAATCTGCTGGTTGCCCTTTTGTCCTATTGAGAGTGTCCTGTGACTTATAGAAGAAGCTTTGAAATTTTATGAAGACCCACTTGTCAATTCTTAATCATAGAGCATAAGTCATTGGTGTTCTGTTCAGGAAAGGTTCCCCTGTGCCTAAGTGTTTGAGGCCCTTTCCCACTTGCCCTTTTATTAGTTTCAGTGTATCTGGTTTTATGTGGAGGTCTTTGATCCACTTGGACTTAAGCCTTGTATAAGGAGATAAGAATGGATCAATTTGCATTCTTCTACATAGTGACCTCCAGTTGAACTAGCAACATTTTTGACTATGCTGACTTTCTTCCATTGGATGGTTTTAGCTCCTTTGTCAAAGATCAAGTGAACAAGTGTGGGTTCATTTCTGGGTCTTCACTTCTATTGCCTGATCGACCTGTCTGTCTCTGTACCAATACCATACAGTTTTTATCACTATTGCTCTGTAATAAGGTCAGGGATGGTGATTTTCCCAGAAGTTTTTTTTTTATTATGGAGAATAGTTTTTGCTATCCTGGGTTTTTTTTATTATTCCAAGTGAATTTGTAAATGCTCTTTCTAATTCTATGAAGAATTCATTTGGAATTTTGGTGGGGATAGCATTGAATCTGTAGATTGCTTTGGCAAGATGGTAATTTATACTATTTTAATTCTGCCAATCCATGAGCATAGGAGATATTTCCATCTTCTGAGATCTTCAATCACATTCTTCAGAGACTTGAAGTTCTTGTCCTACAGATTGTTCACTTACTTGGTTAAAGTATTTTATATTATTTATGACTACTGCAGGGATGTTGTTCCCTAATTTCTTTCTCAACCTCTTTATCCTTTGAGTAGAGGAAGGATACTGATTTGTTTGAGTTAATTTTATATCCAGCTACTTTGCTGAAGTTGTTTATCAGGTGTATGAGTCGTCTGGTGGAATTTTTGGCATTACTTAAGTATACTAACATATCTTCAAATAGTGATATTTTGACTTCTCCCTTTCCAATTTGGATCCCTTCAACTACTTTTTGTTGTCTAAGGATTGCAAGCTGATACTGCTACTCTGGAAATCGGTCTTGCGGTTCCTCAGAAAATTGGACCTGAGGACCCAGCTATACCACTCCTGGGCATACACCCAAAAGATGCTCCAACATATAATAAGGACATATGCTCCACTATGTTCATAGCAGCCTTATTTATAATAGCCCAAACCTGGAAAGAAGCCAGATGTCCTTCAACAGAGGAATGGATACAGAAAATGTGGTACATTTACACAATGGAGTTCTACTCATCTGTCAAAAACAATGACTTCATGAAATTCTTCGACAAATGGATGGAACTAGAAAATATCATCATGAGTGAGATAACCCAGTTAACAAAAGAACACATATGGTATGTACTCACTGATAAGTTGATATTAGCCCCAAAGCTCAGAATATCTAAGAAACAATTCACAGATCATATGAAACTCAAGAAGAAGGAAGATAAAAATGTGGATGCTTTAGTTTTTCTTATAAGGGGGAACAAAATATTCACTGGAGGAAATACAGGGATAAAGAGTGGAGAAGGGACTGAAGGAAAGCTGTTCAGAGACTGCCCCGCCTGGGGATCCATACTATATGCAGACACCAAACCCAGTCACTATAACTGATGCCACAAAGTGCTTGTGGACAGGAACCTGATATGGATGTCTCTTGAGAGGCTCTGCCAGAGCCTTACTGATACAGATGAGGATGCTTGCAGCTAACCACAATTCTGTGCACGGGGACCCAAATAGAAGAGCTGGCATAAGGACTGAAGGAGCTGAAGGGGTTTGCAACCCCATAGGAAAAGGTACAATACCAGCCAACCTGACCCCCAGAGCTCCCAGGGACTAAAGCACCAACCAAAGAGTACACTTGGAGGGACCTATGGCTCCATCAGCATATGTAGTAGAGGATATCATTTTCTGGCATCAATAAGAAGAGAAGCTCTTGTTCCTGTGAAGGCTTGTTTTCCCAGTTTAGGGGAATGCCAAAGTATTGAGTGAGTGTGTGTGGTTGGGAGTGGGAGCAACTTTATAGAAGCATGAGGAAGAGGTATGCAGGATGTGAGAGGAGGGGAAGGGAATAACATTTGAAATGTAAATACATAAAATAACCCATAAAAATTAAAAATATATAATAATAATAATTTTTAAAAAGGAGCAAAACTTTCACACATTTTTCAAGCTGTTCTTTGATCTTTTTAAACTGGATATTTTCAAGCTCTAATGTTGGCTTTCAATCCCTGTCCTGCCCAGCATACAAGCACCAGCTCTCATGAATTATCTTTGTAAGTAAAAGGAGACATTCTGGGTTGTGTAACAACTGAGTGAGTAAGGGAACTTGTCCTAGACTGAAGAGCAGAGTTCAGTTCTTGAAACCCATGTGACAAAAAGAGAGAAATAACTCCAGCAGGTGTGTTCTCCCCTTCACAGTTGCAGATAGATGAGAGATAGACAGACAGACAGACAGATAGATAGATGATAGACAGATAATTGATAGATATGTTTGATATAATAGATAGATGATAAGTATGATGGATAGATAGATATAGATAGATAGATAGATAGATAGATAGATAGATAGATAGATAGATAGATAGATATAGACAGATAGATAGTAGACAGACAGATAGACACACACATAGAGAGACGGACAGACAGACAGATAGATGGTTGGATAGATGGATTGATGAATAGATAAGTGGGCAGATGAGTGGCTGGCTGTGTGGAAGGATGGAGGGATGGATGGATGGATGGATGGATGGATGGATGGATGGATGGAACGATGGAATGATGGAAGGATGGATGGAAGGATGAATAGGTAAGTAGATAGATGAATAGATGCATAGATGAATAAATGAATAAGTAAAATATTTTAAAAGCCCTTACAAGGAAATACCACACTGCCCTTCAAGAATACATTTGAAAGACTTGGTGTTGTGTATAAAGATTTCGTAGATGGAGCATCTTTTTTAAAGAATTTTTCCTCCTAATGGAGGAAAAAGACAGTGAGATGGGAGGATTGAAAAAGACAAGGAAATAGAGTTTTGATATAATAAATGACCTGATTGCATTTCTAACTCGAGTGAGCTAAAATGATTATAAAGGAAAAAAATTACAACCAAGTGTATAATTTTGCTTTATAAGACTAATAAAATATTGATAAGAGTATTTTTCACATCCTTAAGCAAGTTAATCAGAAAAATTCTCAGTATCAGCTGTTTTGGCATCTTTCTGAAATTTAAATTAGTGTTCTATTATGGCATAAAAGTTATTTTTAAAAAGTATTTTATTTGCCAATTAATCTATTTTTGAAGAAAAAAATGGCACAGTTTTCTAGCTTTCTACATTTTATTCATTGTTAGTGAAACATTTTCTCTCAATTAATCAAACTGCAACATTATCAAAATTTTCACATACCGAATGAGAAATTTCCACACATCTCAATAACTATTTTGGACACTTACAGTTAAGCACATTAAGATGCTTATTAGTGGAGAGTTGTGGAATGAGCCTCAATTAGTGAATTAGACTGTATTCATTACACTTCACCAAATGCTCATTAACAGATTGTTTGATTTTTTTTTTTTCATTCTAAGATAGGAAGGGGAAGAAGCAGTACTTTGGAGCTAGTCTGTGTTAGCGGCAATATGGAAATGAAGCCACATTGAAGCCTTTTTGCTTACAGCTGCCTGGATTAGAGAGGATTTGGAGGTTTTCTTAGCAAGACATTGTTTGAAACTTGACCCTCAGTAGGCTGATTCCTCCATGTTACTACAAAGGCCATTTGTATTGTTTTTGTGAAGCAATAATTTTTTTCTTTTATTAAAGAAAAAATAGAGATGAAGGAAGTCAACTTTCTTGGTGGAAAACTGAAGTCGTTGAGTTACTGATTTCAGTTCAAAGACACCAAGGAATCTTCAGCAAACCTTGCTATGGAATGACCTGCCGCCTTCAACACTAGATGCTTCCATTTTGCATTAGTCCCTTTTATCTTAGGGACTTGGGAGTTCTCTAGTCAATCTACCTTGCTTCTTTTTATCTTTGGTGAAAGATAGAGGATAAAAAACAATAACAACAACAACAACAACCACAACAAAAAAACAGGTGAAAGTTGTCAAGTGGATTGTTTGTACTTAGAATTTGCAATATGTCAACTACTGGATTCTCCGTTTAAGTTTGATTTCTGTCTGTGCTTCACGAAGAAAACCTCTGTTTATCACATTACTGAGCTCTAGTGAGAACAGTTATGCATGTTTCTTGTCTTACTATTTTTAAGGAAAGAATCATATTTAGGTATTTTATTGTCACAGGAGTTTTAGTCTTCATTCTTTGTTGTTTCTTTTTTATTGTTGGACAGAGTTACATAAATTAAGGAAAAATTCAATATGTATTTTTGTGTTTTATGTGGGAACAAAATATTTTCCCTTACTTTTGTGATCAGCAAAGTAATCATTTTCTTAACAAGTATAATATTAAAGCTAAATTAACCAATTATAAACAACATCAAAAAGTCATATGGCTGACCCTGGGCTCCAACCTCATAGGTAGCAATGAATATCCTAGTAAGAGCACCAGTGGAAGGGGAAGCCCTTGGTCCTGCCAAGACTGAACCCCCAGGAACGTGATTGTTGGGGGGAGGGCGGCAATGGGGGAGGGTGGGGAGGGGAACACCCATATAGAAGGGGAGGGGGAGGGGTTAGGGAGATGTTGGCCAGGAAACTGGGAAGAGGAATAACAATCGAAATATAAATTAGAAATACTCAAGTTAATAAAGATTAAAAAAAAAGTCATATGGAAAGCATTGTTGAAACGAAGTATAAAAGTATAAAGAGTGATTAAGTACACTGAACCAATGGGATAGGATGTGGGTACATTTTTTCATTTTTAATTAATGTCTTCTATCATGGATTACATCCACACTGAAGTTTTTCTTCCTCTCACTTTCTAGTACATCCTGTTTTCTTCCCTCCCCATCTACCCCTGTTCTATTTTCCTTCATAAAAGGGCAGCCCTCCAAGGGATATAATTAAATATGACATATCAAGTTGCAATAAGACTAAGCACCTTCCTTCATATTAAGACCAGATGAGGCAACCCTGGTTTTGTTTGTTTGTTTGTTTGTTTGTTTTGTTTATTTTTTAAAAAAAATAAAACTAAAAAAAAAACCAAAAAAACAAGAATCACATTTCTCCATTACTTCTGTACAGTCACCGTGGCACTCAATATGCCATTTTTTTTTTGTTTTAGAAATTTGGAATCAGTATACCTCAAGAACCAGCAGTTCACAGCGGCTTCATTTATAATAGTCAAAAACTGGGAACAACCTAGATGCTACTCAACTGAAGAATGGATAAAGCAATTGTACGTTTACAAAATGGAGCATGACTCAGATGTTAAGAAAACAATGCCATCGTGAAATTGCAGGCAAATGGATGGAACTAGAGAAAATCATTCTGAGCGAGGTAACCACACCTAGAAAGACAAACATGGTATGTACTCACTTATACATTGAATATTACCTGTAAATTGAAGGACAATCAAGATTCAACACACAGACCCAGGAGGATTAGAAATGGAGGGCTCAAAGGGATTTGAGTGACTCTCCCTGAGAAGGGGAAATGTAATAGACATTGGGGGAGGAGAGGACTGGAACCTGAGCAATCAGGTGAGGGAGGTTGGAGGGGGAGAGTAATGGAAGAGACAACTGAAACTAGGGAGGAATTCAGGGGCCAGGTAGGAACCAAGTGCAACAGAAACCCCCAGGAATCTCTTAGGGTGACCCTAGCTAATAATCCTAGTAATGGGGGCATGAGCCTGAACAGACCATCTCCTAGAACCCGGCATGACTTCCAGTTGAGGCATTGGAACACCAACCCAGTCACATTTCTTTGACCTATAGTTTATCCTGCCAGCATGAAGTCTTGGGGTAGAAGTGGCACAGAAATTTTGGGAGTGGCTATTGAAAAATAACTATTTTTTATTCTCAAGAGAATATACTAAGTCTACTCTAAATATTTCTCTTCTCATGTTAATCTACCCAATAATAAGAATGGCTTTCAAATGTCACTTATAAACAGTACAAAATAAACTTATACTACACACACCCTATCCAGAAAGAAGAATCATTAGTACTACTGAGATATGTTGTCCATTTCCTAACTGCCCAACTATGGGATATATAAATAGAAAATGTACAATTTTATGTAAAATATCATTTCATTTTTAAAATCTCTAATGATTACTCCTGTTTTGTTAATCAGGTAATAGAACTAAAAAAATTCAAGCACCTTTCCAATCCACTCCATAGCTGTACAGAATGGCCTGACCAATACCAACCTTATTTTCTACCAAAAAGAAAATAATCAATGCCCATCTCAACCCACCCAAATGTGCATGTTTATTGTCAAACTACTAGCAAGAGTCAAATCACAGAATCGGCCAATATGCTGATCACTGTACAATTGGAAAAAGAAATACATACACAATTGAAAATTAACGAGAATCGAAATCAAAGTCATCGTTTGAGGACAGGGTGGAACTGGAACTGGGAGTTAATCTTTTCAAACAAGTAGGAGGAATGAGTCTCATAATAATATCACGTGCCACATCTTTTCCTTTAATATGTTGGATGCAGAGGACCAAATTAGGAGGGTACACTGAGGTAAGAGAAAGGAGCGAGAGAGGAGGACAGTAAAGAGAGTGGAAAAGAATGCAATCCAAGAGTGTCAGGTATATGTCTGTAACCTCAGGGCTGCAAAAATGTCAGGATGAAGCCTATTTGAACATTTAACACATGCTAATACAAGCTGAAGAAATTCATTTCAAGTGACAATTCCAATTCAATTGTCACTCCTTTTCTTTTCATGCCTCACTTATACACATACTACCATGGTAGAATCTTTTGGTTATTTGTTCTCGTCTGTCTGTACAACCTCATTATCCAAAGTAACATCATAGCAATCCATATTCAAATGATCCTTAAAATTAAAGAAAACAGTCATCTAAGTGTTGAATGGGGATGGTACTTCTCACTGTTTAATTCCTGACTTTTAATAAACTAATGGAGTGTTACATATTTACCAAATGGCTTCCTTCCTCAATCTTAACTTGGCCCCTGTTATGACAAAGATGCCATTACTAATTCGAGATAATAAAGTTGTGGTGATTAGAATTGATTTCTAGAGATTTGCAACCTTTTTTTTAATGACTTTGAAAACCTCCCTTGTCTTCTACTCATCACTCCACCTGTATATCTCAGGTATTTGATGAGAAGATTTCAATAAGGAAAGTCGCAGGGGTCTGGAAATTCCATCTCTACCTATCACTAATTAAATTGTCTTAATCCTACTGAAGCTGTCAGCTGGGCATGGAGCTATTTCCTAGGAAATCCATGAGCCTGCTATTTAAATGTCATGCTTCTTTATTACTATTTATCTATATCTAATTTATTAGCTGGATGCTATGCTGTAGCCTCAGGGTATGAGTATTTTTAATTATAATTAAGAACCCATTCTGAGTATTATCACTCTCAAATAAATATGGTAGTAAATAATATAAGAAAATATACAAGTACAGACATGGGCACTCTAACATGATGTATTCACCATCTAATAAACTCAAAGGAAAGACACATGACAGGAGATCTTTAATTAAAAGATTGAATCTAGATCTATAGTTTTTTCCTGGTTGTCCTGGAATTTTTGCAGTGACAAAAATCATAATCCTATTGGCTGTGACATTTATTTCATTATACAGAAATCACCTCTGGTATAAGTAAACGCCTTGTTCAAACACTGGAAAGAGATGAGCGGAGGAGAACAAACACTTATTTTATGTATGTATGTATTAAGCAAAATTAAATTAATAATATTTAGGGATCACAGCACAAGTCCTAGAGATTGTTTTATAAAGGTTATCTTTTCCAGAAGTTCAATATTGGGTTTCATTGAAAAGTACAATAATAATCATCTTTACATTGCTGACAACATTTTCATTACAGACTGCATTGTTTCATGCCATATGTAGAGTTGAAAAGAATGTGAAAATCTACTGTCTCACCAAGCAGTCATAGAAAAGTTACATATTTTCAATGTATTTCTTTAAGCCAGAAACATAGGGAAAAAAGAATGTAGTTTGCGTGTACCAGTTACATTTCCTGTAGAAGTTAACAAGAAAAACCTATGACTTAGAGTTATATTTGCTAGCTATCAAATAATCCGTATAATATTTCTTTGTAGCATTGGCACTAGGACTCTTCTGCCTCTACTTCGGACTCCTTCCGCCGTCCTGTTGCCTGGTTCAGTGTCTATATGAAATGGCTTTTGCATTGTCTTATTTTATCTTGTTTTGTCCTGTTTGGTTGTTATCTCTTGGATGCCTGCTTTGATCTGAAGAGAAAACAGAGTGAATGGATCTGGGGACGAGGGAAGGTTGGGGGTGGGGGCCAGGAGGAATGAAATGAAACGAGAGGGAAATGAAACTATGGTTAGGATGATTTACTGTAAGAGAAGAATCTACTTTCAATTTAACAAAAACTAAAAAGGTTATAATATGTGAGATGAACATTGAGTATATTATGATAGTTGACATTCAGTTTAACAAGATTCTAATCCGTGTTTGATGATTTATGAGATTGGCGAGTGTCTCTGGAAAGGTATACTCATGCTGACTCCAATGGAGGGCATTGATTTTTCTTGCTTTATTGCTGTGCAATAGGATGGTTCAATCAACTTGGATCTAGATTGGTAGCCATCAAATTCCAGAGTCCTTCCAGTCTACCAAGATTACATATAACCTCAACCAGCTACGTATGTGCGTGCTGAGATCTAAACTCGGGTTGCTTGTAAAGCAATCACTCCTTACCACTGAATCATCTCTGGAGGCCCCTGAGTTTGTGTTTTTAAAATTATATTTGTATTTATTGGCTCAGTCTGATCTACTTTGATGCTGCGCCTTACCTCATTTTGGACAATTGCCAACTCACTGGGCTGTATTTTAAAACATGTAGGTTCTATTTATAGTCAATCTCCTTCCTTTCCCTTTAGATGAGGAACAGTGAAAACAGAGTATCAATAGACTCCGAGGACTAAAAAGAACATCTGTTTCCTGCGTTTTCCATCATAGAGCTATTTGAGGTGCGAGGTTCTTTTTCTGAACGACCAATACTTTAAAAATTCATCTGACAACGAAGTGTGCCCACTTCCAGATCATGTGGCAGGAAAACGCTATTACATAGCTCATCCCACCCAGGATGAAATGTCGGCGGTGAAACATTTTGATTTATGTGTATATTCAACATTTGTTTGGGGAGCCAAACTGACTCCTCTCTTAATTCGCTGTGACTAAAACGCTCTCCACTTAATTCTCCATACTCATCAACTCTTCATTCTGTCTAACGATGCCATTTTATGCAACGCATTATTCACACCTTGTATTTCTGCAAAAATCCTCCTCGGTGCCCTTAATTATGCACTGACATGGCTGCGTTGTGGTTGTGGACTTTCACACGGTACTGTACACAACATGGCTCATAGAACCTAATGAGAATAAGTTCATTAAATTAATCCCGATAATTAACAAACTTGCTGCCTGCTTCTCAAATGTCTAATTTGTGGCATCGAGTTGGCAAACGTTTTCAACTGTGGAAGCAGAGTGGAAGCCAAAAAGCCTTTCTAAATAGTGAAAACACATCTTTATTAAAAGTTTTTCATCAAACATATAATGTGTGGATATATCTTAAGAAAAAATAACTAGTTAGCAATGAAAGCATGCATAAAATAAAACAGAACGTTGAACAAATGAGACAGGATGTCTGGTGGGAAAGGTTTTATGCTTTGTTTGTTTTCGTGGGGGTTTTTTGTAATAATGCAACATTTTTTATTTGCTTTATTTTATTTTTAATAGTCATTTTATTTATTTATATTTCAAATGTTGTCCCCCTTCCCAGTTTTTGGGAAGTTCTTAAAAGAAAAACCACCTTTTTATATCCAAGGTAGTCTCTATCTCCTCCTTTATGAATGATAAATTAACCCTGTCCATGCTAATTCAGGACTGACTCTGAATTGTTGTGAAATTATTTCCAAAATGTTCTATGTCTTCTCCAAGGCATTCATGATAATATTGACACGTATGTCAATGGTCTCTTAGTGATCCATGCAATCAATGCTTGAGGGTAAAATTTATAGCCTCCAGGTTTCTAAAATTTTGCCACTATCCTTGTGATACAGAACAGGTACTGGGGAAATACAGTAGATATTCAGCCAGGTTGATTGAATGAAAGGGGGAGGTGGGTAATCTGTAAAGGTTATGAAGATGAATTTATGCTACTAGTTTATTGTTCGTTTATTTTAGACAGAGTCTCAGATCGATGAGGCTACCTTCCAACTAAATTGTCATTCATATACTTTTATAACAGGTCTCTCTGTATCTCTGTATCTCTGTATCTCTGTATCTCTGTCTCTCTGTCTCTGTCTCTCTCTCTCTCTCTCTCTCTCTCACACACACACACACACACACACACACACACACACACACACACACACCTTAAATGCTTTATCTTCCTCTAACCCACTACTATTCTGATTCATAATAACAATTGGGATTAATGAAAATTTTCTCTAGAGCTTTATTCTTTCTGTCTTGTTTTATTGGTGTGGTGGTTGCTTTTTATAATCCAGTAGGGATGTATATCAGACATGCTTACAGTGAGGAATACTTGATGGGCTTTGACTCTAAGAGGAGATCTATGAAACAACTAAATGAAAACATCAAATAATAGGGCAGAATGGAGACGCTTGCAGTAATGTTATATTTATTATTACTGTTTGTAAAGATAAAGCTATTGCTTCTGTTTATTAATTTGCATTTTGAAATGTAGCTCTACATGAGTGCTTTAGACTTGAGATTTCCCCTGAGGTATTTATCTGATATTTGCTAGCTGAATTCCTATAAAAATTAATACACGGTATTATATAATGATAGAAATTTTGCTATTGAAGAGATCCAAGTTTGAATTGTGGATATTATTTGCATGCTGTGTGATCTGCGTTCCATTTGCAGTATTTCGGATTTTTCATCAAAATTAAAAATGTGAAGAGTATTCAGGGTTAATTTGGCAGGTATCATAACTATAATTACAGCAAAGTGATCAAGATATTTTAGCAACTGTTATTAAAAGAGTGCCTGTTTAGAAGTAATCTCAGATGATCTTCAAAGAATGAAGATGGCAGTGTTTTGTGGAAACAGCTAATTCTATAAAGAAAAATCCACATTTGAAGAAGGCACAAGGAGCACAATTTGTGAGGCTCAGCTTTTGTCTCATGTTAGTTAAGAAATTCTTTAAAAATTTCTTTAGATATTGTAGACTCGCCATTTTATTGGACACATTATAGAGAAACTGTAGAATGTTATTGGCCTGTAAGATTTAAGTAGGCTAACTTTATGAAATCGTAAGTTGTATGGCTGACAGAGGGAGGTTATTGTGCAGTTTTTAACATGAACTTTGAAATCCCTGTAACATGGGTTAATAGCTTATATCTTATTTAGAAAGTCTACAACCTTATACAAGTCTTCTACCATCTGATATCCCAGGACAGATTCCTCAGACATCGGAGTGTAGACCATCCAGTCTAGCTAGGTATTTAATAACAGCAAAAATATCCTCAGCGATAAGTGTCATTTGTGTTTTTGTTTGTTTGCTTGCTTTGTTTTTGTAAACCAGATGTGCAGCTTTTTTTTGGTTCATATATGAAATCACAAATGAAATAAAAAAAATGTAACCAACACACATTCGAATCTTTTACCTTGCATATTTTACTCCCATGGAGTTCATTTAAATAGTATACTTGTTCCCAGTGGAAATCCTAGCTTTAAGAAGTCTGACAAAGCAAGTTTTATGACATCAGAGCATTGTATGGAAAAAATAATTTTTTTCACAAAGTATAAAGGAGATATACCTGAATCCTGAGCAGTGAAGAGGAGAAAAATCTGACCCTGAGAAGTTTTATCTAGAATTCTCAGCCCAAAAAACAAAATCATCAATATGAAATGATTATACTTAAAGTAAATACTTTTGTTGTCATAATGGACCTGGAAATTGGACTTGAAACAGACCAGTCCATTTTCCTTTTTTTTAAAGTAATAACCATTTATGTTACTGTCAAATGTCTACTATTCAGCAAGTAATTTTCTGCTTTTGTTTTAAAGCTGTTAAGAGACCTGGATTGCAAAAACATTTGAAACTTTCCTGGTTTTCTTTTCGTAGACAGTCGGTGACTACAGAAAAGAGTAACTAAGCTCATATATCTATAAGTTTGGCAAGGAGAAACAACATTGATTAAATTCTTGCAGTTGAACAGAATATTAGCGATGATCCTCTGGCTCATTTAGAGGGTAAGGTATTAGTTCATAAAGGAGAGGGTAGCCATAGGCAAAACTCTGTGGACAAGAAGACAAAATGCAGATCATGGCTTACAAAAAAATTAACTTGTGAATGGGATGTTAACCTCCAACTGGGGAAGTAATTGTATTATAATGGTGATGGGAAAAACTATCAACCAAAGAAATGAACCTGAACTGAAATGCTTCTAAATGCCAGGGACTTCGGTTACCTTTTTGGCTTTTGTGTGTATCATTTTTTTATGCCAGTGCTCTGTGCTTCAGGACCTTGGATGAGCTTGGCTATGGGAATTCAAGGGTTAGCCTCCACTGAATAAAACTTTATGTACGGAGAACTTAGAGATTCTCAGATGATGACTCTGTTGCATAAAAGTGTTTGCCTTCAATGGTAATTTCAAACCTAAGGACCACAGTTGTCAATCAACGAGCACAAATTTTATCCACCCAATTGTATATTGCCCAGTATTTTACAAGAGTATGTTACCTGGAATTGGCAAAGTATAATTTTATTTCTATCCTTCTGATGGTATTGGCTAATGGACCTGAGGTATACAAAAGCTGTTGATACTAAGAAATTTAAAAAATGAATTTAAAAAATTCAAAACTATCAATAAAATGATACTAGGCAGGTGTTTAGATATTGCCAGTATAGGAACTCATTAAGGAGGAATCTCACTTTTATAAACACCAACGGTTTATAATAATACAAGAATTGCAGCTTCACGTTTTTGACCTCTGGAAAAAAAACCAATGTGATCTGAGTCCTTACACATGTCTTGAATGAGACATGACATTTTAAATGTCCAAACTATAGATTACTGACTAGCAAGAGGGTTTCCAGCAAAGAACATTGATGTAGTGTTCTTTCACTTAAGATTTAGTACATTTAGTAGCCTACGGTTTCTGATAAAAACATCATTCCCCCCTTGTTTAGAGTAACCCAATTTAAACATTCTGTATGTATATGTATATGTCTCTCTCTTTGTGTGCAAGTGTGTATACATATGTATGTTTTAATAAGCTTCTACAATATTATAACTACAGTATAGCTTTAGCTGTTTTGAAGATATTTAGTCTTAGTTAATTCTCTTCATACTCCTGATATTTTAACTTCCCATTCCCATCCATATAAATCTTCCTGTTCCAATATTTCATTTTCTTTCTCTATATTATCTGCACTCATTTCTCCTTACTAACCACCCCCCACAACACAGCTCCTTATCAGTTTCCTGATATGTGTGAAAATTCTAATGTAAATGAAAACTATCCAATAAACAACAACAACAACAACAACAACAACAACAACAACAACAAATGAAGAAAAAACGCCAAAAACCAAAAAGAAAGAAAGGAAGGAAGGAAGGAAGGAAGAAAGAAAGAAAGAAAGAAAGAAAGAAAGAAAGAAAGAAAGAAAGAAAGAAAGAAAGAAAGAAAGAAAGAGAGGAAGGAAGGAAGGAAGGAAGGAAGAAAGAAAGAGAAAAACTGAAGTGGACATTTGGTAATGAGTAGGTGACCATTAGACTATTACTGAAAACTGTTTAGTTATTGTTATTTAAGGGGAAATGAGTAGCAGGTCTACATAAAACATTTTGTGCAATCGCTTCCAGCACCATTGAATTACAACTATAATTGTCTACAGAAGAAAAGAATTTTCTGACGTTAATGATTGGATGTTTTAAACTTATAAAAGAGAGAAGGAAAGTGAAAATATTCTTGTTCTGAAATACATGTATGAAGATGACTAATGGTTGTCAGGTATTACCTAGCAAGAAAGACATATCAGAATAAAAACTTTAACGGATTAAAAAACAAACCTGCAATTTTTTTAAAGTATGGCAATGGATCAGGTGGTGAATTAGAAATAAACATTTAAAGCTACACCTCAGTAATATAACAAAGAGATGGCTTACATTTCACTATAGTTTATACATTGAACTATTAAATCACATAATTTGTTTAAATATTTATTTAAATTATTTAAAATATTGACAATATTTAATTCACATAATTAAAAAGGCTTGAAGGTTTTTTTTTGTTCCTTGCTAATATTGGAAAATCTCCAACCTACCAGGCACTTAGCTGATTATTACAAATTAATAGACATTATTTATGGCCCTCATATGATTAATCAGAAACCTACCCTTGTAAATATTTAAGAACACTTTGTGTTTTGATTGCCAGCGAGCTGTCTTTCACAATTGTTATTCACTGAGTTGGACATCCCACGTAGACTTCAAAATAGGAAATCAAAAATGGCAAGAAGTAGAGACTGGAGAGTTAATTTTTCCATGCATCCAGGTTTCCAGGCAGTATTAAATTTATTCTTTCTCATCCCATCGAGTTCCTGTGACTATGTGATAGACCTAATACAGGTTAGAGTTTGTGGATGATAACCAGTCTCATTAACTGCTTATTACTATCGAATAATGCCTACTTAAATTACTGTGACTGTATAAGACATTTAAATACCGCCAAGGCTTCAGTTGAGCATTTTCACACAAAATATTGAACTGTCATTGTTGAATTTTCTCTTCAAACCTAGTTGACAGATCCCAAGTAATACTATAAAATTAATCTATTAATTTTAAAAGAACTATCCTTAAAATACAGAAACCAACTTACTATCAAGGTGTTTTAATTTCATCAATTTTTAAGTCATTCACTGCTTTTAGTCAGGTAATTTTCCCTTCTCATTTGTATGTTACTTGTCCGTTTTTTTTTTAGCTCACTGCAATGACCAGACCAATGTTAAATGTACTGTTGGTATTTCAAAGAACTTTTTTTTAATGCTACTATGAGAGTGTATGTTGTTCAAACAATAAACAAGATATTCTATCTCAAAAAAAAAATCTACTTAGTCATTACTACTTGCTCGGTGGAAGTTAGTTAAATTGTGTGTCTTAATCTAGAGAAGCATTCAAAGGACTCTCCAAACATATTCTCAAGCATGAGCCCCTGATGAAGGCAAGCTGCACTGTTTCCTGGAGCGTCAGTGAATGCCTCTATGACTGCTCTGAACTAAACTTACTAGCCTGTGCTCTCCTGTAGGCACTGAATGCCATTCAGAGCCTCTCCAACTTCCTTAACTAAAGGGGAACAGGTATTACAGCCCATCTCTGACCAGAAAGACAGTCTGGGATTCTACTTTTCTCTCACCTGAGAATGGTGATTGAGTCAGTATAATGGATAGACAGTGTGGGAACCACTGCGTTGTGGGAACCACTGCGGTTTGCACTGCCTTTGTTTTGTTTTGTTTTGTTTTGTTTTCAATGAGATACGGAACATATATGTGATATTTACATCTCACTACTACTTACTGTTATTTCCTTGCTATGTTGAAGATTAATATCCCTATTTTAAAATGCTCCAATCACATATCACTAGACTGAAAATTCTTCATGAACTTAGAACATTGTTCTAATATTCAAATCAAGAGATAAAACATTGGCAGCACTGCATGAGATTTCTGCAGGATCCTACATTTCTCCATCCTCAGAGCAACTACTGTCTGACTCACAGTACTTACATGAGCATTCATGCCTCTTATAATAAAAGTCAGAGAGTATGTAATTTCTCCTTAGCATATTTCCCAAGAATTAGATATATATTTTGTGTAGCTGTATAATATTAATACCTATGTTATATCAAACATTATATATTTATTTATATAACATTCAGTTGGGGATGGGTGCATGCATACACAAATATGAAAACATATACAAATTGAACTGTATGTGTGTTTATAAATAGCATATACATTGTGTATATCCATGCCAATCTTTCCAGTCTACAGTTGATGGAATGTTCAGTAATTTCCAACTCTCAGCTGCTGTGAAGGTTTATTGAGAACATTACAATGCATGATTTAAATGAAAGTGTGTGTTCATTTACACTGGATGTACAGGGACCAAAATTTTGGTGTCACAGAGCAAGCATCTGCTCAGTCTTAGCAGGCATTGTAAATGACTTCCTTTGAAATTGAGTTATGTTCCACGAAGGCAAGAATTATTCTCTAGGCCTTCCTTCCTGTTTTGCGTGCAATGACTTTTTCTAACGGCCTTCCTCTCGACTGCGTACAATTCATTCCTGCTAAGCCAGCCTCACAGTTCTAGAGTTTTAAAAGGTCTCATTCGCATTGCATCCCAAATCATTGACTATTTTTCTTACATTGCCTTGATTGTAGGTGTACATAAGGCATTTGCTTCCTCTCCATTGATGTGGTATGAACAGAAGGTGTTGTGTGGTTGATCAAGAGCAATAAGATGAGAACAATGTGAGTCTCCTGAATCATATACTCTTATTTGTCTTAAAACAATATCACCTAGTCATTCCCCAGAATATTTTCTTCCTGTTTTTGCTAGTTGGTAGTCACTAAGCCCAGTTGGAATATAGCTTGCTAGGTAAACTACAAAATCTTATGCTGGGTTATATTCCTACATATTAGGGAAAGAAAAAATACTCTAAATATCGGCTACTTGAGCCTTCTTAAAATTGGGTGGAAAAATCATGGAATAAGGGCCAGTGTGTTGGGAAACACCTTTTATCGTGCTCAAAAGGAGGCATCCCCAGGCATATGGATAACATGCAGAAGTAGTGGGTAAATTTTAAACCATGAAACAGTGAATTTAAGTAATTGCAAACTCAAATTATTTTTAATTCAACTTTTCTCAGTCCATATCAGAGTGAGAAAAAAACCAAGGCAAATGTTTAGCTTTAGTAATTCAATATGTATAGAACATAAAACTTTATGAACCACTTGTTCTCAGACACAGTATATAAAGCAGCTGAAGCCAATTTTAAGGAAAATTAGAGTGAATGGAAGTTCAGAATCTTTACGTTATGTAAGACTCTAGACATGGGAACTCAAAGATCAAAAGTCTATGTAATAAAGGCCTTCAGAACAGAAATGCGGTCTAGATGAATAGTTGAAAATAAGGTTGTATTCTTCAATAATTTAACTCTATGGGCAGAATATTTATGCTAGAGGTCTGATGTCATATACTTAGAATAAAACTGGAATATGTTCACCTATTTCACTTCAGTCTGTGCATGTAAACTGGAAAGAACTGTGCATACTCTCTGGTGGTTGCTGAACCACTGTGTTGTTCACAGAATGGTAAATCACTGGTTGTATCAGAGTTAATATATACATCCATTAAACAATTGACATTGGGGTGTTCCCCATTTAGGATAAATATGAATAACTCTTTTCTCAAAATTCAAGTGAAGAATTTTGTATGTTCACACGTTTTATTTCTTATGTGAGTTATAAAATATGGAAGGAGTCAAAACTTTAAAGGCTACATTTGATTTAACTTAAATGAAATTTTGAAATGTGGATGTTAGTCAAGGAAAGCAAACTGGTGCTTGCAAGGAAATAAGAAAGGAATTGAGCACAGAAATGCAGAAGTCAGAACAATATTGGTGAGTGGGAACCCTTAAAAATCTTGACTGGATTGTAGTAAGAATTAAACTTGCATATGCGCATACTGACATACTTAGAATTGAATATCAAGAAGGATTAAATCATACAATGTGTGGAAATTTTATAACCTGTGAATAAATAAATGAGTGCCTTAACAAGTATACATCACTAAAAAATGTCAAATACATCAGACATACTCTAGAGATGTACCTTACTAGTACATGTTCCTTCCATCGAGAATAAATTTCTTTTAGTATATGCTTCCTGGCAGTGTTTAAAATAACTGTTGTTAGCAGTTACCACTTTTTGTGTTTTAATACTTGAAGGGGACGTTTTATCTTAGGTCTCATCACAGAGAACTTGTCTCAGTGAGACGCCGTGTATCCAGGTTCATCTTGTAAACCAAACTTACAGAGTTTGAAACTGGGCTACTACTACTTGTACTTTCTTTTTTTTATCAAGAGGATGAATAAATTAATGCTTTAGATTTGTTAAATTGTTTTTAGAATCCAGACTTTTGATATTTAGACGCATTAATCACATCTAATCTAGTATCCCCATCTGTCCCCAACCATCAGGTCCTTAAGACAGCAACTGTGGTTCTAACTTCATAAAACTCTCTCCAAGAATTCAGGTTGATATATACAACACCCCCCCTTCCAGTCAACGAATCAATAAGCATGCGCAGGCAGTAAAACAAGTGATGAGGAGTCCTGCTAATGCTAAAACAGTTAATGGTCCTTTTCATCAAAGGCTGGATAATCAGAAAATTATTCCGCCCCATAATTGATAACTATTATTAAAATTCCATAGAGATTTACTGAGATTAATAGGGTGAAATCCCTCTATTATGCTGAATAGTAATTTCAAAACCTAAATGATAAAATCAAAACATGAGGTCAGAATGTAACAATGTTTTCTATCACCAATTGTTTAGAGAATGAACATGCAGATTATTCGAGGCTCACATTGCTTACTTGGATATTTAAAACCACTTAAAAATTCAGTACTTACAAATTATCTATAAATACATTAAACTCTCAGAGAACCTGAAATATTAATTGCTGGCTGGGGATTTCATCGGGCAAACAAATTATGCAGACAGAATAATGTGTGTCCTTGTTTGCTGTATTTCCCCAGGAGGTAAAACAATAAATTCCAAACCTTAAAGTCGCCAGATTTATTTATCTTCTGCAATAAGTACTTTTTCTTCACTGATCCACAATGAGCTCACACAAAGTGTGCAAAATAAAGTGGTTTGGAGTATTTTGTTTTAAACAAGAGAAAACTTTCCTCATTAGAATTGGAATATAATTGTACAATAATCTAGAATGTGTCTAGAATGAAACGAAGAATGCTTGTTTTCTGCTGAATTTATGCTGTGGAAAACAGAGCGAGTTTCTAATCCATTCTTTTTTAGTGCTTTCTAGAGAGATGTTCTGAGCATACATTTTAAACAGAATGCCTTCAAAACAGCCAAAGCTTCTGGGGCAAATGAACTCTCAACAGAGCAGGAAAGGGAAGTAGGTATCCAAGTCCATGGAGCACGATTGTTAATACACAAACTGGAATTAAAACGCATTTTCCCAGCAATGTTCCACAATGTTGCTACCAATGAAAACGTCTTTCATTCTAACAACGACAATTTACACTAACTTTAGCTGAAATTTTGCTAACTACTGAGTTTTGTATAGGTTCAAATACATTGTTAGTCTGTTTTGGACTGAAGATTACAACATCAAGAAACAAATAAAGGCTTAAGAATTAGACAGAATACTTACAGAGACCATAAAGAAAGACATTGCATTTTGCGATTAAAGAGTAGTGTCATGAGTGGCGATGTCATATGAATAGGTCCAGTATTTTAATCCAAACTGGTTTGGGCAAGTTATTTACCATATATAGCAGTGTCTCATTTGTGAAGACTTTTTTTTCTGTAGATATGAGGAAGTGCTGCGAGAAGTTGCCTTCGTCAGATTGGTCTCTGGCTATGTCTGTGAAGCATTTTTATGTTGCTTGATATATATTTATTAATGTGGGATGTTTATATTAATTGATATATTAATAAATTATATATTAACTGAAATAATTGATTAAGGTGGGAGAGCGAAGCCCATACTGGGTTGGGCTACCCCTGGGCAGATGGATCTAGGCCACATAAAAAGCAGTTAGAGCAAGCCACGTACTCCAAAACAGCACGTAGACTTCTAGCATGTTTCTTGCCTCTTTCTGCTCCAACTTCACTCAAGGGTCAGGATATACACAGCCTAGCCCACTTCTTCTCACATGTTTTGGGGTCACTGTTTGGTCATGGCCAACAACAGTTAACTGGAACAGAAATCTGGACTAGGAAATAGGATAGTACCATGATGGGAACATTGTGAAAGCATTCCCATGCTGGACTAGAAAATCTATTGAGTGCTAAGAGTTGAATAAGCTACCGTGGTGATACACAAACTAGGAAAATACAGAAAGAT
Organism: Rattus rattus; assembly: GCF_011064425.1. Classification (NCBI taxonomy): domain Eukaryota; kingdom Metazoa; phylum Chordata; class Mammalia; order Rodentia; family Muridae; genus Rattus; species Rattus rattus. The sequence goes on along the minus strand of NC_046170.1, from coordinate 8,243,277 downwards.
TGTAGTAAAAAAAATAATTTAAAAATGTAAAAAGTCCCAGAGCAGGGTTTCTTCCCATCTTAGACCACATATGTTCCTAGATGAAGGGGGACATCATTGGAGATGTAAACAAATGGAATGATTAATTAAAAAAAAAACCTTAACAACTTTTAAAAAAAGAAAGGAAGAAAGCACACAGTCACAGCCTTTGTATTTTATTTTTTAAAGTATTTTTAATTGGCTATTTCTTTATTTACATTTCAAACGTTATTCCCTTTTCTGGTTTTCTGTTCATAAGCTCCCTATCACCTTCCCCTCCCCTTCTTCTATAAGGGTGCTCCCCTCCCCACCCACCCCCCCTTTACTGCCAGCCCCCCACCCCTGCCCGGACATTCCCTTGCGGGCCTTTGTATTTTAAATATGCCTTAGGCAGCACAATGGCTGAGGTGCTGATGATTAAGTGATGTTTCTGAAGGAAGTAAGAGCTTTTTCATAATGATAACCTGGAATTCTCTCCCCCTCCCCCTCCCCATACCTCTCCCTCCCCCATCTCTCTGTTCTCTGTGGGCACCCCAAGTTTCTCCTTCTCTGCCCCATCTCTCTGCCTTCATGGCTTTGCTCTGTCTGCCTGCCTATGAGCCCACTTGTCTGCCTTTGTCCCTTTCTTGGACTTCAGTATTTTCGACTTCCCAGTTTTACACCAGACCGGTTCCGTGGCATAATTTCTCAACGGAACACCTTGGCATGGGCTGGCCAAAGATACCCTCAGGGTTCTTTAAAATTCATAACAGCATCTTCTGGGAAGTATTTCTTCAGAGTCATTTCACCAAAGGCGTAGTTTAGATGGACTGAGAGTACAAGTAACCTAACATCTGATCTTGCTAATGTATGAGTACGGCCCACGTACCACAGGCGGGCGGCAGGGGGGAGGGGTGTGCTGGAAGATTGAAAGAGTCATGGAGAACTACTGAGGGTAAGGACTGTGAGGGCCAGAAGAGACCACTGGTGAAGGTGGAGCAGCGGCAGAGGAAACCCCAAGTTCGAAGGGACCATGGGAAAAAGCTGAGACTTTGTACCATGCGGCAGGGTCAAAGTTCCTGAAGAGTGTCCAGGAGACCACTGGTAAAAGTGAATCTTCTGTTGCAGCTATGGTGATCCCAGCATATCGGACATGGCAAGACTGGGACAAGACCAGGAGCATGTATGGAAGCAAGGAAGAGCCTAGGAGGTAAGCTGCGTGGGCTGTAGATTGCAGAGCTGGGGAGTGGGGGCTTCCCTAGCCCCTCAAATCCCTAAGATAATGAATGACTCTGAGACATCCGTCAATTTACACAGTTGGACTTTGGTTCTGTTTAAATGTTATTATTATTATGTTTTTTTTTTTTTGCCATGATCCTTACCTTTCGGGATAAAAAGAATATAGTGTAGGATAAATTTTACAAGATCTCACAGTTGAGAAAATGTAGTTTGTTTGTTTGTTTGTTCGTTTTTCTTCCCTCATTTAATACATCTCGGACATAGCTTCCGCTCCTTCCAGGATCCCCTGGCCTCCTCTCTTGCTGAGACACACTGTTGTTCTGTCTCTCTTCAGAAAAGAGCAGGCTTCTCAGTGGTATCAACCAAGCTAGGCATAATAAATTAAGAGACGAGGCACAGTCCCTTATCTGAAGGCTGTGTCAGGCAATCCAAGATGAGGGGAAAGTTCCTACAAGTAGGCAAAATAGTCAGAGACACCCCAACTCCCTTTGTTAGGAGTCCAAAAAAACAAGTCCCTAAGTTTACCAGCAACAGCATGCGTGCGGAGGACCGTGTGCAGAGCCATGCTCCATTGATACTGCGTCAGGCTCTGTGAGCCCCGATGAGCGCTATTTATTTAAACTTTGGGCCGTGTTCTCCTGGTGTCTTTCTTCCCTGCGGCTCCTTTCTCCTCATCATCTGCAGGGTTCCCTGAGCTCCTACTAATACTTAGGTATGGTCTCTGCATGCTTCCTTCAGCTGCAGGAGGAAGCCTCTCTGATGAACATTGGGCTAGGGACTGATCCTATGAGTATAGCGGAATAAAGTTAGGAATCATTTTGTTGACTTTTTTTGTCAGTTGTGATTTGTTCTCACTATATCTCTGAGCCAACCAGCTTTCCATTCATGGCCATCTAGGCAGTATTGGACATGGTCTCTCTCGCACGATGTGGACCTCAGGTTAGAGCAGTTATTGCTTAGAACTCCTGCAAGCTCTGAGCCACCATTGCACCAGGCATTTTGAAGGTAGGGCAAAAAGACACTGAATTTGTACGTTGCAATCTTTAAAAGACTATGGGACTTTTGAAGTTACATTATGTCTTCTGTTGTAATATTAATGTGAAATTTTGGAAATGTACAAGAAAGAAAAGGTTATAAAATAGTGGTATGACTGCTGTCATATTGGTCTGTAGGCATGTGAGCACTTCCAGGTAATATGATGCAGGTGATACGGGATTGTATAAAAGAACTAAGCAAGTCGTGAAGAGAAGCCAGAAAACAGCTTCCTCCCGTGTCTCCTGCCTCTGTCCCTGTCCTGACTTCCTTCATTGACAGACTCTGATTAGAATCAATACATATCCTAAATAAACTCTGATCTCCCCAAGTGCACTTTGGTCCAGATTTTGTTTCAGAAACAGAGAACAAACAAAGACATCCCTCAACTCATAATGCTGTTTCTATATAACCATGCAGGTGAGACTAGAAGCTAGGCAAGGTGAACCTGTAGTATATGGTATGAGACAAAAGTGTTCTCCTTCAGGGGAGTGAATGCAAAATAGTAGGTAATGCTCCCTAGTAACGCTTTTTTGATATGGTGGCCAACAACTTAATTGTATAATATTAACAATGAAGGTAATCAGTCATCTGTAAATCCTGTACGAAAGAAAGTCTAAACTTGGTTTTAAGAACCAGTATGCTATAAAACTGACACTGAATGTTTGGAACTCCATGGATTCCCTTTTTCCACTTTTATTACTGATACGCAAGGGGGAGTGTTTTATCCACATGCACAGGGACATTTAATAATATGCAGGCTGTCCTGAGTAGAGAGACACTAGTAACCTCTAGTGTTCAGGGTCCAGATATCAAGATACAAGCCCTGGCAAAATTGCAAAAGTGAAGTAACAGTAATTCTGGGGTTGAAAACACTGCTCTACGTCAAGGCACATTTTTAATCTGTTGTGTTCACAGAGAAGCAGGTCCTGTTGAAAGGATGGGGCAATCACGTTTATGTTTCTCAGAGTCGTGTCTGAATTCTATCAGCAATTCTAATTTGGAAGACATGACTTCATCCTAATATTCTGTCTTCACAAACTTTCACACAGCTAATCATGGTGACGAGAAAGGTCACCGTGTCATTATTTTACTGAGAAAACCTGTATCTATACTGTTTTCATCCGATACTGCAGAGGAGAGTGTATCTACAAGCCAGCTCAATAATAACTATCACCTTACACACTTAGCATGTTTATGTATTGTGGCTTGTTCTCAGCCAGACACCGTATTAGACTAGCACCCTGTGGCCAGGAGTAGAGACATATTACAGGCAAGGAAGTGTGAGATATAGCCTGACAAGGAGGTGCTAATAACTCTGCTGAAACTCCAAATGATTCCCTTTTCTCTATGCCCAAAGGGGAGGAAAGTGAGTGAAACAGGTGTTAAAAGAATTCAGTGTGAAGCCAAAGCAATACATGCTCTGCAAAGAAGGGACAGCAAGTGACACAGTGGAAGGGAAATGGACTTAGAATTTTATAGAGCAGTTAAGAGTAGAACTGTTATATGTGTTTAGACAAGAATTGCTGTTCTGTGAATGGAAGACACTTCCAACAGGTTTCTGAACATCTCTAAGGCAGAGGTAGAGCAAATTAGCATCATCTGGGAGACTGAAAATAGTTACCAGTCCTAAGCTTTACATTAGCTAGGTAAACCTAAATGTTGAGATGGGTACAGATTGCCTGGACTTTGTGGCTGGTTTGTGTTCATTCTAATACCTAGCTGGGGATAAGAACCACTGCTTTAAATATTATTTTTCTCCTTATGGCAAAATAATTCGACAATAATATGATTATATATACATATATTAGTAATAGAACTGGGACTTAGTAAATTTGACTTACTTGTTACTAGCTGTGGCTGTTATTACTAATATCATTATTAGTTTTGTTGATATTCAAGGATTGTCTGTTTTGTTATACACCTAGAAGTTTAAGTAAAGACTAATGAGGTCATATACATTGAAGTGGTTGTTTTCTTTAAGCTATAGTCATAAATTGTCATTGTCTAATCTTAGAACTTTGGAAATAGAGACAGGAAGATTTCTGTGAGTTTGAGGTCAGCCTAGTCTAAATATCTATTTCTTCACCAAGCAAGAATTCATAGTGAGTCCCTGTTTCAAAAGACGACTAACTAAAGAAAAAAATGTGGAATTTGAAAGGCTTCTTTACAACTATATTCTGAGGATCAGGAATTGAATCAGTATGTACAGTAGCTTGTTGCAGAAACGAATGACCAGAATTCTAATCCTCTGAATGCACACAAGCAAGCCTCTATGATGGGAAATGTATGCCACAGACTGGAGATCTCCAGAAGCTCATGGATTAACTGCATTTACACAGCATAAAAAGAAACTCCATTCTCCAACAGAAAGGAAAGATGAGAAGTGTACCCAAATTTGTTCTCTGACTTGTGTGCACCCCTGTGGTACACAGGCAACTGCTTATAGTGACAGAGAAACACAAGCAGAATAATGATGAGGGTCATAGTACCCAGAACCCAATATTAAACACTTTGCTTATATATGACATTTGATAAAGGTAACTCTTATTCTTAGTATGGCTTTCTACACAATGAGTTATATGGTAGACTTTGCCTTATGGAAAAGAGATTTGCATTATGATGTAGACAATTGCTTGCAGAGGAAGAATTTATAACTGAAGATAGTTATTTAATTCTGAAATTTTTCTTATCATGGATTGTTTTTAATAAATAAAATAGTATTATTTAATGTAGAGGAGAGTGGGCAGCCTAGTGCAGTATCGTCTCTTTTAAGGGCTTTCCTGCATGATGCATATAGTTAGCAGAAGTTCACAGATGGGCTAGGTAGATTGTCCAGTAACTAAATTTCCTACTTGAAAACACTGAAGACCAGAGTTCAAGTCCCATGACCTCCTTAAAACGTTAAGCACTGACTTCATGAATACAATAGCAATTATGCTTAGGTAAGAAAGAGGAATTAGATGCAGTGGGTCAAACACAAATAGAAAATCCAAAACTGAACAGAAGTGTTCCAGCTTGAGAGGAAGGGAAACTTAACTGAGGAATTGCATTAGAAGTCTGGGATAGCTCTTTGGATAGCTATTGTAACATTATCTGTAGACTTCACCCTCAGATGATAGTCAGAAAAATGTGCTACAAATTCTAATGCTAAAATTATATTTTAACTTGATTATCTTATGAGATGGTATTTATAGAGCACTTTCCAAATGAAAAGACACCTTGGCATCAAATATTGAGAAGATGGCCTCCAAGAAGCACAGACATTAGGAGAATTTGAAAATAAATATGTACCACTCTGCTATATTTGGTCTAGGATATGACTCTATATGAAATGCCTCTTTCAGCAGTCGTTCTTTGATGCTTGCAATGAAAAGGATAAAATCATAAGCCCAACCTTTTAGACAATGGAAATCGAAGTTCCAAGCAGGTGACTTGTTGGAGTCATTGAACTTAAAGGAAAAGGACAGAGAAAATATGTTTTTATTCTATACATGAAACATGCTTCCCAAAATTATAAGGAAGCGATGTTAGTCAACACGAATCTTTATCTATCACTATAATCAAATGGGAAGAGTGAATAGTCTGCCCGACTTCCATCTATGACAAAGGTACTTACGTTTATGTCAATCTGGTATCATCTGTTATTGGCTTTTCCTACAAAAGGGGGTGATATATTACCAAAAATAAATGAATAGAAGCTTGACGCCAAGATGTGAAGAAAAGATACTCAGCTCTGATTCTTTCTATTTTGGGATTGCCCTGCCTGACTCCAAATCGAGGTATATAGATGTTTGCATTGTAAACCTTCCAATTCTTAAAGAAATCTTAGAATGTAACAGCGATTTTTAAACTGTCAAAGGCAGCTCTTGAGAAAAAAACACCAAACTGGATTATTTCATCTCTTACAGAATACCCAAGGGAGAGTTGCACACTTGATTACGTAGATTTCCAAGCATGATTAATGGGCCCACCTACTAAACCAATTGGCTCACAATATTAAAGTAGGGAGTAGAAAAATGTGATGTGAGTGCAGAAGACAGGCTGTATGTTGAGCTTAGCTGACATTTTCATGGTGGGATTTTCTGCCGCCTCCTGTAAGGATTAATTCTTTCATAGCATCTTAACAACTTTCCTCATTGGCAACTCTGGGGAAGGTCTCTTCTTACTGTTTTATAGGTGAAAATCAGGGGTTATGTTTTCTTCCATATGAATAGAAAGAAATACTTTATAATCATGTAGGAGGAGGGGAATTAAGATGTCCCAAATTCTAACATCATGTTTCATGGGATCATGTGTTCTCAAAAAGTAATACCAAAATATGAGAAAAGCCTATAAAATGAGTCAGAATATAATGATGATGAAAACAGGGAGATTCAGATTTATTTCCAGAAACAGCGAGTGTTGGGGAAAACTTTGGCTGCCATGTTAGGTAGTTAGTTTTAAATGATGTCATCAGTGTGGTAAGCAATGTCAGCATCAACCTGACATTTACGATGGGAAAGTCATCTTTCTGCAAACCACTCATTTACAATGATTCCGACGTAAAGGCCAGCAACTGCCACTTTGATATGTTTTGAGGTTCTTACACAGTTTGACTAGATGCGGTATTCATACTTTTCTGACTATATGTTGCTCCTGGGGTTGTCTGTGAGAAGTTTTTGGATGAGACTTATAATTTTAAATAATACACTTAGTGACAAACTATCTTCAAAGACACTACAATCAGTGGATTCCCTGAAGAGAGAGAGAAAAACAAAACAAAACAAATGGTAAAAATAAAGGAAGGAGGGCCTCATCCTCTGTCTTTTTTTTTTAATTAATTTTTATTTATATGAGTACAATGTAGCTGTCTTCAGACACACCAGAAGAGGGCATCAGATCCCATTACAGATGGTTGTGAGCTACAATGTGGGGACTGGGAATCGAACTCAGAACCTCTGGAGGAACAGTCAGTCCTCTTAACCACTGAGCCATTTCTCCAGCTCCTCATCTTCTATCTTGATGACTAGACTATTTGTGTCTTCTTCTATTTGGGAAGGAGACTTCTATCACTGTCTTAGGCGTAGTAATCAGGCTTGCAACTTCACATTGAACTCTACTGCTGTATTTCTGGGTCTCCTGTGTTTACATGGCACATAATGGGAATTTTTCGTTAGATTCCTCAGTGAAGCTTTCATGACTTTCATGAGATAAATCCCTGAAGGGGAGGGTACAGGTGATTTTGGATAAAGAGAAAAATAGGAACTATAATGGGGCTTTACACTCACTAGTGCTCAAATTGAATAGGGGTCATATCATATTTCATCCTTTGTTTTATGAAATATTAATCAGAACAAAGCCTCACTACAACTGGGATTGTCATATAATCAGCATAAGACATTTTTATTTTCTTTTGAGGTCTTTTTATCATCTTAAATACGTTGGAGCAGAATATTCTGCTTTAACATAGTGTCAAATCATTACATATTTATCTTAAGCCAAGATCCAACTATTTCTAAACTCACTAGATAAGGGGCTGTTCTTTATGATGTAACGTTCAATAAAAGTCTTTGGAAGAATAATACAATTAAAATAGACCATGATTTTAATGGAAAGTTGTTAGATTTCAAAACTTCTTTTTTTTCCCTGTATGAAAATAACTTTTTCCTGGGGGAACAAACATGTTTTCTCTCTGAGGTGTTTTCTTGACATGTGATTTGATGGAGTGTAAAAACGTATGTTTTCTTTGTGGTGACAATAAGAGTTACTTTGTGTTTATGAACTCGAGAGAAACTGCTTTTTGCCATTCGTTTTGATGTTTGATATAAATCAGAACTGCAGAACAATGGGAAAAGAATCCTATGCCTTTAGTAACAGCATCACTGTTGTTAATAATTGAGGAGAAACTTGCAGAAATACATTTGTAGAGCCATTTTTACTTTATTTAGAAAATAGCCATTAGTGTACTTTCTGAAACATGCTTTGCAAAATCCTCTATTATTAATAATCTCATAATGCAGACTCTTAGTCAAATAACTAAGAAATTCATGTACGAACTTCTTTGTCTGTCATGTGAAATGAGAGGTGTGTAGGAAGGAAAGAAAGGATTGGGATAAGGAGACCTTACAGGTAAGTATTCTAGGTCATATAGATTTTTTTGGTTGTGTTGTCAAATTGTAAATATGAGGCGATAGTTACTGAAGGTTAGTTTGACCAGGCCACTGAGCCTAATTTATCTGCCAATCATTGTTCTGGTCCTTCAGTATGGAATTCAACATTGATGTCACTAGGCTGATTATCTCCCTATTGTGAGAGAGTCGAAGACAACCTTGGCAGGATGAAGAGCCACAGATCCCTTACCTCCTCCATCGCTATTTCCCATGGAACAGTGATCTGACCTGGAGCAGTAGGGAGTGGTTTTGCTTTTGCATTTGGACCCAGCCATGTCAGCCCTCCCTGAGTCTCTGGGTAGCAACCTCTGTATTAGAACAGTGCCTTAGGTTTTCCTGATTCCCAAGCCTTTTGAGAGCCTGGAGACCATGGTATCCCCTCTCCAATCTCTCCAGTTGCAGACAACTTTGCTCCTGCCTTGGTGGTCTCCTAATCACCTAAAACAACTCCTTTATAAAAATGGATCCTATATAGTTTATGATAACTTCGATTGTCCCTGAGTCCAGAGAAAAGATCGATCTCTGTTGCAGGATCTCCTTCCAGCCCACTCCTGTGCAAGTTTGCTCAGTATTGTTCATTCTTCACTCCTGCCCCTCCATGCTATCTATAACACATGCAAAAATCCCTTAACTGGCTTACCTGCACATACCCAGAGATTAATTCTCATACAAAATAATTCTGTATGGCCTTCTATTTTTTCATGTATTATTCTCTGCTAAACCAATGTTCTCTTTGTGTTATTTTAAACAGGGAAAACGTCCTCCTTTGGATTTTTGACTCAAAACATTTTGAAAGAAAAATCTAATGACTTTATTATTCTTTTGCAATTCAAAAATACTCATGGAAAGGACACGCATTTGATTTCATGGCTTGTTCAGTATAAAATTTGACAGTGTATGCAAGTGCACATATGCCTTGAGGGATGGCCATTAGCCTCTGTCTTTATTGTTCCTTGTATTTGCATTTCTCTTGAATCTGAAAATTTAGAAAAGTTGAAATGCACTTTAACACTGGATTCAGCTTGCTTTTGCCTGCTAATAACCCACTCCAATGTACAGGGAGGCTCTTCTTTGGGTAGTTTCACAGACAAGTACATCCTTGCCTAAACTATCACACATCAGAGTTCTCATGATGCTGAAGATATTAGGAATGTTGAGACCATGTCTCCTATCATGAGAATACATGTTCTTAAAAGGTCAAAGAGATTCATTCTGAAAATATATCTATTGGGAACAATCTTAAGCAATATCTTCTGCTGCTTTGAGAAAGACCTCTGGTGTCTTCTGTATCACAACCACTGTACAGATTTAACTCGCATGATGATTACTTCACTATCAAGTCAGGGATCAGGGATCAGTGATCTATAGTTAGATTATTTTAGTGTACAGGATCACACTGGAACACGATAACTATGACTGAACCTCTTCTGACCTCCTCTGTTGTTCTGTGTTTGATTCAATATCACAATAACCAAAATTTGTAAGCACTATTTCATTTTAGAATCTAAAGAAAAATTTGTATAAAATGCCTTTATTAATTATCTGAAAGAAAATAGCATCGATCATTTCTATACATTGTTACTAATTACAGAGTTAGTAGCCTTCAGTATGTCCTTTCTACTTTCTAAATATTGTTACACCTTTAAATGGACTGTATCTGGCAACGTTCAACTTCTATCATATTGCAGGAATTGTACTCCAGACCCAGTGACATAATTTGCTTCTAGATGGTCAATATTTCACATCTATATTCAAGTTTCAGGCCAGAAAACAGAAATATTCCACACAAGTCATTTTTTTTGGTTTGCACTGTAAAAACGACTTCACAACACATTGTGATGCGAAATTTCTTTGTGCTTTCTTGAAATATTTGGAGTTCAGACAAAAATAGACTTACATTTTCCATAGAATATTACATTGAAGTTGAGCAGGTATTAAGCCCACCATCCCTTAGCTACAAATCTCCTCCAATTTAATATAATCTTCACCACTACATATTTTCATTATATAGTGAAAGAGATATTGTACAGTCATTGTAATGTGTGCTTTGAATATAGAAGGCTCTAGATTTGTTCCCCATATGTAGGGGGTGTAATAGGAAAGACGTGTAAAGTCAGAACTTTGGATGTGAAGGAAGGAGACATATTTTAAGGCCAACCTCAGCTACATACACCAATCTAGACTGACCTAAGCTAGAGACTTCACATCAAAAATAAGAAAAAATAAAAAATAAATGGTTGACATTAATTGCCATTAATTTTTCAGATTTTAAAATGAACCTCTCCCATACACTGATGAAACGAGAACATTAGAGAATAAACTAGAAAATGGTTGTCCGATCTTTGCAGATACTCACATTGGATGGGGGAAAACATTTGCTTAACCACCTTCCAGTGTTTAGTTGGATTGATGAAATCCACATCAACTTCAGGTGAAATAATTTTAGAGTGAGGTTAAAATTAGATTTCCATGAATAAAGCGAATCTTTAGTCTCAAATCCAAGAAACTGGGAGAAGAGAAATATGTTTTCCACGTGTCCAAGTGTAATCAGGCTTTATCTTAGTAAATTTTAAACTTAACGTAAAATTTTAATGTTAAGCCTAAATTGCTAAGAATTCGCTTCAAGTGAGTGAGCCTATGATAATATTTTATTCTTTCTTTCTACAATAACATTTTTTTTGGTGGATTACTCAGTGCCCCTCTGTACTGGCTTTTATTCAGAGCACTCATGTTTAATCGTCTTTGCTTTGCTTCCTACAAAGCATTTTGCCCATGAAATTCAAACCACGTTTGGGAAAAACAGAACTAGTAACCCAGTGGAAATCAGTAGGCTTTATGCCTCAGGAGCCCACGCATTTGTGTTAGATAAATGTCTCCCTACCTGGTTTTTGTTCAGCTGTCCACCCATATAAAGCCTCACAGCAGCCACATCTGTATTCAGCCACAACTCTCAGTGAAAGGGACAGCTTGAGAACCTATTAAAAATACATTGTTACTATGAGTATTTTGTTCCTTTTTGCTATATAATAAGCTGAAAGCTACAGCATGTGAGCATTCTATGGGGAAGACCGCTGTTCCTTTTATTGACTTTATAGCCACACAAACTAATAGAAAATGCAATTTATATCATACAGGTGAGCTCAATCACACTGGACTCAACAGGACGGAATATTTTCCCTGCATTTAAGTTGTAAATGGCAGATTGGTTTACAATAAATATCTGGGAAAATAAAGTGCCACTTTTTTTTGTAGAATTTTATTATAAAAAAATTCCTGTTGTAAGGTTATATTAAATGTCTGGCTCTGAAGCTAATGTTCATAATAGGCAATCTGCAAGTTCTTAAGAAGTAAGAAAAAGTAAACATGAGTCACAATTTCATCATTTAGAGATAGCTATCTGTATATGAAAAATGTAAATTTCATTTTTTCCACATTGACATTGCAAAGGCAAAGATTTTATGCTATTATTACCTTTCATACAAATTCACTCTCCATGAGCATGGGTTTTAATTGTTTTATATAAATTTATTGAATCCCGGGGAGCTCTGGGGAGGTCTGGTTTGCTTACTGTTGTTCTTCCTAGGGGGCTGCAGACCCCTTTAGCTCCTTCAGTCCTTTCTCTAACTTCCCCATTTTGGACCCTGTTCTCAGTCCAATGGTTGGCTGTGGGCATCCACCTCTGTATCTGTCATGCTCTGGTAGAGCCACGGAGGATACAGTTATATCAGGCTCCAGTCGCCTTGCACTTCTCAGCATCTGCAGTAGTGTCTGGGTTTCATGGGTGTATATGGCATGGATCCCCAGCTGCGGCAGTCTCTGGATGGCCTTTCCTTCAGTCTCTTCTCCACACTTTGTCTCCTCTTTTACTCCTGTGTGTATTTTGTTCCCCTTCTAAGAAGGACTGAAGCATCCACGCTTTGGTCTTCCTTCTTCTTGAGCTTCAGGTGGTCTATGGGTTGTATCTTGGGCAATTCAAGCTTTTGGGCAATTATTAACGTATCAGTGAGTGCATATCATGTGTGGGGTTTTTTTCGAGTTCAGGTTACCTCACTCAGGATGATATTTTCTAGTTTATCCATTTGCCTATGAATTTCATGAAATCATTGTTTTTGATAGCTGAGTACTAATCCATTGTGTAGATGTACCACATTTTCTGTAGCCATTCCTTTGTTGAAAGACATCTGGGTTCTTTCCAACTTCTCGCCATTATAAATAAGGCTGCGATGAACATAGTGGAGCATGTGTCCTTGTTATATGATGGAGCATCACTTGGGTATATGCCCAGGAGTGGTATAGCTGAATCCTTAGGTAGTACTATGTCCAATTTTCTGAAGAAACATCAGACTGATTTCCAGAATGGTTGTACCAGCTTGCAATCCCACAAACAATGGAGTAGTGTTCCTCTTTTCCGCATCCTCACTAGCATCTGCTTTCATGTGAGCTTTTGATTTTAGCCATTATGACTGGTGTGAGCTCCTAGGGAATAAACCACTAACCAAAGAGTACCATGAAGCAATCAAGGGCTGGAGCCCCTTAAGTATCAGAGGATGGCCTTGTCAGGCATCAATGGGAGGAGAGGCCCTTGGTCCTGTGGATTCTTGATGCCCCAGTGTAGGGAATGCCAGGGCAGGGAGGTAGGAGGGAGTTGTTCAGTGGGTGCTGGAGTACACTTATAGAAGCAGAGTGAGGGGGATGGGATAGAGGGTTACTGGGGTGGAAACTGGGAAAGGGGATAATGTTTGAAATGTAATAAAGAATTCTCAGCTGAGGAGTATTGAATGGCTGAGAAGCACCTAAAGAAATGCTCAACATCCTTAGTCATCAGGGAAATGCAAATCAAAACAACCCTGAGATTCCACCTCACACCAGTCAGAATGGCTAAGATCAAATACTCAGGTGACAACAGATGCTGTCAAGGATGTGGAGAAAGAGGAACACTCCTCCATTGTTGGTGGGATTGCAGACTCGTACAACCACTCTGGAAATCAGTCTGGAGGTTTCTCAGAAAATTGGACATAGTACTATCTGAGGACCCAGCCATACCACTCCTGGACATATACCCAAATGATGCTCCAACATATAACAAGGACACATGCTCCACTATGTTCATAGCAGCCATATTTATAATAGCCAGAAGCTGGAAAAAACCCAGATGTCCCTCAACAAAGGAATAGACAGAAACTGTGGTATATTTACACTATTAAGCTATTAAAAACAATGACTTCATGAAAATCTTAGTCAAATGGATACAATTATAAAAATATCATCCTGAGTGAGGTAACTCAAACACACACACACACACACACACACACACACACACACACACACACACACACACAAACCACACATGGCATGTATTTACCGATAAATGGATATTATCACAAAACCTCAGATTACCCAAGATACAATCCATAGACCACATGAAGCTCAAGGACTACCAAAGTGGGGATGCTTCAGTCCTTCTTAGAAGACAGAACAAAAAATATTACAGGAGGAAATACAAAGACAAAGTTTGGAGCAGAGACTGAAGGAAAAGCCATCCAGAAACTGCCCCACCTGGAGATCCAGCCCATACACATGCAGCCACCAAACCCAGACAATATTGCTGATGCCAAAAGTGCAAGCTGACAGGAGCCTGATACAGCCATCTTCTGAGAGGCTCTGCCAGAGCACGACAATACAGAGGCGGATGCTCACAGCCAACCATTGAACTGAGAGTGGAGTCCCCAATAGAGGAGTTAGAAAAAGGATTGAAGGAGCTAAATGGGCTTGCAACCCCATAAGAAAAACAGTACCAACCATCCAGAGCTCCCAGGGACTAAACCACTACCCAAAGAGTACACATGGACAGACCCATGGCTCCAAGTGCATATGCAGCAGAGGATAGCCTTGTTGGGCACCAATGGGAGGAGAAGCCCTGCCAAGGCTTGACTCCCTACTGTAGGGGAATGTCAGGGCAGGGAGGCAGAAAGAGGTGGGTGGACTGGGAGGGGAACACCTTCATAGAAGCAGGGGGAGGGGAATAGTATAGGGGGTTGATGGATGGGAAACCTGGAAAGGGAATAACATTTGAAATGTTAATAAAAATATTCCAATTAAAAAATAAAGAAAATATCCATTTAAAAATAAATTAATTGTATAATTCTACTTGATACAAGTTTTAACTCTATTACTGTATTTATTCAGACTCCTTTCTCTGTTTTTGTGTTTCCAGTCTCCCTCTCTCTCTCTCTCTCTCTCTCTCTCTCTCTCTCTCTCTCTCTCTCTCTCTCTCTCTCCTCTTTTCTGTTTTTTTCACTCACCTTTATGTTTTCATAAATATTTACTCCAGTTTATAGTTCCCTTTAAGATTACTGGAGCAATGCTCCAGACATACATGAGAAACTATGGATAGTTGCTAACCCCAGGCTCTTATTACCACTAGTCCTGACTTATATAGTAACAGTTACCTTGTAAATAGTATCCCACATATGGAGAAGTTCCTTCGGGAAAGATTTACAAGCGTGACATTATGCTGGAAGTATAGTCATGCCTTTGAAACAAGAGAGTTTAAATGCATCATTTCACCCCAATGATGTCATAAAAATCTCCACAGAACTGAACCGAGATCACCAATAAGACAGCAAATAAAGAAATTATAAAACTGAGCTAAGTGGAGCCTGGAGAGATTACTCAATGCTACGCATGTTCTTGTTGATGATACAAATTTGGTTCTCAGAATGCACATTCATTAACTCACAATTGTCTGTAACTTGATCCAATTCTAGGTTATTTGATAGTCTTTTTTGGCTTCTAAGGTAATCTGTATGGACATTCACACATGCACACACACACACATACACATAAACACAAACACACACATACTCGCCTACTCCCACACGACTGTAAAAGCTAAAATAAAAAAATTTAAAGGTTAATCCCTGTTTTCTAGGTGGAGCTCCCCCTACAGGATTAGTTTTCTCAACTTACACCTTAATGTCCCAAGGTCGCAAAGGTCTATTAATTCAATATCTGACTCCAATTATTATGTCTTCCCCATTCTATATCTTGTGTGACATGTTCAGCTCCAGACTAAAACATACTAGATTTTAACACATCATACCGATATAGGGAAATATGGTTTGTAGTGAATTTTCATGGCTCAATTAATATAATAATCCCCATAGACAATATACATATATATATATATATATATATATATATATATATAATTTGAGGTGCTATGAGAATAAGAGGAACCAATATCATCAATAATCATGGAAAAAGTTAAAGCAGAACTATTTCAAGAGAAACTAATGATTCATACAAAAAAACATATTATATCCATGTTGTTGAAAAATGTCTGCTTTTCACTGTAGGAAAATACAGTGGAAAACGCCTAAAGAACCACTGTGCTATCCACTTACCTATTCTACTTCAAATCATAGAACCTGATTTTTTTAAAGATAATGATGACTTCTGAGAAAAGAAGTGTCTGTTTCTGCCTGTGCCTGATGCTGATCTGGTCCCACAGCTCTCTGAACCCAAATCCCATGGAGGAGGGAGCTAGACTTTCAGAAGTGCAGATAATCCTGAGACTTCAGAGGAGACAGCTACTTCTGTTCACATTCCTGGGGAACCTGCCTAGAGCCTTCTGGACAGAGGAACCTTGGAGCAGTCATTGTCAGGACCCTTCCAGTTTCTGCCTGTGACCAGAGCTGAAAGACAGTCACCAGGAGCACTGATACACCTGAGAGCAGAGGTAAGAAAAACTCTTCTACTCCAAGGGACCTACCTGGAGCCCTCAGGACACACAAACCCAGGAGTAGTCTGAGACAGAACGCTTCTAGTTTCTGCCTGTAACCAAAGCTGATCCAGTCCCACAGCTTTCTGTACCAAAATACCAGGGGAGAGAGAACTGAGCTCTCAGAAGTGTGGACAATTCTAAGAAATCAGGGAGACTATCACTTCTGCTCACATTCCTGCCCCAAGAGAAATCTGCCTAGAGCCCTCTAGACACAGAAACCTTGGAATGTCAGGTTTCGGTTTCTGCCTGAGCCCAGAGCTGACAGCCAGTCGTAAGGAATGCTGACACAACTGAGAGCAGAGGTAAGACCACCACTTCTGCTCTGAGCGAACCACCTGGAGCCTTCAGTACACAGGAACCTAAGAGCAGTCTGGGACAGGACACTTCTGATTTCTGCCTGCACCCAGACATGACCCCGTCTCACAGTTTTCTGTACCCAGACCCAGCTGAGAGAAAGTCAGCCTCATGAAGTACTGATACACAGGCCTTCAGGAGAGTCAAGCCACTGTCAGAGACAGCAAGACCAGCTAACAACAGAGACAACCAGATGGCAAGAGGCAAGCGCAGGCAACTCAGCAACAGGAACCAAGACTACGTGGCATCATCAGAGCCCAGTCTTCCCACCAAAGCAAATATTGGATATCTCAACATACCAGAAAACTAAGACTTGGATTTAAAATCACATCTCATGATGATGATAGAGGACTGTAAGAAGTAAATAAATAACTGCCTTAAAGAAATACAGAACAACACAGGTAAACAAGTAGAAGCCATTAAAGAGGAAACACAAAAATTCCTTAAAGAATTACAGGAAAACACAACCAAACAAGCAAAGGAATTGAACAAAACCATACAGGATCAAATAATAAAAATATGAACAATAAAGAAATCACAAAGGGAGCAACACCAGAGATAGAAAACTTAGGAAAGAGATCAGGAGTCATAGAATCAAGCAACACCAACAGAATACAAGAGATAGAAGAGAATTTCAGGGGCAGAAGATACCATAGAAAGCATTGACACAAACATCAAAGATAATATAAAACGCAAAATGCTCCTAACCCAAAACATCCAAGAAATTCAGAATACAATGATAATATCAAACCTAACGAAAATAGCTATAGAAGAGAGTGAAGACTCCCAACTTAAAGGGCCAGTGAATATCTTCAACAAAATTGTAGAAGAAAACTTCCCTAACCTAAAGAAAGAGATGCCCATAAACACACAAGAAACCTATAGAATGCCACACAGATTAGAATAGAAAAGAAATTCCTCCCATCACATAATAGTCAAAACACCAAATGCACAAAACAATGAAAGAATATTAAAAGCGGTAAGGGGAAAAAATCAAGTAGTATATAAAGGCAGACCTATCAGAATTACACCAGACTTCTCACCAGAGATGATGAAAGTCAGAAGATCCTGGGCAGATGTCATACACACCCTAAGAGAACACAAATGCCAGGCCAGGAACTATGTCCATCAAAACTCTCAATTAACATAGGTGGATATTCCAAGATATTCCATGACAAAACCATATTTACACAATGTCTTTCCTCAAAGGATAATAGATGGAAAACTCCAACACTAGGGAGGAAACTACACCCTAGAAAAAAGCAAGCAAGTAATATTTTTACAAAAAAAAAAGAAAGAAAGAAAGAAAGAAAGAAAGAAAAGAGTCATACAAACACAGTTCCATCTCTAACAACAAAAATAACAGGGAAGAACAATTATGATTACTTAATACCTCTTAAATCAGTGGACTCAATTCCCCAATAAAAAGACATAGACTAACTAACTAATAAAAGAAAAATTGGAGAAGAGTCTTGAATACATGGGCACTGGGGAAAATTTCCTTAACATAACATCAATGGCTGATACTCTAAGATCAAGTATCAACATATGGGACCTCATAATACTGCAAAGCTTCTATAAGGCAAAGAACACTGTCATTAGGACAAAGTGGCGAAAAACAGATTGGGAAAAAATCTTTACCAATCCTACACCTAGTATAGGGCAATATTCAATATATTCAAAGAACTCAAGAAGTTGGACTCCAGAGACTCAAATACCCTATTACAAAATGGGGCCAGAACTAAACAAAGAATTCTCATTTGAGGAATATCGAATGACTGAGAAGCACCTAAAGAAATGCTCTACATCCTTAGTCATCAGGGAAATGCAAATCATAACAACCCTGAGATTCCACCTCATACAAGTCAGAATCAAGATCAAAATCTCAGGTGACAACATATGCTGGCGAGGATGTGGGGAAAGAGGAACACTTCTCCATTGTTGGTGGGATTGCAAGCTCTTAAAACCACTCTGGAAATCAGTCTGGCAGTTCCTCAGGAAATTGGACATAGTGCTAACTTTAGACCCAACTAATCCTCTCCTGGGCATATACCCAAATGATGCTACAAAATATTACAAGGACACATGTTTCACTATGTTCATAGCAGCCTTATTTATAATAGCCAGAAGTTGGAAAAAAACCCAACGTCTTTCAACAGAGGAATGGATACCAAAAATGTCGTACATCTACACACTGGAGTTTTACTAAAATATGAAAAACAATGAGTTCAAGAAATTCACAGGCAAATGAATGAAACTAGAAAATATTTTCCTGAGTGAAGTAACCCAAAAACAAAAATACACACATGTTATTCACCCACTGATAAATGGTCCAAAACCTTGAATTACCCAAGATACAATCCACAGACCATATAAAGCTCAAGAGGAAGGATGAACAAAGTGTGGATACTTCGGTCCTTCTTAAAATGGGAAACAAAAATAGGAGGAGATACCGAGACAAAGTTTGGGGCAGAGACTGAAGGAATGGCCATTCAGAGCCTGCCCCACCGGTGATCCACCCCATATATATGCAGCCACCCCATATATATGCAGCCACCCCATATATTTGCAAACAATATTGCTGATTCCAAGAAGTTCATGCTTAAAGGACCCTGATATGGCTGTCTTCTGAGAGGCTGTGCCGGAGCATAACAATTACAGAGGCGAATCATTGAACTGAGAGTGGGTTCCCCGTTGGAGGAGTTAAAGAAAGGATCGAAGGGGCTGAAGGGACTCTTACCTGCAGAAGTACAACAATACCAACCAACCAGCTCCCAGGGACTAAACCACTGCCCAAAAGGTACATATGGACAGACCCATGGCTCCAGCTGTATATGTAGCAGAGGATGGCCTTGATGGGCACCAATGGGAGAAGAAGCCCTTGGTCCTGCAGGCGGGCAGGAAGGCAGGAAGAGGTGGATGGATGGGGAGGGGAACACCTTCCTAGAAGAAGGGGAAGGAGGATAGTATAGGAGGTTTATGGACGGGAAAACAGGAAAGGGGATAACATTTGAAAGTACTTAAAATATTCCAATGAAAAAAAGAAAAATGAAGTATGTTATTTCATGCTTATGGCACAAGCAGCTATGAACTTTAGTATTATTAAAATTATTTGGATAAAAATAAGGGACTAACATATAAAACATACAATGAATTGCCAGTTTCTTAGGGAGAGCTCTTATAATACTATCTGATTCCTCTGTATTAAGGCACAAGCAGAATAACGCAAGAAATACCAAACATAATATTTAGAACTAACTAATTTCTGTACAGACTAATTAAAGTGTCTCAATAAAATAACAATATTAATTTAGCCTACTATTGTATTTATTTCTCGTGTTTTTTTCTATTCTAATCCATTTTTGTAATAGATAGGAAATAAATAGGTGGAAAAACAGAAAAAAAAACAGCATTAACCACTTATAAACACTGAGATACATAGTTCAGAAAGAAATGCTGAAGAGACCTGGCATTTAGCTTTAGTTCACACTATCCAGAGGTATTAAGAAAACTCCAATGTCTTTTCTTTGGACTACAGAGACACTTTGACAGGGAGCTGCAGTCAAATATACCGCCCCCCTCATTTTAAGCTCTAGATTATCATCTTAATTTCAAGTAGCCCAACTTCCCTGAAACGATGTTTTCAGTCAGCTACCTGACATTTTGCAACTAAAATCAATGATAGCCTGAGAAAGATGCGTGATAAATACTTATCATTTACCTTTCTGCGTTCTCCTGGGTTTGTCAAAGTGTGTTTTTAGTCTGAGAAAGGAGAAACAAGAAATAGGTAGCATTTAATAGTCTAATCTTCTAAACGACGTGTATTGCTATCTGTATTGCTGTGACCATGTGTATCGTAAACAGAAGCAGAAAAGGTAGCATTTACAATGGATCACGGTTCCAGAAGTTTTCTCATATTAGGAAAACATTGATCAGGCTGCTTCATAGTACCTGAGAAATTTGGAGTATCTCCAACCTAGCTCTACTGCTTCATATCATAGAAACAACAAGCTCAGGACAGGACCAGCTGTGAATATTCATTTAAGGACCACCCTCAATTATCCTCTTTCTGAACTAGGACCACCTACTTTCTGAACTAGGTTCTAATTTCTAAGGTATCTTCTCAAAACAGGACAACCAAGTGTAAAACTATGTGGTCCTGCAGGGGACATTTCCCATCCATACCACAGCAGCATGTATTGTTTCAAAGTACGTTAAGGTGTTTTCGTCATTTAACAATTATTCAAGGGTGTAATTAAATAATTTGAGTTACTGTTAACTATTTCATTTGAATCTTTACTGCCCACAAACTTTGCTAATTCTGCACTAGAAGAATAAACAATTGAATAGTTGATTTCTATACTTCTATTCATGTTTTTTTTTTGTTTACTTGTTTGCTTGTTTTGTTTTGAATTTCCTGGATAGTGAATGCTGATCCAGTTTGTAAGTAATTAAAGAATTCAGTCATACATATATTTTCACCACTACATTAGCTAGCTTTGAATTGTGAAGTGAATTTGGGATCCAAACTTCAGTATTAAGTTGAAAGTTACTATACTGTATTCTACCTCTAGTAACACAGATGGATATATTGAAGCAATAATATATAATTTTCCTCTTGAATGCGATATTCTTATTATGACTTAAATATGTGACAGTCTATTTCTTTAGTGGTTCTTGATATCTTGGATGAATGTCCAATTTGTAAATGTCAGGTAAGAAATGAAATTCAATAAAAATGCAGTTTTTGAATAAAAGAAATATGTTTATGATACTTTAATTTTTTACTTCTGATTATTTTCTCTGTACTAAAGATCCTTCAACAACTTTTTCTACATTGCTGGAATAAATGTGTGCAGATATTGTGCTCTGCGTAAGGAGTTATATACTATTATAATAAAATTCTCATTATTTGTTGATTCTATAAATCCCTTACCCACTTTGTATTTATGTGTTTATCTCAAATATCTTATCATACTATATTTATCTTCCAAGTGTTTTATACTGTTTACATTTTGTTGTTGTTGTTGTTCATTTTTTTCCTGAGACAATGTCTCACTCTGTAGCTTTGGCTGGCCTAGAAATTACTATGTAGAACAGGCTGTACTCAGACTCACATAGATCCTGCTTTCTGAGAGATAAGATTGGAAGCATGGGCTACTGTGTCCAGATAGCTTTCAAACTAAGTGAAAACAGGTTTTTCTATTGTTTTTGGTATTGGAGACATATCATATGATTTTGCATACTAGCCAAGCACTCATTTTTGAAAAAAAAAAAATCCCTCCTTCTTCATATGCTGCATCATTATTTTAGCAATTTAGAATATTTACAAAAGTAGAGATTTCATATATTTTTCTTATGTTTTCCTCTATGCTGTTCTGATGATTCAGACTTTATGATTCACCATCAAGCAGCCATTATGCAAGGAGAAGGATGCTAATGCTAGAAAACAAAACAGTTAAAATTGCATTTGTTTACTGTTGGTTTATGTGTTCATCACAGACATGATTGTTAACTGGTGGGCAATAGAAGGCAGAAAGAGCTATATTTATTGTCCTTCAAATGAATAAGTTTCTCTTTTACCTTGCTATCCCTCTCTTTGTGAGTTCTTTGTGCCAGGCACGTGAGCTAAGAGGACCAAGATAACCTTTCTAATTCTGTCTTTCAGATGACATTTTTATAATACTGGAATTTAATATAGTTTTAAAGTCAACTTAATGAATCAGATTTTTATCCCTGTGAAAAATGCCAGACATATACAACTAAGGAAAGATGGCTCATGGTTTAGTAGGTTTCTGTCCAGGCTGCCTGGCTCCCGGCATGCTTCTATTCACGTTGAGGAAGACCATCCTCATACAAGGACGTTGTGATGCAAAGCTGTTCACCTCACAGGAAACAGAAAGGAGAGAGAATGACAGAAAGAGCCTAATTCTACAACTTCCCCAAATAGCACCCAGCAGACGGAAACCAAGATGGAAAGACATGTGTTTGTGAGGACTTTTCATATGCAGACCATAATAGTTGCTTCAAATTGTTTCACCTAAAAGAAATACCAGGAGGTCTGCTGCCTAACACAAATGAAAGAAGTTTCAGTGTTAAGAATGTATCTTTCAGAAAACCTTTTGCAGGATCTCTTTTCACTGATGTACCAAAAGGTACCATGGAAACCTCCAAAGGAGGGAGGCAGCTAGTTATCCTTTCTTTCTATGCCTTGGAACATCACTAAACAGCACGGTAATATAACTCTAAAGGTTCTGTAGTGACATTCCTACTTTGGGGGTAACCAATAGCTCTCTATTGGACTCAAGACCCACTCAAGAAAAGGAAATATATTCTTGGTACTGGAAATCTATCACATTATTCATTGATAGAAAATTCATGCTTAGTGAATGAGAATCTACCACCTCTAATTAATTAAACCAGTATAATACATGAAAACAATTTATAAATATTTGTCCTTATATCTATAGATAAGTGTGGTCTTTACTCCTAATCAAGGAGCCCTTTCTTTGTAGTAGATGAAGGTCACTATGGAAAGCCACAACCTGTCATCCTGCAGAATTGTGGAGCCCAGTCCAAATGGATACATTAATAGGACATTCCAACACCTAAGGTTCAGAGCACATTGTAGAAGGGGCTGAATTATTATAAGAGTCAGTGTATAAGAGAGTTTACTATGTGACTGTATCCCCTTGTAATATCAAAATCTATACCACCCATAACTTCTCACTAACATGAGTGCTCTAGCAGGAGCTGAAGAGTGATGGCATCACTCAACATGCCAAGTTGAACTTGAAAAGCCCATTAGGCTTCAACCCTATACAAAGAGCTATAGTCAACCAAGGAAAGCTGAGTGTTGGAAAGACATGGTCTTCTCTGGGAAAGAGAGCACCAACTGTTTATCTAATGATCAGCCTTGAAAGCATATACACAAGTAACACTAAACAAACTGAGAAGATTATACTTAGGAACACACACACACATAGTGAAAGAAATGTGCTTTGAATTTGAAAATGGGTATATAGAGGAGTTTTGAGGAAGAGAAAGGAGACATAATTATAACCCAAAAACAAACAAAAAATCAACAAAGCAAGTAAAAATAACTTTGAGATGTCCTCCTTTGAATTGTAGTTGGAGTTGTCCAAGAGACTCCTGAAATGGAAAACATTACATTTACAGGATGATTGTTTTTGTCTTTGGTTGTACTCCAAATGTGTAGGGTAAGTTCATATTGCTGAAGACAAGATGTACTTCAGACACAAGGCCCATAGGCCCCTGAGATAGATCTGACCTGAAAGTTTCTTCCCTGAAGACTGTCTTTCATGATGCCACATGTCACCATGCAAGCTTTCATAGGCCAGGAGGTATCAGCAGATCTTACCTAGGTATGATACTTATAAAAAACCACAACCAACATGGCATGATAACCTTAAAGGACACAGTACCTGCACTCATACTTTGTAGCCAATAGCTATCTACTTGATCTGAAGACACACTCAAAAAGAGAGAAATATGCGATATCTGGAACTTAGTCAACTTCGTAGGCCTAGTGACGTCATGGATCTTGGAGGAAAACCTGCAAGCACTATTTCTAAAACAGCACAATGCCTACCTACATTCTAAATATTGATTCTTATGCCCACAGCTTAGTTCAGTTTTTATCTTCCACCAAAGAAACTTCCAATATAGAAAACAAATAAAAAAGGCAAAGCTGTGATTCCTGCGCCAACTGAGAAATCACAACATAATGCCTACACCTAAGGCTCAGGGATCATTGTGACAGACAGGGTAGAAGAAATCTAAGAATGACAGGATGTTGGATGTGAACCTGTGTCTCCTAGAACTATCAATAGCCATAGAAAACGGATGTCTTAACCAATAATTAACAAAGAGAATACATAGATCATTCTCCACATAATGCTTTGAACGGTATCTTCTAATTTAAATATATGATATTGAATAAAAAGAAAGTCTAAACTCTAAAATACGAACTATCTCCTCTGTGTTTCCCAACTCTTAAACTAAACATGGTAATTTTTGCCACTGATTAATCATCCGTTGTTTTACAAGACAGACGATGACTATAGGAATCACGACAGCCAAGTAAACTGGCAACATGAATCACTTACACGTACATGTTCATCAATAGTAGTATCAAATTCTTACAGATCAGATAGACTCTACATAGATAAATAGTGCAGTAGCTATCTATGACCTTATAATTTAAATTTTACTCTGCATCGCACATATCAAGTAAAAATAATGTTAGTGACTTTTTTTTTCTGGTTATGAGGACTGATATAAATCATACACCAACACATGGAAATTACAAGATTTCTGCTGATTATCCTTACACGATACCATCATAAATAGAAACACATAAAATTACACATAGGGTATATTTACTTAATCTCTGTTGTTGTTTTGTTTTGTTTGTTTTTGAAACCAAGTCTTGCTACATATTCTTATGTGACCTTAAATGAAAGTCCCTCTTCCTGAACTGAAATGCCTATAGCACCATGTCTAATTATTATTTTAATTCATAATAAGTAATGAGTTTTCAAGCAAATCACTTTATATTTAACAAAAACTTCCTTCTAAATAATTTTGCAGGGAATTTAGCTTTTATGTTAAAATATTAATAGCACATTGTTCACAAAAATACTCTTAATTTCTGCATGCAGTTTCTATATCAATATCTGATATTTGAAGCCCACAGATTTTGCAGAGAGCCCTATACCACTTGGAATTTGAAAGTCCTGCTTTCTTGGTGGTTCTGGTCTGCATAGCACAGGACACCTGGTATTTGACTGTTCTGTCTTTGTTGACATAAGGCATTCTACATTTCTATAACTATGATGTTTAGTACTACTTTTCCGAAGGAAATATAGATGCTGACCTATGATTTCTTAGATGTGTACATATTTCTGGGTGTAGGAAAAGTTGGGTCTACTTCAGAGAACATCACACAAAAAGTGGCTTGGGTAGAGGAGACAGACAAAAGAACATTTCTGCTTGACCTCTTAAATGAAACAGTGGAAGGATATGCCTGCACCAGTATCCATGGAGACTGTTCTCCGAGAGACAGAGAAGCGGCCCTTCACCAGTTCGACTCAGGAAAAAGACCAATTCTAGTGGTTACAGCAGTAGCAGCAAGAGGATTGGATATTTCAAATGTGAAACATGTAATTAATTTTGACCTGCCTAGTGATATCGAAGAATATGTGCATCGGCATAGGCCATACCGGGCATGTAGGAAACCTTGGTCTTGCCACCTCATTCTTTAATGAAAGGAATATAAATATTAGTAAAGATTTACTGGATCTTCTTGTTGAAGCAAAACAGGAAGTGCCATCTTGGTTAGAAAACATGGCTTTTGAACTCCACCATAAGGGTAGCAGTTGTGGACATTCTAAGAGTAGTAGATTTAGTGGAGGATTTGGTGCCAGAGGCTATCGACAGAGTAGCTGTGTCAGCAGTTCCAGCTTCAGCAGCAGCCGGGCAAGCAGCAGTCAAAGGGGTGGAGGTGGTCATGGCAGCTGCAGAGGATTTGGTAGAGGTGGCTACAGAGGAGGTTTTTACAACAGTGATGGATATGGGGAAATTCACTCCCAGGGGGTTACAGGGGAAACTGAGCCTGCTTTGTAGTAGGTCAACCTGCCAAACAAGCTAATATGGAAAACAGATGTAACTCAGCCAGACTAAACCTTGTGTATCTTCAAGAACTCTAAGTAAATTAACAGCCCTGATTCTCCAATGAAAAAAATAAACTTTTTTTTTAATTTTATTTTTTTTTAGGGAGCTCAGGGTCACAAGTAAAGATGAAAGGAACAATCAGCAGCCCTGTTCTGAAGGTGGTTTGAAGACTTCATTGCTGTAGTTTGGATTAACTCCCCTCCCGCTTTCCCGTATCCCAAACTGCATTAATAATTTTGTGACTGGGGATCATTTGTTTGTACTGTGCCTTTAACAGTACATTAACTCAGAAAACATTTTTTTATTTGATGTCCTGTTTCCTCAGTATTGTTCAAGATTCCAATTGATTTTGACAAAATAAATTTACCGAACTTGGGCTAAAATCAAAAAAAAGAAAAAGAAAAGAGTAATGTAAGAGGTTGTGTCGACAATTTCTAGGGGATTTGGGCGTAGAGCCCTACTTTTGTGGGGTCTTTATATATATATATATATATATTTGCAAGGTTTACTTCATAACCCATCCTGGAGATTGGCATTTTCCAAGTAACCACCAGTTAAAATGAATAAGTCCCTAAAACAACTAGCTTTGCACATAGCAAGTGCAAACCCAATTTCCGTCAATTACGGCATCCTGTTCTGTCAGGGACACTTGAAAATCGTGGAAAGTACCTGCACGTCCTCCTCAGTCAGCATGAGTATCTCTGCATCCATCTTATTCTCAAATCTAATTGTTCCTTGATACCTGGATACAGTTTATCAAACTAGATAATTAAAGATAGAGCTCTGCCCCTGTCCTCTGGACCCTTTAGGCTGAGCCAAGCTGCCCTAAGCACCCTGTCATGCCAGGGTGATAACCATTCTCTTGCCACTCCTCTGCCACCTTTATCAGAACTCAGGCTCCAGAACCATACAGCCCAAGGATGTCCATCAGACGCCTGCCTCACCATGAATCTCAAGGTTAATCCCCTCATAATACCACTACAAGAAGAACATCCAGGGACCCAATGGCTAAACGCCCTCACAAAAACACAATCAACAAGAGTCAGGGCAGGATGACAACTCCAAGGCACAGACACCCCATTACCACAAACCCTGGGTATCCTAACACAACCAAACCACAAGAAAATGACCTTAAATTTGATCCTATAATGGTGATAGAGACCTTAAAAGGAAAATAATAAATCCCTTAAATGATTATACACTCAAACAGATAGAGATCTTTAAAGATGAAACAAATAAACATTTTAAAGATATTTGGGAAGTACAATTAAACAGGTGAAGGAAATAAATATACTGTGCGTGATCTAAATGAAGAAATAGAAACAATATTGGAAACACAAACTGAGGAAGTCATGGAGATGGAAAACCTAGGGAAGAGAACAGAGAAGACAGATGGAAGCATCACCAACATAATGCAGGAGAGAGAGAGAATCTCAGGCATAGAAGATGAAATAGAAAAAAAATCAATATATTAGTCAAAGAAAATATTAAAGCTAAAAATTTCCTGATGCACAAAATCCAGAAAACCTATAATAATCAAAAGAATAATAGGATTAGAAGAAGATAGAGACTCTCCATTCCAAGGCTGATAAAATATTCTCAACAAAATCATAGAAGAAAACTTTCCAAATTTAAAGAAACAGATACCTATAAACATACAAGAAGCTTATAGAATACCAATTAGACTGGACCAGAAAGGAAAAATCTCCCAGCATATAATAATCAAAATGCAAAATCTACATAACAAATAAAGAATAGTAAGAGCAGTAAGAGAAAAAATGCCATCAGTATTACACCCAACTTCACAACAGAAATGCTTAAAGTTAGAAAGACCTGCACAGATATACTGCAACCTCTAAAAATTACGGGTGCCAACCTAGATTAATATATCTAGCAAAACTTTCAATAACCATAAATGGAGAAAATAAGATAATTCAAGACAAATCCAAATTTGAACATTACCTATCCACAAATTCAGCTCTACAGAAAATACTAGAAGGAAAGCTGAAACCTAAGAAAGAAAGCTACATCTAAGAAAACACAGGAAATAGGTAATTCCATTCCAGCAAAAACAAGTAAATCACACACAAACTCACAAACTCAGACACACACACACACACACACACACACACACACACACGCATGCACACGCACACACACTAACATCAGCAACATGAAGATAACAGGAAGTAACAATCACTGGTCATTAATTCCTCTCAAAATCAATGGACTCAATCCCCAATAAAAAGACACAGGCTAACAGGATGGATGTGAAAATAGGATCCATAATTCTGCTCCATACATGAAACACACCCCAGCTGTAAAGCCAGACATTTCCTCAGTGTAAGGGATTGGGAAAAAATTTTCAAGCAAAAGAACCCAAGAAGCAAACCTAATATCTAATGAAATAGACTTTAAACCAACATTAATCACAAGATGGGTAAGGATACTTCCTACTCATCAAAAGAATAATTGATCAAGAAGATATCTCAATTTTGAACATCTATGTTCCAAACACAGGGCACACACATATGTAAAAGAAACATTGCTGAAGCTTAAATTACATATCTAACTGCACACATTAATATTGGCAGATTTCAATACTTTGCTCTCACCAATTGACAGGACATCCAGACAAAAACCTCAACAGAGAAACAATGACACTTACAGACATCTATAGAATATTTCACCCAAATACAAAAGAATATATCTTCTTCTCAGTACCTTGTGGATTCTTCTCCAAAATTGACCATATGGTAGGTCACAAAGCAAGCCTCAACAGATACAAGAAAATTGAAATAACACATTGTGTATCATTAGACCACCATGGATTAAACTGGACTTCAACAACATCAGAAACACTGCCAGGACTACACACTCATGGAAATTAAGTAACTTTCTATGCAATGATTTCTGGATCAGGAAAAAAATAAAGAAAGAAATTAAATACTTTTCAGAATTTAATGGAAGTGAAGGAACAGCATACCTGAATGAAGGCAGTGCTAAGAAGAAAGTTCATTGCACTAAGTGCCTTCACAAAGAAAAGAAAATCCCCACATCAGCAATTTAAAAGTCCACCTGAAATCTCTAGAAAACAAAGAGGCAATCACATCAAAGAAGAGTAGAAGGCAGGAAATAATCAAAATCAGGGCTGAAATCAATCAGTTAGAAACAAAGAAAACAATGCAAAGAATCAATGGAAACAGGGGCTCTTTCTTTGAGAAAATCAGTAAGATATACAAACCCTTAGACAAATTCACGGAGAGACAGAATGAGTATTCAAGTAAACAAAATCAGTATTGAAAAGGAGACATAACAATGATGCAACTGAGTGAAGTTTTAAGTCTTGCTTCCAAATACAGTGCTACATAAAACATTGAGATCTTAATGAAATGGACAATTTTCTAGACAAATCCCACTTACCAAAGTTAAACCAAGATCAGGTAAACTATTAAAACAGGCCTATAACTCCCCCCTCCTCCAAAAAACAATGCCCGGGGCCAGATGGTTTTAGTGCAGAATTCTACCAGACTTTCAAAGAGGAACTAATTCCAAGATTCCTCAAACTATTCCACAAAACAGAAATTCATCTTTATTAATTTGGGTGTTTCTTATTTACATTTCAATTGTTATTCCCTTTCCTGGTTTCCAGGCCAACATCCCCCTCCCCTTTCCCCTCCCCTTCTGTATGGGTGTTCCCCTCTCCATCCTCCCCGCATTACCGCCCTCCCCCCAACAATCACATTCACTGGGGGTTCAGTCTTGGCAGGACCAAATTTTTAAAAGGAGAGAAATAATCTTTTCCAGAAAAAAAAAGTAAAAGTCTCAATAAAACACTCTCTAGTTTTTCTACCAAATTCTACTAATCTCTACCAAATCCCTACTTGTTTCAACTAGGATGCTAATTTTAAAAGCAACATATTTTGTGATGTTGACATTTTATTAAGAGATTTCGTGTAATTTTTATTGTATGCACTCTTCCATTATATTTTACACCATATTTTTTAATCGTCCAGGTAGCACAGGTATTATCAGAAAACATGGACAATTGAATACAATATTTACCAAACTGTCAGATAATAGATTTACTGTATCTTCCTCTTTATTCGATCTTTATATTTGTATTAGTCTTTCCCCTACATTTATCCAGATATATGCATTCCTTATTTATAGTCTTACTATATATTTTCTTATGCAGCATCATACTGAGTCCTCAGAGATTCCATAACCTTAATGAATTATTTTGTGAAAGTCTACAAGAGCTCACAGTAAGACTTGAGGATGACTATTGAGCCCATATAGGAATGAAACTGGAAGCTGAATCTGGGTGTCTCAGTAATTAATAGCAATCAATATTTATGGAGTGCTTACATTGCATGAAGTCCCTGGTGAGTTCATTTTATTTACTTCAGACTCTCTTGTGATGGAGTGTTTAATGATATTCTATTATTTTCACAGAAACTGAGGCTGAGGAAGATTGCCTGTGGTTACAGATAAAATAGCTACACAACTAAGTGTCCAGGTCAGGCAGCCTATGTTCAAATCCCACTTTGCATAAATGGAAAGTGACCCCAAATATAGGCACTTTCTCCTATTTAACTGGGACTATTAATGTGAGGAAAGGCACGAGTCAGTGATTAACGAGAGTCCCATAAGATTACATTATGATCTGAAAGGTAAATGAACTGATAACATCAAGAACAAATACAGGAAACTGAAAGGAGGAATGTCCACTTTAAGGACTTTTACAAAGGATCAGGTCCCAGTGTCTATCAGGTTTTGCTGGGCTTTTTTTATTTTTTATCTTTTTTTGCTTTTTTTCTTCTATTTCTTTGTTTTGTGCTATTCTAGTCTCATTGTTTTCATATCATCTCATGTAATTTATTCTTACATTTAAAAAAATATATTTATACTCTAGTGAGAGAAAGGAGTTTAATTTGGGGAAATAGGAGGATATAGAAGACATTAGGGAAGGAAAAAAATAGAATGTATTGAAAAAATTTATTATCAATACAAATTAATAATAATAGTACAAGTAAAATAGTCAGGACACTGACGTTTTATAACCACCATACTTTACAGAATTAAAGATTTAAGTGGCATCATCTCTCTTTAAATGTAACTAATTTTCAGTTTCTTTACACCATGGATATTACTGGCTTGATGTTGTACCTGGTGTCCATCAAGGAACAGAGTCTATGTTTTGATTTTGCGTCTTAATTTTACTTTCACCATGTATGCATGTTATTCTATGGAGTGGAAATTTGCTATTTACTCATATGTTCTTGGTAATTGTATGTTTAATTTTTTCCCAGTTTGCACATCATTATAGTGCTGATAAGCACACTTAGTTTCAAGTTTGGGCTTTTATGAATGGTACAGCAAGATTTCATGGCGAATATTACATAGGTTTCTGTTTAAATTTTCCAAAATGGAAGAATAACTGATCATAAAGATCAAGCTCAACCCGGGGGGACTTCTAACTTTAGTTTCCTTCACCTTGATAACTTATCTATTCGCAATTAATCTTGTCATAGTTATTTCTGAAAAAAAATGTCAGTTGTAACAGTATTTTATTCTCTTGAACCAAGTGTCCTCTCTGAGGCTTACTGTCTTAGTCTGCTAACCTAGGCCTAGTCCAGGAAGCTTCTAGCCTTTGCACAAGGCCTAGAATGTCTTCAGCCTCTGAAACTTAGTTCTGATTAAGCTCACCCGTTCCTAGTTCCTTCTGATTTCTTCCTGGTTAGTTCAACCCTCCTGTTCTGGCTCCAATCTCTTCTCCACTCTTATTGATTCATTCTGGATTCTTTCTCAGCCTCCTGTGAATTGCTCTGCTTGGCCTCTTCTCTTCTAGCTCCTTCTCATTCTCTGGCTCCTTCTATCGTTACCTATGTCTAGATTGTTCTCTCTTCAACCTCTCTCTGTTAAGATTCCCCCAGTAAAACTGCCTCCTCATTTTCTTCTGCCCTGCTCCTCTTCTCTCTCTGCACTGTGCTCCTAAGTAAAGTCTCTTTCCTCACTCTTCTTATGAGAGATGGGCAAATCCTATTTTGTCAAAATTTCTCTAATCCATCACTTTTCCTGCCACTTAAATACATGAACTTTCTTCTACAATCAAATTTTGGTTTCAGTTTGGGGGCTTAAAGGTATGTGCAAAGGGCTGATCCATACAACAACTAGAAACTGTTTTGTTTTGTTTTTCCAGTAAATAACACACTCTCAGGGTTCACGGTGTGATCAAAAGTACAGCAATAGTTATTGATTTTAATGAAAACTTTTGCAAAAAAAAAAGGTTACTAAAACATTTGACCATTAAAAACTAACGAGTTACATCTTTAAGTGAAATACATATTGTTTCTGTCAGTAGAGGCAAGTACCTGTGTGTGTCCTTGAAAATGCTGTGGATGTTACTTCTTTAAATTTGCCATCTCTGTGTACTTACATTTGCCATTTCTGCATACTCTTCCCATATGGGTCAGTCTCTCTCTCTCTCTCTCTCTCTCTCTCTCTCTCTCTCTCTCTCTCCCTCCCCTCCCCCTTCCCTCCCTCCTTCTCTGTCTCTGTTCTGTCCCTCTCCCTCCCTCCCTCCTCCCACCCCTCTCTTTCTCTCAACCAAGTATGAATACTAACCCATGTATTCTTAAATTTTGATGCTCTCATTTATTATTCTATCTTCTTACTTTTTCTGAAACTGTGTTTATTTAAATTCCCTGACTTTCCCTCCTAGTTCAAATTCCCCCGTTTATTAGACTTCCCTATGCAGTTTGACTCTTGTGGTAGTGGGGGAATAAGTGTTTAATTTGAATACTTGATTATTTTATTTTTCGATTTTTAAAATTATTTTGTATTCGTTAAAGATTCCAGGCTCTCGCTAAACATATCTCCACCTTACCTTTCCCCCCTTTTTAGTATTCTAATTAATTTCAAGTTCACTTGACAACTTCATTATCTATATTGTATGTGTGCCCATTGCCCATCCTTCTCCCCTTTTCTCATCTAGGTCTTATTTTCCTTAAGCCTTGTAGGTTTTGATGGAGTGCCAGACATAACGCTTAAAATATATTGCACAGGCTTTGAATGATGTTGTCTTTCTCAAAGAGGATTCGATTATCCTCTGACTATCCTCTGGCAAGCAGGGGCAAATCAATACAGTCTAATGAGGGACTGAGCTGACTGGAGGCAGCGTTTCAGACTTAAAATGAAAACGTGTCTGTTAACTGCTGCTTTGCTCCTTCTCTCTGAGTATTTGTCTGGGCTCCTCTTCATTGACAGACACTAAACTCCAATGATTGTCTTTCCAGTACACTATGACCACTACAAGCTATGCTGTCCTTCCAGGGATTCACAGCTTCGTTTCTTGACTAGCATAGTCTCCAGGTGAAACCTGGGTCAGTATCATTAACCTAAATGCAAATGGAAGTACTCCCCTCCTTATTCTGAGACTTCTATCTGTCTTGGAATTTTCTCTCTCAAATCCTAGGTATGTGCAATGTCTAAAGATATTGTTGTAGTCAGTACTTTTGAATGTGATCTATATTTACCAGATAAAACTATTGTTGTGTACCAGTTCCCTGATAGCTAACTAAAGATGTCTGTAGTTCAGTGTTAATTACAGCTGTTTTGGGATTCTGCACTTTAGTTTTTTCAGATGAGTATCTCTTGCTCCATGGTCTACTTATTTGAGATTTTCTCATCGAAAAGTAAACTTCATACAAGTGTGTCTGTCTATACATGAGGTTCTGGTTCTGGTCAGTGTTTTGCTGAAGAGTCTATCCCGTACTTTTTTTTTAAGGCTGAATTGGGGACTTTTGAATGTAATTGTTAACTTTAGTTAAGCTCTAAAACACTGCCACTGTGTGGTAGCTCTTTGACATAGCAACACCTGTATTTCTAGAAAAAAGGTTGTCCTCTGCAAGTTGTTTCTGAATTTCCTTCCACTTCTCTTCACAGAGCTTAAATGGCTGTTCACTCTAAGAATCCAGCTTCTCTACATTCATTCCTGCACCTGCATTCCTGTGCAGTTTTGCCGAGTCTGAAGTCTGCCATTGCACCTCCTACCAGACCCGAAGGAAGGAGAGTGATACAATTCTCAATAGGAGCTCCGGTGTGAGGTCTGTCCGCTGTAGGTGGGGTGAGTCTCGGCTCATTATCTTCCATTCTATTATCTTCACCTTCTGCAGAAACTTTCAACACTGCTTATGCACTTTGTGTAAATTCGTTGAGCTATACAAATTTTACACAAATAGCTTAATAGAATCAATATTTTAGCAAGGTGAATAAGACACATTTAAATGTGCCATTAAATAATTATTCTAAGCATTTGAATACATAAGGCTTTCTACTCCGAGAACTTGTAATGACATCCAAAATTTGAATCCTCCTTCTTTAGCCCACTCCAGCCACATCCACAAGCCCCATCTGTACTGATTTCCCTATTTTTATAGCACATAGCAAATTTAAAAATATGATAAAAAACAACAGATAGTGTCATTCTTTTTCTCTTAAAATTTTAGATATGTTAATGGAGAAATATTCCCTCTTATTGCCACTATATTGTGTTAGTGTAGATTTATTTAAGACACGGTCTCTCGTGTAGGCTGGGCTGGCCTCAAAC
Organism: Rattus rattus; assembly: GCF_011064425.1. Classification (NCBI taxonomy): domain Eukaryota; kingdom Metazoa; phylum Chordata; class Mammalia; order Rodentia; family Muridae; genus Rattus; species Rattus rattus. Next base: position 8,208,407 of record NC_046170.1, on the reverse strand, counting down.
TGAGTGTATACTTGAGGAAGGTGAGCCCTCCGTCTTCATTTTTTTTTCTTGGCTAAGAGTAAAGGCATCTGTCTCCACATCCAACTGCAGAGAACTTTCTCTGTGCTATGGTTTTACAGGCACCTGGTACAGACAAATTACATGGAATTCACTAAAACAGCACTAAAACTAACATTGTTGGCACATAGCTCTTATGGCTTTCTCATCTTCCAAGATGGCAGGCGAAATTGTTAAACAGTCAGACAGTAAAGAAAAGCATCTTGAAGTCCAGCACTCTGCTACTCATAGCAAAGCTACCGTGGAGCAATTGTCATAGCTCAACATCAGGAAAAGGAGAAGCCTGATGCAGTCATAGTCTGCCCACATAAGAGAGGTTGAAAGATCCTGCATATATGCCGTGTCCTAGAAGGATGATCCAGGAGGATACATTTAGGTACTAATTCTGGGACTGCAGAGTAAACAGAGGAGGGTTTTGGGTCTGCCATACAATCACCAGCCACCACAGCGTAGTCTGGTGGTGAAGCATCACAAACACGTGATTTCGAAGAAGCCTTGGAAGCTGAGCCGGTAAGTGCAAAAGCAAACCTGCCGCCACAAGTGGGAAGATCAGGAGAAGGCATCGTTCCCTGGCCCATTCTCAAGGCCCTATTTGCACTAGAGAGGCAACTGGGCAATGATGTGCTCTGCGTGATGGAACGGACATTATCATCCCAGCCACTCTTTTATAAAACGTTCCAGGGTGTGTTATTTCCTCTTCCAGAAAAACCAACATCAAGCTATGCCTGTGCATTGAATTGTTTCCCTTGTGTTTCCTTCCAGTGGATTCACATCGTCAGGTTTTACATTAAGGTCTTTGAACAAAGTGTTTTAGATGACTGTACGAAGTGCCCAATGAAGCCTATTTAATATATACAAATAAAAATGAAAATTCTAGAACAGCTCATGCTTAACCTCAAGAAGAGAGAAGCTATAGAAATGGATGCAATGTGAAGATGGGAAATTCTAAGTTGGCAGAGATGAAGGGAGCACATTTCAGAGAGAGAGAGAGAGAGAGAGAGAGAGAGAGAGAGAGAGAGAGAGAGAGAGAGAGAGAGAGAGAGACAAAGAAGAAACAGACACAGAGACAAAGAGACAGAGACAAAGAGACAGACATACAGAGAGAGAGTTAGAGAGAGAGAGAGAGAGAGAGAGAGTAGTTTTATCGAAAACTGAAACTGTTCCACATGTTCCACAGACACAGCACTGTGTCATCTATGCTTTTTTCCTTCCTCCCTATCAAATGATATTTAATATTACACTTGATGACCTAATTTTTTTTCTGAAGAACCTAATTAAGTAATGAATACATTTAAGCAATATGAAGAACACAGGCTATCATATTATAGCCCTCAGTTCTTGTGGGGGAAGCTTTTGTTCCTAAGTCCTAACTGTGACATTTGAGGGAGAAGGATAATGATAAGTAGGTATCAAAATTTTAGAAACTGCAAGGAAGGGAGAGTTAAAATTACTGAATTTCGTGTTACAAAATACTGGTGAAGCATATTCTTTAAAAAGGTGGATTTGATGATATGTAAATTATGTCTCAAAAAAGAAAAGATGTTACTGCCAAAACTAAAAAGTAGATGATTAGTTCCCCAGAAGGAGAAAAAACCTGAACTCTGGGTAATGAAACAAACCGAGTTCTGATTTTGTAAGGCCATTTCCCTCTTGCTCTTAATCCTCATCTCATAAATAAATAAATAAAATGTGTTGATTAGCTCAATGCCAAAGCCCATTCCAGTGGCAATGTTGTGCCTTTGAAGACTTCTGTTGAGATAGACAAGACAAAGAAATGACTCTGTATTACCACCTTGGGTGAGATGGTTTTGGGGTCTGAGCCCACTTTTGCTTCTCTAAAGGTATACACATATGTGCAAAGGCATATGGGGCCCCTTAGCTATGAAAGACTGCCCTAATTTACTAGGTAGGAATCAAGACAACATATATTTGATGTTTTAGCTTGTAATAAGTCCTCCCAAGAAAATCTTTGTCTATCACAAGAACAAAAGCCCACATAATATTTAGAAGGGCGTGGTTTTATTCACCTGAATAAGGCGATGACACCTGAAGGCTTGCTTATTACCTCAACACCTAAAATAATAAGCAGGGTGTAATTTGAGTGAGTTAGAGAATATTTGTCATATTGCAACAATCCTATTGTTACTTGATTAACTAGCTTTAATCGCAGGCTACTAGACAGTAAACTCCTTTGAAGAACCAGCCAACCAGAAGCATGTGACAGGTCCAAAAGGTTTACGGGTCATTGTCAGTGGTTTTATTTCAATTGCCCTAATTTTCATCTAAGGCCACTCCAAAAGATTGTACCTGGATTTTGGATGGGTTTTGGATGGTTGGAGCTGAAGAAAGACTTTAAGAAGCTGGGCCACTATCTACTGGACAAATGCTTGTTGTCAAGTTGTTAACCTTGGTTATATCTTCAGGTGAATTTCTGTAGCCTCCTGTGACACTGCAAGTCACCCGATGTATAGCTGTAGCATTTCTTCTACAATATACCTATGGAGCACATGGTCTTTGTGTCAGTGTGGTTCTTTGATTAATCTTTGGTAAAAAAAAAAATACAAAAAAACAAAACAACTACAAATAAAACCTTTCCAAAGGAAAAAGGAATATTTACATTTTCCTAATCAAATCAATAGGTAAATGTGCATTGAATAAAGTAAAAAATTCATTCACTTGCTTCATGAGAAATCAAACTTATGACCAATTTACTTTCTTAACTACCTTCTTACAAATGTAAATTTTACTGTCACTAAGGCCTCTCTTTGTCTCATGCTTTGAGGAGAGAGCAGACACTGAAAAGGGAATTGACTTTACAGAGAGTTAGATTACCTTTTCTTAATTTTAAACCTCATACTGTCACCTAGGAAGGATGTAACAGACAAAAATTTTACATTTACTTCATGCTGTGTGTCGGATGCAGTGTGATGCATGTGCTCACAAAAGCCTGAAAGGTAGTTGGGATTTTTTTTTTTCCTATTTGAATAAAGAACAGATTGTCAGAGCCAATTTCAAGCCATACAAATTTGGGGGTCCTATAAAGCATGTCAGTACCCTTCAACCCAAGGGACTGGGCACACTACATAGGGATAGTAAGTATTCTTATCAGTGAGAACTTAGGAAATACCTTTTGTTCTTAGATTAATTTTTTTCATTGTAGGTTTCACAAATAAATATTTGAAGACAAAGGAGAGAAAGGACTAGAATTTAAATGGCAGATGTTCTTCTAATACTGCACTTTTTGCCTAGTGAATACAACATGGTAGGAGATTACACGGGAGAAATAACAAAAGAAAACAAAGAGACATAGAGAGACAGACAGAGACAGAGAAGAGAGAGAGAGAGAGAGAGAGAGAGAGAGAGAGAGAGTGCTTTATCTGTATAACTAGGACTCACATTTACTTTCCTGAAACTTTCAAAATTTGGAGACATGGAGGGAAGAAATTCTGATTTTACTAGCACTATAAATAAATACATGTTTAAATTTTCCAAAAATAGGATCCAAAAATGTTGCTTTTTAAAAATAAAATCAAAACTTGCATTTTCAATTTTAAACTCGTTTTTTAAAATACCATGTATGTAAGTGTGGTTGTTGACATGAGAAGCCTTCTTGCCTCTTTGTACTGGTCTCCTATTGAAGTCTGTAACATCCTAGACCTACACAAATTCTAAAGTTGTTTTAAGTCTGGGCAGTATAATCAGTGCTTCAGATTTTGTTTTGATGTTTTTAATGGTAATCTGAGGTATTAGCCTTGGATGAACCTTGCATCAATTCATCCACATGACTACAGTCATATTCTTCTTTTCATTTGTAGCCAAATCATATTTAATTATAGAAGACACCATGTAAGAAAATGTGTCACACCACATTTACAATTTGAAATTTTGAACACACATTTTTGTTACTGCTTTCTTATTTTATTATTTATACAGACACAACAGCAAAAGAGCCTGGCTTATCTATTAACATTTTTAAAGTGCATATACAAAGATTGATGTAAAAGAGAAGCAATCTATTGAACATTAAATTAAATTGATTCTAGAAGACAAGTGTTACCGCTTTGTGAACCTTAGGATCTTTCTAAACGTAAGGCTCAGGATACCTTTAAAGGCTTTTGTAAAACTTTTGTAGAACTAAAGCACAGTTTTACAGTTTTTTTTTTAATTGGATATATTTCTTTATTTACATTTCAAATGTTATTTCCTTTCCCAGTTTCCTGTCCATAAGCTCCCTCCCTCCCCCTCCCCTTCCCCCTCCCCTCCCCCTCCATAAGGATGTTCCTCCATCCCCCTACCTTACCACCACCCCCCAACATTCCCATGCACTGGGGGTCCAACCTTGACAGGACCAAGGGCTTCTCCTTCCACTGATGCCCAACAAGGCCATCCTCTGCTACATAGCATCTTTAAGAGTTTCATTTATTTTCTGATAAGTTGCACACTAATTCGAATATTCTAAGACATCATTTGCCTGTCACGGTAGTGCTTGGGTTTATTTTCTATGCATTGCTATCATTATTATAACTTAAGAATCTGTTTGAAACTGAAGACATTAGATTCACCTTGAAACTACAGTTTCTAGTATGGATGGACACATCTAAATGCTGAATAAGTAGATAAATGTTGGTGATATGCCATACTGGGAATTTACTGGAGACAAATAGAACATACTGTATGAGTTATTGCTAAAGATAAAAATGACTAATACAAAATGTAAATAAAAATACCAAAATAAAATTTAATATTTTGTAATGTGTAACAGAAGAAAACTCTTGTCATCTGATTAGTCAGTAATCAATCACATTCCCCAGTAGATTCTGCAAATCTAAGAACCCATGGGTTTGATATACACCATAATTTACACAAACGATATATTGTATTTATTTTCAGTTGCTTAAAATTATGTTTGGAATAGATTAATTTATATTTTCTTTAAAGACAGTGCAGAAATATGTGTGTGAATGGTTATTCCCTCACTTCTGTTACCACACAATACTTGTTCATGAAAGAGAATGCTTCCAAATATCACATGTACTTCATATACAATATATATATGATTTCTATAATATATGGTATATATTATTATATTATATATTGTTTTATAGTATTGTTATAGTATATATTATAACTCTTTTAAATATATATTTGAATTCTAATCACATCTGCTCTTTATTATCAAAAGTATTAACAGTTTTCATAGTTGGGCATTTTCAGGGTCTCTAATTCTGCTGGCATATACATATATATATACATATATATATATATATATATATGACACATTCCTTAGTATTTCAAGAGAATGTGTTCTGGGATTCTGTTCAAATAACAAAATGTGTTGATATTGAGTTCATTTATAAATTCTATTTCCATAGCATCACTTCTTCATAACCCACTTTATAACATCCAATACCTAATTAACCAAAATTTAATATAACTACATTGTTAGGGCAACAATAAGAAGACAATTTTCAGCATCTTTGGGGTGTAGTTGTTTTTTGTTTCTATCTAAAGTTAGTTGATTTGTAGATGTGAGCTCCATGAAAATGGAGATACACACACACACACACACACACACACATATTTGTAGACTTTTTACACATGAGCATTGATTACATAGTTAAGTTCAACCTATACCAACAATAATCTGAGTTTATTTGAAATTGTATTTCAGAACCACATGGTATGTTGAAGAGATATGATGAAGCAAATAAGGAAAATATTTGTTCTATAAAAGAAAAATAGAATTCAACACAAATATTAACTGCCTGTGAGGACATTGGGGTATCTGTGGGATACAAAAATTTACTTAAAATGCACCGAGTGAGTAAACAGTCACAGTAGCTCTTAGTCATAGGTATAAGGTCATATTGATTTCTTTTAACCATGTTTGTCTCTAAGCGCCATGAGGTCTGCATAGATCCAGTCTTCAAATCCGAACTACATATTTCTGTGAACACTGCTTCAGGTTGATCATATTTTGTTACCAGCAGGAGAAAAACTTCCATTTCTATGTGCCGTGAAACCGTGCCACAGGGGATGGCTGAATACAATTAAGGAGTTAGTGTCAGATGAAACCAAGAGCCTAGATGGCTGAACCACCGAATAGCTGGATAGGGATTTGCATAATATGCAGAGCATCATAGACTTTATGATTTGATGATGTCCCTAGTCACAGTTCTGTGCCCATGTCACTGGGCACTTTCATAAATGCACCCTGACAGCCTATACAGTAGGGAGTTTTGGAGTGAGATGATGTCATTCTGCGTTTAAAACACTCTTCCCTGTTTGCAAATATCCTTGGAATTTGTTTCAATTACACATTAAATACCCCAAATTAAAGGGATTGTGGGTGCCTGCCACTTGCTGCTTTCAGCATCTGAAAGCCTTTTTACCTAAAAGTCTGACTACTTAGGATTCAAGCCCTATGTAACTTAGAAACTCCAAAAGAGGTAATGAACCATAAATTATTGCCGTTAGATATTTAATACTCAATCAGTATGTGCTCTCCCAAGCACATCCCACCGGCATTGCATTCAGGCTGACAGTGTGGTGCTGGTTCAATTACTTTGCTCATTTACAATAAAAGATTAATGAAAAGAGGTATATTTTAGTTCACAAAGATTAATTGCGTCCCTTGCTTTTTTCCTGCACTAGAAATATTCAACCCATAATCCTGATAGCTTTTTGCATCAACAAGTACATGGAGAATTAATAGACTTTCTTCCGCTGAAAATCACAGAGGATATTGAGAGGGAAATATCCAGGGAAAACAAGATTGAAAGTTGGCTACAGCCTGAAAGTGTATTACTTTGCCTGCTTCTTTAAATTTACTCTTACGACATCTTGAATTAGCCCACATGAAGATGTATGTATTATGCGTTTTTTGAACATGCATATTTTTGTTGAATATTTACAAATCTAAATTCCCTTTCAAGAACTAACTCCTTTAGATAGATCTAGGCATGTCTGCAGTGTCTGAAGAGATGTTGACTGTTACTTTTTTTTTCTCCCTTGAGAGAAAATAGAAGCTGAATGCTCTAGCATGCATATTTTGAACTTTCTAACCATGAAGTGATTAACAATTGAGAAATCAAGATTTCACATTGCCAAGTGCCTCACTGATAGTTTCAAAGTATGCATGACTTTTTGAGTGTGCTACAGTGATTTTTGCTTTGTTCACATAACAAAGGAGGGTTCCTAGTTAGGGTATAGTTTTAATAAAATGAAATTATAGATGTGTTAAAATTTTCTGCTATTTGGAATAGGTTTAGGAGACCTTGTTCCTCATAATCCTTATGATAATTTGGTGATATGATGCCTATATTTTCATAGTAGTATCTGAGGCTTAAAGAAATGCAGTGAGACATCGATTTGAGTTCAACAGCCGGCAAGTGTCTAAGCTTGCACTTAAGCCATGGCATTTCCTATATTAAATCCATTGTACATAGTACATAATAACTTAAAATAAGGAAATCTATGGCCAGAAAAACTCTCCTCTAGCCTTACTGGTTGGTACTTGTCTACCAAATGACATTTACTTTGATGCTAGAATGTGTGAACAAATTATGAAAGAAAATGAGGAAATCAGACCTGCATTTGCACATGAAAATAAAACATAGTCGAGTTAAATTTTACCCAGTTATATGACCCAATAATTTTAGTGAAGCCATACACAGAAAACACAAATCTCCTTGGGAGACAATTCAATTGTTCAATGTTATACCTACAGAATCTGAGAACATATGTCCATGAAAAAACAAAAATAGGACTAGAGATATGTCTCATTGAGTAACTTACTTCATGAGCATGAGCACATCAAATTCTGAGCATACAGGCTAAAACAAGATTAGGTCATAGGCTTATAACAACAATGTCAGGGAGGTTAGAGACAGGAGAATAGTCTACACTTGCTGCCTACTTCAGATTCAGGGAAAACCTTTGTCTCTGATAAATCAGGAGAGAAATGTCCTAGCAGGATATATGTTGCTTCCTCTGCCCTCTACATAAATGCATAATGAATGCACTTCAGTGCCCATATAGCCCAGGTATACTCATATACCCATTAAATTAATTAACTTATTAAAACAACTAAGCTTAACAAATAGGGATTTGCTGAATGGATCCTGTTTGAGTTGCTATCATGTGTACAAGGGGTGTTTGCGTTTCTATCCTTCTCTTTGGAGTAGCTCTTAATATCTTTTCAATCAAGTTTATTTTGAGAAATACCAAAAAACAAATGACTAATCTGTGCTTTTTTTCTTCAATTTGTATACATTCATTTATTTTCTAACTGTGTATGTGTTCTCATATGCATACATGAAGATGCTTCAGTGCAGGCACGGAGGTCACTTCATGGATTTGGTTCTCTCTTGTCTTAGTTCCTCTTCTATTGTTGTGAAGAGACAAGATAACCAAGCCAACTTTTTAATAAAGCATTTAATGGGCTCTTGACAATAGCTTTTTGGGGGGCTTAATCTATGATCATCATGGCTGGAAGCAGACAGGCAAACCCCTGGAGCAGGAGCTGAGAACTTTCCATCTATAGGCAGCAGAAAGAGCAAAAGAGAAAATAGGTGTGGACTAGGCTTTCGAAACTTCAAAACGCACTCCCAGTGACATACCATCTCCAATAAATTCACACATACTCCAACAAGATCATACCTCATAATCCTTCCCACACGGTTATATTAATGGGTGACCAAGTACTCCAACATGTGAGTCTATACGATCCATTCTCGTTCAAACTACCACATTTCCTTTCATCATGTGGATCTTAGGATTCAACATCATTTTATTTAGCACAGCAAACTCCCTTATCAGCAGGTCTATCTTCCCAGTCTTTTTCTTTACTTTTAAAGTTAGTTATCCAGTAATTACAAGCAAGATGTGTTCCCTTCCCCAAATATTTAAGGCAGAGGAAGATAAACGAGGCCGTCTAATTTCCACTCTATTTCTATTAAAATAGAAATCATGTTCAGTGATTACGGCCCATAGGAAAACACTAACTTTAGTAGGCTCTTCACTTTCTTTGAGGAGGAAACCAGTATATGAATAGCAAGTTTACGAGTTGTAAAAACATATGTACTCCATAAAAATTAAGATACAGAGCTATATTATATCAAGATGAGTTTCAAAGTAAAAGGGGAAAAAATAACTACCTTTGTAGAAGCCAGTTCTTTTCCTGTGATCTGTTTCAACATATTCAGGGAGCAATGCCTATACTATTGAAAAAACCAAAAAGGACCTTCGCCTGTTACTTTTTTTTTTTTTGGATGAAACTTCATGTCCTGTGTCAACTTCTACTTGGATTTGTTTTGTGATGACCCGTGAGTTCATTGAGAAAATTGCATTTCCTTTGAAGAAGCTGTTCTAGAAACGGTGAACATAAATCTGGGGCTTTCACCTTTGTTTTCTTCTCACACTAGATCTAGATGAGGAACAGATTGTGTCCCAGAGATGTTGTCGCTTCTTACATAAATGATCTTACATAAATGATGGCTGCTTAATTCTACACAAATTTCACCACTATTTGGAATTTCTTACACAGCTCGCCTCCGATCAAATCAGATGTCTTAATGTACACCCGGTAAGTTCCCTTTCATTATTTTTCTATTTAATTGTTGTTTGGCATAATAACCTTTCGTGTGTCCTTCAACAAGTCCTTCAGCTCTCATAGGTCTTAATTTCTTTATTTATGACATAATGTAATTTGGATAACAGAGGAGCCAGTAAATATTATATGTCTCCTAGGATGTATTCTCAAGGGCGAGAAGCAGAAAAATAATGAGCTCGAGAGTGTTCTTTCAATAAGCTCGACACAAAGTGAGAAATGTAGGACAGCAAAAAGCAACCACAAGAGTAGAATCAGCATTGCAGTGGAGCACATGTATCATGGTTCATCTGGACCTGGTCAGTGGGACAGGATTCCTAAATGTAGGCAAAATTACTAAAGCACCAGTTCTGAGTTTGCCCGTGGGCCAATTTCCAAAGACAATTAGAACATGAGGGCTCTTACATAAAGAATTCTTTAATCCACTGATTGATTTTAAAAAATTAATCAGCCATTAGTTAATGGTAGAATGGATGAAGATGTGGCCTGCTACGAGCAATAAATACTTGGGGCATGTTTTCGGGCAGTGTTTGCCAATCGCCCCTGTTGCTAGCTCCATCCTTCTTACTCTTTACCTAAACATGAGCTCTACATTGATATAGAGAGACATCAGAGATAGTGAGCAAAATAAGTTGTTTTGCCATTATTTGTTTGTAAAACTATACATGTGATGAATACAAGGTCTTTCTACAATATGATGGTCAATGTATGTCACTAAAAATGTGTTACATGTAACAATCAGAAAATGGATCAGGGATCCTGAAGTACCCAACCTGTGTGTGAGGATGTGAATAATAATAGTCTGTGAGTATCTTTGGAAATAAATCAGCATCATTTAAAACAGAAATTACTTTATCAAATGTGAATGACCAAGGGAGCTGTTAGGGACTATCCTATAGGCAGGAGAATATATAGAGAAAATGAAAACTCCCAGCATGTGTCAATATTGTACATCCTTGTAGGTCTGTCAGATCTTTGAGTCTCACCATAAGAGTAAGAAATCATGGGGTTGGTGGCGGGGGACATCCTCTTGGAGATGGAGGATGAGATGTTGGATGTGGAAGAGTTAGAGAGTGGACCAGGAGGGGGATAAAGTCTGGACAGTAACAAAAAGAGTAAGAATGAATAAAAAAATGAAAAAAAGTAAAAAATTTTAATCACAACTTAATCACTGAGTCAATTTGAAGACTTTTATCACCTCGTGCATCTCAGGTTTAATAAATACCCAATACAAGTGGAAATAAATTATAAGGAGAAGTTAAGTGATTTAATAGAATAATACAAATCTGGGGGTGTGAAACAACTGAAATAGAAAGAGAGAAACAGATACAAAGATAGAGAAACAGATACATAGAGAAACAGACAGACACATACATACACACATACACAGAGAGAGCCAGAGAGAGAGAGAGACAGAGACAGAGAGACAGAGAGACAGAGAGAGACACAGAGACAGAGACAGAGACAGACAGACAGACAGACAGGCAGGCAGGCAGGCAGGCAGGCAGGCAGCAGAATTTTGCTTAGATAATTTCAAAGCCTAAGAATTTTCATGATCTGCCCTCTTTAAACTGGATATTGAGAAAGCTAGTGGCACAGATCCATCCAAGATCTATACAAAGACTTGAGAACCAGACAAGTCCTTGCTACTAATGCCAATCTAAAGAAAGGGAATGAGTTGTTACCCTAGTTCAAGCAAGGATAGAAGATGCAAGGAGAAGTGAATTCCTGGAGTACTAGATGATGCTCAAGTATGCTGGGGTACAGTACATTTTCAGAGTTCCCAAACTCAAATGTTAGTTTCCTTCAGAAATATCCTCAGAGACATACCTAGAAATGCTGTGTGAATTTTCTACTCTACAGCGCATTCAACTTCACAGGCAGAATAAGATAAAATTATGGACTCCATCCATTCATCATTGATCTCACTTTAATTTATAGTGTCATTAACCTTTAGAAATCTCCATTAAAAAGTTTCTTAACAAAACACAAATAGGATAAAATTTTAACAGTTTGAACAACTCATAGATGAGTTAGTGGAAATATTTTAAGTAATTCTATATGATTCAAAGTCTTTTCTAAAATATACAAAATCTTTTTCTGGAATACACAAATAAGACTGATATAAATTGTAATTGCTCATAGTGTTTGCTAGGAACTAATATCAAGCTGCTGAACTGTTCCACGTCAGTTCATGTCTCCATATTTTTTGCCTTCTGAAGGCATCGTTTACTTTCTTAAATTTTATGATTATCCTTTGACTCTGAAGGGAACTGTGTGCTTGTGAAAATCCAAAGACTTCCCAATTGCAATACGAATACCACTTCCCTAGATATCACCTTCATTCTTACATGTTTGTGAATCAGTAATTTTTCTTAGTATTTAAATCATTTTGCCTCCACCTATTTTTTCATTGAATTGTATTCATGTATTTATTCACATAAATAATAAAAAGATGACACAAATTAGAGATTGAAGAGAATATTGGTGGATTTGGACAGAGGGAATATGATAGGTATAAGAGTGATGACAGGGAATGTTAATTTTAAGATTACTTTTAATAAAACAAACTGACCCTCAATATTCTCATATTCAAAATGATTGTTTTTCCTTTCATACATATCTTTGTCTTGTACCTCTGATTCTCACAGGTCTACCAATAATGTTTAAGTTAATAATTAATGGTATATAATACATTATCAATGTAAAACAGGTTTCAGATGTTTCTTGCTCTATTAAATTTCTGAGAAAGGGTATTTACACTGGGTATGAGTATCTGAGTTCACATGTATAAATTCAGTCACTTTAATCAACTTGTCCATGTTCTACACAATTACTTTTAGTCAAAAGAAAGTGTAGCTCCTTCTGCTTATTATAAATATATTGGGGAAGATGATTGTAAGGGTATAAAAGTCCAATAATATACTGCATGTCATATTGCAGAAAATGAACATGAAGTATGGACATTGAGAAACACTAATTTTATCAGGTGATCATGATGGATAAGCCTCTAAGATCAATCTGAATTCTCTCATTTCTACAGAATTTGCAACCCTAGAAAATTTATATAGGTTTCCAAGTTAGATATCCATAAGATTAGTTTACGGAAAATGAAATGAAACTTTTCACAGAATATCTAAAAGAAGGTTGCAATATTCAAAAGTACCCAATGTCATATTATTGGATATACTAGATTCTAAATGGCTATATATTCTCATTAACTGAATCTTCACTCAATTTGTGAACTGAGAGATCCTTACTTGACCACACATTCAAATGGAAAATAAAAATGAAGTGTGGAATTCAGGAAATGGGATCAGAAAAAAGTGCTCTTTCTTAGACAATTAACTGTTCCTCATAAAAGAAATAGGAGTTAATATAGACTTCAGTTGACTAAGCTTTTTGAATTACTTTCCTAAAATTGACTATAAGTGGAAAAATATTCAATGTTATAACTTCAAAATATTAATGCCTGTCTACCTAGTGTTGCTCTTGTGACAAGTTCAAATCCCCTACTCAGTGCTTATTAAGCTTAGCTGTGACATTTGTCCTCCATTCTCTGATTGTTCACATGTAATAATGAATCCAGGTCTAAGTTATGGTTAATCACAATATTTTAGTGTCACCAAGAATTTTAATATGCTAAGATCTCTAGAAGAAAATGAACCTTCATTATAATATAAATACTTTTTATATACAGACTCAATAAGATGATTCCTGACTACTATTTCAATGCATTTATTTCAAGCGTAATCAAATTTTGAGGAAATAGGTTGGTATAGTGAGAAATTGCTGATTTAACCATTGTGATGAATTTTAATTCATTGTCCTAAGCAAACCTGAAATAGGCAATAATATTGCAGTTCATGGTCAACCACTGAAGTGAGCTTGTATGATGAAGAATTAGTTCTATCACAGTCTCTTCCTCAGAATATCAAAGTGGTCGCTAAAGAAGTTTAATTTTACAAGCATATGGCTGTTAATAAGGTGGTATGCAATTAGTATGTTTTCCAATGGTGGGAGACTACTCATGAAATTAATTATCACATAAAGGAATCATTAAATATTGAAGAGTAGTTTTTATTTTATTGTAATACCATAATAAATTAATATGCTCAATGTAATTTTGTGTGAGAGATAGACAAGAAGATATAGAGATAGATTGCCTCAAACAGGAAGCAATCCTGTATTCTCATAAGAAACACCTAAACAAAATTAGTCTGCTTTGACTGAGACACTACTCGCAAATAATTATAGTTGACTTCAAGTCATCACTATAAAGTTAACATATCACTCACTGAGTGAAATTATTTTAATGTAAATTACATGTTATTGTATCCTCATAAAATTTAAATATGGGGGATAAATACAAATCAGTAACATTCCAAAGAAAAGCACATATCAGTGCAGTATCATTTATTCAAAGTCCTTGGGGACAAATGTGTCCTGAATTTAATATTACTTTTTCATACTTTAGTATATTTGAACATACATGAGACCTTGTAGATGGGACCCAAATCTAAACATAATTCATGTGTAGCATTCTCTCAATTTTTTTTATATTTTGAATTATTTTTTGCAGAAAGTAAAATCTGTTTACAATCAGCCCTTGAAAACCAAAGATGTGACAGATGTGTACCAAGGATGTCACAGAATAGAGATTGGAGGTCACTAATTGGGTTGGCATCATTATTGCTCCTGTCTGAATTTACATACAACCTTTGTGTACACTTCACTGTTAATTAGTAAAATGTAGCAATAATAATGATAATATAATAATAATAATAATAATAATAATAATAATAATAATAATAATAATGGTGGTAGTGGTGGTGTTGGTAGTGATGATAATGAATAATGACGTATTGGTATATCCTGGAACAGGAATGTCACTAAAGATTCATTGACTAATGTTTTGGTTGAGTCTTGTATTACTGGGAGTATGTAGAACCTTTAAAAGATGGAGCATAGTGAGAGACATTTTTGTAACTAAGTTCTTTCCTAGAAGAAAATGGAACTCTTTCTTCCTGCTTTCTTTGACTTCACTGTCGTGGATTGATTGACAATCCTGTTTTACCACACAATTCCACCCTGATGTATTCCCTCAGCACAAATCCAAAGCAGTAGGGCCAACCCATCATGGAGTTCTGAAAAGGGAGACACAAAATATACATACGTTTCGTCTCTATATATTTATTATTTATTAATCTCCCTGGTATTTATTACAAGACCAAAAATAATTAACACATAGAGCCATTGATAAAGTGAAGGGAACCTTGTGTTCTAGGTCACTCAATAGTCACTAGTATCATAAAAACAGCTTTATTTGCAGGAAGGCAGAGCTTCCACCAAAACCAAATATTTTTTTTCACAAAAGGTTCCAATGTGATGTAGTTTCTAGATAGAGTTAAAAAAATCCAGCTAAAGAGTCAGATGACAGGACCTTTATTTACAGAATAGGAGGTGTTCGAAGGTAGACATTTTCAAATTTCCCCTTGAGTCACTACCCTCATTAGCTAGGCATGCATCATAGAGATGGTTCTAGAATTTCGTAAGTGAACAGTGTGTTGCTGATGCACACTGGTTTCAACCCATTCCAAACTGAACACATCTTTTCCTTAAGCCAGGTACAGTTATGGCCTGTGCAGTACAGATACCATTTTTGTTGTATCTATTACTGTAACCAATGGTTCAAGAACCATTTCAGCAGTTTCCATCTCTAGTTGAATGAAAGACTGGAACATTGCTACAGATGCTAAAGCCTTCTTCAATTCCATTCTTTTTGTTTGTTTGTTTGTGTGCTCGCTTGCTTGTTATTTGTTTTCAATAATACAGATGTTGGGCCAAAAGAGCTTTACACACGCTAGGAAAGCATGCTACTACTGGGTGACATCCTGTCCCGTTTTGTGCTTTTTTGAATGGTTAGTGTTCCACCAAAATTCTCAGACTGAATTTGCATTTACTTTGTAGCCAAGGCATGCCATGAATTTGTTGTCTTACAGTTTCATTTTTGCTAGAAGCTTAGATGATAGTTCTGTGCCATCAGGATCTCCAATATCATTTTTGACATTTCATAATCAGCATATGCTTCATTACTAAAAATTGTAAGAGTGTAATGGAATGGCTTTTCTTAAACTTCTGCAACCAGTCCAGCAACCATTCAGAGTGTCTGATTTTTTTTACCTTGTCATTAAAGATCTTCCCTGTTCTTTGAAAGCCATTCCATCAAGAGGCCTGCAATCCCACAATGATGGTAGATCCAGTCTTTCAATGCATGGCTGACACCTTCATTTTTAGATATATGTAATGATTTTTCTGTCTTTTCATTAACTTCTTCCTGTCACTTTAAGCACAGAACTCTAGCAGTGTGTCTGTGTATTTCTTCAAGTCAGAAATGGCTGTCTTTTCACCACCTTCTACAAGGGGTTATTAAAAAAAAAGAACATTGCATATTTTCTTGAATAGATTGAGTCTCCAAACCATTGAGAAATACATGTTTCTTCTTTTTTCTTCTTGATGTTATCCTTAAAGGCATCAGTGAGCCTTTTCATTTGTCAAAAATATTGGCACACATCAGAATTGAAAGCAAACACACCCCATGTATGTGTTGGCCTCATGTGTTGCACAGGGCAATATGTCCACGGATGTAGAAACTATATCACAGTACAGGGGCATAGTAAGAGGCTATCTTCTTTTACAAGCAGTTGGTAAATTGCTTCCTTAATGCATTTGAACTTCAACCTGGATGAAATCAGGTATATTTGTTTGCATTTGTGGTTCCATAACAGTGCTCAATTTTTTTTTTAAATGTAGAGTATTTTGGACTTGAGCACGTGTTCCACTTCTAATAGAAAGCATTTATCTGATGATAATAATAATGTGGGGGAGGGGAGGGATGGGGTCTGTGGAGGAGAAACTGGGAAGGGAAATAACATTTGTCATGTAAATAAATTAAAAAAATTAAAACATAAATAAATCAAAAGAATAAAACAGAATAGAAAATGCAGCATGTCTTGTTACATATAGTTCACTTTGTTGGCTTCGACTTGAATTGTGCCTAATAAGTGTAAATAATTACATTTACTAAATTATTCTTGTATTTTTCAATCCTTATTATGTAAGGATGTAGTTTTAGATCTAGCAGTATCTTGAAATCAACTACTTGGGTTAAGTGATTTATTCAGTACAAAGAGAATAAAAAATTATGTGGGTAAGGGGAGTAGAGTAGGTAAAAAATGTGCTATGTGCTAGGATTTCATAGAAAAGAAGATATTGGGAGATGCAATCAGAAAATTAAATCAAATGCATTTGAAAATGTTTTCAGAGGTTTTAAGTATTAACAGATTGTATGTTCTCCTGGCCTTTGCCATTCCATTTAATTCAGAGCAACAAAGGGATAAGAATAATCTAAAAATGTAAAAATTTGAAAGCAAGAATGATCTTGTTGTAGTATGTTGCATATCTAGTTATCACTGAGTAGAGATGTAAACTGAAATTTAATATGCTTGACTTTGAATGTAGACTTTTGAAATCTTATTAAACTTAAGAAACTTTAACCTTACTATCTCAGAGTTTTATCATCCATGAAGAGGAAGAAAAATAATTTCTATAATGAAGGACAAGCATGTATATACTCCATGATTTATATAGTCCATAACACATTGTAAGAGAAATAAAGCATTAGTAAAATGTAATTGCAATCATATCAGTAAGAGCAAACACAGTACAGCTCCCAGCTTCTCTATTCTGCCTTGTTTTCTGTAGCAGCATTGTGTTCCTCCTTCCCTCACTGCAATGGGCTTCCGGTAATTTCTACTGAAGAATAATGCTGGCTTGACGAAATCAACTTTCCTCGATGAAAATAATAGACACTGTTTACATTAAAATTGAAAGACTTTAAAAATCTAGATTATTTCAAATGTGTTGTACTATTCTTTCTCTCTTGGTAATGACATGTCCAAAAGTCACAAGAGAAATTGTTGCACTAGCCTATATCCACTGAAAAGAAAATGCGCTAATATAAAAAAAATAGTTTATTATACTTCATTTCGATATCTTAGATATTGTAGTCCTCCATTAATGCTGAAAAATACTAAAGAATAACTAAGCAGATAAATAAAAAATGGAGTAAAATGAACTCGATTAACATTTAGTTAATATTCAATACATTATTTGTGACTGATTATATAGTTAACATATTTAATAATTTTAATTATTTATATATATAATTTTTTGTTAAAAAGTTGTTCAATTGATTTATGACTGCAGCTTCTTTATATTATTATGTAGCTTATGAATAGTTTTGGGCTTATTAATAAACCAAAACGCCACCAGGAGTGAGAGAGTGACAATAATAATAAAGATGTAACAAGGCCATTCTTCAATAATAAAGTTTTCAGAAATGTACATGATATAATTGAACCCATACGAAAGCAACCGTATATTAATATTTCTGAGGGCATGGAGATTACAACATGAATAAAATGATTTTAATAAAATTAAATATGCAATTATATAAAAAAACAAACAGAAAAGTCAGTAACACAGAGTTTATACTGTCAGTGCCTGTCTGTTTAGAAATCACCAAATTATCTGCGAGATTTAAAGCTAAGAGTGAGTTGTGAACTCTCTTCACAATCCAGTGTTCATCATTCTAAATGTCACACTATTGAGTATCAATGTGTTGTTAAGAGCACTTTCTGAAAGTGAACCATTAGACTGTAAAGCATGCTGCACAGAAGGCTTGATCCACATTATCCAATAATATCAGCATCTGTAGCAACAAAATAAAAAAAAAAAATCAGGTAATTCTTACAGTCGTCAAACTATTGAGAAACATTTAAGTAATGCCGAGTAAAGTTCTTCTCTCCATTCCAGAACTTTAAGAATCCTCAGATTTCTCTGCAACTTAGCATGGAGAATGTTCTCCGATCAAAATGTTCAAAATCAACCCACTGCGTGAACTCTTTTTTTTTTTTTTTGCACATATCATTGAATCTAGTGCTCTTTAATGGCTATTCATAAGACCTCATCTATTATATATTTATTTTGTCAAATAATCTTTTCTATGATTGGATGTTGATTGGGCAACTTATATCCTGTTAAGTTCTAGTGCCCCAGTCCGTTAAATGGAAACAAAACCTTAAGAAATATAAAACAGAGAAATCCATAGGTCTATGTTTATTGCAGCCCTGCTCATAACAGATGATGGGTGGTTCAGCTTCAGTATCTGTCAACAGATTAATAGAAACCTGGCACATACACACCGTAGAGCTTCATTCAGCCATAAAGAAGTAACAAAAGTGCCACCTGCAGAAAGATGGATGCAACTAGACATGGTCATGTTAAACAAAACCCATTATGCTCAGTCAAATACTGTGTATTTTCTCTCATTGTAGGTTCTATGTTTTACACACGTACAAAAAGTTATTCATGTTTATGACATGAAGAAGAAGTGATAGTGTCCGGTGAGTACAGTGGGATGGCAGCAAAAGGCAAGGTGAGAAACAGGATATGAGAAATAAATATGGACAAATATGTAATATACTCTCATGAAAATACCTTTATGAAATTTATTACTAGCAGAATGAATATATTCTAATAAAAAGTTCTTAAAAGTAGATATGAAGATAAAATGGGGCTATTCAAAAACTATTCATAGCGTGAATTTGGCAGATAATAATAAATGTCACATAGCTTTACTTGGACCAAATCATTCAATACTCTGAAGTGCCTTGAATAAGGAAATTGACACGGGAATCTTGTAATTTAACCACTATAAACTGCCTGTGTTCATCTGTAGACTATGATTCTTATCATTTAAACAACAATGGACAAGGTACTTACATACTTTGTCCCTGCCTTTTGAAGTGCATAAAACATAGGTCATTCCAGTAGTCATCTTGGGATTACAATGCCACTTATATATGCAAAGTATCTGCAAGAGGGTGAGAACTTTGTGAATGTTATGCACATCTTCCATTGATAAAATATACATTCCCTGAATTACTGAGATCTTTTTCAATGATGCTTACTTAATGCTATTTGAGAGAATAATAGAATAAAAAAATTGACAAAATTGTTTACAATTTAACTGGTCCCCCCAAAATAGATATATGCAAGTATTCATTGGGTTTCTGTTGTAAGATTGATATTGGATATACATTAATTTATCTAAAATTCTGCAACAATCTTCATAGGCAACATTAAGAAAGATGGATCAGTCTCAGGAAATTTGAGCATCTTGACCAAAATGCACTTAATAACTGTGGTGAGACTGGGGTCTAGATCCATTATATCAGACTACTAAAACTTTCCGCCTGCAGATATGTATGATACTTATACTCAGTGGCAACTTAACAGACATGTCTTTTCTAATCATCCAGCTTAACACATTCATGTGAAATTACTTTCTAACAGAAAAGCTAGTGACATGCCATGATGCTAGAGTGCATACACCCCATGCAGTGTCTATTGCTTCGTTTAATATGTCCACTTTAATAACGAGAGTAACAGCTTTACGTGTGGCTATTCACATTGTTGAAGGTAGACAGACATAACAAGGTGTGATGGCTCAAGAGCAGATTGAGGACAAAAACATGAAGCCGATACAAAGATCGAGAACAAAGACCAAGTCTCTCCTTAATAGATCCTACATGCTTTGAAATAACATTTCAGAAATATTATTTATGAAAACGGTATATTGCTGTTTTGTACATGTGTTTTTAATTCATAGTACATAAAATGAATGTGGAGGAGGAAGACAGGAGGTGGGGGAAGGAAAAAATAAATGAAAAATATATAGTGTATGATTTTAAAAGTTAGATAAACAACACATTGAAAAGGACATATTTCCTTTCTTCCCTTTTTCTTCTTTTTATCCTTCTCTTCTTCCTCCTCCTCTTTTTCCTCTTTGTTCCCCTCCCCCCTTCTTCTTCTTCTTAATAATTCTCAGTTAAAGGCCACTGATCTTATTTAAATGTTGTAGCATTTTATTAACATTGTGTATAGAATGGTAAAATAAATTTTCAGCATGTGTCACCTAGATTTGATACTTATCAACATAGTATTAAAATTGTTCTATCCGTACATCTTGATTTTCTCCACTTTAGATTATTGTTCACCCATCTTAGTGACAATTAATTTACATGTCATAAATTAGTTTGTAAGTGTATAACTTATTTAAACAGTCTATTAATAAATCAGTTTCACCCTAATTATTCAATTTTTTGACTTGTTTCTATTAATCCTGTTTCCCGGTGTAATCTATTTTTATTCTCTGCACCAGCCTCAGACAATCTGATCCCTAGACCTTTCTCATGAATTATGTGTGAAATAGTTAACTTTTGTGTCTGGATTACATACATGCATTATATACTTTGAGATAAACCCATGTATTTATTGGTTATCAGTGCTCCATTTTGTGACTATCCCACATTTTGTCTATGGAGTCATAGCAGTTGGATGTGTTCATTGTGTCTATTTATTGCTCTTACGAACATTTCTGCCATGAATCTAGGACATAGGTATTTATGAGACACATGTCTTTACGTGCCCATATGTTACAATTTCATTTTGTTATATCTAAAATATGGGATTATATGGTCGCATAGCAAATTCTTGTTTAACTTTCGAAGGAACTGCCAAGAGTTTGCAAAGTGACTGCCTCATTTAACTTCTTAAGCATCATGAAGGATTGGGAAACACACTTAGTAATGTTGTCTTCATGGACATGACATGACTATAACTGTCTTGAACTCACAGCATGTGGTTACATACAAAAGAATTCTGCAAAATTCTGACTAGGTAGAGCACATGATCTCTAGTCATTACTGCATTTTGGAGAGCTATTATTAGTGGATAGTTGCTGGAGGATAAAAACTATTTTTTATTAATATATGACCAGTTTTACATTTTAGGGGATAGTCATACATGAATGTATACATACATAGCACTATCTGAAGATACTAGATTATCAAAACTAAACAAAAGCCCCATGAAGTTGGGATGGAGAATGATGGTGGATAGAGGGAAAGTTGGAAGGAAAAATGTATAGGTATTATCATATTTCATTATATACATGTATGAAAATTTCAAACATAACAAAAACCTAAGAGTACAAATCCTTATCCTTTCACAGGAATTAATAACCTTTTATGAGCAGACAAGTGTCCTGGGTAGATGTATAATTCCGAGAGGAATTTCAGAGCCTAGGGCAGCTTTGTTGAAGAAATTAAAAGGGATAATTCTACATGAGTCAGGTACTCCCCTGAAGCAGCACACCTCAGTACTGAAATGCTATAGCCTTTCTTTGAGTTCTTTATTGGAGTAAGAAAGCAGAGTCCGTGCCCACCATTCTTTTACCTCAGAGCAATGACTGGGGAACTCATTTCTCTCTTGCTTCACTGAGAGTGCTGATGAAATTGGAAGCCTAGAAGGATATGGGAGAGCATCCTTGTCTGCCATACCTCCAAATATAGATGACTAACTATGTGAATTCAGCATCACTGAAACTATATAAATAAAACAAATATGAACAGAATGTTACAGAGACATTGACAGTAATACATTAACAATAGAAGTCGTGATTACCCTACTTCCATTTATGAACAATGGGCAGGAAAACTCAACAGAATATCAGTAAGTAAATGTCAAATGGCTAACATTATATGATCCTAACAATCACATACAGAAACGTTGGTATTGATTGTCAACTTCATTTGATTTAAGAACACCCAAGAAATTGGTAAAGCATATTCATGTGTTCCATTTACTTTTCTGTCACAAAGACTTCATTTTCTCTGTGCTTGGGGAGGAAAGGTTTTATTTACCCAGCATGCACTAATCACAATCTATTATTGAGGGTAGCCAAGGCATGGAGTCAGGCAGATCAGGAACCTGGAGGAAGGAACTGAAGCAGAGACCTAATGTCTCTGTGGATAGTCCAGCTTGCTTGATTTTTTATTTTATTTTATTTTATTTTTTGGTGTGGACTATTTGTTAAATTTTTTCTGTTTCCTTCACTTTGTTTTTTTTATTATTATAACATTTCTCCTTTCCCTTAACCTATTGCTTTTCCCACCCTCATTCAAATTCATGGCCTCTTTAGTATGAGCACATTCATATTTACATATTTCCTAAATATAACCTCTTTGATCAGCAAAATGATACTTGTGTGCATATGTTCATGGTGGATCATTTTGTATTGGAAAAGAAATTGGTATATTCTTCCCTTATAAAGACCACCTCTCACACTTCTACCTTTTCTCAGTAGCTTCTAACATTTGTATAGGAGTGAGGCATCTTGGACTTTTCCTCACCAATGTTGGTGTTGCCATTGGTGTGATATCTATTCATCCCATATTTTGGCAGCCAGGTTAGTGACACATTATCCATCTAACTACTGATGTTACTAGGTGTGCTGGGTAGTTTTATGTCAATTTGATAAAAACTACTGGAGTTATTTGAAAGTAGGGAACCTTAATGGAGAAAATGACTCCATAAGATCTGGCTGTAAGGGACTTTTAAATTAGTAATTTATAGTGAGTTGACCTAATGCTGCTTATATTCTAATATGAATACTGGGTCCTCAAGATTTGGTTTTCCAAAAGAGGAGTCTGCATGTAAACCCAAGTGATGTTATGTGACATTGCCCCCAAATTATTTCTGATTGGTAAATAAAGGTGCCAACAGCCAAAACCTGATCAGAAGTGACAATGTCAGGGTTTAGGATTCCTGAGCTTGGGGATCAGCAGAGAACCTTGGGGGAGAGAAAAAGGTAATGAAGAGGAGAAGGTCACAATAGGTTAGGAGTCAAGAAAACATGGCTCTGAGAACTGACCAACTGGAGTTAGGGAAGCTCAGTTGAAACATAGTAAGTAATAACTCAGGGTTATCAATAGGAAACAGAGTGGGGAAGTACCATTAGCAGTTAATAAGTAGTTAATATAGATTCCTTATGGTGTTTTCAGACAACTTTATTTTTATTTTACCACTCCCCCTTTCTTAAGTATTTACTTTACTTCCTTATTCCAAAGGTGTCCCCTTTTCTAATTCCTTTATCAGAGCCCTCATGTGCTGCCACATACCCATATGCACCACTTTCATTGGTCTAGGCTCTCCCACATCAATTGGCAATCAAGAAAATGAGGCACAGATTTGCCTACCAGCCACTTTGATGGAAACATCTTCTTAATTTTGGTTCCTTCTTCTGAGATAGTCTATATTGTGTCAGGTTGAAAGAAAAACCTAATACACTAATATAGAGGCAAGTGGTGCTTCTCTTCGTGGCTTTCAAAGAACTTATATGTAGAGATTTACATGGTGGCTACATCTATATACATGTTCATGGGATATCATTAAATTCTTCATTTTTATCCCGTGTCTTTGCCAGCATTTGTTTAGATTTTGTATATCCAGTTACTTGGTTATTTTATGATATCCGTTTGATTGCAACTCACTGTCATGGTAATATTATTTCATCAATGGCTAAATATTTTGAACTTTAGTTTGCATTTGTGGTTCATTTGTATTCCTTCTATTGAGAAATATTCACTTAATTTACCCATTTTCTACTTGGATTACTCTTCCTATTAGTATTTAATTTGGAGCCCTGTAAGAATATAGCCATTAAATTTCACTCACATGGATCAACACAGCCCTCTGTATTTTTATTACCAATTACTAGTACACACGATAATCAGAGAAACAAGACAGACAGTAACACTTATGTGGTAATAGTCTAGATTTAGAAACATTTTATATGACAAACTCCTATTTCTATACCAAATCAATTAAGTGAGAAAACTTAAGGGTAGAGAACCTGAAACAGAACAGATCATTTCAGAGACAAAAGAGTCAAATATAATGAATGATAACTTTATTTGAATTTAGATTTTGAAAAAAAGGAAAGTAATGGTACAAACGGGGGATGGTGCCTATCATATAACACACCACTTAAGCATGACTACTGAAGCTCACATCTGACACAGGCTATAGACAGTGTAGTTGAGCTTAGCAGTACACTATAATTCCAGTGTTCCAGAGGTGAGACAAAGAATCTTTTAAGCAAGCTGTCTAGCTAGAATGTTCTAACAAGCAAGTTTCAGTTTCCGCATGAGAGCCTGATACAAAAAAAAATAAAGAGGAGAATGAGCAAGATAAAAATGTGGTCAACCTTTCACCTGCAAATTCATGCTCATCATGTGTGCACACAACTGTGCACACATGTACCCTTCCAACACACACACACACACACACACACACCGTACAATCCAAGGGAAAAACTCAAGATTAGCGATACCTTGACAGGTTGTACTTTCTAATATATGGATTAGTAATGTTAAGGAATTGTTATTGAATTTGTAAAGGGTGATAAGAGATGCAATAGTTGTATTTGAAGTCATTAGTGGTTAAAAACTAATGCTTAAAAAGCTACAAGAGGAACAGGCAGGAGAAGAAACAAAAGTAGAAAATAACCCCTGAAACTAAGTTCATTAATTGCAGTTTACATTTGTGTGTGCTAGAAATTTTACATAGTAAAATACATTTGATAATAAAAAAGGGAAATGAAATTACTGTAAGATTTGAAAGTATAATGTGAACTATTAAAATATAATTAAAATATATTACCACTTGCAACTTGTAAGCTGTGTAGACAAATATTTCTTTGATGGTGTTCAGCAGATCCCGGTGTGAGTCACTTGGGAAGTTCCCATTTATGTTAACAATCATTAATTTAAAATAGTATGCCCATTACAATGGCTTCATGGATCAAACTGACTTTATAAGAAGACCGTCCTATAAGTTATAATTTAAAATAAGTTTATTTGGAACAAATACACACACATCTATATCTATATCTATATCTATATCTATATCTATATCTATACATATCTCTCTCTATATATATATATATATATAATTGCTCACTCTGTGATATCAGTACAATTAATTATTCTTTCATCTTTGTGAGATGGTTACAAGTAAATATACCAAACCTAAAGGGCTGTAACAGTATTTAAAAGAAAGTGGATATTTCGAAGCCTTTGCATACTATAAGAATCTAAAAGAGTACAACTACTATGGAGGACAATATGAAGATTCTTTAGAATAGAGGAATTTTAATCCAGCAACATGGCTGCTCTGCCAAGGATCACATCCAAAAATACTATCATCCCAGGAATCCAGATACTTCCTGGATTATAGTAAGGTCGGGCAGGATCACAGACACATCTTCAGTATACTCTAATCCCTAACAATGATGGAAAAGTTAAGTTTGTAGAAGGAAGCAACTATATTTGAAAGTCATGTCTAACTGAGAGGTAGACAAAGTGAAGAATCACAAAAAGATTGCAAAAGACAGGTTGCAGAGGGAACAAGCTAGACATCGGTGAAGACAGAAGAAGGTAGAGAAGGAGGAGAAAGGAGATTAGAACATATTGTCAATGTTAGTATGAGACCAAGCAGAGCAATTAAGACAGAAGCAGAAAAAAGCCAAATTGAATAAGTCAGCTTGGGAGATTAGACCGTATGTAGGCTAGTTGCTTCAAGACCTAGGCCTAGGGTAGAGAGAACAGAGAAAGAAACCCTCTGGGTTCGGCTCAAGCTCTGTATTCTAATCCTTTCATCTGAGGAAACAAAAACAACCTTTACACTTCAGAAGATGAAAATTAGGACATTACATGCTTCTGCATTCTCACCCCTTGCTATGTGTTCAAAACAACTGAGAGTAGTCAAGAGACACCAGCGAGCTCTGCTTCTTGTAGGGCCACTGAAGCAATTAAGGTATGGAAGTCAGCCACACCTATCAGAGGGGTGGAGGGATACATATCTCCCCTTCTCTCATGTTTGTTCTTATGTTTAAATATTATTCCATCTCAAAAATAATGTCTGTGAAGTGCAACAGTATAGCTGAGCATGTAAGAGCGTCAGGGTAGAAGAAGCCACCTAATGATACATCTAGAGTACTTACAATCACTGTAATGATAGAATGAAAGGAAATTGGAAAACACTGAGGAAATTATAGAGCAGAATATGAAACAAGACTGTTGCTCCTCAGCTTGTCACAGGGTGTATCTATGACTTTACTTCTGTTGCTTTGCCTTTCTTCTTTTTACTAGTTGTATTCACAAAAGAGGGATTATGATAGTACCTCATTTACAGGCAATCAAAATCATGTCAGGTGACACTAACAATAAAACCCAATAGCCAAGCTTTCTTTGTTCTTTAGGTGTGGAACCAAGGACCTTAACCCACTGAGTCTTTTTGCCACATCAAATGCAGAAGAAACTTTCCACATCAAGACATTTTTCCTGAAATATTCATAATGTTTTTGATATTGTGAACATTGTTTTCACTATTTAGCACTGTAGAAAATAGAAGGTTGATAAAAACAGCCTTGACTTATTAAAGATATTTCCAGTGTTTATCACATGTGAGTATAAAACAAACATAATGAGTCTTAGTGATTTCAGTTAATAATGTAACAATCTTCCCATATTATCAAACATAAATAACATGGTTTTGGTTTTTAGTTTATTTATAGCATTTCTTGTCCATCTCTTTCTCTCTTTTCCATCAATGTTTCCCTTTTAATCTTTAGTGTATTTGTAATGCATATATGTGAGTGTGTGTGTGTGTATCTGTGTGTGTGAATGTGTACATAATGTATATACAATGCTTTTGACATTATTTCTTTATTTTTAACTTCTTAAAATCATTTATTGTCAAATGTGTATGTGTGTACACTTATGAGTATAAATAAAAATACATGTGCATACATGGGCACTATTACTACATTTATGAAGCTTGGAAGACCACTTGCTAATGTCTATTTTTTGATCACATGGATCTCAGGGTCAAACCCAGGTACTTAGGTGTGTCATCAAGTAGTTCACTCACTGAGCCATTTTATGTGATGATTTTTAAGCTTTTTCTTTCAGGGTACCACTCAGAGCTGTCTGGAACACACCATGTAGTTCAGGCTTACCTAAAGTTCAAACCTCCCTTCTGCCTCGGCCTCACTATTTCTGAGGTCTCAGTCATCCACCACCATACATGATTCTACATTTACACTTCATATGTTCATAAAGCTAGTTTTATTAGATTGAGATAAACTCCACATATACAGTAACATGGAACATTTTCCAGTTTTTTACAAACCCATAGGTACATAACTATTTTCTTGTATTAATAGTGTACTTATTAAAGCTTATTTAACTTATAGAAAACTGTAGCATTGTATTTGACTCCAAACTGACTCTTAGTTTAATATTAAAGTATCAGATCACTAGGGAACAAAATAGTGTGGTTCCAAATATTAAAATTTTCGAAGTCTGATGTTCAGCATACTGAACACTGAAGGAAAAATACTACGAATCCAGAAGCAATGGCTCATTCCTGAGGCCCTGCACAGCAGAAAAAGCTCACACATCAGGAGAAATAAGCAGATAGACTGAAGTAAATTTCCTGCGAGAGTTTTTGTGTATGGGCTTTTTACACTGGATTCCACAAATTTGTGCTATATGTGGCACTGACTAGGATATATTAAGTTAAAAAGCAGTCTTGTTTTTATCTGCTGTTACATTTAATCAACTTGTACTTTTGTTTCCTGAGTATTTTACCAGGTCCTCTACTCTTATCAACTTAATGTTTTCCTGGATATGTACCAGTTAACATAAATACCGAAACTCAGCAAATGACTGATATTTTCCCATTTTAAGTAGATACTTTTCAAAAAATAAAAAGGCTAATATTATTTATTAATTACTGCTAGAATAAATGTGCTGACATGTGCAGCACATTGGACATTACTGTGTACCCTTCCTCTCTTAACTTCCTCCCATTGGATAATATTTCCTGTTACATGAATCCCAATTTGGACTTTAAAAGGCATGAATTTGAGGAAGAAATTTTATATTTAGATACAAACTATTAATTATGCAGGCAAAAAAAATCATTCTTTTCTCTTGTGACAGACACATGCCATGAGATCCATGTCAAATTCCAGTGTCTTCAGCTGTCAGTGACACTTGACTTGCTAAAATTTTACGTATTTCTTCCCTGAACCAAATACCATTCAAAATTATTCCCCCCAAAAAACATGTTGAATTAACTCTCGCCCTTTCATATACTTGGCAATGCTTTATGCGTTGATACTAAACACCGCCATTAATCTATGGACTGCAGCTTGTTTTGGGATATGTCATACCTTAAATAGTCAATGACATGTTTTTCTTCAGGACTGGGGAAAGGAAGCTATTTTTATGTTTTTTTTTTCCTAGCAGAAGTATAATATTTGAAAGCAGCTGAACGAGTTTGTCACCTGTTCCAGGTATTTAAAATTATGTTGCTCATTTTTCCATGCATAATATATATTTATCCACCTCGGGTGAAAACAACATTGAGGAGAGGAAAAAAAAATAACAACAGTGAAACACCAAGCCAAATTAAAACAGAAAGATTAACCCAAAATTTAGCCGGAGCCAGTCTGATCAGTGAAGTTTTATTCATTAATCACCTGCACTCATGTTGAATTGTTTACACATAGATTTCAGGCATACATAATAAATGCATCTATTCTTTTCATGATATCTTGCATTTATTTGGGATCTATCAGCCTGGTAGATCCATATCGCTGTTCAGTTGACATGCAAACTTATAACTTAATATTTTGTATAAAAGTAAAGAACAACTACCAGGTGTTTTCAGACATAATAAAACAAAATATTCAAGTACCTGGTTTTCCTTGTAAAGGTAAATTAGGCTGGACTCAGAGGCAGTGTCAGCTCATTTTTATCATGGGCCAAATTTCTGTTGAGACACACACACATACACAGCGCACACACACACACACACACACACACACAGCGCACACACACACACACACACACACACACACACTTCTTCAAAATACATATGATTTTCAAACAGAAGCATTTGTCAATATTTTCCTGCTTAACGCTGTAAATTCAAGGAAAATTTCAGGGTGAACTAGCAACACTGTGTTTAATTAATATCCACAGGAAGAGGGGATATTTAAGCAAAACTTTGCATAATGCTAAGTGTAGTTTACACTAATCTTAGGGGGAATTCCCAAACACTGTCACCATTCGTACAAACATCCTGAGACAGGAAACTGAGAGAGGTGTGTTCCTGGAAGAGGAGAGGGATTCCAGTGTCATTTCTCACACTTAGTTCAGACTACTTCTGAACTTGTATACTGTATATTTTACCAATCTTCCTAAAAAGAACATGGGAATATACAGAAATATTTTCCCCTTGTTCGGAGATGACTGCTCATTTGCTCTTTCCCAGTAACTCACAAAGGTTCTACTGTAATATAAAGATGTGACCTGAGGAAATAAAAGGCATCCCTTTGATAGGCAACACCTGGATATTGAAATAATAGTAGTGCACTATACACATATGGTGGATATATAGTGAACCACAATGGGCATCACATGTTAAAGTTGTAAGAGCAGTTTAAAAGCAAAAGAATTGGTATGGTATTCAGTATTCAGGTGTGGATTTTACAAAAGTTGGGTATTTTTTAATCTCTCTTGCTGTGGATAATTAATCCATCTTTATAAGATTTGGGTGTCTACCTATAAGCTTTCAAAGTATGCTTGTTTTGTTAAAAGAGACTTACATAAAACAAATTAGAATCGGGCCACTCTTTGACTGTACCATAAGAAGAATGCTGTACTTTTATACCTAGAATAGAACATAGGCTTTTATTTTGAAGGTATCCTGAAGTCAGGAATAAAGAGATTTTTGATAAAAGACAGACACCTTATTTATAAATAAATGGAATTTATTTCTGGTTTCGACCATGTTCTCTCTCCTCACTATTTATACTTTTATCTTAATTTCAAAGTACGATACTAATTAAGTAGTTCTGAGATCCTAAAAAGTGCATTCGTTCTTGGGGTAGCTAACTGCTTTCTGTCACCCCGGATATCATTTTTCTAGTTCAGGAAAGTATGCAATAGGAATATGTGATTCTCTAAATATCTTTCTAGTTTTGACATCTGCAGATTCTGTATGAAGTTAGAATCTCAAAGACATTACCCTGAAGAACACGGACAGTTCCCTTTGAGCTGCCCATGCTTCTTTATCTTCCTGATGTGACCTTGAAAATGGCAGTGGAACCAGAAAATCCTTGTGGTAAGCATAAGGCTGCATTTGTTTCCAGTGAGCCCCCCACTGATAAACTCAGGGTATTGTTTGGCTCACTTTAGCCAATGCACATCTACAAACAAAATTAACGACCAATATTCCTCCTGCTTATGGATCACACATTTCATCGGGAGATAAGAATTTGCTTTTAACCTGAAACCTTAATAATTCTAGCCAACATACGATGAAAACACTCTCCATCAAGAAATGATTCTGTAAAGTTTTCAAATCTTAATTTTTTTTTCTCTTTTGAAAAGCAGAGTGAGTTTTGATGGCCAATACTTGAAACCCTTCAAATTATCAGTTCTTTGTGCTTTCCAGGTTACAGGAGTTCTATTTTTTTTCTTTGAAATGTTTGTTTCTCTCAATTTGTAGCTGTGAGCTCAGATGATTAAATCAAAATTACAAAGAAAAGTGAATGATTTTACCTAAAGTTACCACAGTATATAACACAGTAAAGGATAATAATCGAGGACATGAAAATATGAGGAATGTGTGTTGGTTCGTGTATATCTAGCCCTCAGAACCTCACCTGGATGTGTGATTTGATGTACAACTCATGCATGAACCAATAAAGGCATTTCTGCATTTGACTGATGCTATGTGATCAGAATAAAACCATAGTCATAAATTCTAATCAAACTTAAATAATTTCATGTGAAAATTGCCCAGCAACTTCCACCAGGCTGCAGTACATGAAGAAGTCCAATTTTGTTGGAA
The DNA here is from genome assembly GCF_011064425.1 of Rattus rattus. NCBI lineage: Eukaryota > Metazoa > Chordata > Mammalia > Rodentia > Muridae > Rattus > Rattus rattus. The sequence continues at coordinate 8,176,840 of NC_046170.1, read as the reverse complement.
TTCATCACTTTTTGTCTCAGACTTTTATCAGGATTTTATAAAGTAAAAGTATGGAAGGAAAGTCTCCGAGCTTCAATAGACTATAAAATCTCATTGAAGTTGGTTTCCTGCAAGTCACATAAAAAAGAAAAAAAAAATCCCCTTGGTACCCATGCACTGCTGAGCTGGTTGAATTGAGCCAACTGTAATTTTTCAGGGTTGCTAAACTCACCAGGGAGGACATGAACAGATAGATGAAGTACAGAGGACACTCTATGGACCTGCCTTAGGAAAATGCAAGCGCTTTCTCTGTCTCCCCTTCCCTAGCCTAGAATCCTGGATGTGTGAGTTACCTAACAGTCTTTAGGTAGAGCCTTCTGTGCTTGCTCTGGCTGCCTGCTCCCGTGACAATACCTTGTAGGACCTGTACTCTTTACAGCTCTGGACTTCAAAATCTCTAAAGGGCCGAAATGCTGATGCTTAACCCGAGGTGTCTACGGGAAGAAATATATGCTCTGCAACTCAGAAACTTGATGTCTTGTGTCACACGGAAGGATAGAAGTGGCCATACAGAAATTTTAGAGAAAGCTGGGAGCAGTAAGAAGACAACGAGGGAAAAGTACCCACTGGACATTTGACAGATTATATATGGCTGAGGAAAATGTACGAAATAATGTCAGGGATCCTGAACCTGCATACTCTTGGACTGAATAAACCTTTTCCGTGGTGGCTGTTCTGGAAACTAGAGTGTAAGCAGGCTGAGAACGTGGTGCATTAGGTAAAAACACTTGAGGCTGAGAGGAATGAGATAGGCAGATTCCATAACAGGCTTCAGATTGGCAGTCAAGGAGACTAGGCCTAAATCTCTGTTTCCAAAAGCTGAGTAAGTCCAGGCAAGCCTAGGCACGTCCATGACTGAAAAGCCCACAGGCTTCAGGTAGCCATTCAGAAGTTTCCCCAGCACCTGACTGAGGCAAGGACAACGGGTGAGCAGCAGTTTCCAGACTTCCTCAGCAATACTCTACATACTTCCCCAGCAACAGTTCCCAGGCCCCATTCCCCTGTAATGGTTTTGGAATTTCATGTATAGATGGACCCAACAGATTAAGATAGAGGTCAGCCACACCCAGATTCCACAATGTGCTTTAAATTGGGCCTATGAGTTCACTTCAGGGCCTCTCTATTTTGGTAATAGGAGATCCCAGCATGCTGGGCTTCTGAAGAATAAAACACTCTGTGTTTACATAGTACTTGAGTCCAGGGTATCATTCTTCAGTGAATCATGGACTCTTACATTACCAAACTTAGTGACATTTGCAGAACCCACATAGTAGAAGGCAAGAAATGTATCCTATAAAATGGACCTCCACACTCATCCTCTAACTGAGAAGATATTGGCATTTAATGGTCTCCTTTCTACTGGGGCATGGAGAACATCAGAGAAGGGAGAAAATATTTCTCTTTAAATATACGGTCCTGGGAGTTTGCCAGTGTCCCAGTGGATTGCCCCACACATGTGCACATATGTGCAATACAATTTAGAACAGTGTGAAGGACCCTAGGGGCTTTCTAAAGCTTTACACCTACCTGTCTCAGGTCAAGGCTAGGCCAAGATCCATTCTCCCCACAGGAACATTCTTGAGTAGAAAATTCTTAAAATGTACTGTGAATGCTTGCTAGCCAATAGATTTAAAGGTCAATATGCTTAGCCAATAAGTTTGAACCATAACCTTGCTGATGTAACCTGTGTCCCTAAAAAGTATAAAAACTTGTAATAACCATTTGGAGTCACCGTCTAGTCACTGGCTTCAAAGGACTGATTGAGGGTTGACCCGGATACTTCAGAAAATAAACCTCTTGCTTTTGCTTCAATCTGTGTCTCAATGTCTCATTCAGGGGCATCTCAAAGTAAGTACCACTAACCGAGGGTCAGGATCTTACATATGGGGGCTTTGTCCTGGATTCGACAAGAACCTGAGCAACCATAGACTAGACTGATGAGACAGAAAAAGACAGAGCTCAGCAACAGGCACCCACAATTAAGTGTTTGTCTCTCTGTCTTTTGCTTTCACTTTTGGCTCATTAGCACCATGGTGTTGGCTGGAAAGCTGGTCTGGTGCAATCAATTGTGGAGGGCAGACGTGCCTTAACATCGCAATCATGGGGAGTCTGGTGGATACTTCAGGTCCCCAGGGGGAATCAGGAGGACTCTGCTTCTTTTGCAAAAGGAAAGACATAATACTGGTGGGAGACAACAGAGTCTTGCTATAACCTGGTTTCTGTGCCCATGGCAGGTGCAAATTGTCTGTGTTGATTGTTTTTCTCTGTGTTAGTGTTGGTTATATCATTCTGTGTTATATTTTTGGACATGGAATAGACTGACTCTACCAAGTTAAACATCCTGGTTAACCATTGGAGGGAAGGTAGGGAAAGAGGAGAAAAGTTGTTAATACTAGTAAAGAAGGGCAAGTTAGTGTTACTCTCTGTTCCTCCTAATGGCCCACCTACAGAGTAGGATAGCCACCCATAGGGACCTTGAATTGCAGGTGATCAAAGCAGTAGAGGAAAGAGTCTTTAGGCCAGGAATGCTCAGGGACTCAGACCAAGGATAATACAGGAAGCCAGAATAAATGTCTCCTCAGACACTGGGGCATCATTGATAGACCTGGCTGAGACTTTAAATGGCAGAAGGTAAGGATCACTTGAAGGTATACTACCAGGCTCTGTTCAAGGGGCTGCATGATGACCCACCCATTTGACCAAGGTTTGTGAGGTTAAACAGGGACCAAATGAATCGCTCTTAGCCTTTCTAGAGCAGCTCATGGAGGCATTCCACCAATGTAGACCCTATAACCACAGCAGTAAGGAGCATAAAGCCACTCTGTTACTATGACTTTTATAGACCAGGCTAGTAGAGATAACAGAAAAAAGCTTCAGAGGCTAGAGGAACCACAGGATAATTCATGGAGGGATTTAGTACAGTTTGCCAAGAAAGTGTACCATAAAAGAGAGACAGAGAAGAAGGAGCAGAGAAAGAGAAAGAAAAATAAGAGATGAAAAAAGAAAAGTGACAGGAAAGTAATTTATAGAGAATCTTGGCTATAGTAGTTAGAGAAAGTGGAGAAGAGAGATTTCACCAAAGAGAGACAGAAAACTCCATGAAAAGGACCAGTGCACATATTGCATTGAGAGGAGCCACTGGGCCTGAGAGTGCCCCAAGAAATGGAAGTTGGGATGAGAATTCCAAGGCCTTGGGAAAAGCACGCCCAAATAGAAAAATGTTGACCTTGGGGAAAGACAGTGACTAGGGAGGATGGGGTTCAGACTTCTCCCCAAGCCCAGAGTAACCTTGAAAATGAAGGGGGAAACCCACCTAATTCTTGGTGGATACTGGGGCCCAAGACTCAGTCCTCCTCCAAGCTGATGGGCCAGTCTCTAACAAAATCTTGGGTCCAAGGGGCTACTGAAACTAAACAATATTCATGGACTACCCGAAGAATAGTAAACCTATGGATGGGCCAGGTACCCCATTCATTTATAGTCATCCCATCCTGTCCCTACTCTCTGTTGGTGAGACCTGTGTGGGGTGTTGGGGGCCCAAATACACTTCCTGTCCAATGGGCCACAACTCACTGGCCCAAAGGAGAGCCCATACACGTTCTGACTACCAGACTAGAGGATGAGTATAAATTATTTGAAATCACCTTTACTTAGAACCAGGACTTGACTTGGTGGTTGGAAGCATTCTTGTCAGCCATGGTGGAAAAGGCAGGGATGGGCAGGATGGGCAAAGCAAAATGTTATCCCTCCCCCCGCCCAACACACACACTCATGGTGGTGGTAGAACTCAAGGAATAGGCTACCCCAGTGTCTTTCAGACAATTCCCAACGTCTCAGGAGGCACAAGAAGGAATTAAGCCACACATCTCCCAGCTCCTCCAGCTTGGGGTGTTGTGGAAGTGCCATTCTGCCTGGAACACACCACTTCTGCCAGCTAAGAAGCTGGGCATGAATGATTACCACCCAGCCAAGGACTTATGAGATGCAAAATTGAGTGGCTGACATCCACCCTACTGTGCCTAACCCCTACCTACATCAGACTCTGCTTCTGAACTCTGATTGAATCACCTTTCCTCCACCCATTGGGCTTAATCTGGCCATCTTGCTGCCCAACTCTTACCTTGAGCTACCACAGCACAATTGTCAAGGAATACTGGCAGATACCCTTGGATGGAGAAAAGACCTCTCCTATAGAACGAGGCTATCTGGTTTAAAGACCAGGTCAAAGCCAAGCAGGAATTGCTGTGGTGGACAGCACAAATGGCATCTGGGCTGAACCCCTACACCCCCCACACCAACCCCTCCCACACATGTCGGCTCAGAGAGCAGAACTAATTGTCCTCATCAAATTCTTAGAACTTGGGGCTGGCAAAAAAAATTAACATCTACACAGGTATCAGGAATGCCTTTGCCACAACCCATGTCCATGGGTCTATATAACAAGATAGAGATCTTCTCTCATCAGAGGGAAAAAATAAAAATAAAAAAGCAGGAAATCTTGAATCTCTTGGATGTCCCAATGAAACCAGCAACTGAGTATTATTCATTTCCCAGGACATCAGAATAGAAGAGATTCAGTAGCCCAGGGAGATACCAGGCAGATTGAATGGCTTGAGAAGTGGCTATGCAGAAGCCTATCCCAGTTATGGGCCTGCAAGATATACCTACTGGGAAATGGGATTAGACTAAGAGATGGGTTCACTTAGAACATACAGCAGAAGAAAAGGCCCAACCTGCTAGCCACCCCACCAACTATTACTTAGAAGAGAAAGGACAATGGCGCAGTCAAGAGGGAAAAACTATATGCCCCAGAGAACAAGCAAAAGACTCACTTAGTTATGCATAAGTTAAGTCCACATGCATAAATGGACTCATTTAGAGGATAGGATAGGATGATTTACTCATCCAAGTAGTCAAGCGATCTAAGGTATATGTAATAGACCTTAGGATTTTACCCAGAGAGACAGTAGAACAGTGTAAGGTATCCCAGGAAGTGAATGCTCATGCAGACAAAAGCAAACAGGGCAATAGACCTGGGGAAGAATGACTTGGGGTATATTGGAAGATCGATTTCACAAAAGTTAAACCAGGAAAAATGGTTATAAAGACTTCCTAGTATATGTAGATACTTTTTCTGGATGGGTTGAGACTTTTCCCACCAAGCAGAAAAGAGCTGCTGTGGTAACCAAGAAAATATAAGAAGACATTTTCCAGAGGTTCAGATTGCCCAAAATAATTGGATCAGATAATAGTCCTGCTTTTGTTTCTAAGGTAAGTCAGGGATTGGCAAAGATATTGGGGGCTAATTGGAAGCTCCATTGTGTGTACCATCCCCAGAGCTCAGGGCAGGTATAGAGAATGAACAGAACCATAAAGAGATCTTAACTAAATGGCCTTTGGAGATTGGTACTAAGTGGGTGATGCTCCTGTCCCTGGCCCTGTTCTGAGCCAGAACACCACCTACCATTTAAACTAACCCCTTTTGAGATCCTGTTTGGTACCCCACTGGCCCCTCCCTGGAGGTATCCCAACTCACTGATACGAACCTCTCATTGAGGCTCCAAGCCCTTCCATCAAAACAACAGGAGATTCGGCCGGAACTGTCTGCCTTATATGCTCCAGTAATTCCAGAGACCCTTCACCATTTCCAGACTGGTGACTGTTTCTACATCTGGAGGCAGCGTGCACAGTTGCTGGAACCTGGGTAGAAGGGACCGTTCCTGATGCTGTTAACCACACCCACAGTCCTCAAGGTAGATGGTATTGCTGTCCCCCCACTGCCCTCTATGCCAGTTCTTCAAACAAGGACTTTGGTTTCCACTAGAACTGGAGATGTGTTCACCTCCATGACAGCCTCCTAGTGGCCCAACCTCACTTTCAACCTGTGCCAACTGTTGGTAGGACTTGACTGGTGGGACATCCCCGCCCATGATGGGAGCACTGGCAGAAGCAAACTGCCCATATACGAGAAAGGGGGTTCTGGGCTGGGGTGTGTGGGGGGAAGGGGGGAGGAATGTTAGGATGTGCATTCCCTGCACTGAGGTGCATCTATCATTCATAGAGGACACCACATTTACAGTTGCCCTCGAGTTGGAAGAAGCCAGGCAGAAGTTTCCTGATGCAGGGGTCCAGTACAGTTTTATTGCCACACCTGGAGATGCAAGATTACAGGAGACACCTATTGGAACCCCTCCTCTTGGGACTTGACCACAGTAAAAAGAAATTACATGACTGGGGGGCATATCAGGGGCACAGAGGGTATTGGGACCCTCCCAGCACAAAGTCACCTATAACCCAATAATAATCAGATTCACTCAGAAAGGCAAAGAAGCAAAGGGATGGTTAAAGGAAACCCAGGTTGTACAGATTGGGGCCCATGATGATGGCCAAGGTGAGAAAAAGTGAACAGAGGCTGGGCTGATTCAATTCTGGTTTAACTCTTCCCCTTGGCTATCCACCCTCTTAGCCACCTTGTTAGGACCCCCTAATTATTCTCCTGCTGTTGTTGACCTTTGGACCCTGCATATTGATCAAAATATTCTCCCATCATAAAAGAGAGAATAGGTACAGTACAGGTCCTGGGTCAACAACATGAGACCCTGAGGACAGGACCTGAAGAATATGAGTTAGTCACCAGAGACACTTGACTCTTCAAAATTGTAGATTTTACAAGAAAATGGAGGGAATGAAGGATCCCAGGGACTTTCTCGAGCCTTACACTCACCTGCCTCAGGTCAAGGCCAGGCCAAGTTCCATTCTCCAACCATAGAAACATTCTTGAGTAGAGAATTCTTAAAATATGCGGATTGATGCTTGCTAGCCAATAGATTTAAAGGTCAATAAGCTTAGCCAATAAGTCTGAACTGTAACTTTGCTGATATAACCTGTGCCCCAAAAAAGTATAAAAACTTGTAATAGCCATTCAGAGTCCCCTTCTAGTCACTATCCTCGAGGGACAGATTGAAGGGTCAGGGTATTACAAGTGAGATATGCTGTGTGTGTGTGTGTGTGTGTGTGTGTGTGTGTGTGTGTGTGTGTGTGTGTGTGTGTGTGTGTAAAAGTTCAGAGGGGATTTAGGATCCAAAGAGATGTTGAAGAGAAAGATTAGAGGAAGGTAAGATTAAGGTACATATATCTTAATGTTTTATATATATATAATTTTATATTCATATATTTTTCCAAAACAAAACTTATTCCAAAATGATGATAGTAAAAAAATATGGAATTACGTGTCATAATATCATCATCTCTGAGGAGTATTTACTAGATATCAGTAATATCTACAGAATACAAGAGATAGAAGAATTTCAGGGTTAGAAGAAATCATAGAAAATATTGACACAATACTCAAAGGCAATGCAAAATACAAAAAGTTCCTAACCTGAAACATCTAGGAAATCCAGACACAATGAGAAGTCCAACTCTATGGATGATGGATATAGAAGAGAGCAAAAATTCCCAATTTAAAGAGCCATTAAATATCTCCAACAAAATTATAGAAGAAAACTTTCCTAACCTAAAGAAAGAGATGCCCATGAACTTGCAAGAAGCCTACAGAACTCCAAACACACAAACATAATTCTGCCTCTAACAACAAAAATAAAAGGAAACAGCAATCACTATTCCTTAATACCTCTTAACATCAATGGACTCAATTCCCCATTAAAGAAACATAGGCTAACAGACTGGATACTTAATCAGGACCCAGGATTTTGCTACCTCAGTGACAAAGACAGACACTACCTCAGAATAAAAGATGAAAAAATTTCCAGGCAAAAGATCCCAAGAAACAAGCTGGAGTAGCCATTCTAATATCAAATAAAATCAACTTTCAACCAAAGGTTACCAAAAAAGATAAGGAATACTCATCAAATGAAAAACCTACCAAGATGAAATCTCAATTCTGAACATCTATGATTCAAATGCAAGGACACCCATATTTGTAAAGGAAACTTTACTAAAGTTCAAAGCACACATTGTACCTCATACAATAATAGTGAGAGATTTCCGCACCCCAGTCTCATCAGTGGACAGATCATGCAAACAGAAATTAAACAGAGACATAGACAAACTAACAGAAGTTATGAACCAAATGGATTTAACAGATATCTATAGAACATTTCATCCTAAAACAAAAGAATATACATTCTTCTCAGCACCTCATGGTACCTTCCCCAAAATGGACAACAAAATAGATCTCACAAGATACAAAAAGATTGAAATAATCCTATGATCCTATCAAATCACCACAGACTAAGACTGATCTTCAAAAACGACAGAAAGCCCGCATACATGTTGGAGATGAAAAGCACTCTACTCAATGATAACTTGGTCAAGGAAGAAATAAAGAAACTGAAGGGGGTTGGGGATTTAGCTCAGTGGTAGAGCGCTTGCCTAGCAAGCACAAGACCCTGGGTTCGGGTCCCCAGCTCCGAAAAAAAAAAAAAAAAAAAAAAAAAAAAAAGAAAAGAGAAAAAAGAAACTGAAGACTTCTTAGAATTTAATGAAAATACCCAAAACTTATGGGACATGATGAAAGCAGTGCTAAGAGGAAAATCCATAGCTTGAGTAACTCCCAAAATGTAACTGGGGAGAGCATACACTAGCAGCTTGACAGCACAACTGAAAGCTATAGAGCAAACAGAAGCAAATACACCCAAGCGTAGAGGGCAGAGAGGAAGTAGTTAAACTCAGGGCTGAAGTCAACCAAGTAGAAACAAAAAGAGCTATACAAAGAATCAACAAAACCAGGAGCTGGTTCTTAGAAAAATAATCAATAAGATACATAAACCCTTAGCCAGACTAACCAGAGGGCACAGAGAGAACGTCGAAATTAACAAAATCAGAAATGAAAAGGGAGACATAACAGAATCTGAGGAAATTCAGAAAATCATCAGATCCTACTACAAAACCCTAGATTCACCAAAACTGGAAAATCTGGATGAAATGGACAGTTCTCTAGACACATACTAGGTATGAAAGGTAAATCAGGTTCAGATAAACCATCTGATCCATTCTATAACCTCTAAAGAAATAAAAGCAGCCATTAAAAATCTCCCAACCTCTTATGTGACAGATAATTTTGAGGCTTCCTTCCCAGATTTCCAGGAAACTTGTTTCAAATTAGGAAACTCTCTGTCTCCACCAGCCTCTAAATTCTGAACCGAAAGGAGCCATTTCAGCACCCAGGCCCGGCAGGATTCGGTGCCACTGAGCGCAGCAGCCTGGACCATCCTTCCCGAGGGGGATTCCTATGCTGGCGCCATCCGGGACTGGACTTTTGGCTCCCCTTGGAGCTGGGAAGATCTGAGTCTCTGGGCCGGGGCCTTGGACATACAGATGGCCAGAAGCCTCTGGTGTCCCCTTCGTGACAGTAGGCAATGCCCACGTGCTTGTTCAGAAATGGTCTTATTCAGGCAAAGACACCTCAACTAGAGGCCAGGCTCCACTCCACCAGAGGCACTGCTGAACCACAGGGGCAGACATCTTCCTGCAGATTAAGGTGCCTGAGGGAGAACAGCCTCAGGCCACAAACTGCGTGTAGAGTCCCCTGGGCTTCTGGTTGAGTAAAACTTAGCCTGCGGCAGAAAAAGGTATCTGAGCTGCTGTGTCCAGGAGACCTAAGTTTATACCCAGAAATAAAAAATTTGACCCAGGAGAGGGAGGATTCCGGGGAGGTCTTTAGGACCGAACAGATAGGGGTTAGCAAACAGCTTTGTGAGTTTAGGGCGTAGTGGGTGGGCAGGATGGAACAGAGAGAGAAATGTCCGGAAAAGATAACGAGTAGCCACAGATTTTTAAAGTCAACCTCCATGGTTAGAAGCACTTGTTGCTCTTTCAAAGGACCCTGGATCAGGTGCTCGCACCCTCACTGTGCTGCTCACAAGGACCCTGTGACTTTTAGTTTCTACCGGCCCCTTCACAGGACACACACTTAAAAACATAATTTAAAACATTTTCTTTAAAACTGCTTCAAGTATGAAGTGGCAGTGGGAGGGGCAAGACAAGCAAAGCAGCTGTTTAAAATATCGATGGCCAGGGCCAGCAGAGAGGTCTCTGGGAGCTTGCATTTCCAACAAGTTCCCAGCAGATAGTGACTCTCCCCTGGAAAGCTTGCAGGCTGGCCCTACCTGGTTTTGTTATTGTTGTTGTTTGTTTGTTTGTTGTTTTTTTCTTTTATTTTTTTTTTTTCTGTTTTTTTACAAAACCCAAGGCCTCCCCAGGCTAGGCAAAAAAAAAAAAAAAAAAAAAGGCTCCCAACCAAAAAACAGAGGCAGAAGGAATACTAACCTCTTTATTCTTTGAAGTCACAATTACTCTTATACATAAACCACACAAAGACACTATTGAATTAATGTTTGTACCTAGTATGCATCTAGAAATTTGTCCATTTCATCCAGATTTTCCAGTTTTGGTGAATATAGGCTTTTGTAGTAGGGTCTGATGGTTTTCTGAATTTCCTCAGATTCTGTAGTTATGTCTCCCTTTTCATTTCTGATTTTGTAGAAAACTTCAGGCCAATTTCCATCATGAATATCTATGCAAAAGTACTCAAAAATATTCTTACAAACCTAATCCAAGAACATATCAAAATGATCATTCACCATGATCAGGTAGGCTTCATCCCCCGGATGCAGCAAGTTGAATATAGGGAAATCCATCAAAGAAAATCCATTATATAAACAAACTCAAAGGGAAAAAGAAGTCATCCCATTAGCTGTTGAGAAAGCATCTGACAGAATTCAACACCCCTTCATGATAAAAGTCTTGGAAAGATCAGGAATTAAAGGCCCATACCTAAACATAGTACAAGCCATATACAGCAAACCAGTAGCCAACATCAAACTCAATGGAGAGAAACTTGAAGCAACCCACTAAAATCAGGGACTAGACAAGGCTGCCCACTCTCTCCCTACTTATTCAATATAGTGCTTGCAGTCCTAGCCAGAATTTTGAAACAAAATTTGAAAACAAAAGAAGATCAAAGGGATACAAACTGGAAAGGAAGAAGTCAAAGGATCACTATTTGCAGATGATTTGATAGTATGCTTAAGAGACCCCAAAAGTTCCACCAGAGAACTACTTAACCTGATGAACAACTTCAGCAAAGTGGCTGGGTATAAAATTAACTCAAATAAATCAGTAGCCTTCCTCTACACAAAAGAGAAACAAGCGGAGAAAGAAATTAGGGAAACGACACCCTTCATAATAGTCACAAGTAATATAAAATACCTCGGTGTGACTCCACCAAGCAAGTGAAAGATCTGTATGACAAGAACGGCAAATCTCTGAAGAAAGAAATTGAGGAAGATCTCAGAAGATGGAAAGAACTCCCATCCTAGTGGAAAAGCCCTTGGTGCTGTGAAGGCTTGTTTCACTAGTGTAGAGGATGCCATGGTTTTGAGGTGGGAGTGGGTGGGTGGGAGGGGGAGCATAGTCATAGAAGCAGAGGGAAGGGGAGGGGGAAACCGGGAAAGGGGCTAACATTTGAAATATAAATACATAAAATATCCAATTAAAAATAAAGAGATAAAATAAAAAAGACAAGAAGTTCAGAGTGAGATTTTAGAGGTGCCAGGAGATGTTAAAAAGGATTAGGGTAGGGAATGATTAAAATACACTGTGTGTTTGATGAAGCTAAGAAGTGCATGCTGACTGGAGCCTGATATAGCTGCCTCCTGAGAGACACAACCAGAGAATGTCAAATACAGAGGCAAATGCTACCAGCAAAACATTGAGTTGAGAACGGGTTCCCATTAGAGGAATTAGAAAAAGGATTGAAAGAGCTGAAGGGGTTTGCAACCCCATAAGAACAACAATACCAACAAACCAGAGCTCCCAGGAACTAAACCACTACCCAAAGACTACACATGGACAGACCCATGGCTCCAGCTGCATATGTCACAGAGGAAGGCCTTGTTGTGCATCAGTGGAAGGAGAAGCCCTTGGTCCTCACAAGACTGGACCCCTTAATGCAGGGGAATATCAGAGTAGGGAGGTGGGAATGGGGGATGGTTGGGGAGAGGAATACCCTTTTAGGAGAAGGGGAAGGGGGCTTATATCTGGGAAACCAGGAAAAGGGAATAACATGAAATGTAAATAAAAAATCCAATAAAAATAAATAAACATAAAAATACACTATACATTCTTTATACTATTTTTATATTTTTCCAAAAACAAAACATATTCCAAAATGGTGATAGTAATAAAAATATGAAAATATGCATCATCGTAAGGTCATCTCTGAGGAGTATCTGCTAGATGTCACAACACTCTCTCCAAATTTGAAAAGAATAAAAGTGATTCAAGAAGGGAAGCAAAAGCAGTCCTGCCTAGAGGAACAACAGGTGATGAGGATGGGTGAGCAGTGCAGAGGGAGTGTTCTGAGAAAGAACTAGAAATCTCACCATAGAATTCATATCTGTGTGAAAAATGTATATATGGCATGGTGCTACAAATGGCAAATGGATATAATACACACACACTCACAAACACACACACACACACACACACACACACACACACACACACATATATAAAATCTTAATCTTTGTAAGACCTAGATGAATTTCTCAATTTTGCTCCTTTAATAATGTCCCCTTTATATGTTGAATCTAAATGCAGACAACTGCTGTGCAGAATTCGATGTGCCTGAGGCACTAGAATAACCTAAGAAAGTTGCTACCCTGATAGAGCTTTCAAATGTAAAGTGTAAATAAGCCGTATAGTATACACCTATTAATGAGTAGGCATATGAAGTCCTGCTGAATGGATTTCAATAAAATGGTGTGATAGAACAGCTACTAGGGGAATAAAAGACATAACCAGATTCCAAGGACCAGCCTTGGCAAAGAGAGTGGCAAGGAGGTTTTGAGAGAAGCGGTGTCTGGGAGCTGCTAAAAGAATGACTAGAAGTCAACTCTTGGATCCAAGCTGATGCTTTGAGTTCTACTTGATATAGCTTTTCCTGATTCCGTTTCCCTATGTTATTCTTTCTCTGTGGAGATTTCTCTGCCTGTATTCTCTCTCTCTTCATGTTCTGCTTGCTTGTTAGTGTGAATATCAGCATGTGTGTGTGTGTGTGTGTGTGTATGTGTGTGTGTGTGTGTGTGCGGTCTGTGAGTTTGTCTCTTTTTCTGTGTGTGTGTGCATGTCTCTGTGTCTGTCAGTTCTCCAAGTTCTCTCTTTTTATTTCAATAATTATCTGGATAGCTTATCTCCTGCAGAAGTTGGGTCTAGCCTTTTATTTTATATATCTATCCTGTCATTTACTCCAATTCTTAAGAGACAGCAGGCATGCAGTTTTTCTTGACATTGCAAAAGAATCCAGAGATCCATCTCCCTTTGTTGAGCACAGATAAGCTAGTTGGGTGGGACCCTGCCCTGAAATTGCCATCTTTACTTAACGTTGTCTGTCCTAGTCTGACCTTGAACTCAGGAATCTTCGTGCCTTTGTATATTTCAGACAAACTGGCCCACAGTGTAGCTGCCGTTGTTCCTTTAGATTCATTCAACCCCTCATAATTCATATTGAATCCATTTTGCATAGTTAAGAAATGAGACATTTTGAACTCATGTATTTAGAGCTCTTTCTTATAGTCTTAAGGGCTACTCTGTAGGTCCCAGCTGTTACTATTAACCACAACTTCACCTCCTGGACTCATGTTGTCAGATTATCATGGAGTCATTATTTTTTTAAGTTTCAAAGCTCTGATTTATTAGACAGCAGAAAAATATAACAGTTTTAGATAGTGAACAGTTTTAGATAGTTTTAGATGGGGCTGGCTTAAGGCAGGAGAATCGTCAGACTACCGTACAAAGACACAAAGCCTCCCCACCCCAAACAATCCTAGGACACAGAGACATTTCTCTTATGACAGGAGACACAGAAATCCACACACTTAACCAAGTGTTCAATGGCTACAAGCAGGCCTTCGGGAGAAGCACGTGTTTGGAGGAATAAGACAACACTTTTCCAGAAAAACCACTTTTACCAGATGATTACATGGACTTGGGCTTTGTTTCTGCATCTGTCACTTGATGAATGGAGATACCATCTTGGGGATGCTCAGTGTCATCATTTCCTACATGTATGACAATACTATTGCAAGCATAGCTCTGTCATTACTGAAGGCAAAGGATGTGATGCTGATGGGGTAGCAATGGAACTGGCACAAGTGGATTTTGTTAAATGGGTCCCAGATATTTACAAACCCCTAAGAACCACCTGTGGCAAATGTGAAGAATTGCAAGGGTGATCAGGGGACAGTCCATAGTATCTATATTTATACGCAAACTTGCATGCGTTACAGAATTATGTTATATTATATGCATGTGCTATAGGGCTTTTTAAATATAAACCATGAATAGTATGATTTCTTATGACCTATTCAGACATCCGTATTGTTACTTTACCCAACTCCTTCCTTCTAATGTAGTAACTCCTTTTCCTTTCCCCTAATAACCCCCACTTTTTATTTCCTCTATCAAATTACTATATCCTAGTAGTCTCCTTTACCCTCCTTCTACCTTCTTCTGTATTTAACTCTTTCTTGCTTTGAAAAGATCCCCCAACTCCAGCACACATGTAACATTCCATATATATATATATATACATATGTATATGTATATATGTATATATATTGCATATGTATATATTATATAACATATAAATGTAATTGCAGATATACAATTGCAGTTTGTGAATGAAGAGGGTAGAAATTTGAATTAGAGCAGGGAAGGGTTTGTGGACACAGATGTATAACAGAGAGGGGGGAATATTATAATTATGCTATAGTCTCAAAAATTAAAAAAAATAAGTGAAATAAAAATATGTTAGTGCTGATAATGAGCATCATTTGAGGACAATATAGTGAGGACATGTTATGCCCCTGGATATTCCTTTCTTTTTTTGAGGGGGGGACAATAGACTTTATTCTTACTACATAGATTTAGAAAAGACACTAAAACTTATCATTGAAGACAGTATAGGGTATTCTTGGTTTTAAAAGTTAAGGTCAAAAGTACAACAAAATGAAGAAGGCGGGAAGAACATGTACACAAAAAAAGTTACTGCAAACCTGAACTGGAACTGACTAAAGTCATTTACATGGCTTGAGTATGAGACTGAAAACCAGGAAAAGAAGGATCTGAGGAAATGGACTACTAAGTTCTTCAATGGACACAATCTTGCTAATGATGATTTTACTTCCTGGAGCTTTGTGCTCTCCTCTCAAATACAGCAACCACACTTCCCGGGGCTATTTTGAAGGAAAGAAGATATGATATGTGATCTTAGAGGTTGGTACAGAGGAAGTATTAAAAGCAGCATTTTAATAAATACATAGCAAAGTAGCTAAATGATGCTTATTAGTACAGTGATCCTGGCAGCTCCTTTCTAGTGATAAAGTCATGCTGTTTTCAGAGTCTTTCCACTCTACCTTATGATAAATGACTTGAATAGGAATTGATTCTTTTTAATTAGCAGAATTGGAATGTCTAGTGAATATACCACTTGACAAGGATTAGATCTTGACAGGTTGAGATAATTAAACTTTACATATATTTAGTAAAAGAACTGTAGCTATGTGACATGAGCCAGATGTGGATGAAGAGACATTCTTTTTATTAATTAATCATTTTATTCTTTTACATTTCAAATGATAACCTCCTATCCAGTTACCCTTCCACCAATCTCCAGTATCCCGTCCTCCCTCTCCCCCTCCCTTTTGTCTCTATGAGGATGCTCCTCCACCCATTCACCTACTCCCTCCTCACCATCTAGCATCCCCCTACACTGAGACACCAAGCCTCCCTTCCCTTCTATTAATATCAGACGATACCATCCTCTGCTACACATGTATGAGGAGTTCTGACTCCTTCCATGTAAACTCTTTGGTTGGTGGTTTAGTCCCTGGGAACTCTGGTGGTAAAGTTTGTTGATATTGTTCTTCTTATGGGGTTGTAATCCCCTTCAGCTCCTTCAGTCCTTCCCCTAGCTCTACCATTAGGGTCCCAGGGCTCAGTCCTAGGGTTGCCTGTAAGTATCTGCATGTGTATTTGACAGCTGCTGGTAGAACCTCTCAGGGAAAAGCCAACTCAGGCTTTCGGAAATATCAATGTACATTTCTTGGTGAAGGCAAACTCCATATAAGACACAATTGGATGTAAAGTGTTTGCAATACCAAAAATGTTGTTGCAATTGTATTTCATTCTGTAGCATTAAGAGAGGAAAAATGTGTCCAATGTAAGGATGTGATTTTCTCACCAGTAAATGGAAAAACAAAGCTTATAGCACAGGGAAAAAAAAAACCTAATATTTAAAAATTGTTTTAATGATTACATCTTTGAATACAAAGAATGAACAGACAATATAATCAGACCATAAATGTTCCTGTAATAAGTGTCCTTCTATAAAGGAAGGTGTGAAAGACCTTTAAGAAAGATCCACTTATTTGCTAAATGACATGAATAACAGTGCCCTAGAGGTACAGTGCCCAGGACACTGACCTCCTTCTCCTGTTTAGATTCCTGTAATTCCACTTGTGTTAAGGAGGCCAGTAGACCAGTTGGCAGATCTTTTTAAGAAAGTTGACCCTGAATAGCTCGCTTTTGACATATGGCCAATGGAATGTCAAACTGTAATTCATCTGGGGAGTCTGGTTGAAATGTGTAATGATGGACAAGGCATGAACTCAGCAAGAGTGGCTGTAACCCGTACAAGGGAAATGGAAGGCTTAGACAGAGGATGCTCCAAGGAGAGAGTGCAGAGAAAAGCGCAGCCTTCATTTGAAATATACCCTTGGTGAATTTCAAGAGACTGGAACATGTTTTAAGGAAATCTGGGCTTGCTTTCAAAAGCAGGATCCATTTATAGTCTTCAGGGAAAGTCACAGGAGGCTGGGGGATGCTGGCAGACATTCTCTTTGAATTCCTTGATTTTCCAAATCTGAAGCTCAAAGTCAAATTCTGACCCTGCCAATGATTTGAACCATGACAGGAGTTAAAAGGATTTTGAAAGTCCTTGAAAAATTATACTGCTGGTGGTGACTCCAGCTTGACAACTTTAATTCTGTATCATCAATAACGGTGTCTGCACTGGGTATTACTTATGGAATTCTTCAGGGTTTTTTTTTCTACTCACGTGTAAGATCTCTGCATATATCCCTTGTTTTGGAACTACATGATTCATTCAGGAATAGCTGTAAAGTGTTTTACATAATGTGATTTTCTTTAAGCCATGACAATTGCCACTTGCTCTGCATTTGGGAGGGTGGATTTGGACCCCTGTCGCCATGACATTTTGCAAGAGCATATCAAAACCCCTTTAAGAAGCAGGCTGGGAGAGTTTGATAGACATAAGAAATAACCAGGGATTAAGGCCAGGTGCAAATATAAGAAGGACTTCTGTGCAGAAATGAGTGGAACTAGACGATGGATCAATAAAGCACAGAGTAGGATTTGGTCAATATTTTACATGGTATGGTGATTATATGTAGCAGAACTGCTCTGTAGATAATGTCCCCATGTTATACAACTTCATGTTTTTTGTTTTCTTTTTTCTTTTCTTCTTTCTTTTTTCAAATGTATCGTATCCTCCCAGTTTCAGAAAGACTGTTCCAAGCTCTCCAGGTCTTACCAGGACACCATGTTTTAAGCTTGTTTTGTATAGCCTGGCATTCTTTGTCCATGACCATTTCTATCCATTTTATAACACCCCCTGCCATTAACAAGCTAGAGAGACTAGACTGTGTTACTAACAACTTGCGAATCTCATTTGCACACAGCAATAGAATTTATTTCTCTCTACTTCTAAATGTTGCATGCATGCCATCATGGGCCTCTGCTGAAAATGTCACCTGGGGACCCAGGCTGTCAGAGGCTCTGTCATGTTAGAGTTGTACCATCTGCGTATGCAATCCCTTCATAGGAGCCACTGCATGGGGTGGGAGAGTGGAGACGTGTGCAAAGATTGATTGGAAGCTCTTTCCAAACGTGATCCAAATAATTATACTCGTTTTGTTATTTAGAATTTGTCACCTCAATTAGATTCATTGCAGAGGGGTTAGGAAGTACAGGAGAGGAAGGTCATATTGGCCTTGGCTCTGGGTTAGATGTAGTTTGTCTTCCCTAAAGCTCCCTGTGCTGAAATTTAGTCCCAGTTGTAAGGAATTAAGAGGATAGAAACTTAATCTGATTATAGTGTTTAGACATGGGGCCTTTGGGAGGTAATTAACATTAGATAAAGTCATTAAGGTGGAGCTCCCATGATTGAATCCTGGTGGCTTTCTAAAAAGGAAAGACCAGAGCAAACACACAGGCACAGAAAATCAATCTTTGTTTCTGCCTCTGTGCCTCTTTGCATTTTTGTCTCTCTGACTCTGTCACGAGCTTTGCCTGCCTCACTATCTCTGTATCTCTCCATCTTCCTCGCCTTCTTTCTTCTCTCCCTCGCTCTCTCCCATTTCCATTCCTCCCTCCGTATTTCTTTGCATGGAATGATGAGTACTTGAGGACTCCTGCTCACTGAAGTCCCTAGATGCATCTAGTTCCAAAATTCTCCGTTTCAAACAAATTCCTCCTGGGGCAGCCACAAACAATGACTGTTAAGGAGCAGGAGTACAAGACATTGATGGAAATCAGTGCTGTTGTCACCTAGAGCTATTGCAAGGCGTTTGTTTGATTTGCAGTGAAGCAGGAACAGGCACTGATGGCAGACGAAAGATAGGATCCCACCGAAATACAGATTGGTAAACCATTGAGTTTACATGGGTTACTTACAGGCTCATGCACCTGCTTCAAAGCCCATTCCAGCCTTGGTAACGACTCGTGAGTGCTCTTTTTTCAGTTCTCATGCCAGGCAAATAATTTCATTGGAAATTATTCTCTTCAGAATTATTTACTTGGGGATGGGAATCTTTCAAATCTTCTGACACAGACTCAGAAACAAGACTGAAAGAAAACTGTAACCAAAATTCAGATTTCATATACTGTATGATTATATCTATATATTTGATGATCTATAGTATGTCATCACAGGCAGATAGATGCACAGAAATCACCAGTTTGAATAGTAATAGAATGACTTCCCTGGAGGTCATCCTGAAAGACCACTGGGGTGGGGAAGACCCCCACTCAAATCTCAAGACGATGCAACCCCCCAAGAACTCACGAGAAACCAGTCTTGATATAATAAACAAGGAGTATATTTGAGGAACCAGAGCTCTGGGGACAACACTTATCTCACACAGGAGACAGAGGAGTTGACCCCGAGCCCAATTAGGGAAGGTATTTATAGGGAAAATTACATAGGCAGTTGGCAACAGTTACACAAAGCAATTTCATTGGTTTGTAACTTGGGCTCAGTTCAACTCTAAGCCACCCTGCTTCTGGGACAAGCTGACCCTAATTCTCGTTTTTCTCAGGACCGTTGAGTCAGGCCTTATCGAGGCCAGGTGGTTTGTGGTGGCCATAGCCAGGCTACACCCCCAAAACATCTTATGTTATTCTTTGCTATGAGGTGTACTTGTGGGAGATAGTTTAAAATCTTTATTCTTTCAATCCCAGAGCCTACACACGGATGTATGCACATACATAGATGCAAACACACACACACACACACACACACAAGCATGCATGCACACACACAGACATGCACAGACACAGGCACACATACACAGACATGCACACGTACACAGGCACACATACACAGGCACACATGCACACACTCATACAGGCATACACACAGACACACACAGGCAAACACTCTCACACAGGAATGCACACTCACACACAAACACCCATATATACAAACATACTCACACACTCAAACACATTAAGTCTTTAAGTTAAGTGTTGAAAGTCCCACTATCTAGAAAAACCCTCAATCTTATCCTGGCCAAATTATTGAGCATTCCAAGAAGTGAGTTACCTAAGTCATGTTTTTAAAGAACAGGGTCTCTAAGAAACACATTTGCCTGCATTAGTTTTAATGAGATGTTTGGGGAAACATCAATAGAAAAAACAGAATTACTCCAGGAGAAAGTGAGCAATGTGTCAGTCACAGGGAATAGAAAGTCCACAGAAAGACCAACAGCATCAACTAACCTGCACCCTTGGGACTCTCAGAGTCTGAAACACCGACCGAAGAACATACACAGGTTAGACCTAGGCCTCCCTACGCATATGTAGCAGATGTGCAGATTGCTCTGTATGTGGGCCCTGAACAACTGGAAGCAGGACTACCCCAGAAGCTGTGCCTGTACTTGGGATAGGCTCTACTAGCTGGGCTACCTTGTCTGCCTCACTAGGAGAGGAAGCGCCTAGCCTTTCAGAGACTCGAAGTGCCAGAGAAGGGGGAGGTAGCTACTCGGAAGAGAAGGGGAGAGGGATGGGAAAAGGGTCATGGGAGGGGAAAGCAGGGAGCTGGACGTAGGGTGAATAAGTAAAAATAAAATATAATAATAAAATAAAAGTAATAAAAGAGAACACAGCTGGGTCAAAGGGGGTCTTCAGCTAGTTTTGGCATTAACAATTAGTTCACGCTAATAGACAGGTGCATCTAATTTTATACAGACTAGTATCTGGACGACATTTTTCATTAGGTATGCTGTACATACTTGGGAAAATTGAGGTTAATTCTTGCTACAAAACTCAGCTATGAGCCATCTGCAGCCTCCACACTGAACCACAGCAGCTGAGGAAAGAGCACCTTGGCTGACAGTGGGTGACTGGGACATACTTTCCCACATCCACAGGAGAAAACAATTCTACTACAAAGTCCCTGGGAAACTCATGAGATGGTTTTGCAAATTAGGTCTGTGTGAGTGTTTATAAACCTTTCAGTAAGTCAACTCCTCTCTTGCATCCCTTCTTGTTTATTTTGGAACCTGTAAGTCAGCTGCTTATGTGCACTCTAATAATGCAACTCCAGTTCCTAGGAAGAGGAACCCTGTTAATATTACATGGATATGCTGTTCACTGCTTTCCTCAGACCCGCTAACTGAAGTCATTTCTTTACTCCCCTGCCCTCTTCCCTAGGCTTTTCCCACTTGGGAAATTCTGCCCAACATCAAAGAGTAGGCAACCCGTGAAGAGCTGACTTTGGCATAATGACTTCTCATCCTGGGACACATCTGATCTTTCCTTTGTCTGTCACTTAATGCTGACCCAGTACAATTCTCTAAGGGACCAAGAAGGAACTACCTCTCTGCACTTCAAGGAACATGCTTTTTCTTCTCAAATTATCACTTAATAGACAAGATGACCCTTTTCAGATCCCTTCAAGTTACCCAATGGGCCTCTAAAACAGGTCATGACACAGGCTGTGCCTTCCTTGGTCATTAGCATATCTCTGCACAAACTACTAGAAGGAAAAAATGCAAATTATCACTTGCAAAAGGCACCTGAAAAATAAGTTGAAATAAATTACCACTGACGTTAGTACAGGTCCATGAATGCTTTATCTATAAAACACTTAAGAATATTGATGGAAAGCATCAATTTTGGAATCAAATACTTGTAGCTTAACATTTAACATGCTGTAGTCCCCTCCCCAATGATAGGAAGCACATTCTCCTGACCTTTTCTGGCACATACATGTGCAGTTCACCAAAGGAGTTAATCGGGTTACGAGAGCTACCTGACATGCTTTGGAAGTGATGCATCATCCACTCAGGCCAGAAATTGATCTGGGAGATTCTGAGATAAATATGTATTCCAATTCTGACCAAACATCACTAAACGTGCTCTAAAGCAGACTGCTTCCTCCTTAGGCAAATATGGCCTTTTCCCTCTGCCACCTTCCACTGGGTTTCCAGGTACTTTCCTGAATCTAACTGCAAGCTTCAACAAATCAGACTAAATATGAAGCACCGTGAAGATTTCAGAAAATTTATTAAGCTCTATGAAAAAGTACAAGGTCTCTTGGTGCCTTGAATGGTTACCTATGCCAAACATCCTGGAATTCCTTTCACCACATGGCTTACCATGAATACAAACCTACATTATTTAGTGAGTTGATTCCAGGCTTTCTGTGTTGTAGGCAAAACGTTATACATAAATATACATCTGGTGTGTGTGTGTGTGTGTGTGTGTGTGTGTGTGTGTGTGTGTATGTGGGGGGGGCTGAGTATCTAGGTGTAAAAGAATGGATGATATACAAGAAGAAAAAGAAAAAAGAGGAGGAGATGATATCAGAATGGAAGTGGGTGGGAGAAAGAATACTGAAGAGAAGGTATCAGCAGTAGGAGGAGGGAGAGAGAATAGGCTTACTCACATTCATCTTGATTCCAGAGTTCTGTTCTCAGTGATAGCCATGACTACTTCCTCTATATACCTCTTGTCGTTCTCTCACTTGAAGGAGACCGAACTGGATTTAACTAAGCAGATCCTGAAAGTCAAATATTGATTACTTCAATTTTTTTAAGTTCCTTAAAAATTATCATACACTGAAGATCCAGCAGCTTTGAGCTACTTAAAGCATATCTTTGATCTTATCATCTTTTATGGAATAAACTGTTGTTCTTTAAGTGACTACCATGTTACTGGCACTTCCACGACAGTGTCTCAATTAATGCAGCCTAATGTTCCCACTTCTCTTGTGTAAGATACCTGATTCGGTTCTCTCATGAAACCATTCAAAGAAACTGAGCAAAATGTAAGAACTAAGTTTGGTCAGCTAGTGTACAATAGTAAGCATAGAATTGTAGTGCCCTTGAAATACAAAATACATGAAACGAATCTTAAAATCTCCCCAGTTTTTCACCTGAAGAAACTTTACAGAACTGAGACACTGACTAGGAACCTCAGAAATACTCAGAATCGTGGTAGGCTTATCAGAGTTAAAACAGGCTCAGGCAAATTCTCAATATTCACTACTGGGAAAGATGAAGCTATTGGTCCTCTGACTCTGAAGACAAGAGGTCCTTTGAGTCTGTACTGAATACAAGGGGATAGAGTGTATAGGAGAAAAATCTGTGAACTTGGTGAAAGGTATTCGAGCATGAAGTTTAAAATAATTCTCAGAGCTCCCACAAAGCTGAGAGTCTTTTGAGTGTTGACCAACCAGAGTGAAATGGCTCAGTGAACATCCAGGTTATCAAGGAAGGCAGTAAAACTATCTCTAGAATAATAATTACTGTAGAGAAACACAAAGAATATATATATATATATATATATATATATATATATATATATATATATATATAAAGCTAGCCTGGGAAATAGGATGCTGACATATATGACACTTAAGTGCCAAACAAAAACAAAATTCAACCATTAATAAACAGAACCAAGTGTAGACATTATAAAATTTAGTATGTGTAATTCCCACTAAAATATATTAAGTAGCTAATACAAGGTAGACTGAACGATTATACACTCATAACATGTAATTATTAAATTTAGTCCTGAATTTTATGGCAATAGGGGGTGAAACATGGGGAATGTATGTAAGCCATAATTATGGAACCATCATGGATGAGTTTAAAGCCCTACTGGAAAATGGCAAAAATTTATGCTATGCTTAGCTAGCTCTCAATGACCTAGAAGGAAACCAGGACCCAAACCAAACATATTACTTGTATTCTGATAATGAACTTTACACATCCAGACTATAAATATTCATTGTTGGAGGAAATGTCTATGAGAATTAATCATAGGATCCCAAACTGAGAAAGTGAGTATTCCGGCATTGTCAGAGTTGTGAGTTTAATATTAACATTGCTCCAACAAAATCAACAACAATAAAAAACATGAATAAATAAAATTACAGCCGCCCAAAGTGTCCAGTATCACACAAAGAAAGCGAGGACTGAAATTAAGCTATCTGGAAGCAGAGCCTACTGCAGAAGAGCTGCTAGCTTCCTCCTGCTTCCTGTGCAAAGATTGGAAATGGAAGCACGATTTTGTCCAAATTACTTAAATAAAGAATCATTCACTCGTAGGCTTTTATTTTATTGTTTTGTTAGGGCACTTAGTGTGCGGCTATCATAAAAAGCCATGGAGAGAGAGCAAAACATTGGAGGAAATGCCTAAAAACACTGCATGAGCAGAAATCAGGGAAATGAATCAAAGAGCACAAAAGGAGCGCTCACAGCTATGTTTTGCACTTGGAAGACTGGGGAAAGGAGATTACAATGAGTTCAAAGTCTGCTGGGGCTGTAAGAGGAACCTAAAGTCTGAGATGACTGTGGAGTATGACAATGTCTCAAATAACCTAAAATGAACAAAATTAGAGGAGGAGGAAATAAATATAAGCGTATGCCTACTTGTCCTTAATCTCTCTGCCTATACATCGATTCAATAGATTAAAAGCGTACTTTGTTACTCTGACAGAAGAGCTACTGGGTGATTTAAAATCTTTGGGACAAGTCCATTTTCGTCAATGAATTGCGAGAGGTGAACAGACTTTGAATACAGAATGAACACATGCAAAACATTGAAAAAAGAGAGAGAGAGACACCCACAAACAGATATGTGAGGATCTGAAAAACAAAACAAACAACAACTGGACTACAACTCGGAAAACAATAGAATAAAGATAATAATGTACAAAAGGAAGAAATAAAATATGAATTCAACTACACAAAAAATAGAAGTTGCTTTTAAAAAATATGTAGATCTGTCCTGAGAGACAAAGCCAGAATACAGCAAATACATAGGCGAATGCCATCATTAAACCACTGAACTGAGAACGGGACCCCTGTTGAAGGAATCAGAGAAAAGACTGGAAGAGCTTGAAGGGGCTCAAGACCCCATATGAACAACAATGTCAAGCAACTAGAGCTTCCAGGGACTAAGCCACTACCTAAAGACTATACATGGACTGACCCTGGGCTCCAACCTCATAGGTAGCAATGAATAGCCTAGTAAGA
Source organism: Rattus rattus (assembly GCF_011064425.1). NCBI lineage: Eukaryota > Metazoa > Chordata > Mammalia > Rodentia > Muridae > Rattus > Rattus rattus. The sequence continues at coordinate 8,151,926 of NC_046170.1, read as the reverse complement.
GCACCAGTGGAAGGGGAAGCCCTTGGCCCTGCCAAGACGGAACCCCCAGTGAACGTGATTGTTGGGGGAAGGGTGGTAATGGGGGGAGGATGGGGAGGGGAATACCCATAGCGAAGGGGAGGGGCACGGGGAGGTGTTAGGGGGATGTTGGGCTGGAAACTGGGAAAGGGAATAACAATCGAAATGTAAATAAGAAATGCCCAAGTTAATAAAGATGAAAAAAAATTATGATTAAATTACTTGTTTCTTGGGATAAAGGATATTATATTTAAAACAGAAAGAATATTAAAGGAAAATACAAGGAAGACTGCTCAAGTAAAAGTACTGTGTAGAAAATGGCTGAAATTGATAACATTGGGAGGGTATCACACCTATTTAGAGGTACTGAAAATAGTAAGATAGTGGAACAAAAACTAAAGAATTTGTCACAAGAGAACACCTTTCTAAAAACAAAAATCCTGAGCATTAACATGTGTAAATATCCCAATTATGGGAAGTTGAATTTGATATAAAGTTCCCAGTGTGGTCCAGGGAAAGTATTCTGTAAAGATCGCATAGTGTTCTAACAGCTGCAAAGAAAATATCCGGAAAGTTTCAGGAATGTACTCAGGTAACCTCAGGAGTGAGGAGACCATTAACTTCTCTTTTATCTATTAACTCTTACTAATTCTACTCCTGATTAGCCTACTCTAGCATTTACATACACATATATTACAGTTTGAGCATGTTCAGAATCGTAACTCTTACCTTCCCCTCTTCTTTCTTCTCTTCCTCCTTCTCTTCCTCATCTTACTCTTCTTCCCCCTCATTTTCTTCATGTCTTCTCTCCTACTCTCTCCTTCTTTCCTTCCCTTTCATCATTGCCCCCACATACAAAGGAAAACTTGAATTTCTCTCTGTCATATTTTATTTAATATGTTCTAATATAATTTGTTGTGAGTTACACAATTTTCTGATTTGTATATGAATAAAACATCTTTATGCATAAATAAACATTCTTTATCCATTCTTGGGTTGCTAGGCAGCTAGGCTGATGCCTTCACTTGACTAATGTAAATACTGCTAAACAATATAGGCATCCAGATATCCCTTTTGTATGGTGACTTTGTTCCCTTGGTTGAGATTAGAGAACAGGTGTCTGGGGAACACGATGGTCTTGTTTTTAATTTACTGAGGAAACCTGATACAGAATTCCACAGAGGCTTTACTACGTTACATCGCAGCCAGCTACAGTAGACATGGCTTCCTTTTTCTTCATAGCCTCAGGAGCATTTCTTTTATATGTTTGTCTATTTGTTTTGTTTGTTTGATTGTTTGTTGATAGGAACTTCTGAGCTAGGAAAAATTTGAGATTACTGTCAATTTGCATTATTGTAATGGCTACAGAAATTGAGTAATTGTACACAAGTTCACTGGTAACGTATACTTCTTTTAAGACATGTCTATTCAAATGTTTTCTTGAATCAATCTTTGTGTTTATTTCTTGAGTATTTTACTCATTTAGGATAATAGTTTTCTGCCAGGTAAGTATTTAACAGATTATTCTTTATCTAGTTATCTCTCATCCTCGTGATGTTAAGGGGAGGGCATAGTTTGGATTTAAAATGGGAAACGTGCTGTCAATATACTTTAGATGAGGTTCCTTGAAAGAGCAGTGAAATGAAAAGAATTCTCTGATTATGTACCACAATGGATAAAAAAAATAAAATATCAGTCTTTATTTTTTATTATTTTGTACCTATCACTAAATGTTTCCCGTTTTACTTAAATATAAACAGCATTCACTCTGAAAGTCATATTGATGGAAAACCAATGCAGAGAAGTTTTACAACAGAAACAAAGGAGAGATAAAGAGCGAACCATAGGATCCTCAACCCAGAGTGGCACAGTGACAGTTTCTCCAGAATTTCTTTGTTCATAGAAGCTGCATGCACAATTAGTGTTAACAGGACCTTAAAATGAATCTATCTCACTGTACTGAATCATAGTGAACATGGTAAAAAGCAAAAGTACGTTATTTGAGGAAGAGAGAAAGATTTAAAATTTCTACCTAACAATTACATCTATAAGAATATTTGTAGTGAAGATAATAGTAGGAAACAATATAAAGTGTATAAGAATGGTTCTAAAATACTAATTGAGATATATAATGACAGTTATATTTGAAAACTGACAAAGTGACTTGGCTATCAATATTAAAATTTCAAAAGGAAAGGATAAAACTGGAGCTACTGTTGTTCAAATTACTTTTAATTGCTGTTTGAATCATTGTGTGTGTGTGTGTGTGTGTGTGTGTGTGTGTGTGTGTGTGTGTGTGTGTGTTATATTTGAGCTAAGACAGAGGAAGTGGAAGAGGAAAAGAAATAGGGTCTCCATGATGCAGTGGGGAGACTGATCAGATTTAGAGCTGCAGGAGAGAGACACAAGGAGCCATATAAGAATTTGGGTAAGTGGCCATTAGGCATTTCCCCGACTGGGGATGGGGAAACAGGCAGAGGATTAGAACTGCCCAGCCTGAGTTTACCAAGGCACTTCAAAACTAAGCTAATGTTTGTGTATCTTTCATTCAATGATCCAAAGAACTCCTGAACTCATGACTGTAAGCATGCACCCAGGCAGGAGCATGAAGTGGTGTAGATAAACTCACCCCTACAATAAACGCCATTCATAAATCAGCAATGGCAGTTCAAATTGGAAGAAACTGGAAAGCTCTGCCAATAGGCCCAAGTCCAGAGAAACAGCAAGAAACCACAGTAATATCATGAGAATTTCTTTGGGGTGTTTCTCGCTGTGAAATAACATCAGTGAAGAAGGCAAGGTGAACCAATGCCACAGCAATTGCAAAACTCAGCAAAGATTAAAACAAGAATGCAAACTCTCTGTTGGATTATATTAATAGACTTTCCAAACAGCATATGTCCTCTCAAGCATCCACTCCTGCAAAATATTGCATGCCACTTTTCAGGCAGCTTCCCCCAAAACACCACATGTTTTTTCTCAGCAAAAACATCCTTCCACATGTCTTCTTCAGTAAAACATCCTCTCATATACATCTTATCATAGGACAGTTTGCAGAAAAACATCACATGATACAACTGAGTTTCCAAAGAAACCAGAAATTCACCTATCAGTTGACCTCATGACCTGTACCATTGGCATTCTGTTCAGGAAGTTGTCTCTTGTACCAATGAGTTAAAGGTCAGTCCATAGTTTCTGTTGTGCTAGATTTAAAGTATCTGGTTTTATGCTTTTGATCCACTTGGACTTGAGTTTTGTGCAGGGTGATAAACATGAATGTATTTGCATTCTTCTACATGCAGACACCCAGTTAGACCCACATCATGTGTTGAAAATACTCTCACAATTACATTGTATAGTTTTGGCTTCTTTATCAAAAATCAAGTGTCCATAGGTAGGTGGGCATATTTCTAGGTCTTTGATTCCATTGATCAACCTGTCTGTTTCTATACCAAAACCATGCAGGTTTTATTACTAGTGCTTTGTAGTATGTCTTGAAATCCGGATAGTAATACTTCCAGACGATCTTTTATTGTTCAGGTTTGTTTTAGCTATCCTGGATTTTTCTTTTCTTTTTCTTTCTTTCTCTTTTTGTTTGTTTTTCTATATGAAGTTGAAAATTGTTCTTTCAAGATCTGTGAAGAATTGTGTTGGAATATTAATGGGGATTGCATTGAATCTGTAGATTATGTTTGGTACAATGTCCATTTTCACTGAGTTAATCCTACTGATCCATTAACATGGGTAGGTTTTTCATCTTCTCATATCTTCGACAATTTCTTCAGAGACTTGAAGTTCTTGTCACACACATCTTTCACTAGCTTGTTTAGAGTCACACCAATGTATTTTATATAAGGTTTGGCTATTGTGAAGGGTATTGTCTCCCTAACTTCTTTCTCAGCCAATTACACTTTTCCCCACTTACATCCCCTTGATCTCCTTTAGTTATCTTATTTCTGTAGCTAGAACTTCAAGTATTATGAAGAGGTATGGGGATAGTGGACAGCCTTATCTTGTCTCTGATTTCAGTGGAATTGCTTTAAATTTCTTTCCACCTAATTTGATATTGTCTATTGGCTTGCTGTAATTTTCCTCTTTTGTGCTTAGGTATGCATCTTATATCTCTGATCTCTGCCAGAGTTTTAACATGGAAGGGTGTTAGAATTTTTGGCAACTTATGAGAGAATCATGTGGGGTTCTGCTTGTTTACTTGTCATTTTTTTTTTTTGTTTTTCTGTCAGTTTGTGAACATGGTGGATTACATCGATGGACTTTTGTATATTCACCCCCTGAATCCCTGGGATGAAGCATACTTGATCATAGTGGATAATGCTTTTCATGTGTTCTTGACTCGGCTTGTGAGTATTTTATTTCATACTTTTGCATCAATGTTCAGATGAGGATTTGGTCTGAAATTCTCTTCATTTGTTGAATCTTTGTGTGGTTTATGTATCAGGGTGTCTGTGGCCTGATAGAATAATTTTGGTATAGTTTCTCTTTTGTGGAATGGTTTAGGGAGTATTGACATTGCTCTCCTTTGAAAGTATTGTATGATTCTATGCTAAAACATCTGCCATAGGGCCTTCTTTGGTTAGAAGATTTTTAATACTGCTTCTATTTCCTTAGGAGTTATAGGATTACTTAGTAGTTTATCTGATCTCGATGTAGCTTCAGTAATTGGTATCTGTCTAGAAAATAATCCACTTCATTTAGAGGTTTCCAACATTGTGGAGTACAGGCTTTTGAAGTAAGACTTAGTGATTCTTTGAATTCCTTCAGTGTCCATTGTTGTCACCTTTCTCATTTCTGATTTTCTAAACTGTCAATTTTGTCAAAGAACCATATCTTGGTTTTCTTGATTCTTTGTATTGTTCCCTTTGTTTTAATTGATTAATTTCAGCCTTGAGTTTGATTATTTCCTGCCATCTATTCCTCCTGGGTGTATTTGCTTTTTTTCTTCTTCTAGAGCCTTTATATGTAGTTTGAATTCATTCATATGAAAACTCACCAATTTCTTTACGAGGGCATTTAGAGTGAAGAACTTTTAGCTTAGCACTGCTTTTGTAGTGTCCCATACATTTGGGAAGGTTGTGCCCTCATTTTCATTGAATTCTAGAAAGTCTTAGTTAATTTCTTTCTTTATTTCAACCCTGACCCAGTGTTCATTAAGTAGAGAATCGTTCAGTTTCTGTGAATATGTAGGCTTGGTATTGTTTCTTTTGTTGTTGAAGTCCAGCTTTAATCCAGGGTGATTACATAAGATTTAAGGGGTTATTTCAATCTTTGTACATGTGCTGAGACTTGCTTTGTGACTGATTATATGATCAGTTTTGGAGACAGTTCCATGAGGTGTTGAGAAGGCGTTTGGATGAAATATTTTATAGATATCTGTTAGGTCTGTTTGTACCATAACATCTACTACTGTCAGGTCAGAGTGGTGTGTGGAAGACTCTCACTGTTTATGTGTGGAGTTCGATGTGTAATTTAAGCTTTAATAATGTTTCTTTTACAAATGTGGGTACCCTTGCATTTTGGGCATAGATATTCAGAACTGAGATGTCCTCCTGGTAGATTTTTCCTTTAATGAGTATGAAGTGTCCTTCTCTGTCTCTCTTTATTGCTTTCAGTTGAAAATCTATTTTATTAGATATTAGAATGGTTTTCTTCATTCTTATATTATTCAGAAATCCTGAATCTATGAAATGCTTACACCAATTTATAGGTTGAGGATACCTGAATGGTATAAGAATGGAAATTTGGGTAGGTGTTCCTACATCAATTAACAATCAAGTCCCTCTACCACAGACTTCCCACTGCATAGCTCTTCATTAAGAATTTCTCCCTACTTGATTGATTCTAGTTTGTCTAAAGTTGACAGTTAAAACTAGCTATCAACTAACAAGATTTTTGTTTCAACTGTTTGGAGTTCAAAAGATTTGTTCTTAAATATATCCAAATCTTAAAATATAATCCATGAGTTAATAATATGCATGGGTTCTTTATTCACAATAGTAACCTAATTCCTCTATAAATGATATTCTTCTCTACTCATAGTTCATTGCCTAGTGAAAACGTCATTAAAGAGGCTTTCTCCAGCAGCTGATGGAAGCAGATAGAGAGACCACAGCCAAGCCGTAGGAACAGCCCCAAGTATTATGCAGAAAAAGCGAAAATAAGAATTCAGATGTAGCAGACAGAGAGGTTAAGGACACCAGGAGAACAGAGGCTAACCAATTCAATTAAACAAGGCTCATAGGGGCTCACAAATACTGAAGCTCCAATCACAGAGCCTGCATGGGTATTAGCTAGGTCATCTGCATGCGTTTTATGGATTTGTAGCTTGGAGTTTTGTTGGACCACAGACAGACAGTAGAAGTGTGTACGTCTCATTGTTCTCTTGGCATTTGGGACTATGTTTCGCTGGGTTGACCTGACCGGCCTTGATATGTGAAAATGTATGCATTGTTGCATGTTACTAAGTTTGGTTGATATGAGGAGACCTGCTCTTTTCTGAAGGAAAAGGAGGAGCAGTAAATCTGAAGGAAAAGAGAGGTTGGGGAAGACAGTGTTTGTGATGCATATATGAGAGAATAAAGAAAACAATATATAAACATTGAAAATATATTTGTAAAATTTTAGTACATTTTGTATCAAATGGTTGGTGTACAAATCTTGCAATGAGTTAGCTAATAGGTAGTTCACTACAGCTGTTAGAATCTTAGCTTTCAGCATCCAAAGCTAACAATATCTGGGTTTAGGCTAAAAGCTATTGATTACATTCTATTTGTCTCCACTATTGCACGTTTTTCTTCTACTGTTAAGAGTTTACGTAATTGGAACTAAAGAGATTGTTCATTAGCATAGATCATATACTGATCTACAAGATACACATTTGTGTCACAGTAATTATTTTAGGGGTTCACCATCTTCTATAACTCTAGCTCTAGACCAGAACTCGATGACCATCTGAACACATGTCATCGAGTACTGACACTTAATTTAAAATGACAAAATAAAATTTAAAAAGCATTTTAAAAGACTTTATGTGGCTTGTTAAATTCACTCAGCTACTCCAAACAACTATTTTTAAACCATCAGAATAGTAGTCCTCATTTTATCAACAGTTAGCAATGTCGATTCTTCAAATAAAGTGCCTTCATCATGGTAACTGTATAGTGGACCACAGTGTATTTGGGAAGGTAAGAAGTCAGTATTCCCCACATTACCACAAAGTCTCTTTTGGAGATTGAGTGGGAAAAATAACAAAGAGAAGTTAATCTAGTGTCCGGCATATAAGAAAATCTTCATGATTACTAGGTGACCATTGTCAGAAAATGTTTAGTTTGGGGCTTACTTGCCTTATAATTTTAAGAATAGATAAAGGGGTTTAACTTATAGTGGAATTATGTAGGTCAAAACAATTTCATTAGAGTTCACAAAGTATAACAAAATATTTTAGTACCATCATTGCTTTAGACAACATAAAGTATGGGCCATATGGATGATTGTTCAATACAAAGGAACAACTAAGTAGATTGTCACCATTTACTGGTCATGTAGCCCCCCCCCTTCTTTTTAATCCATCTCTACCTGCAGAACTTCAGCTAAGAAATGGGCCTAGTAATATCTATCACTATATAAAAGGGAGATAAATAAGTATAATACTCCAAACTGGTAAAGTCCAGTAAATATATTTCTACCTACATTCATACACGGGTTTTGGAACCAAGACAAGTAGAATAATAACTCTGCTCACTTAGGAGTGGGGTTTATCTTCTTAGTCAATAAAATGATGAGAGTCGTCATTTCCCAGGACAATTGGTAAGTTAAACTATACCCAACTTTATCCTTCAACAGAATGATAAAGCCAAAACATATCTCTCTCTCTCTCTCTCTCTATTTCTCTCTCGCACTCTCTCTCTCTCTCTCTCTCTCTCTCTCTCTCTCTCTCTCTCTCTCTCTCTCTCTCTCTCTCTCTCTCTCTCTCTGGTGGCTAAAGGTGTGTGCCACCATGCATCATTTCCATGGTGCTGAGAACAAGACTCATAGCTTTGTACATGCTAGCCAAGCACTCTACCAATCCCAGCCCTCATAATCCTGATTTTGGCACATTTTCACCTCTCAGGATCATCATTAAGTAATATTAGTATTCTAATTGTTATATGAAAAATGACAGAAAAATATTTTACTTGGCAATGTGCAAGCTAAATAAACACAGTCCTAATGTCAAGCCTTTACCACTGAGGATTCTCCTCCTGTGGCTGAAAATGCAATCGCCCTTAAGCTTTTCTCAGGCAACCTCTGAATAGGCTGTATTTTCCACTATTTATTAATGTTATCTCCATTTTAAAATAAATGGTCCATATCTGTGTACCCTGCTCACTAACAATGCTCTAAGCCAGGCCATGGAAGATTAGCTGGGATTCTGTATAATTTGATATTCGACAATGATAAAATAGACACTGAGTCAGGACTGGGCTTGTTAAGTGGAGATAGCTTTCAATTTGTAGAATTCCATTCAAAAATCTTTACGATCCTGAGTCTTAAAACCAGACCATAGGAATAAAAGAAAAAACTTCATCACCTCCTTGCATCTGTTGAAACCTCTTCCAGCTTTAGAAATACACTTACGACGATATTACTGCAGACCAAAATCCCTGTGTCTTTATGCTATGTTTAAGGCCTGTGTACATGCATAATAAATTATATGTATAAATGATAAAGGAGTATATAAAGTTATACAAAAATCATTATATAAACACATATGGATATAATTCATAATGGTGGATATAATTATTACTGTATATATATTATGAATTGGGAGCACTACACAGAATGCATTAGTTCTTATGCATATGTTTCTATAGACAAATAGTAAGTAGTTTAATAAGTGCTTGTTTATAATATTTTGTGACAGACTTTAGTTAGCATCTTACAACTGTGACTTTTTTGCATATTATTTCTTTAGCATGTACCATGATGTATAAATACATGTATAATACATGGATATATATGTATTCATGTATACAGGTACCTGGGTGCCATAGTCCATATATTTCTATATGGACAGTATATTTCTAGGGAACAACCTCAGAGGTTCATCTTCACCTAAACCTTTGCAGCAGGTTCTCTCTGTGGTTCACTGCTATGAACAGTCTGAGCTTCCAGGAAGGAACCGTCTTCCACTGCCTCCCTTCTTCCCATAGAAGCACTGGGAATACTGGTGCACAGTACCATGATTTCATTACCAGATTTCACGTGTGTTCCAAAGGTTCAAACTCAAGTCCCTTCCTGGTCCTTGAGTATGTTGCTTTTATTTTTGTAAATACTATAAGTGAAATTTATAAGAAGTACATGAATTAATTTATTTGATGTTCTTCATTTCAAAATTTTCTTCCTATTAAACCCTGTTGGATGTTGATGCTTCATTTGGTAGTCAGGTGTATTGTCCAGAGCATTAGACATTTTTAAATTGAATTAAAATAAAATTATATCATTTGTGTTCTCCCTCCCTCTCCTCTTTCCAATCCTCACACATCATGAGTAGATATACAGTGAACGATGATTAGGGCAGTAGACCTTACAGAGATTAACAACCCATAAGTGGACTTTTCCTGAGTCTTCCAAACAAGGACATTCTCTGTTTTTCAGAACAAGCTGCTATAACACAAAATGTTTCCCAGAAAGTTTTCATTTAATTGTGGTTTTAAAAAACTTGACTTTTTGAGGTACAACACAGCTGGACTTTCCTTAAATATTGATATATAAAATTCATTTTGACAAGAGATATATGATCAGACTTTTTTAATGGGAACTTATTTGGGTATTCATAAAACATGGTGCCCTACACTAGTGCTGAAAATAGAAATGGATAAAATGGAGTTCCATTCCTCTTAGAACTTGCTCTCTGCCAACAAGAATTCCATATAAATAGGCCATTAACTTACAACACCGACCTACGTTCATCACAGCACCCTTCTATTTTGATCATTGGAACAGAAATAGATATCTTTATAATCAATATAGATATTATCTCTGCCATATCTTTAATTGAATATTTTAAAATATATTTTCATCAAAAGTAGGAATCACCCGGATATATAAGTTTCTGCCTGGGGTTTTTCTGAGCAAAAAAAAGGCTAACTAGCCTGCCTCAAAGCTTGAAGATGGGTTCAGATAGAGACACCAGAGCAAACACAGAACATACAGAAAATTTAGCACAGCAGGGAGTAGGAAGAGTATCAAGCAAGTAGTAGAGGTATTGAGCAAGGTAATAGAATTCTTGGGAGACAATCACTGGCAAGCAAAAGATTTTACATTATAAATTGTCACTTGGTGCCATGGAACAGGTTCAACAATAAGTCACATGGCTGATTTAGGATTCAGAAAGCTGGCTCTTCCTTCAGAAAAATGGAGGATTCAGAAGGACAAAACCTGAGAATAACCATCGCAAGGAAAAGCCTACTGAAAACGTCTAAGAGAGAATAATACATCAAGACAGAGGGAAACGAGTGGAAAGTGCAGAGGCCATTAAAGGACATGAAAGTTGGGGTTGAGAAATGGTTTTTCATATTTCTGCCTCCATAATGAAACAGGCTTCACCTCAGGGCCGGTGAGTCCAAGGAAAGAAAGAAATAGAACAATAGTGGCATTTCTTTGATTTTTAATATTTAGTTGCACCAAGTTATGTAGTCACAACACAGGCATAAAATTCAGAGATTTTTCCACCTCTCTTATTTTTGGATTGACAAAGAAACTGATGTTTCTTCAGAATATTGAATGCCCTACTAATTTGTGACTTACCACAGAGAAGTCAGAGTTCATCTTTCTTGCCCTCAGCTTAGAAGGTGGACGACCTTCTAATACAGTTCTGAATCAGAAGAAATGCTTAACACAAATGAAAATGAATATTGCAAGAGCACAATTTTGCCTGCCTTAGTACTTCCTGGAGTCCTTTCTGGTGAATGACCTGCCTTCTTCACTAGCACCTTTCCCGTTGAGGTGATTCACTGGTCGTCTCTGGTCTAGACCTCTTGACTAATATGGTTCTATTCCTGGCCCCTACTATTATGTCAACTGTTGATATTCTCCATTCTAACAAAAATCATAGATAATCATTTTCTATAACTTTATTTGGTATTACTTTCTCCTTTGACAGGCACAAAGTTTCTTGATTGACACATTAGCTTGAAATGTATTTGACTTATTTTTTCAGCCTGAGAAACTTCGTTGAGAAGTTTTTAAGGTAGAAAACATGAAAGTCATTTCAGTTAGAAGAAAAAGATAAAGCTTTGTTTATGCTGAGTCTTTTTTTGCTACATATTAATACTGGGAAGTGTCAGTCCACGACCAAACAAACACCAATATTAGTTATTGTAGTCATGTTTTGCAAATAAGCTTATGTTTAAAGAAGTTATATGTCTAATCAACATGCCACAACAGGCTAAAATTTAATTCAGTTCTGAAAGGAAGTGAAATGTTTCTGCCTGTGTGAAGTCCCCTTGGAGAATTCTGAAAAGTCCCTTCCTCTGTGTCTCTCTGACTTGCTTTCAGTTACTGTGCAGTTCACTCAGGAGCAGAGGCTCAACAAAACAGTCACTTCAGGACATTCGTGTTCCAGACTGTTTCGTTAATGTTAATAGAATCTGAATCGCTGCCTTGTCTCTTGCTGTTGAAAACATAAGAGGAATAATCTGACTGCCTATTTTCATGATTACTCAACATTGTCCAGGTATTGTAGGATGAGATTTAATGATGACTTAAATATATTTGCAACATGTTTCTTTGTATATCAAAGGAAGAATGAAATTTGTACTACACATCCATTCTGTACAGAACTTGGATGTTGGGTGTGGTCGAGCCTCTAGGGAAATAAGCACCATATCATAAAACTAGAATAAGAACTACAGTGTGATTCTACCCCCCCTCCCACACTCCTCTGTATGTAAAGAGTTAAAGTCACCAAGGGACACAGATCCCTATAGATTCTTGTTGTTTTCTTACAGTACATTAAAACAGCCAAATTATGCACTCAGACTAAGTCCTCACAACAGATAAATCTATAGGGAAAATAGGGCAAATGTAACCACAAAAAGTATTGTTCAAGTAGAAATTAGAATAAAGCTATGTCATTTGTAAGAAGATGGATGTAACTGAAGAGTGGGAGAAGTGAGAAGCATTCTGATATATGCTTGATAAACTTACATGTAAGAGAAATAACGATTTCTCTGGAAATAGTAGAAACTGAGGTGTATCTTGCAGAAGATCAAAATTCAAAGATGACTCGCAACAAGACAAGAAGTTCTTCATCTCCGCGGGCAGTCTTGCTTCCCTTTGTATTTAATTCTCTATAATCCGTTAGTTTCTTAAGGAGCAAACTTTGAATTACTTTTCAGTGTGTGAAAACTCTGGTATCTCTGGAATCAAAAAGCAATATGAGTTGATTCTGAGGTAAAACCAGGGGAGGGGAATTACCTTTATTCAAGCCAATCTCAAGAAGTAGCCTTATATAGTTATATAATACCTGTGGATTCTGTCTTGAAATTTCACCCACACTGCTCCCCACCACACACACTTCGCCCTGTCACTCTGAAGTTTTGATGACTGGATCAGCCAACATAAAGGCTCATTTCCCTTTTTCCCAAAGTAGTTATGTGATAGTAAAATTTCAAGTCCCATGCTGCCTGTAAGAAAAAGAGCAATACGGCCTGTTCCAACCATTAAAATCATGAAAACATCAGTGTCTTAGTGTTACAGAGGGAATAAAATAAAAGAGATACAGAAGAAGGAGAATTTGTTTTTTTCTTGTTCAATTTCAAAACAACTGAACATGGGCACAGTGGGAAATATAATAAAAATACATAAACAGTGTTGAGTCTTGATAGATTAAATTTTCAATGAACTGTCAACTATACCTGTTTAGGTTATTGTCTGTAAACTCCCTATTGTATTTTTTTCATTTTTGATGTCCCTTGATTTGATTGATTCTGAACTTTCCTTTTTAATTTTTGGACAGTGTACTTAAAAAAAACACTAAAATATATCAATAAAACTTAACTTTATGTTTGAACCATCCTAAGTAACTTCAAGAATTTAGAAAAACACCCAAACTCTCTAAGAATTTCCTCATCTATAACAGAAAGGACAGAGCACAGTAGTCATACATGGTTTTAGAGTGGAAAGTCACCTTCTTTGCACGTATTCAGTCACATATTAAAACTGTCATCTCCAGTGCTTCCCAGAACACTGAGGCATCATCACACTATCCACCCTGAAACCAAATCTACAATGACTGGCTCAGTGCTTGTTCATTTTCCACATCAGGACAGTGATTAGCTAAAGGAGGATCACAACTCACTATCCTCAAGCTACCTACGAGTGTCCTTCCCTGGCCTGCCTCTCTGCTACTAAGGAATGGCATCCATCTCCCCTGTCCTCTCACTCTAGAACTCAGAAAGTCTGCCCAAATATCTTGATTCAACATGGCATACACATATCTGTGTTCAATTCCAACCCAGTGTTTTTCTTTGTCTCTTTCTAATTCAGGGGTATGTAACTCCTTCATTCTATGTATGACTATATTTTAAATTGAATTTGAAATTTAGATTTTCTTTTTTTAATTTTTATTTATTTATTTTTACACTCCAGATTTTATTTCCCTCCTGGTCCACCCTTCTCCCCCTCTGAAAGTTCCACATCCCTTACATACCCTGCCAGTGGTTCCAGAAGGATGTCCCCCACCCCATATACCCCACTAGACCTCTAAACTTCCTGGAGCCTCCAGTCTCTTGAGGGTTAGGTGCATCTTCTCTGACTGAACCCAGACCTGGGGGTCCTCTACTGTATATGTATTGGGGGCCTCATCTCACCTGGTTGAGCCTGGTTGGCGATCCATTGTCTGAGAGATCTCAACAATGGGCAATGGTTGAGGTTGATTAAGACTGCTGGTTTTCTTAAATTTCAATTGTCACCTAATAAACTATCCCTTTCTGTGAAGTACCTTGTGACACATACACAGAAACACACACACATGTACAATCACACACTCACACACAAAGATTAAGTCAAAATAGTGAATATTTCTATCGTCAATAGTTATGACTCTTTATGATAAAAACTTACTGTCTTTCTAGTTTTTTTATAAAATATATGAGTAAACTTTCTTATTTTCTAATAACCAATAAGCTTCACTGTTTCTACAAAATCATACTTTTATTTTTCACATATTAATGAATTGCTCTTGCCACAACTAGCCTAGCATTGTACCATCTGACAGCGCATCTGTAACTTTTATAAGGTGAACGAGTATACATTGCCAAGTGTAATCCTAGGTTATCACACAAACACTAGATTCAGCAAAGATGATTAACAGTTCATGAAGGGATCAAGCTGCCAAGCGGATTCTACCATGACCAGAAGTCCAGAGACTTTAGCAGTTCCTCTTTTGTTTAGCTTAAGAGCTGCTGAGTAATAAGCCTGTAGCTAAAACCACCACGTTTAGTATAAAGTGGGAACATTTAGTAGCAGCTACATCACCTGTTTTGCATGCTTTGCTGGGAACAAGAGTACCGATACAAGATCAGAAATCTCAAAGTTCACCATTCAGGATGGTTAGTAAAGCGATCTTGGAATATTATTGCAATGGTCAAGACTATCTCAGTGATCATGAATAACATTCCAGAAAAGCGTAATGGTTGATGATAAAACATCATGTTTAAAATAAGAATTTGGGATATAACAATGGCTGTATCTTAATTTTCATGATGCAGTTGTTTTAGAGATGGTCTATAGCTACAGTTAGCAAAGTGTCAGGCTTCACACCCTCACAACTCTCCATAGAGTTTCTGTTGGCGGTCTTTTGTCATTTGGAGTCATATGAACTTGAAAGAAATAAGCTCAAATTTCATTTGCTCACGTTTAAATAAACTTTTCAATATTTTGAATTTCAAAATTTCAATCTAAGACTGAGATACCTTGATGTATCTTCAAAGATGCGTCATTGAGTTGAGTAGAATAAATGAGTAATAAGCTAAAATTTTAAATACTATACAAAATCTATGGTTATTATTTATACTTCTTCACAACCTGTGAAATGGGGGTAAGCTTGAAATAAAGTCTCTAGAAGAACCTCACTTTTCCATTCCTGTGAACAATATCTCAACTTTTACTTACTTTAGTCCTAATATAAATTAACCAAAGATAGTACACAAAATAGATATATTCCTGAAATAACTTCTTGATAAGTGGCCTAAGAAGATAGGTACAAGGGGTTGGGGATTTAGCTCAGTGGTAGGCGCTTGCCTAGGGCGCAAGGCCCTGGGTTGGTCCCCAGTTCGAAAAAAAGAACTAAAAAAAAAAAAAAAAAAAAAAGAGGTTTAGAAGATGGTACAATTACAAATTTGAGACGGAATGAAATAGAAATCAACCAACTTATTTGAAGATATGTAATTTGAAGTATATGAGAAAATGGAAATTTTTGTGTTAAATATCATTAAATAGGTACATAAATATAATAAATGGATTGTCAAATAGCTAATTGAATTATACATAGCCATTTAATGTACCTACCATGTGTCCCCAAAATATGACATGATTAAAATCAAGGTTTTCATTTATTAGAGTTCCCTGCTGAGAGCTCCCTTGCAATGTCTATCAAAACAAGTGAAGGATTCTTTTAGTCTTAAAATTCATCACTACATAGACTGCCCGGTTGTGTGCTTTCTTTGTGTGGTTTCATTTAGGCCATCACATTTCTGAGTGTGTAATGAAAATACACTGCCATAATCAGTCAGTCTCCACCTTTCTTACCTAAGAGGGTAAAAAAAATCTAAAAGATTGTTAGGATACAGTTTTGCTTAGGAAACAACAGCAACAGAAACAGGCATACATCGGTGTGCCTATGTGACATAGATTTCCAAAAAGCTCATGGTGTCAGGCTATAATAAAAAAATCTGTAGGAAATATTATTTTGCTGATGAAGTGCTATGCTTTGAAGGATATACTGAATTAAAAGATGCTCTGAATTAAAACTAACTTATTAGAGAGTAAGAACAGTGGATATGGGGAAGAAATGAGGAGGGTGAGAAACTGGAAGGAGTGAAGGGAGGGGAACCTGCATTCTGGATGAGAGAAGAATAAAGAAAAAGAATAAAGAAAAAGATTTTAAAATAAAAATTTAAAACACAATACCCTTTTAGCCTCTTTATGTTGTTCGGCTCAATCTATTTTCTGAGAATGAATTGAATCACTCACGTTCTGACTGGATCTCATACTAACTCCTGTAGCAGCCTGGTGCTCTTGTCGTAGTCCCTGCTAGTTTTCTTTGTTCCTGCCGAGCTCGTCACCTGTAATGCACACAGCGTTGTGACTTGCTAACTTGTTAATATCCCATACTAATAGTGTATAAATATGCAGTATTTTGTGAAATGAACGAGTAACTGAATAAATGAATTAGCAGGTGATAAGAAGTGACAGACAACTTGCGGCATAGGCAGAGAGGTTGAGGAATAAGTAGTTGATTCCCTTTGTTTTGGACAAATCGACCAACTCTATTGTCATAAACTAAACAAGCAAAACATTAAAACGACTTAGCCTGTTAAGTTTATTAAACATTTCCACGTTTGTTCTTCGAATTCGGTGTGTCAGTCAGATCTTTCTCTGTAACACATATCAAAAATGAGAATTTAGGGTAAAACAACATTTTTTTTTCTAATTCAAGAAATATTGAGCAAACTACAAAGCCTCTGCACAAAGGAAGAAGAGATCAATTGATGCTATTATCAGTGCACTTAAACATTGCTTCTAAAAATGAGACACTGATGAAAAGGAGTTTAAAAGCTGTTCCCTTAACACCATTCTAAAACAGTTGATGCTATTTCATTTTTTTTTCTACTCCAAGCTTTCAAAATACTCATGCTGAGACACTGAGATTCTATTTAGTTCGTGAAATTAGTGACATAAAGCTTCGGCTGCCACCCCTATTATCCAGCACGAAGATGCCAAAGCAGAATTGAAACGCTATTATATATATTGCATTAAATTGGTTCCCAGCAGGGCATCTTAATTAAGATGTGCTTATTACCTGGGTCCGGATTAAGTGGCATGGACTGTATCTTAGTCTTTAAAGTCAGACAGAAAACAGGGTTATCCAAGGCTCCGATTTACTAATGAAGGCTAATGGCCCATTGCCTTCATGGTACAATGGTGGTAGGGGACTTTTTAATACCCTAGCAGACAGCGTTTTAATTTAATGCTAAGAATGCAATAACCTTATTGCCCTTTCTTAAGTAAATACTTGTAGGACTTTGAGCATTGCCCTCCTAATGAGAAGTTTGAATCAGGCTTCCTTTGACTTTATGCTGTAGCAGTAATATGGTCCTACAGAACCTGGTAAAATGGCATTGTTCTCTGCATGAGCTCTTTATTATCCCCTCCCTCCTCAGTCACTCATGGTATATCCCTGTCTCTTCCCACAAGTTTTTTTTTTTAATTCCTACTTACAATCCCCAGTGGGGCTTGGGGGTGGAAGCTATGAGCAACAAAACTACTCACAGTGTTAAAGCAGAAGCAGCAATTTAATCCCTTGGGTTCAATGCCTGAGCAATTGAGTGCTGACGTTTGGATAACATTTTTATGCTGGATGTGATATATAACAGGATATAAATAGATACTTCAAACATATGGGCTACAATACAATTGTGTTGGTTTTGATATTCTCTATTTTTGTTTTCACGTTGCCATAAAGCCCTAACTCTCTTACCTAATGCCTCTCAGTGGTGAAGGAGGAGATGGAGTATCTTAGTTGACAAGGAAAAGTAGGTGTTAGTGGACAAACTTGCAAGACACTTGCTCACCCGGGTAGATAGATACTCTTTGGTGCATTCTCAGTGACCTGTAAGTAAAATCTTTCTAGACATCTGGGCTTTCTCACGCTTGGGTTCTTAGGAATGCCGTATCTGACTTAACTACGTAGTGGAGAGCAATGGTTCCAGGAAAACCGGCTTTTCTGAAAGAGCTAGCACAGTTATATAAATATTTGATGACCCAGTTACTGGTGCTGCAGTAATTACACAAGTTGTCATGGTGGTTCTCACTGTCAGTGATATCATTCCAGGTAAGAGCACTGTGCACTTGACTCACAGAGAAGGATAGAAACATAAACACGGCCCTGACACTTGGCAAACCAGTTTCTCTTGAGTTGTGCTCACTTGGCAACCAGGACATCAAGGAACCTGAGGAAGCACATGGTTTCGGCTCTCACTCAGCTACTGGAGTGTCAGAGAATATGTGGCAGTTAATGCTGTGCAGCGCTGTTCCCATTTGCTTGTATTACACTATATAAGACTTGGAGCATGGCGTGAAGTAATTTAGCAACTGGAATAACAGATATTTGGGGAGAAACTAATTTTAAAGGAGAGCGGATCACAGACACTTACGTTGTTCATAAAAATGTTGCCTTATCATGTAATACAGTGCTGAAGATCAAGAAATGGGTGGAGGAAAAATGGTTTGTGGGGAAATGTCCTTCAGTTCCAATGGCACAGAGTCTGTCTTTCATGATAATGAAAGATGTTTGCTCCAAATGCTAAGAGGAGCATTTAAAATGAATCCCTTCAACGTTCCCTAGTGTTCAAGAACAGGGCAGCTGGACTGGCCCGTTTGTCTTTTAACAAACTCAGCTTCACCATCTGTATCCCAGTATTCTCCTTTGCCTGGTCACCTTCTCCTCTGCCTGGTCACTAATAAAACAGTGTGTAAAATACTGCCAGCAATGTATCAAATACATGCATCATAATGCCAAGACTTGGAAAATGACCAAGGCTGCGTGTAAACTGGTTACGATGCAGGCGTATTTCTCTTCCCTAGACAATGCATCCAGGTGAATCTCAGGCACCAGGCTTCCCATCGTACCCACATTATCAAGAGTGTCTGTCGGGAGAGAGGTTTGTCTTGGGGTGCTTTGCATTCATTGGCTATGCAATTTGCTCTTCAGCGTTAGGCATCCACCCCACTCACAGGTGACACTTGTCACTGTCAGGATCTACTCAGACTAGACAGAACTGTGACACTGATGGAATCCTACGTATCCTGCCCTGAGTTGAGTATAGGACTGAGAACTGGAAAAATCCACACTTCCTTTCCTGCCAATCTTATGCTCTTTCCCCCCCCCCTCTTTTTGCCCTGCAGAGATGCATGTATTTTAGAATTTGATGAATCCTTAGAGTATAAAACTTTCACGTGCTATGTTCTAAAAATGTTTTCAACGCACTAATCCTCATACTCCAATTAGTACCCTGATTCATGTCCTAATCATCAATGACCTTGATAACTCATTGAGTAGCCTTTCTCTTGATTTTTATATTTGCCTGATAACAATTTTTTCTGTCAATAAATAGCCACCATTAAAAGAAAGTTAAAACATGTTCAGACTACGATCCAATGTAGAGTAAAATGAACATACATTTAAAAATTTTTAAATGATTGATATGATGCATCAGTATAAAGTACGTCTTTCGCTTTCAGTGTAGTAAGTAAAAAGACACAAGAAACAACAAAGATTTGGCTGGATTTATTTGATTTTTATTTTGTTCGTTGAGTTATCTAACTAACTGAGGACAAGCTATATCTCTCATATATGCTCTTGGGCATCATAGACTGTGCATTAACTTCAAGATTGGGTCTTGTCACACCTTTATGTTTTCAAAAAGACTTCTCTATGACGAGACAGTACTATAATACCAAAACCTAGACAAAATTACAAGCCAATTAAAAGTATAAGAGGATTTCTTTGTGAGGTATTCCATTATAGGTTTAGCAATGGGAGGTCCACACAAATTATCAGCACAGTTGTAGAAGAGGTGAATCACTTAAAATACTAAAAACTCACATTAGCAAATTGCTACTCAGAAAAGGCATATTCTAAGGAAAAATGTAAATCTATATAAGGAGCTTTTTCTGTTTTTTTACAACTGTGTAAGTGCCCTACATTCTGAAAAATCCACACATCTGCATTATTATTACTTAATGCCCATCTTCTTGTGTTTGTCTTCACTCTGAAATTACACCCACAATACACGGATGCACTGTATACTCCAGTCATTTTTTTCTTTGAGATATAAACCCCAGGTAAGAGTCTGAAATGATAGCCAGACAGGCCTTTCTCTCACACTTAACTCAGAACTGTCGTCTCTTTCAAATTCAGATAGAGAAGAGGGTTTGGTATTTTAATTCCGAGTAGAATGCCACACTTCTCCCGACTGAGTTTCTGGCTCTACAGGAGATACCAAGTATAAGTCAGTGGGAGGGAATGATGGCTTGGACATGAATCTGAGCAGTCTATCCATCTTCTCAGGAGTTTATATGGAGGAATCTCTTGTTCATTCAGATTATACACACTCAAGATTTGTTCGTGCCTTCACAGAATTTTGAAATGGAAGATCTAGGATTGGGTGATATTTATGTGTAATTCATAAGGCTCCTTTTATGTAAGTCATTTTTTTTCTCCACTTCATTTAGGTTCTTTCAATCAATATACCTTACTGGTTGCATGGAGAGCAAATGCCTCAACTTTGGATTGTACACTTCATTTCCTATATCTAGGATTTTTTTTATGAACAACATCTTTCTGGGGCCCATTAATTCCACTTTTGACACCTTAAAATAAGATAAAAAGTCAGGAAGTTAGTAGTTCCTGCCTAGTCATCCAGTCTTTGAGATGATTGATAGGGCAGAGCTGTTCTCAAGTGCCAGGCAGAGATCAGGTTTGTGCTCCAAAATCAGAGATTGAAAGGGAGAAAGGTGTTTATGATTCATGGGACAGGATGGTAGGTGTTTGGATGAGTATTTGGACATGGTATATGTGGAGGCAAGTGGAATAGGGAGAGATTGTGAAAACATTTAAGGACCAACAGCCTTGAAGATCATTAGACATTTTTAGTTACATGAAAAAAAAAGTATTGATAATATCACAAGACTTTTGTTAATTAAAATAGAATTTATAATCTTACTTGTAAGTTAGAATACACACACACACACACACACACACACACACATATATATATATATATATATATATATATATATATATATATATATATTTTTACCAGGAGAGCCACATGTAGAGATCACTGAACATTAATAGTTGTCTGTGTATCCTGTTAGTGTGTGACTGATATGCTCACCTTTTACTATTCAGTTACTCTGAAGGTTTCATAGTAAGATATACCCAGTTTTATATATTACTTTCAGGGATTATTCTTTTATTTTCATAGTCAACATCCTGCACAAAAAATCAAATTGAAATATAATACACTTGACAATGGGGCAAGATTAAGCATTTAGGAACACAACCAAAGTGTAGAAAAATGTAAAATACAATAGTCTTGGAAATGGTTCATTGAGCAGCAGAGACTGTGATCCCTGGAAGGAGATTGTATGATGCAAATTTGGACAGAGAATGTTTATTGAAAAATACATTCAGGGATAAGTTATTGTGGGGGATTCGGCAAAGAGAAAAGTAGACAGAAGATTACATTGCTGGAAACATTCAGGTTTCTCTGAAGTCGAAGTAATTCTTTAGACAGGCTCAAATGTAAACTGATTCTTCAGAGACGTTTTACCTCTTCATTAACTAAGTACCACTGTGCCAGATAAATTGACCCATGATAAATATAGACTTGAATAAGTCAAAAACAGTATCGTTATCAGATGGGAAATAGAAGCCTGTGTGCCAAGCAGGGATGGTTCCAACTCTCTTCGTAGACTTGGAGACATAGCAAAGAGGAACATCGGAATATATTAAGAATATTAGTTTCACCAGCTTGCAATCCCACCAACAGTGGAGGAGTGTTGCTATTTATCCTCATCCTCGCCAGCATCTGATGACACCTGCGATTTTTTTTTCTTTTTTCTTTTTTTCAGAGCTGGGGACCGAACCCAGGGTAGAGCTAGGCAAGTGCTCTACCACTGAGCTAAATCCCCAACCCCTACACCTGCGATATTTATTTCAGCCATTTTTAGTAGATGGGAAGTGGAATCTCAGGACTGTTTTAATTTGCATTTCTCTGATGACTAAGGATGCTGAACATTTCTTTAGGTGTTTTGCAGCCATTCAATACTCCTCAGTTGAGAATTCTTTGTTTAGCTCTGTACCCCATATTTAATAGGGTTACTTGGTTCTCTAGACTTCTTGAGTTCTTTTTATATATTGGATATCAGGCCTCTATCAGACCTAGGATTGGTAAAGATCTTTTCCCAATAAGTTGGTTGCTATTTTTTGTCCTATCGACAGTGTCTTTTGCCTTTCCAGAAGCTTTGCAATTTTATGAGGTTCCATTTATCTATTGTTGATCTTAGAGCATAAGCCACTGGTATTTTGTTCAGGAAAATTTTGCCAGAGCCAAAGTGTTTGAGGCTCTTCCCCACTTTCTCTTCTATTAGTTTCAGTGTATCTGGTTTTATGTGGAGGTTCATGATCCACATGGATTTGAGCTTTGTACAAGGCGATATGTAACCCCATGAGAAGAATAGCAATATCAACCAACCAGAACCACCCAGAGCTCCCAGGGACTAAACCACCATCCCAAGGGTACACAGGGATGTACATATGCCTCTAGCCACATATGTAGCAGAGGATGGCCTTGTCGGGTATCACTGGGAGGTGAAGCCCTTGGTTCTGTCAAGGCTCAATGCCACAGTGTAAGGAATATCAGAGAGAGGAGGTAGGAGGGAGTGGGTGGGTGGGTGGAGGACAATCCTCATAGGGGGAGGTAACAGATTTCTGGAGGGGAAACCAGGAAAGGGGATAACATTTGGAATGTAAATAAAAGATATCCAATTAAAAAAGGAAAAACAATTGAAATTGACAATTACCAAAAATATAAACAATGGATTGATTTGCATTCTTCTACATGCTGACCACCAGGTAAACCAGCACTATTTGATGAAAATGCTGTCTTTTTTTCTACTGGATGGTTTTAGCTCCTTTGTCAAAGATCAAGTGACCATAGGTATGTAGGCTCATTTCTGGAACTTCAATTCTATTCCACTGATCTACTTGCCTGCATTTGTACAAATATCATACAGTTTTTAATCACTATTGTTCTATAATACAACTTGAGGTTAGGGATGGCGATTCCCCCAGAAGTTCCTTTTTGTTGAGAATAGATTTTGTTATCCTGGGTTTTTGTTATTCCAAATGAATTTACAAATTGCTCTTTCTAACTCAATGAACAATTGAGTTGGAATTTTGATGGGGATTTCATTGAATCTATAGATTGCCTTCACCAAGATGCCAATCCATTAGCATGGGACATCTTTCCATCTTCTGAGATCTTCCTTGATTTCTTTCTTCAAAGTCTTGAAGTTCTGGTCACAGAGATCTTTCACTTGCTTGGAGTCAAACCTAGGTATTTTATATTACTTGTGACTATTGTGAAGAGTGTTGTTTCCCAGCCTGGAAATCAGTCTGGCAGTTCATCAGAAAACTGGACACAGTACTGAGGACCCAGTTATAGCACTCCAGGAAATATACCCAAAAGATATTCCAACACGCTCTACTTTGTTCATGGCACCCCTATTTATAATAGCCAGAAGCTGGAGAGAACTCCGATGTCCTTCAACAGAGGAATGGATACAGAGAATGTGGCACATTTACACAATGAAGTACTACTTAGTCATTAAGAACTATGACTTCATGAAATTTTTAGGTAAATGGATGGAACTAGAAAATATCAACCTGGTTGAGGTAACCCAATAATAAAAAAAAAAAAAAATATGGTATGCACTCACTGAGAAGTGGCTATTAGTCCAAAAGCTCGAATTACCCAAGATACAATCCACAGACCACATGAAGCTCAAGAAGAAGGACAACCAAACTGGATGCTTCAGTCCTTCTTAGAAGGGGGACAAAAATATTCATAGGAGGATATTTGGAGACAACATATAGAGCAGAGACTGAAGGAAAGGCCGTACAAAGACTCCCCCATCTAGGGATCCTTATACAGCCATCAAACCCAGATGCAAAGAAGTGCATGATGACAGGAGCCTGATATAGCTGTCTCCTGGGAGGCTT
Source organism: Rattus rattus (assembly GCF_011064425.1). Classification (NCBI taxonomy): domain Eukaryota; kingdom Metazoa; phylum Chordata; class Mammalia; order Rodentia; family Muridae; genus Rattus; species Rattus rattus. The sequence goes on along the minus strand of NC_046170.1, from coordinate 8,127,838 downwards.
TGCCAGAAGCTGACAAATACAGAGGTGGATGTTTGTAGCCAAGCATTGGGCTGAGAACAGGGTTCCCAATGGAGGAGTTAGAGAAATGACTGAAGGAGCTGAAGGGATTTGAAACCCCACAGGAAGTACAACAATACCAACCAACCAGCCATCCCAGAGCTCCCAGGGACTAAATTCCCAACCAAAGAGTAAACATGGAGCAACCCATGTCTCCAGGTTCATATGTAGCAAAGGATAGCCTTGTAGGGCATCAGTTGGAGGAGAGGCCCTTGGGCCTGTGAACTTGGATTTGAACTTTGGTCCTCTGGAAGCACTGTGAGTACTCTTATCTACTTCTGTGTCTCTTTAGCCCCCTATGAATACATTATTGAAGTGGAAACTGACAGGTAGTTTTGAGGAGATAAATCAGTTGGTAAAATGCGTATTGAACAATCTGGAGAACTGGAGTTCAGATCCCCGTCACTCACGAATAAAGACAGGTTGGATAGTAGGCACTTGTAACCTCAACCAGCACTAGGTAGGCTGGTGAATGTAGATCTTAAGGTTTTCTGGCCATCCAACCTAGCAAAATTGATGAGAGTCATTTCAAGGAGAGACCCTACCTTAAAAAAATGTAGAACACCATAAAAAGTACTGAACACTAACCACCCTCTTCCATACGCATCCATACACACAGAAAATGCAGACGTGTGCAGCTACTTCAATACATGAGTATATTATGTACAGACCAAATTTGAGTATGGCTGTCTATCTTCTCAAATGCTTGCCTTTTGCTAATTATGAAAATTCCAAGTTTTCTAGCTTTATTAAAAGAAATGTTACATTATCATTATTCCCATCTATTCTTCAATGCAATAGAACTAAGGATTTATGTGTTCTTAGAAAACTAAGTATACATTCATCTACCTATTCCCATTTTAAAATGGTGAATAACTGAGCATGCCAGAATTTGTTCTATCAGGATCTGATGAGTCTAGGTCTGAACTAAGAGGGAAAGCACTGTTGGATTCTTTATCCAGGTGACAAGCAACGACCTAAAAAAGACTACATCATGACTATAAGCTTTTGTTTTATCAATTTTCATAGTGATATGTTAAGACAAAAGTGGATGTTGATTTTATAACACAATGTTTAAGTAGTGAGAAGGACTGATGCTTCTTTGAGTATGAAATGATTCCAGCTTATCCAGACAGCATACATAGGTAGTGACACAGAATGTTTTAGAAGATCCTTCTGAGTAGCTCTGTTCACAATTAGGACCAGATAATACTGTATCATGGGGTCCATGATCTGTAAGGTCAGGCATTAAGCAGTACCCATCAAGTCACTGGAAGCTAACCATCCCCAGGATTCATGGCTAACAACGATGTCTCTAAGTATAGTATACTGTATACTACACATTGTACACAGATGCCCAAATTCCTCTACACTATATAAATTTTACTGTTTCCTTTACATTATTATTTGAATGTATTTTTTCTGAATGTAATGATTTCAGAGCTATAACCTGGATAATCTCAGGCAAATGGCTCAAGCTGGGTACACTTATCAGACCCCACTGTGTATTATCATGTGGAGGGAAATAATATGCAACAGAATTGTCTAGGAAGAGTTTTCTCTATCATGTGAAACTAAATTCTAATTTCTTCAAGACAATTCTATGGTGATAAACTGCAATAAAAATGTGAATTCATTATATTTTTTAAACAAATCTGATAAAAGATGTTTCACTAAAACTTGACCATATATGAAATGGATTTTTTTCTGGTAATAAGACCATGAAATTAATCTAAGCCAAATGGAAAAACATTTGAAAATTCTTAAGAGAATAGTCTTAACAAATAAGTTCACTCAAATACCACATGTGCAACATAAAATTAAATGTCTAGTGACTTATAATTACATTTTCAGTTGCTGTCTCAAAAATATACTTGCATATTTATCCGATCTTCTCATTTGTTTCAGTAAATTAAGATTGACTCCAGGGCGCAAAGCTAGCACTGTGCTCTCGATGTGCAGACATTCTAAATATAGTAATGCAAGCTAATTGAAAAGTTACTAGTGAGAGAAAAGCTAGGTTAAGTATTATTCCTCCTTTCAAAAATTGATTACTGCACGCATGTATATTTGGATCCTACTATGGGCTAGACACCTGTTAAGTTTGATGGGACAAAATTCATCAATACTCTGCAGTGATATAAGACTTGAGGGACATGGGTTGATTACCAGTTGATGCACATGACATAAATAGTTGTCATCACCTTCACCATCGTCCTCATCACCAAATGCTGACTGTGACACCTTAGGCTCAGTGTGTGTGCATTCATTTAGCTGACCAGTCACATTATGTGTTCTGTGAACAATGTAAGGGCCTTTAAGAGATAGAGTCAGGCAGTCAGAAGGCCACTCACTCTTTATGGCTCTTTGTTATTTTACCTACCCCTCCCTCTAGTTTGGTTAGATCTGCTTTGTGTCTGCCGCCATGTGAGCAAGCATCAACCTGATCCTCCAGGCATCGCAGGCATCTTTTTATCACTACCAATTACCCATAATAATGCCTTGTGACACACCAAAACCACAAAGCAAAAAAAGAAAAAAAAAACAGCCTTTACTCCCTTAGAAACTTGGTCAAAATAATGCAAAAGAAACCAATAAAATAGACACTGAGTTTTTCCTGTACTAAATTATATAGAAATAGCACATGAGATCTGATTTGTTTTATATGTTTAAGAGAACGCATGGTGATCTATAAATACAGAGGCAGAAATTACATTCTAACTCTGGACATTATGTCCTTAACTGTCATTCTAATCTCTGGCAAAATGCTTTTCCTCTATAACTGCTATTTAGTTCATATATGGACAAGTGTGTGATTTATTCTTTCTCAAATAGCATAGCAGTATGTTGCATTGTATAGTATTTTTAGATTTTATAAAAAATAGCCTTTATTTCCATATTTCATATTGTTCTCAGATGGCATTTCATGTAAATGCAAAATAAGGCATCCTGAGAAGCATTATTAATCTAAAAAAAAAAGAAAGAAAAGGTCCAAAGGAAAAACATTTTCAAGGTCACAGAACTGGCAACTACAAAATTTAGATTTGGAAGCCTGACACCTGATTCCAAGAGCTGACTTTATTAAGTATCTCTCACAAGAGAGCGTGGTGCTGGTGAAATATAGCCCCAAACAAACTCATGTTTGCAATGATATACTTCTCTGCTTCATAAAATGCTTGTAGCACTCATGGACACGGCAGTGAACAACAGGCAATGGGAGACATCCAAGAACACTTACCAAAACCTTGCAGTCCACTGTCCCTTGTGAATAAGGGAATCACATGCCAAAGGAATGAAATACCTGCAAACATTCTCATGGGACATCCTTCCTCTTCTTACCTTAGTAAATTTCAAGGCCTTAGAAAATCTATTTGTTCCACAGGCTTTGTTCTCTTATAAATATGTTGCTTTAAATATTTTGAAGGGTCATTTACAAGCTTTGTACATGCTACAGGCTGTTATTTTATTTTTATCTTCACAATGCTGAAGAGAGGGGGACATGTCTTTCTTTGTGGTCCATGAGGTTATAGTTCATGGGATAACTCTTATGGACAGGTAATTAAATATAAGAGTGTTTCTTCATGCCTCATCCCAGGAACATTATAGGCACATTCTAAGTTCAGCTAGCATCAACTACACTGAAATGAAGCAGAATTCATGTAACACAGCATATAAATTTACATAGCTTATATTTGATCAATTATTTTTGCTTCTCAATAAAACTAAGATATTGGTCAGAAAAGCCTATTTTTCCATTATAATGGATATTCTCTTTTATGGAAATATCTCTTATGTAGACCATTCTTCAATCCTAAATCATGTAATCACTAAGTAAGAGGGTAACCAATCCCCTTGTCTAGAGAAGCTACAGAGTGTACGCTTATGTATCCTTTACTTTCAAGATCTGATTCTAATGGTATCTGGTTATGCTATTGACGTCCATACTGTTGTCTTATTAGAAATGGGTTGGAAAACCAACTTCTGAGATTTTCAAGGAAAGAAAACTTGAAGCTCTCTACTTTGTGGCTTCTGTAGATTCAAAACAGGCAACCACCATCACATTTCTCCTGTGTTTCTAGTTCTGTTCTGCACATGGCACCATATGCTCAATTTTCTAAACTGTCTTATTAAGTTAAGGTATTATAGATTAAATGCAAAGAATAGTAATTACTATTTGAGCCCTTAGAAGGAAATACTAAATGTGCTTTGTGTTTTAACAAATGAAAGAGAATGATTATATTGACAACAATATTTCAGAATACAGGGAGGAAAAGAAAGTCTTCATGTCTCTCACTGCATTATTTTTCTTCTCTTGTTGTAGCATTCCAGTCCTTCTGTCAACCTCTGTTGAAGTGTCTGTCCCCGTCAATTATCCGTCATTGCTTAATGCCATTCTTAAAAAGACTTACAAACTTTCTGAGTGACACTGTAACTTCAATCAATATGCAATCCTGCCACAGTGGAAATTATTTTTGAAAATCTCTGCATCCTTCCTAGACTCTTGAGATCTTAATTGCCTAGAGTGTCACTCGAGCTCCACAAGTTCTGCATGTGGTTTTATTTGAAAGGAGCCTGTGTGAGCATAAGGTGCTTTTCATTCAAAAGACAGTAATACAAGTTGTAAAGCCTCGTCAGGCACACAGTGTGGGACATTGTGGTATGCTAGAAGATGGTCTAGCCTTACTGTGAGCTGTGATACAGAATCTCGCAGTATTTACTGAACAGAGTCTAAAAGCAAATATATTTATCCTCACGAATTTGACTTCTACAAGCCCTGAAAAACCAGGCAGGTTCATATCAACAATGGAAATGCTGACTTGAAAATTTCAATACTGAAACTCTTACTGTTTATCTTGCAAGAGATTCAGATGATTAAGTGGAAGTGAACTTCTTGGATCAGACATTGAAAGCATTTGATCAATGTCCTCTGTGGGTCTCTGTCTCTGGAAAATAAAATTAAAGTGTGTGGTCTTTTTCCTGATAAACTTCATGATAGGATACCTGTGTACAATATTAGCATGGAAAAGGAATCCAGGCTCTGATATCCTAATTAAAAATATTCTGTTGTAGTCTGCAGGGGTGATATTTTGATTTTTCTTTCTGACTGGCTCTGTCATTCATGGTTCCTTTTTTTTTCCACTGGCTATTCCACCTGTTATTTCATCCCTCCACCTATCTCTGCCTGAACCCTACTTCCCTGCCCTCTCCCTTTCCTCCATTTATATGTGAGTCTTTAAACAGAAGGAGAACATTGACAAGGTATCATGATGTCCACTTCCTAGTGCTAGAGAGTGGCAACGACTTTTTAAAGACACTGTTGAAGGAATATATCATGTGAATCCTAAGTGTTTATCACCACACTACTGTTGTCAACAAAGACCTGACATGATATATAGGTTCATGTTTACATTTTCCCTAAAAGTTGAGTCAGAGTAGTGTAGAATTTACCCAAGTTTATTCAGCAAGAGAATTGGGAGCTAGGATGTCAGTCCTTTCAGTGCTCAGTCTGCAGCAAGTTTCTCTGTCTGCAGCAGCAGCACTGCACAGCTATACTATCCATTTCTTTATGAAATGACGCTAAGCCTGCACTTCTGTTTCCCTCTTAGGGAAGGGCTGACTCCATATCTAATAGCTGCTATTAACATTCTCATACAAGGTCCTTTTAAAATGTAGGAGTAGCTTTGAGATTAATTTCTTTTAAAGCAAAGTTGAACCAGCTTTTCTATTGATGCTATGAAGAGGAAAATAGTCTTGCCCAAGGTCGATAAAGAATTGAAAAGTGAGGTTAATAATAAAAGCATCATTAGAAGCAGTTTCAGTGGTGATATGTCATGTTCGAACCTATAAAATAAATAGCAATTATCATATTAGAAAAATGAGTCTCAGAGAATGGGAACTATTGCTGACAACTCCATCTACGCTTTTCTCTCTTCTGGCTTGCTCACTTTGTGTCTCTTGTTGAATAAATCAATCTTGGTCCTTCCCAGCCCTGTGCTTAAAATAAAAGCTGTATTTTTCTGTGAAACTCAATAACTGGAAATAAATCCATGCCATTAGAAAAGATTATCCCTATATATTGCCTTAACATGGTAGCAAATGTTTTCTCTATTACACTTTGTACATGAAAATAATTATTTGCTCATTTCTATGATATCTGAAATAATAAACTTGCAACAATAGTATTTGATAATAGCTATGGCATTTTATATATGCACTATTTTATGTTATCATTATGTTATTTATACATTTTTATGATCTTTTAAATTATTGATAGTCTTACAAGTTAGTTATCATTATTGCCATTTTAACATATCGCAGTGGGAGTTTGAGAAGGCATCATAAAGTTCAGCTCCATGGCACTAGAGAATGGCAAAGGCAGTAGTTGTGACGCATTTTTGAAAGGATATTTTATTTTAATCCTTAAGTGTTTATTACCACCCTACTGTTGTCAACAGAATATCCAAATATAAATGATGACACCAGAGGCAGAAGTTTGTCATATATCTTTCCAAAGCTCTTTTGAAGATAACAGTCTTGAATTTTCATTGTCATATATATGTATGTATATTTCAATGTAGCAATTATATTTAAGTCATTTCTGAGTCATTTATGTCAGGTATACATTTAAGACTGATAGTTGTGTGCATTAGGATTCTTGCTTTTACATCAGAAGTGAGATGTAATGCTGTATTCTAACTGAACTATTTGTATTATTCTCTGTCATGTAGAGTCAACGTCTCTGACCAAGTCTTTCTCCTCTGGATACATTAGACATCACTGTTCAACCCCATGCAATTTTCTTCTCTAATATGAAATCACAAACATCTCTGTGTCTCTACATATGTGTCCATGGTGATAAGATGATTTGTAAACAATCAGTGCAAGATGATTAGTAGGACATAAAAGCAAGTTTACCAAATAAATGCAATCACTTCTCCTGGGTAAATAAGAGAGGGTGAAAGGGAAATCTGGTTACTGGACACATCTTATGTAATGCATATATCTATTTTTTATTTATAGATATCAAAGGCTTTGTGTTTACCTAAGAAAACCTTGAAGGCACTAAAGCAATCAAATTTAGAATACTTGAAGAGGAAGCTTTTCAAAAGAGTACTGAAGAATTGTCACATCTGAAGCACTAGTCCTCAAAGTATAAACCCAGACAACAGCAGCTGCATTCCATTTGTAACTGTTCCATCCAAAATGTCTTATTGCATTAAAGATGTACTAAGTCGGAGACTCTGGGATCTGGGCCAAAATCACACTTATTTAATACTGACAGGTAATACACATGCACATATCCAAGAACAAAATTTTGGTTTCAATGCTTTTCACACGCACACATACTCTAATTCACGTGAGGATTAATGACTATTAGAAAGAGTTTCCAGGCGTTGATTGATTGAACGGTTGATTTTGCTTCACTGTCATGTGTTCCTCAGTGAATTTAATGAGCAGAGTCGAGACCTAAATGATCCAGGTGTTGGCACTAAGACTTCTGTGGAGTAGTATTCAAATTCAAATTATGTCTTGAATTTTCATTAAATCTGAATGTCTCTCAGACTCTACTCTATTCGTTTGTTTGTTTATATAAGTTATTCTTTAAAATTTCTCTCAGTTGTGGTCATGATTGCCTTTTATCCTTGCACTTGGGAGGCAGAGGCAGACAGATTTCTGAAAGTTCATAGCCAGTCTAATGTAATCCTGGACATCCAGAGCTGTTACACAGAGAAACCATGTCTCCAAAAAACAAAAACAAACACAGAAAAAAGTTAATGCTCAGGTTTGAGTTTTACCTTAGGTAAAAAAAAAATATGTTTTGCATGAACATTTGGGAGACAGGAGTCAGGTGCTATCCTTCATGTTCAGAGGAGGAAACTGAGGCATGGGCATGGTATATAATTTTTGGAAACACTCATAGCTAAGATGATCTCTGATTACTCATCTTAGGAGACTGTGTTCTTTGACCACAAACTGAACCCACAGCAGGCACACAACTCTCTTTGGTTGTTTTCTTCTTCCTCGAAACTTAAAGGTTCATTTCTATAATGACATTTCTATAATGACACTCTTGCCCATTACAGCAGAGTGACATCAGGCTCATTCCTTTAGTACTAATTTTTAGAAGTTTGACATACTGTTTTTCAGGAAGAGAGTAGTCTTTTTAAAAGGTTTTGTTGTCTTTGAATTATTCCATGTGTGCATGTGGGGGAATTTTCAAGTACGTGCGTGCCATGGTGTGCATATGGAGGTCAGAGTTCAATCTTGTAGGAGTCAGTCTTTTTTTTCCACCTTGTGGGTCCCAGGGGTCAAACACAGGTCATCTGGCTTATTGACAAGGGTCCTTACCCACTGGTCAATCTTTTCTATCCACGGGACGAATTTTCTCTTTGAAGAACGACAATAGAGGACAGAGAATGTTGTTTTATGCAACCAAACATAATGTTTCTAGATTTCATGTTTAGGCTAAGGTAAAAGCTTGGTTGGAGTCAGTTCATTGTATTTTGCCTTCTATATTGACTGGTTTCTCACCCCCATACAAGTGTTTATTTATGTTTATTTTCTTACAGAGAACATCACAGAAAGTTAGAGCTCTGAAACAGCTTTAACATGAGCAGCAGTATGTAATTCTATTTGAAAACCAATCTGGTTTTGATAACACTTCTTACTATCCCATTGATAGAAATAACCACAGCACGGGGAAGTATTTTCTTCTTTGCCCCAGTGGACCCTTTTATATGTGATCTAAAGGTGACTTTGGTACTTTCTCACTGAAGGACTAGATCCGGCCTTCAAAAGAATTATTTTGAGTAGTATTTGAAAGAGCCTAGAAAAAAAAAAGAAACTATATATTCGTATGAAAAATAATCATGAATTATTGAGTGTTTACAGCATTCTGTGTGCCCCTCCATGCATTTGCTACACAAATCTAACCTGATCCTCACAAACCACTATAAGGAATGACTCTTGTTATTTCCATATACCTTAAGTCAACTAATTTCCCGATGGCTTTTGAGTGATTAAAAGCATGAAACTAGGAACTTTGCCTTCAAATGTGAGCTAGAGGGCTCCTTGCAGATGTCATGGTTTAGAGTTAAAATGAACCAGGAACAGTGAGAATGAAAATCTGGTTCAACCTGACTTAGTCTGCCAGGCTGGATCACGGGTCTCAAGAGTCTGGTGCCAGGTGGCTTATTGTCAGCATACTTAAACATAATAAAAGTCATGGAAAAGTTTCCAGGTGACAGTCATTTGAATTCCAGGTGTACAATGCAGCATAAGGTGTGTCTACATAGAAACTCCTTTCCCTTTACAAAGTATGTGTGACCTTGAAGATGACTTTTATAGCATAGTACCTAGCATCTGGTGTGGCCTCTGACTGACACAACACTGAGATCAGAAGACTTAGAAGGAACATGGTCATACCACCCCTAAGGACCGGTTCTATTAACAGGGATTGAAAGTTCACACTCTAGGAAGGGAGAGTTTGGGATAAACCTTCTGGGAGGATTTGGGTGAGATCTGACTCTACAGATAGCAGAAGGTGAGTGAGGTCTGCCTTTAGAGTGAGCAGGATGTCCTAAGTTAAATGTAGCTGTTTTATCCCCTCCACTGAGCTGACACCCCTGCATAAAACATCCCTGGTTTCCCTAACAATCTGTGAGTGAGTACAAGGCTCTTTGTGACCCTAACGCTGAGCGTTTAGACTCTGCACTATTGAATCCTGTTGTCTACAGACTTTTGTGCGATTCTCCTGTTTCCCTTCACTTACTTAGCAAAACTACGCATCCTGAGGTGCAACTGATGAACGTGCTGGGATTATTCAGAGGATTTGCATGATTATTTCACATCTTCAAGAAACTCATTGGATTTAATGTATTTAGAATTTTCCTCCTATCTCACTGCAGCCAAAGCATAAGTTATAGTTGATGATGAATACATTTGTAAAATTAACGTGTATGTATGTACAAGGAGCAAGGAGAAATCCTACATGAACTGAGCCAAGCTGGGAATAGCAGACATAATCATTTTCCTCTGAAATATTTGCTAATAAGTGGTTTCAGCACAGACTTTGTCCCTCCAGAATCACTGGGCTTCTGTTTCTCAACAATGGAATCCCTAACATATTTATAAGTTAGAAATACAAATTGCCTTTCCCTCTTTATTTATGGTAAGGCGCTATGGTTTAATGAGCCTCATGACTTTGGTGGTTCCCTGCTTCTGCAACCAGGAAGGGAGATTCAATCAGAGGATGAAGGGACTGCCCCAGCCGGCGATGGCTCAAGTTGTAACATTAGGGGTTCTCGAACCCAGAGCCCAGGGGGCTGTTCAGTGGAGGCGGTGCTGGCCCGGAAGAAGCACCGTAGGCGGCCATCAAAACGCAAGCGGCACTGGCGGCCATACTTGGAGCTGAGCTGGGCTGAGAAGCAACAGCGGGATGAGAGGCAGAGCCAGAGGGCCTCTCGGGTCCGCCAGGAGATGTTTGCCAAAGGCCAGCCTCTGGCACCCTACAACACCACCCAGTTCCTTATGAATGACCGTGACCTGGAGGAGCCTAACCTCGATGTGCTCCATGGGCCCTCCCACGCGGACTCCGGTGGGGAGAATGAAGCAGGGGACAGTGATGGGCTAGGGCGAGCGCATGGGGAATTTCAGCAGAGGGACTTCTCAGAGGCCTATGAGCGGTACCACACTGAGAGCCTTCAGGGCTGCAGCAAGGAGGAGCTGGTGTGAGACTACCTGGATCTAGAGATCCGGTGTGATTTAGAGATCAGTCTGTCTCAGGCTGAGCAGGAAACTCGGAGGAGGGTTCGGCAGCTGCAGGGACGCCCCAGCAGGCAACCCTGCCAACCGGTGTAAGAGCTGAGGTGGAGAGGCTCCAAACTGAAAACCAACAACTTAGGCAGGAGAACGAGATGTGGAACCGACTGTGACCAGGGGAAGACAACCACAGAAGAGAACCCTCGGCCCAAGGACGAGGGCCCACTTCAGACCCACTCAGGCCAGCTGGGTCACAGGGAGGCAGGTGACAGATGAAAGCTACTCCCAGCATACCTGTCTCCACTGAGAACTGCTAAGACAAGCTCAGAGTTTCCTCTGCCATTTTCACTGTTGGGTCTTTAATGTCATCTTACTTTTTACAGAGCAGTTAAATGGCCTTGTGAGAAAAATAAATAAGTATGGTTCTCCAAAATGAGTACACTGCACAATTTACCCCCAAGGATGATGCTAAGAGGTGAGTTTCTTAATTATTATCTGAATAAAGACAATATTATATATGCAAAAGTGGGTTGGAGAAAGGCTAGAAGCCCTCAATCCTACACTGAAAACTATAAGAAATGTTGAGCGTTGGAGAAATAATCTTTGCCTGTTATCGGTTATCCAATACCAGAGTCAGCTCAGAAAACATATATTCCAGTAACATTCTGCCAACTAAACAGGTTGTATCACTATTTCAGGTAACAATAATTAATGAAAAACTAATCCATATAATTGAAAGTGATTAAGGGGGTATATTTTAGAGTTCAGAGGAAGCATAGGCAAGGGAGAAATGATATAATTATATAATCTCAAAGAAAGTAACTTAAAAGGGGGAAATTCCATGGGATGTGATTAAGCATCCGGAGTTCCAGTTCTGTAAGTTAAGGTAGCTGAGGGGATTCTCAACCCCACAAGATGAACAATATCAACCAATCAGATACCCTAGAGCTCCCAGAAACTAAATCACCAACCAAAGAGTACACAATGAGCAATCCATGTCTCCAGCTGCACATGTAGCAGAGGATGGCCTTGATAGGCATCAATGAGAGGAGAAGCCCTTGGTCCTGTGGAGGCTCCACACTCCAGTTTAGGGGAATACCAGGGTGGCAATGCAGGAGGGAATAGATGAGAGGGGAAGCACCCTCTCATGGACGCCGGGGGAGGGGGATGAGTTAAGGAGTTTCTTGAGGGAAACCAGGAAGGGAGATAATATTTGAAATGTAGATAAAGAATATATCCATTAAAAAATGAAAAAATCCTATAATAGAAGACACTAGACATCATATGCTAGCCCTGTTTGTCTCTTTAAACACTTTCTTTGACTCTGGGTACAGGAAAAGACCATTCTCCTTGTTCTGCCCTTCTGACTTCTTTTTTATGTGGGCACACCTGGACTCAGACACTACTAGGATTGCAAATTATTTAAGCTATGTATTTTGCAATAATACTCATTAGCAAAGAAGTGACATATGACCATATAACCACTTTCAATTAACTTAAATAGCAATGCAGTTTTAAACATACTTTTCACCAACTGTCCTCATTCAGAGAAATATGACTTTTAAGAACTTGGCTCTTAATTATCTTCTGGAACGCAACAATGATGGGTGGATCAACAAGCACCATATCTTTTTGCTGTGACAAAATCCATTAACAATTCAAAGGCAGCAGACTGGGTTATGGATCCTTGTGGCTGTGTCATTCCCTAACCCATTATTGGAAAACCAAATAGATTTTGTGTTTTCTTTAAATTGTAGTTATTTGGACATTCCTCTCACAATTCATTCAGGTCTTTGTGGTTCAATGTTCTGAAATAATTAGGAACAAAGTACTGTAAGGAAACAAAGGAGGGGCCTTCTACCTGACAAGATGGCTGGAAAGTCAGGTGCATTCTTAGAAGGGAGAGATGCTTGAAGAGTGGATTTCTAGTTTCCAGATTGAGGAAATTCATCATGAAACTAAATTATTTCTCAAGGATCCAGTAGATATGTCTGTCGTTAGGCAACTCCTGATTGATACATTTATAGTTACAACTACTCAAAGTAGCTTTTTAAATACAGAGATCTCAGTGGGGCAGATAAAACTGTTTAATCTGTGCTTGGTGAGAACTCACTGTCTCTCACAAAATGGATCCCGTGTCCTTCTCTGGCCTCACATAGCAACACCGGAGTGTCTTGTATATTATAAACTTAAGCTGTATTTTACGGATGGTGTATGCCACATCTCTGCTTTTTAGTTCAGTTTTCCTCAGTTTCCCAGAATTCCATTAACTTATTTCATTCCAGTCTTTCCTTCAATTTTCTAAAGTCGTTCTTTTCTTCTGGTGTATATTATTTTTATTTTAATTGGTTACTTTGTTTATTTACATCACAAATATTGTCCATAAACTTCCTATCCCATCCTGTTCCCTGCTTCTATGACAATGCTCCCTGACCCACCCACCCCCTCCTCATTGCCCCAGAATCCCCCTACTCTAGGGCGTAAAGCACCCACAGTACCAAGGGCCTCCCCTCTAATTGATGCCAGATAAGGCAATCAATCCTCTGTTACATAAGCAGCTGGGTCCATGAGTCCCTCCATGTGTGCTCCTTGGTTGATGACTTAGTTCCTAGATGCTCTGGATGGTTTGATTGGTTGATAACTGTTGTTCTTCCTATGAGATTGCAATTCCCTTCAGCTCCTTCAGTCCTTCCCCTAAGGCTTCCATTCGGGTCCCAGTGCTCAGTGTGATAACCAGGTGGCTGAAAGCACCTGCCCTGTATTGGTCAGGTTCTTACAGAGCTTCTCAGGGGATAGCGATAACATACTTCTGTAAGCGAGGGCTCCTTGGCATCAACAACAGTGTCTGGGTCTGGTGTTTGCAGACAGAATGGATCCCTAGATGGGGCAGTCTCTGGATAACCCTTTCCTTCAGTCTCTGCTCCACTGTTTGTCCTGCATTTCCTTTAGACAAGAACCATTCTGGGTTAAAATTTTTGAGATCAGTAGGCGGCCCCATCCCTCATCTGTGGGCTGTGCCTCTCCACTGGATATGGTCTCTACAGGTTCTATCTCCTCTTTGTCAGGTAATTCAGCGAAAATCATCCTTGTTGGGTCCTGGGAATCTCTTGCATTCCTGGCATCTGGAACATTCTAGTGGCTACTGCCAGTTCCCCATCCCCCACTGCTATATACCACAGTTCAATTTCCCAACCTTGTACATCTCCCTGTCTCCTCCCACACCTGATCCTACTCTCCCAAAGACATTGGGAAAGGTAGATACTGAATTATTTCACGCATTTCTGTGTACACCATAATAGCTCAGAGTTTAGGCTGGTATAGGAAGATATAAAAAAAGTGATTAAAATTATCTTATTATTCCAGAAAACAAGCAAAAAACAAAGAAGCGTCCTTTCATTCCCTTTACAAAGTCGACATTTGAAAATTTAAAATTCAAATAGTTAAAGATGGAAACAAATTATAATCTATTAAATCACATATAAAACACAAATCCTTCCTTTTATTGGAATTATATTGGGAGTTTTAAGACCACTGAGTTAGGTGCTTAAGTTTCATAATGTCTCATAAAATGTTAGTTATCAAGGAAAATTTAGTGAGTGATGTTTCCATAGAGCACTCTCTGAGATATTGGCCATATCTGTCACTCCCAGTAAACACTAACTAGTGATGGAAAGCAAAACAAAACAAACTTCAAAGCTGTGAACTACGGGGCAAACTACAAGGAGAAGAATGTGGCTTCATGTTGTTGTTGTCTCTCCATTGATGCTTATCTCTAAACTCCTCATAAGAAATTATAAATGAAACCAAAGTGGAAGGACATATTCCAGTGTAACTGCCTTGAAACCATTACACATTTTCAGAACATGAAAGGACATGATAAGACTGAAACTAAGAAACCTCGCTGATTCTGGCCCGTAGCTCCCTGCTTACAAATCCCTTGGGAGAGCGAGCTGATCGCTCAGATGTGTGGGCAATCCTGAGACTGCAGGGCAGGAGAGACCGCCACTTCTGCAAACCTTTGCCCACATCCGTGGGCAAGAGGAAGCTGTATAGGGCCTCAGGGCACAGGAAGATAGGGGCAAGTCAAGGTGCAGGAGCCCTGAGGTCCAGACTGCGCCCGAATCTGAAGGGACCGAGTCAAACAGCTCCCTGCACCCAAATCTCGTGGGGGGAGAGCTAGAACTTCAGAGGGGCAGACACACCTGAGAAACCAGAGGAGACTACTCTCTGCCCACATTTCTGACTCTAGAGGAAAACGCCTAGCACCACCTAGGCCCCCTGTGCAGAGGGACCCAGGAGAAGAAGGGGTAGGCCCTTCTGGTTCCCACCCCCAGGGACAGCTGAAAGCCAGTGGACAGGAATGAATACACACCTGAAAGCAGAACACTCTGTTCCCATAACTGGCTGAAAGAAAACAGGAACATAGGTCTACAGCATTTCTGACACACAGGCCTATAGGACAGTACAGCCACTGTCAGAAAGAGCAAAACAAGGTAACACCAAAGACAAACTGATGGCAAGAGGCAAGCTCAGGAACCCAAGCAACAGAAACAAAGACTACATGGCATCATCAGAGCCCAAATCTCCCACCAAAGCAAACACTGAATATCCAAACACAACAGAAAAGCAAGACCTAGATTTAAAATCACATTTGATCATGGTGATGGAGGACTTTAAGAAAGACATAAAGAACTCCCTTAGAGAAATGCAAGAAAACACAAGTAAACAAATAGAAGCCCTTAGAGAGGAATCACAAAAATCCCTGAAAAAATTACAGGAAAACACAATCAAACAGGTGAAGGAATTGAAAATGGAAATAGAAGCAATAAAGAAAGCACAAAGGGAGACAACCCTGGATATAGAAAACCAAAGGAATAGCCAAGGAGCCATAGATTCAAGCATCACCAAAAGAATACAAGAGATAGAAGAGAAAATCTCAGGAGCAGAAGACTCCATAGAAATCATCGACACAACTGTCAAAGATAATGTAAAATGGAAAAAGCTACTGGCCCAAAACATACAGGATATCCAGGACTCAATAAGAAGATCAAACCTAAGGATAATAGGTATAGAACAGAGTGAAGTCTTCCAATTCAAAGGACTAGTAAATATCTTCAACAAAATCATAGAAGAAAACTTCCCTAACCTAAAGAAAGAGATGCCCATAAACATACAAGAAGCCTATAGAACTCTAAATAGATTGAACCAGAAAAGAAATAAGGGAAAAAGTCAA
This sequence comes from Rattus rattus, assembly GCF_011064425.1. Lineage (NCBI taxonomy): Eukaryota > Metazoa > Chordata > Mammalia > Rodentia > Muridae > Rattus > Rattus rattus. Next base: position 8,111,787 of record NC_046170.1, on the reverse strand, counting down.
GTAACATATAAAGGCAGACCTATCAGAATTACATCAGACTTCACCAGAGACTGTGAAAGACAGAAGATCCTGGACAGATGTCATACAGACCCTAAGAGAACACAAATGCCAGTCCAGGTTACTGTATCCAGCAAAACTCTCAATTAACATAGATGGAGAAACCAAGATATTCCATGACAAAACCAAATTTACACAATATCTTTCTACAAATCCAGCCCTACAAAGAATAATAAATGGTAAAGCCCAACAAAAGGAGGCAAGCTACACCCTAGAAAAAAGCAAGAAACGAATCATTTTGCAGCAAAACAAAAAGAAGACAAGCACACAAACATAATTGCACCTCCAAATAAGAAGATACCAGGAAGCAACAATCACTATTTCTTAATATCTATCAACATCAATGGACTCGATTCCCCAATAAAAAGACACATATTAACAAACTGGATGTATAATGAGGACCCAGCATTTTGCATGGAAACACACCTCAGAGAAAAAGACAGACACAACCTCAAAGTAAAAGGCTGGAAATCAACTTTCCAAGCCGGTGGTCTGAGGAAGCAAGCTGGAATAGCCATTCTAATTTCGAATAAAATCGATTTTCAACCAAAAGTCATCAAAAAAAATAAGGAAGGACACTTCATATTCATCAAAGGAAAAATCCAGCAAGATGAAATCTCAATCCTAAATATCTATGCTACAAATACAAGGGCACCTACATACATAAAAGGAACCTCAAAGCACACATTGCACCTCACACAATAATAGTAGGAGATTTCAACACCCCACTCTCATCAATGGACAGATCATGGAAACAGAAATTAAACAGAGACATAGACAGACTAATAGAAGTTATGAACAAAATGGACTTAACAGATATTTATAGAACATTCTATGCTAAAACAAAAGGATATACTTTCTTTTCATCACCTCATGGTACTTTCTCCAAAATTGACCATATAATTGGTCATAAAACAGGCCTCAACAGATACAGAAAGAAGGAATAATCCCATTCGTCCTATCAGACCACCACAGGCTAAACCTGGTATTCAATAACAATAAGGGAAGAACGCCCACATTTACATGGAAGTTGAACAATGCTCTACTCAATGATAATCTAGTCAAGGAAGAAATAAAGAAAGACATTAAAGACTTCTTAGAATTTAATGAAAATGAAGGTACAACATACCCAAACTTATGGAACACAATGAAAGCTGTGCTAAGAGGAAAACTCATAGCTCTGAGTGCCTGCAGAAAGAAACAGGAGAGAGCATATATCAGCAGCTTGACAGCACACCTAAAATCTTTAGAAAACAAAAGAAGCAAATATACCTAGGAAGAGTAGAAGGCAGGAAATAATCAAACTCAGAGCTGAAATCAACCAAGTAGAAACAAAAAGGACTGTATAAAGAATCAACAGATCCAAAAGCTGGTTCTTTGAGAAAATCAGCGAGATAGATAAACCCTTAGCCAGATGAACCAGAGGACACAGAGAGTGTGTCTAAATTAACAAAATCAGAAATGAAAAGGGAGATATAACAACAGAATCAGAGAATTTTCAAAAAATCATCAGATCCTACTACAAAAGCCTATATTCAGCAAAATTTGAAAATCTGGAGGAAATGGACAATTTCCTAGACAGACACCTGGTACAGAAGTTAAATCAGAAACAGATAAATCATTTAAACAATCCCATAACTCTTTAAGAAATAGAAGCAGTCATTAAAAGTCTCCCAACCAAAAAGAACCCAGGTCCAGATGGGCTCGGTGCAGAATTCTACCAGACATTCATAGAAGACCTCATACCAATACTATTGAAACTATTCCACAAAATTGTAACAGGCAGAGCGCTACCGAATTCCTTCTATGAAGCCACAATTACTCTTATACCTAAACCACACAAAGACCCAACAAAGAAAGAGAACTTCAAACCAATTTCCCTTATGAATATCAATACAAAAATACTCAATAAATTTCTTGCAAACTGAATCCAAGAACAAATCAAAACAATCATCCATCATGATCAAGTAGACTTCATCCCAGGTATGCAGGGATGGGTTAATATAAGGAAAACCATCAACATAATCCACTACACAAACAAAATGAAAGATAAAAACCACATGATCATTTCATTAGATACTGAAAAAGCATTTGACAAAATTCAACATCCCTTCATGATAAAAGTACTGGAAAGAACAGGAATTCAATCCCATAACTAAACATAATAAAAGTCATATACAGCAAACCAGTAGTTAACATTAAACTAAGTGGAGAGAAACTTGAAGCAATCCCACTAAAATCAGGGACTAGACAAGGCTGCCCACTCTCTTCCTACTTATTCAATATAGTTCTCAAAGCCCTAGCCAGAGCAATCAGACAACAAAAGGAGATTCAGGGGATACAGATTGGAAAAGAAGAAGTTAAAATATCACTATTTGCAGATGATATGATACCATAATTAAGTGACCCCAAAAGTTCCACCAGAGAACTACTAAACCTGATATAATCCTTCAACAAAGTGTCTGGGTATAAAATTAACTCAAATAAATCAGTAGAATTCCTCTGAACAAAGGAGAAACAAGCTGAGAATGAAATTAGGGAAATGACACCCTTCATAATAGCTCCAAATAATATAACATATCTTGGTGTGACTTTAACCAAGCAAGTGAAAGATCTGTATGATAAGAACTTCAAGCCTCTGAAGAAAGAATTTAAAGAAGATCTCAGAAGATGGACAGATCTCCCATGCTCATGGATTGGCAGGATTAATATACTAAAAATGGCCATTTTACCAAAAACCATCTACAGATTCGATGCAATGCCCATCAAAATTCCAATCCAACTCTTCATATAGTTAGAGAGAATGATTTGCAAATTCATCTGGAATAACAAAAAACCCAGGATAGCTAAAACTATCTTCAGCAATAAAAGGACTTCTGGGGGAATCACTATCCCTGAACTCAAGCAGTATTACAGAGCAATAGTGATAAAAACTGTATGGTATTGGTATAGAAACAGGCAAATAGACCAGTGGAATAGAATTGAAGACCCAGAAATGAGCCCACACACCTATGCTCATTTAATTTTTTGACAAAGGAGCCAAAATCATCCAATGGAAAAAAGATAGCATTTTCAGCAAATGGTGCTGGTTCAACTTGAGGTCAGAATGTAGAATAGTACAGATCAATCCATGCTTATCACCCTGTACAAAGCTTAAGTCCAAGTGGATCAAGGACCTCCACATCAAACCAGATACATTCAAACTAAGAGAAGAAAAGTGGGGAAGCATCTGGAACACATGGGCACTAGAGAAAATTTCCTGAACAAAACACCAGTGGCTTATGCTCCAAGATCAAGAATCAACAAATAGGATCTCATGAAACTACAAAGCTTCTGTAAGGCAAAGCACACTGTTGTTAGAAGAAAATGGCAACCAACAGATTTTGAAAAGATCTTTACCAATCCTACAACAGATAGAGGGCTTATATCCAAAATATACAAAGAACTCACAAAGATAGACTGCATGAAGACAAATAACCCTATTAAAAATGGGGTTCAGAGCTAAACAAAGAATTCACAGCTGAGGAATATCGAATGGCTGAGAAACACCTAAAGAAATGTTCAACATCTTTAGGCATTAGGGAAATGCAAATCAAAACAACCCTGCGATTTCACCTCACACTAGTGAGAATGGCTAAGATCAAAAACTCAGGTGATAGCAGATGCTGGGGAGGATGTGGAGAAAGATGAACACTCCTCCATTGTTGGTGGGATTGCAGACTGGTACAACCATTCTGGAAACCAGTCTGGAGGTTCCTCAGAAAATTGGACATTGCACTACCTGAGGATCCAGCTACACCACTCGGGCATATACCGAAAAGATGCTCCAACATATAATAAAGGCACATGCTTCACTATGTTCATAGCAGCCGTATTTATAGTAGTCAGAAGCTGGAAAGAACCCAGATGCCCTTCAACAGAGGAATGGATACAGAAAATGTAGTATACACAATGGAATACTACTCAGCTATCAAAAACAATTCCTTTATGAAATTCGTATGCAAAGGAATGGAACTGGAAAATATCATCCTGAGTGAGTAACCCAATCATAGAAAAACACACATGGTATGCACTCATTGACAAGTGGATATTAGCCCAAATGCTTGAATTACCCTAGATGCCTAGAACAAATGAAACTCAAGACGGATGATCAAAATGTGAATGCTTCACTCCTTCTTTAAAAGGGGAACAAGAATATCCTTAGGAGGGAATAGGGAGGCAAATTTAGAACAGAGACTGAAGGAATGCCCATTCAGAGCCTGCCCCACATGTGGCCCATACAGATACACCATACATATAATACACCAAACTAGATAAGATGGATGAAGCAAAGAACTGCAGGCTGACAGGAACTGGATGTAGATTTCTCCTGGGAGACACAGCCAGAATACAGCAAATACATAGACGAATCACAGCAGCAAACCACTGAACTGAGGATGGGAACCCCCGTTGAAGGAATCAGAGAAAGGACTGGAAGAGCTTGAAGGAGCTTGAGACCCCATATGGACAACAATGTCAACCAACCAGAGCTTCCAGGGACTAAGCCACTACCCAAAGACTATACATGGATGGCACTGGGCTCCAACTTCATAGGTAGCAATGAATAGCCTAGTAGGAGCACCAGTGGAAGGGGAAGCCCTTGGTCCTGCCAAGACTGGACCCCCAGTGAACGGGATTGTTGGAGGGATGGCGGTTATGTGGGAAGGATGTGGAGGGGAACACCCATATAGAAGGGGAGGAGGAGGGGTTAGGGGGATGTTGGCCTGGAAACTGAGAAACGTAATAACATTTGAAATGTAAATAAGAAATATCCAATTTAAGGAAGATGGGGGGGTACTGAAACTAAGGTGAGGGAGAGGAAAAGCACACAAGAACTAAATTCTAGATTTATTCCTTTCAGTATGGAAGGCATTTTTATATCTATTAATGAAATTTAAAGTGTTAGGATTGGATGACTGTGCTGGACACACAAAGTTGGTAGGCTTTACGTTTTTTGATTCCTTAAACTGATCTAACCACGTTATGTGAATGTATGGAAAGTCCGTAATGAAATACCTTCTCTGTGTAATTAGGACCTGGTGATAAAGTAAAAGGAATTAATGAATAATATTAAAGCAATCTTAGTTCCTTAGTCATGTTTCTACTAAATATGCAGATATGTTCCATCTGTACAATGCAAACCATCCAATAAACACAAAAGTCACAGTGTCTTTGTTTAGTCTTTTAAGTCGCCTAGAAAGTTGTTGGAATGCATGTGCAACGTAGGATGTAAAGTACAGATGCTAACTTATCATATGCAAGGGCTTTGAGACTCTGCATTTTACTCTGCAATTGTGTATGAGAATAAACCTTCTATAAGTACTAATGTAAGTAAGGGAGAGTGTTACCTTTCCTTGCTTCCCAGTATCCACATGGAAGCTCACTCTTAGGTATAATTCCAATTGTAGGGAATCTAATATCCTCCTCTGATCTTCACAGGTTCTTCTTCCCGTGTTGTACACAAACACATAAGTACACACTCATGTGCACACACATACACACAGAGAGGCAGAGAGAAAGAGAAAGACAGAGACAGAGAGATATAGAGGGAGACAGATTGATATGCAGAGACCGAGAAGGGGGAATGACAGAGATCGACATAGAGACAAGAGACACAGAGACAAAGAGTGAGAGACAGAGACAGAGACTTTTAAATGTTCCCACTATAGGAGTAGGTACAACACAAAGGTAACACAGGATAATAAGGCTCTAAGTCAGCATATCACTCACATAATTTCAAGCAACTTAAGATTCAAAAAAGGTGTCTTTATTTTCTGTAAAATTCATATTGGACTTTGTGGAGAAAGGAGGTAGGAGTCTGGATAAACACATCTTGTGATGCTGTTGTTTCTTCTGCAGGTACCTCTGCAGGTACATCTCTGCTTTGTGACTCCAAGCAGAACACGGTTACCGAGAGTACAGTCTATCTCAGGCCAGGATGGCCTAGCCTAAGTTCCACTGCCCATTTAATTTTCTTAATTACACTCGGCAGGTAATATATCTCCCTGTACTCGGTCACATCCCTGTGAAAGAAAAACCAATGCTGATGTTTTTTGTGTAGGATTCTTACGAGAATTATGTCAGGTACACCATGCCCCAAGACTTAAACAGAGTTTGAGAGAGCAAGCACTAAAACTGTATTAAATCCCATTATTGAATTACCTCTCTATACACACCCAGTCCGTTCCAGTCCACAAAATTTGTACAAAACTCATGACCAGCAAGGTAGTCATTCCGAACTACATGATTCAACCACTTTGACTGTGACTCTCCACATCTCCATTTTGTCAACTTTGGCAGGTCAGAGTTCCAGGAAGAGAGAAAGAAAAGTCAGGAACCAGCTGTGAACTATTTTGATCTATACAAGATCCCTAGAACTTACTTCTGTGCCTATTTTATGAGACAGAAAACAGATTGCAAGAAAAGACTATCCAATTCACTTAGCAAAAGCGTAGCACAGCCCGAGACCATTGTGGTTTCCATGGTATAATCATTCAGTACAGTATGCATCCATGTGTGATTGCGATTTCCAATCTTTCTAAGTTTGACATTGATTTTGCTGTATGCAGGAAAGGAGAGAAGGGAGGAGGGGGAGAGACATCTAATCTCTCTTGATCACCAAACCATTTACATTTTGTATGATACAGGAGAGAGGATCCTGCCTATACCACAGTAAAAACATGAAATGGAAGATCCAGGGTCTGTCTCATTTCCCCCAGAGAGGTGCAAATGATGGCAAACACTTAAGAACTTGGCAACATCTAGGAAGGAGAGGTCTGGGAAGTCATGAGATGTGCTACCATGACAACAGAGAACACTAGTTCTTGAGTAATTACTTTCCAGGAACTAACTAACGAGATGTACAAACAGTTGAGTAGTCTTCATAGATTATACTTTAGGCAACTGTCTAGTGTCTGCAAGAGAAATTATTGCTTGGAAGCTGTAAGGGTCTAAATTAGCAAAACTTTAAGCGCTATCTTATGCAAATATATCAGACATATTCACAGGTATAGAAAGACAGATCTAAAAAACCAAACTAAGAGACCTTGGCCCAAGATAATGACTGGCTACATTTAAAGTTCTGGAGAAAATCACAAATTTATATACGCTGTGTTCTTTCTTACGTATATGTTTTAATTGAAACTGTGAGCACTTTCAAAACAATAATCAATAGGAGAAATATTTTGCTTCCATCTGTTATAAAGTCAAAAGGGCTTCAATTCCATTTAAGGGCACAAATAGATGAAACATTTTGCATACCCTTCTTGTCACTCTCTGGCTCTCTTGTGTTTTTGAGACCCACAAATTGCAAAGCTCCACGACAGAAGGAAAACACAAGACAGAAGAAAGTCTCGATGCCTCTAGACTGAGAACACTGTCAATCCTTCATATTCAGTGCCCATTTAATAGCCCATACAGTGGGGTCCTAGGAAGATTGTTCTTGTTTTCTTAAAATGTAAAATGGAATCCCAATATAAGAAATCACTGAAGAAGCAGTCAATGTTATATAAACATATTATATAACATATAACATATTACATAAACATATTATACCACAGTGTAAGTTGCATATGTACATTGTGTCCTTGCTTGGTTCTTGCAGACTAAATGAAGGTTAACCTCCAAGTTATGGGTGAGAGTTTCCTAAAGAATAAAGGTATGCTAGCATTAGCAATGTCACAAACATTCAGAGCTAGGAATGGGTTCTCTCCTCTATGGATATAGATGTGTTCAAACAAAAAGCAAGTTAAGCTCAAAACGAGCGAGCTCTATCTGAGAGTAAAGCTGTCTTCTATCCCTGGAGATTATGTGTTTACTCATAGCACAATGAAAGAAAATCTTCTGTCATTCACGTAATGAACCATCATAGCTACAGTGGGCAAAGGAGCTGACTTCATCCAGTGATTGTACCTCAAGAACCTCCTACAGAAAAGTACATTCTCCATCATCATCTAGAGTTAAAAAATAAGAAAACATGTAATGAGTGAGTCTATCTAAACTTACCCATCTAAACTAACTTAAATTCCAAGGATTTACCTAGAGTGTGATGCCCAGAGGACTTGGAGCAGAAAATAAATTAGGAAACAGGAGAGAGGAGGGGACCAGTCAACGGTCATCACAGACTCCATCTAGACAAAACAGAATTAAAAGCACTTTACTAGTATTACAAGAATGTCTAGCATTTGTAATATCTTCAGTAAACACTGACCTCTTTCTTTGCATTTTACCTAAAGTGCGAGTGGTTGAAAGGATTAACCATAACTGTTAGTACAAAGAAAGAGAACAACAGAGAATTGGGGGAGAATTTGCACAGTGTCCTTGCTAAGAAGAATTCATCTGGAGGTCTAACATAAACTGTAAGGTCTTAGCCTTATTCACATTCATTATCTCATTTATCTGACCCTGAATGTAACTACATAGTAATCTGGCTCGATATCTGAGCTTTACAAATATCCTAAAGACAAAAGAGCTCTAGCGAAGGTAATGTGTTCAGAGCTCTACTTTTCTTATAGTTGGTATAAATTTGTGGAAAAATTACCTAAGAATAAACCACAGATAGTCATATATAAATAAAATGAATGTATGCATTTAAAACATATGGTGTTATGCATATATGCATATATTTATACATGAGATGTAGCTGTTTTGCGAAGTGACTAAATTATTTTCACAATATGGAAATTGGTCTTTTGGTGAATCTTATTGTTGCTTTTCAACTAAATGACTAAAAGAACAAATAGAATCATTATATAAAATTATTTCTGACATGTGTGGAAGAATTTGTATGTGTACCAGGACTTTAGAACATTTTTATAGTTTTATTCTCCTATGAGTTTTGAAAGATTAATATTTTCCTTGTTTAAATTGTAAATTGTTTAATTGTAAAGCAATTCCCAGCATTGGGAATGATATAGATAAATAATCCCACCAAGTGGGTAGGATGGAGAATCAAGATCATAGGTTCAGGTATAGTCTGTACAAATAGTAAAATTCTACTTCACAGATAAGGGGGAAAGATAAAGTGTGTCTCAAAGACCAAAATATGATGCCCAAGATAATCAGGTTACTAGGACTGGTGTTATAGAACATAACTGATGTTTGCAGTACCTCACAATTTCAAAATAGACAAATTATGAAATTTTGTCCTCACAGAGTAGTTAAATTCTCCCAATCTCCTGAAAAATCACCCTGTGTATTCATGTTAAGAAGTGTTCAGTATCCCGACAAAAAAATGAACAATATGTTAAATATGGAACAGTGAGAAGCATTGCTGTGTTTGAATGTGATCCTTCCAGCTTCCAGTTGCCCATATTGATTTATAGAAGTGTTATCCTATAAAAGGATCTAATCAAGGAGTTTTGTCACAGAATCTACCTTTGGCCAAAGGAAGACAGAATTCCTCCACACATGAGGGCCCAGGACAGAGATCTCATCCAATACAGACATCTCTGTGTTAAAAAAAGGTTGCTTTCAGAATTTTGAGAAATGTAACTTTGTCGTTTATAAATGCAGTATTTATGCTTCTGTTATAGTAACATAACTGATTTCAACAGGTATGAATGATCAGGTTTTACATATCTCATAAAATTGTAACTTCAGGTACCTTAGATTACTAGTAATCAATTTCCATGTTACATATATGTATTAAAAATACCTTTATTGGCAATATTTGCCATGAACCCCCTTCTCATTTTGATTCAATTGTTTTAGTGTATAGAAAATTATATACTTGATAACTCCTCTATTTTAAATCATTGCTTAAATATATATTGCTGTATTAGCTAGTATTCACCATAATGAAATCTGGAAAACAGACTACTCTAGTTAAAAAAAAAAAAGACATCTACCTAGCCCAAAGTTCAAGGGATCACAGGTATGTTACTACAATCAGACTATCTTTAGAGAAGAATTGATTGGAGATAGGATAACAGTGGTGGGAACATATATAGAAGAGAAGAATCATTTCACCAAGCAAGAAGCCAGAGATTCTGCGATGAGGCTTGTTTTACCGAAATGGTTCTTACAAGAACACAGTGCCTAGTGAGAACTGTTATAATCCATGCCAAAAACACAAGCTTTCACAATGTAGCTCCTAGCTCATTAAAGCACCAATACTCTTGATGAAGAAACAGCAAGGACCAAGACTATAAAACATGTATTGTTGGGGGAAAACTGCATTAAACCAGAAAAGTTATCATACTAGGATTTTGTTGCTGTGAGGAGAAACCATGACCATGGCAATTTTTTTATTTTTACTTTTTTTCTCCATCTTTATTAAATTGGGTATTTCTTATTTACATTTCAATTGTTATTACCTTTCTGGGTTTTCATGCCAACATCCCACTAACCCCTCCCCCTCCCCTTCTATGTGTGTGTTCCCCTCCCTATCCTCCCCCCATTTTCGCCCCCCCCACCAACAATCACCTACAATGGGGGTCCAACCTTGGCAGGAACAAGGGCTTCCCCTTTCACTGGTGCTCTTACTAGGCTATTCATTGCTACCTATGTAGTTGGAGCCGGGTCAGTCCATGTATAGTCTTTGGGTAGTAGCTTGGTCCCTGGAAGCTCTGGTTGGTTGGCATTGTTGTTCATATGGGGTCTCTCTCAAGCCCCTTCAAGCTCTTTCAGTCCTTTCTCTGATTTCTTCAATGGGGTCCCGTTCTCAGTTCAGTGGTTTGCTGCTGGCATTCGCTTAATGTATTTGCCATATTCTGGCTGTGTCTCTCAGGAGAAATCTATATCCGGTTCCTGTCATCCTGCTCTTCTTTGCTTCATCCATCTTGTCTAATTGGGTGGCTGTATATGTATGGGCCACATGTGGGGCAGGCTCTGAATGGGTGTTCCTTCTGCCTCTCTTCTAAACTTTGCCTCCCTATTCCCTCTGAAGGTTATTCTTTTCCCCTTTTAAAGGAGTGAAGCATTCGCATTTGGTCATCCTTCTTGAGTTTCATGTGTTCTAGGCATCTAGGATAATTTGAGCATTTGGGCTAATATCCACTTATCAGTGAATGCATACCATATGTGTTTTTCTGTGATTGGGTTACCTCACTGAGGATGATATTTTCCAGTTCCATCCATTTGCCTATGAATTTCATTTGCCTATGAAGTTGAAGGATTAAAAATTAATAATAAGCCGCCTAACTACCCAAAAAGAAGAAGTTGGGTCTGTACCCAAAAAAGAAGAAGTGGGGTCTGTGAGAACATGAACTTTTCACCCTCCCTTGCTGTACAATGGTTCCCGGAACATTCTTGCATGAAAAGTTTCCTGGAACAGCCACAATGACCCATAGTCTCCGGCCACAATGTCCCAATGGCCTTGTAAAATGTCACTACCCCTAATCACAATGTCACAAAGCCCTGGGTGTGTTGCCTGGTGTTACACATGACTAGTATATGACCCAACTGTATGGGCTGTTTATGGTTTTGAATTCCCCCTCCTCCCTCTTGCTCCCCTGGTTTGTGGTTTTTTCCTTTATAAGCTCTGTGAAAAGTCAGGTCGGGTCCTAACTCCTCTACTCCCTGTGTGGTGTATGAGTCTCGACCCCAGCATGCTGGCCTGAGCTCTCGTTTCATCTCGCTTACAATAAAACTTCCTCGTGTGATTGCAGCAGGTCGGTGTCTGTGTCCTACTGGGTGCGTGCCTTTCCCGAGATTTGAGTGGGGGGCTCCCTTCGGGGGTCTTTCAAAGTCATTGTTTTTTATAGCTGAGTAGTATTCCATTGTGTAGATGTACCATATTTCTCTATCCATTCCTCTGTTGAAGGGCATCTGGGTTGTTTCCAGGTTCTGGCTATTATAAATAAGGCTGCGATGAACATAGTGGAGCATGTGTCTTTGCTATTTGTTGGAGCATCTTTTGGGTATATGCCTGGCAAATTTTTTAAAGGAAAATATTTAATTTCGACTAGCTTACTGTCCTCCTCCTCCTCTTCCTCCTCCCCCTCTTCCTCCTCTTCCCCTTCCCCTTCCTTCCCTTCTCCTTCTCCTCTTACTCCTCCTCCTTCTTCTCCTCCTCCTTCTCTTCTTCCTCTTCTCCTCCTCCTCCTTCTTCTTCCTCTTCCCCTTCTTCTCCTTCTCCTCCTCCTACTACTTCCTCACCACCACCACCACCACCACCACCACCACCACCACCACCACCACTACCACCACCACCACCATCATCATCATCATCATCATCATGCATTACACCATCCACCCAGACATACTGCCAGAAACAGAGATCAAAGATGTCCATCATTTTTGTAAATCTTTTTATTCATTTACATTTCAAATGATAGCCCTTTTTCTGGTTATCCCTCCACAGACACCCCCATCTCATCCCTCCTCTCTCCTTCCCTTTGGCTCTTTGAGGGTACTCCTCCACCCACTTGTCCACTCCTGCCTTACAGGTCTAGCATCCTTCTATACTGGGCATCAAGTCTCCACAGAACTAAGGGCCTCCACTCCCACTGATGCCAGATAAGGCAATCCTCTGCTACATATGTAGTTGGAACCAATGACCCATCTAAGTATTTATTCTTTGGTTCATGGTTTAATCTTTGGGAGCACTGAGTGTTCCAGTTAGTTGATATTGTTCTTCCTATGGGGTTGCAATTCCCTTCAGCTCCTTCAGTCCTTCCCCTAGCTCTTCCATTGGAGTTCCAGGGCTTAGTGTGATAATTGGCTGTGAGTATCTGTATCTGCTAGTAGAACTTCTCAGGGAACAGCTATATCAGGCTCCTGTCATCAAGAATTTCTTGGCATTAGCAATAGTGTCTGGGTTTTGTGTCTGCAGATGGGATGGATCCCTAGGTGGGGCAGCCTCTGAATGACTTTACCTTCAGTCTCTGATCCATGTTTTGTCCCTGCATTTCCATTAGATAGGAACAATACTGTGTTAGAATTTTTGAGATCTGTGGGTGGCCCCATCCCTCAATTGGGGGCCCTACCTATCTACTGGAAGTTGTCTCTTCACACCCATCATTCCTGGACCTTCAACCACCTTTCACTCCCCATGGACCCCCGACTGCTCCTGCTCCTCTGTTGGATCCTGCTCCTAAACCAGCTCCTGCAAATGCAAAGAATGTGCAAATGTACCTCCTGCAAGGAAAACTGATGCTCTTGCTGCCCCTTGGGCTGTGCAAAGTGCTCCCAGGGCTGCATATGCAAAGAGACTTCAGACAAGTGCCTCTGCTGTGCCTGAAGTGGCATCCCCACAACTGTGTGAGTAGAATATGTGGGAACCTAGAGTTTCTGACCCATTCTCCACACATTTTCCTGTAAAGCATGTAACTGATAATAAAAATGTTGACTTGAAAAGAAGAAAAGAAAAAAATGAAAAAATAAAAGTATCCATCTTGATCCACAGGCTGCAGAAGGGGAATAGGTACCACAATGGTCATAACTTGACCATAGGAGACTCCATTGCCCTCTTCCACAGTCTCCTCCAACCAGATCACACCTACTCCACACCTCCTACTTGTGTCACTCTGTATTAGCCAAGCATTCAAACACCTGAGTCAGTGGAAGCCATTCCTATTTAAACCCCCAAATGCCCTAAGGGCAATGACCTTCATATTTACTATATGACATTATTATTGAAGAACATTTCCAGATTAATAAGTGAAACTTTTCCAAAATGGAAAGGGATGAACTATGGGATCCCAGACATGAAGGGAAAATTCATAGAAATAAAGTTAGTGAATACGAAGCTGATTAAAGGCTGTGAAGGAAATGGATGGAAACACAGGAGGCACACACACTGTTACTGACCTCCTGTTTTACACACACACACACACACACACACACACACACACACACACACACACACACCTCCAATGATGAGCCATTCCCTTTACAACACAGCTGACAGGAGGGCATGCAGCACTGGTTCATATTGAGCTACAGTTCCAGGCTTTGAATTTTCTCTGTAATCCGCTTAATGGCTGCTTTGCTGTTGCTTCACCATGTGCCATCACCCCAAGTGCATGTGGAGAATATGCAGCGTGGTCTCTGCCTTATACAAGTCTTCAGCATATGATCAAGACAAACTGTCAAGCACTTAAAAGTAACTGCTTGGAACAATTAATGCAATGCTTTGGGGGAGGGAACAATTAATGCAATGCTTTGGGGGAGGAGTGGGGGAGGAGAGATGATAAATGGAGCAAGGAAAGGAAAGAAAAGCACACATGAAGAGAGGAAAATTAGAGGGGGGAAAGATGGGAGGGAGGGAGGGAGGGAGGGAGGAGGCAAGGGAGATTTAGTCCCACATTATAACTATATATGTGGAGAAAACCTCGGAGCTGAAAAGAAGTGCCTGACAGATTGTACCCCCAAGAGAGAAAGCACCTTCTCCAATTCCTCTTGACTCTTGCCTTGTAAAGATAAAGAGCCAATGGCTAGTTAAGCCTTATTGATGAGGACAGAATGAACCTTCACCTCCACACACGCTCACTTAATCCCTCCAAAAATTCCCAATGGATGAGAAGTGCTTTACAAACCAGCTATTTTCTTCTGAATGCTATCATTATGGGCCAATTTATTTGAAAATGTTTCCTAAAAAACATAACCCCCTTACTAATAGGAATCTGCTTGTCAATATGGAAGTCCTCTGGCGGCCATTCGGCAGTGCTGCAGACGCACAATGCACGCATCCATGCTCTGCTTTCTTGTCTGATGCCTCTTTTGAAAATAAATAAAATTCATTTATATAGAATGTTTCACTGTTTGGATAAAATGAATGGCTCTGTTCTAGGAATTATTACAGTCATTGTTGGTTAGTACATTTGGTTGGGGATATTGAAAGACATAGGAAAAGTAGAAACACTATTGTCCTTTAACTCACCCCAAGGCTACAGTCGTGAGTACAAATCTTTAGAGTGTTTGCTGCTTACCCTTTCATGGTTCAAGGAATCTACTTAAGAAGCACATATCTGTGTATACAACTTCTCACTCACTGTATTTTTCATTTTGATTGATTTTTAAATTTCTCGTCTGAACTTTTAGATAAAATGAGCTTGGCACTGACCCCTTGATATTAAAGAAGATACTGAATACGTGCTCTTAAGGGAAAATTGGATCCGTGATGTGACTCTCGTTATTTAATGTCAGGTAGTCACAACTTCTTCAGACTAGCTTTTCTTAAGACTCTGAAACTGGGCTGCTAATGAGAATTCAGTTTGGATGTTCAGTACACTGCTATTAACAGGGCTTTATAAAGTCTACAATAGGCTGATTCCGCACATAAATTTCTAATACTGGAGTATGGTTTATTTGCAAATAAAATAATAAAAATACTGACATTAGCTAAAAGATGCATTAGTTAACTGCCATGCTGGTGTCAACCTCCTGGGACAGGTGCTGTATTAAAATTACATGGTGAAAGACAATACCAATGGTAGATTTTAAGAGAAGGGGACATGAAATGTGGATTTTTATTTTTGATTTACTATAACCAAATCCCCAAGGAAATTGACTCATAAAAATTAACCTCTTACTTATCCCACAAGTTCAGAAGCATAAAACACAATACCGTTACAGCTTGATTCTGGTGAGGCTTGAAAGTGTTAATGTTCCATGGAAGGTAGGCATAAAGTTATTGAGAAGAAGAAGGAAGGAGAGACTGTGGGACTGGGAGGAACATAGAGAGGAACATAATCCCCTTAGAATCACACCCCAATGATTCCAGCCTGACATTTTTTATATTAACTTCATTTTTTATGTTTTAAATTTTTGACAATTTTATGCATAAACATAGTATACGATGATCATATTCTCATTACTCTCCCATTACTCTCAAAAAAATTGAAAATTTGTGTTGAATTTTCAAACTGAATACACTGGGTCTTAGAGGAGATATAATTTTTAAGATCGGATTTTAATATCTCCTCTTGTTTAAATTTGATTTTGTCACAGAATATCTTGTTTATTGGTTTAATTTATTCTTTTTTTAAAATCTATGACATAGGAGACAATATCCTGAATGGAACATTAATACGACAGACACGAGGAACAATCCATAAATGAGACTCATGAAACTGAGACAGTTATGTAAGGCAAAGGAAAATATCACCAGGACAAAATGGCAGCCTACAGATGGGGAAAAGATCTTTACTGGTTCCACATCTGACATAGAGCTAATATCCAAAGTATATAAAGAATACAAGAAATTACATATCACCAAATAAAATAATCCAATTAAAAGTAGGGTACATCTCTAAACAGAATTCTCAATAGAGAAATTTCAAGTGGCTGGGAAATGCTTAAAAATTTTTTCAACATCCTTAGCCATCAGGGAAGTGCATATCAAAATGGTTCTGCGGTTCCTTGTTACACCATTCAAGATGCCTACGATCAGCTCATGCTGATGAGGATGTGGAGTAAGTAGAACAATCTCCATTGTTGGTGGGGGTGCAGACTGAAACAGCTTCTTTAGAAATCAATATGGCATTTCTCAGTAATATTTACCTCAATAGCCAGCTATACCACTCCTGGACATATACCCAGAGGAGACTATACTAAAACAAAAACACCTGTTTAATTATGTTCATATCAGCTTTATTCATGATAGCCAGAAATTGAATAGAACTTAGTTTCCCCTTAACCAAGGAATGGATATAGAAAATGTGGTATATATAAACAATGGGATATTACTCAGCTCCTAGAAATTAACATTATGAAAATTCCAGGCAAATGTATGTAATCAGAAAAAAATAGTTTTGAGTGAGAAAATCCAGGCCCAGAATGATTAATATAGTACATACTCTCTTGTAAGTTGATACTAGCTGTAAATTAAAAGATAATTATGCTATAATCCATGGACCCAGAGAGGCTAAATAACAATGTGGTCTCAAAGGGGTGTATGTATGCATGAATCTCCCTGGGAAAGTATAAAGAGATAACAGAAGGAGATTGGGGACTGGTGGGGATCAAAGCAAGATAGACCATGCCAGGAGAGGATGAAGAGAGTACTGTGATGACTGGATTTAAGGGATCATTTTGGGGATGACCTAGTGCAGTGGAAACTCCCAGGAACCTCTGAGGGTGACCCTAGCTAGGACTTCCAGTAATGGGTGATACAGAACCTGAATTGGCCATCTTTTGTAACCAGGCAAGGCATCTAGCAGAGGGATTGGAACACCAACCTAGCACAAAATCTTTAACCCATAATTTTCCCTGCCTGCAAGTTGTGCTGTGGTAAAGGCGCCACATTGTTTGTGGGAGTGTCCAACCAAAGACTAGCCCAGTTTGAGTCCCATGCCGTCAAACGGAGCCTATGGTTCATACTGTCTGGAGGGTCAGAAAGCAGACTGAATAGCCCAAAGACCTAGGATAGAACCATATATAACTGGAAAAAAAAAGTCAATGAGATGATTCCTAATAATACTCGGCTATATTGATATAATGAAAAGATTTAATCCTGCAAATGATGAATCTGGATGCAGACAGAGACCCATAGTCAAACCTAAGGAAGAGCTCAGAGAATCTTGCAGTAGAAGGAGAGAAAAAATTGTAGGAGCCAGAGGGTCAAGGACACCACAAGATAACATACATAATCAACTAATCTGGGCTAATGACAGTCATGGACCAAGTGTAGGACTGACCAGGACATATATATGTCATATATGATATGATTGTATAGCTTTGTCTCCACGTGTGACTCTTTACAGTGAAAACAGAAGCTGTCTCTGACTTTTTTGACTTCTTTTGGGACTCTTTTTCTCATTCTACATTGCCTTGTCTACCATTAATATGAGCGAGGTACCTAGTTTTACTCTAATTTCATATGCCATATTTGGGAAACTTGCCCTTTTCTGAAGAAAAATGAAGGAGGAGTGTATTGGTGGGGGAAGGGCGATGACTGGGTGAAAAACTGGAAAAGAGGTGGGAGGGGAAACTGCAAACAGCATGTAATACATGAGATAATTTTTTCTTCAGTCTCCGAATTCCCTAAACATTTACCACATGGTTGGACATTGTGTTACTGACTCCAGAAAGAGATTTTAACCTTACTTGGCTCCCTACTGTCCTCTACAGTGCCTCCCTAGCAAGCTGCTCAGTCCTACTGATCTCAAGATCACCACTCAGATATGTTGGCTAAGTACATGATTGGTCTAAGTACCTCTGGTATTGTAAATACGAATCTTGGAGTTAAATCTGCTGCTTATCACTGTTGTATGTAACTTTTTAATGTTTACTGGTATATGTGTAGTGTGCAAAGTGTTTGGCTTTGTAGTATTTTCCTATAATTATATTTTGTGTTTTAGCCATATTCATCCTTATTGACTTCTCTACCCATTTACTGTCCCGCTTTCCTTAAATATACCCCTCAACTCTTCAACTTTCATGCTATACATATATGTATATGTATATTAGTGTGAGTATATGTATACATTATTATTCTACATATATTTTAGATTACTATATCTGGTGTTCATTGTCAGATAGTGTGTGCTAACATATCAAGGCAGATATGCAAGTTTTGATACATACACACTCACACATAGGAAAAAGTGTGAGGGGGAAACATAATCCTATTTGAGGGCACACCTCAATGACTTAAGTATCAATTAAAAAATACTTATTTTTTTTAATTAACCGACATTGTTTTTTAATTTTTGAGAGAGGGAGGATTAGTCATCTGTACAAATGAGTCAGTCCCAGATGACTCCTTCAATCCAAACTGATGGTTTGTGAACGAATACACTCACAAGCAAGACAGTCAGCAGGTTAAATTTATGTATTCATATGTGCAAATATATAACATTAAATTAAAGAAATAATCATGAACTTGAGAGGGAGAGAGAATATGAGGAGTTTCAGAGAGATGGGAATAGAATTGAGAGGATGAATCTGGAAGAAATTTAGGAAGGATAAAATAATCAAAATTATTTGCATTAAAAATAAAGAAACAAATAAATATAACTACAGAGTTGAGAGAAATGGAGTAAATTCTGTACTCACGTGTTAATCTTTCTTTTATTCATTATTTTTTTGTTCCTTCCCTTATTCACTTTACACTGAAGGCACCCTCCTCCCCTTTCAGTTCCACTCTTTCAGATCTGTCCCCACATTACCCACTCCTCTCCTCCTCAGAGACAGGGAAGCCACATGGATACCAACAGGCACTGGCACATCTGATCACAGCAGCACTAAGTGCACCCTTTTCTGCTGAGCCAGGACAAGGCAACACAGCTAGGGCAAAAGGATCCAAAGGGATCCAGAGTCAGAGACAGCCCCTTCTTCAATTATTAGGGACCCACGTGAGGACCAAGCTGCACAGCTGCTACATATATCTAGGAGACCTAGGCCCAGCCCGTGCCTGCTCTTTGTTTGGTAGTTTAGTTTCTGTGAGCCCCCACAGATACAGGTTATTTTTTACAGTATGTCTTCATGTGATGCCCTTGACCCTATCAGGCTCCCTAAATCCCTCCCCGGCTCTTCCACAAGACTTCTGAGTTCTGCCCAATGCCTGACTGTGGGTCTCTACATCTGTTTCCATGAGCTGCTGGGTGAAGCCTCTCTGAAGACTGTTATGCTAAGCTCCTGTCTGCAAGCACAGCAGAATATCAGTCATAGTGTCAGGGGTTGGTTCTCTACCACGAAATGGGTCTCGAGTTGGGACACTCATTAGAGACCATTCCCTCAAATTCTGTTCAATCTTTATCCCTGCACGACTTGTAGGGAGGACAACGTTTGGGTCAACAGTTTTGGGAGTGGATTGGTGGGCCCTTGCTTCACTGGAATTCCCACCTGGCTGCAGGAGGTGCATGCTTTAGTCTCCATATTCCCAGCTGCTAGTAGTTACCTCATAGACTCCCAGGAGCTTCCCCTGTTCCAGGTCTACACCTCATCTAAAGATCACCCCCAACATATTTCTATTTTCTCCCCCACTCACTGTTCTTTTCTTTGCACACCTGATCCATTCTCCATCTCGCTCCTTGCCACATCTCCCACTCAATTCCCTCCTTCTGTTTACTACTCATGTCTATTTTATGTCCACTTCAGAATGAGATTCAAGAATCCTCCCTTGGGCCCTCCTAGCTGCTTTGAGTCTGTGGCTTGTAGCATAGTTACCCTGTATTATGTCTAATATCCACTTATAAGTAAGTACCATGCTTGTCTTTCTGGGTCTGGATTGCCTCACTCAGGATGATATCTTCTAGTTTCATCCATTTGCCTGCAAATTTCATGATGTCTTTGTTTTTAATAGCGGATTAGTATTTCATTGCACAAATGAACCACATTTTCTTTATTCATTCTTCAGGTACAGGACATCTAGATTGTTTCTAGTTTCTAGCTATGTGAGTAGAGCGGCTATGAACAAGTGTCCTTGTAGTATGATGGAGTGTCTTTTGGGTATGTGCCCAAGCATGGTGATACGTCCAGTAGTTCTTTTAGTGTTTGGGATTGGTATAACTATTTGGTTTTTCATATGATGTTAAGAATAGAAATGTAAATCAAAATGACCCTGAAATCCCACATCACACCAGTCAGAATGGCTAAGATAAAAAACTCAGGCTATGAGTTGGGGAGGATGTGGAGAAAGAACAACATGCTTCCACTGCTGGTGGGATAGCAAACTTATACAACCATTCTGGAAATCAGACTGGTGGTTCCTCCAGTCCAGAATATTGGACATAGTGCTAACTGAGGACCAAGCTATACCACTCCTGGGCATATATTCATCCTAGTAGCTTCTATATTGATGGATTTTCGGGTAGGTATTGTTTAAATAATGATTTGTCATAAAGTATCTTGTTTTATTCATCTATGGTGACTCAAAGTTGTGCTTGTTATAGTAGTCTGGGCTGACATCTCTAGTCTCTCAGAATCTGCTAGATATCTCCCCAGGCCTTCTGGCTTTTAGAGTCTTTGTTTAGATGTCAGGTGTAATTTTGATAGGTCACCCTTTAAATGTTACTTGGCCTTTTTTTTCCTGGCAACTTTTATATTCTTTCCTTGTTCTATATTTAATGCTTTGATAACTATGTATTGGGAGGATTTTCTTTTCTGACTCAGTCTATTCAGTATTCCGTAAGCTTCGTGTACATTTATAAGCATCTCTCTTCTTTAGGTTGGAGACAATTATTTCTATGATTTTGTTGAAAATATTTTCTGGACTAGGAGCTGGGACTCTTTACCTTCTATTCCTATTATACTTAGTTTTTGTCTTTTCGCAGCATCCCACACTTTTGGGATATTTTGTGTCAAGAACATTTTAGATTTGACATTTTCTTTGAATGATGTCTCGATTTCTTCAATCATACCTTCTACTCCCAAGATTCTCTGTTCTCCCTCTTTTATTCTGTTGCTGTTGCTTGTGTTTCAGTTTCCTTTCTATGACCAGGGTTCTCTGAATTTGTGGTTTGTGTTTTCCTCATTGCTTTGCTTTCCCTTGGTTTGTTTTTATAGTTTAATGTATTTTAATAGCAAACTTAGAGGAACAGCACAGAAGACAGACAACATTAAAAACATGTACTTGCATGTAGGACAACTCCGTTAGAAAAGTATAGTGAGTGGATGGAACCTACTGTATGATAAAATGCTACACACACCATTTAGTTGCTGTCAATAAGAAATTTACTTATTTTTAAAAAATCCAAATGCTGGCATTGTCCAGAAAATTTTAGCAGGTTTATTTATAATTGTTATGAAGTTGAACTGTTGAAATGTGTTCACTGAAACATTTTGCTTGTATTAATGCTTTACATCTTGCATTTATATTAAAAATTCACACACAAATGAACGTGGAGAATCTGCCAATACCTGATTTTGTCCCCTATGTTTCCACTCGCAATCATATACTTAGGTACCTTTGACCCCAAGGAAAAAATATCTAACATTCAGAACTACTGATAACAGGAAGAAGAGGGAAAAAAATTTTGAGAATGAAATGTTTCCCTTGATAGTGGACCCTTAAAGACGTTCTCCACCTATGCGGCGTGCTAGCTGGATGTCTTTTGGCATAATTGTTACACGTTTGGCATGGATAGCACACAGGTTGGTATCCTCAAAAAAGCCAACCAGGTAGGCCTCACTTGCCTCCTGCAAAGCACCAATAGCTGCACTCTGGAAGTGCAGATCTGTTTTGAGGTCCTGAGCAATTTCTCGCACCATACGCTGAAAGGGGAGTTTGCAAATAAGAAGCTCAATGGATTTTTTTTTTTTTTTGGTTCTTTTTTTCGGAGCTGGGGACCGAACCCAGGGCCTTGCGCTTCCTAGGCAAGCGCTCTACCACTGAGCTATTCTGATAGCGTCTGGTTTCTCGGAGTGCTACAGTACCAGGCCTGTAGTGATGAGGTTTCTTCACCCCTCCAGTAGAGGGCGCACTCTTGCGAGCGGCTTTTGTAGCCAGTTGTTTCCTGGGTGCTTTTCCACCAGTGGATTTGCGGGCAGTCTGCTTTGTACGAGCCATGGTATGAGCACCTCCTTATTTACCCCGCTTCTCCTTCCGCTGGGGCTCAGCAAACAAGAGGCGGCTGGCGTTAGAGAGCGGCGGTGGCGGGCGAAGGCTGCGAACACCTTCGCTTTCCCTTTTAAGGTCTTGACCAATTTTCTTTATTTTTTTTTAACCTGTTTGTTTGATTGTATTTTCCTGTACAATCTTTAATGGATTCATGCATTTCCTCTTGAAAGTTTTCTATCATCAATTGAAGTCACCTTCCTCTACTTCTCCTGTGTTAGGGTATCCAGGGCTTTGTTGTTGAAAGACAGCCCAGTTCTAGTGGTGCCATATTGCTCTGGCTATTATTAATTGTGTTCTTATGCTGGTCTTATCCGGTCTTATCCATCTTGTTGTCCCTCATGTTTGCTGGATGTTCCTGATGTCAGCAGGAATCCTGGGGAAGGCAGGCAGAGATGTGGTCCTGACAGTGGAACACAGGGAGCAACATCTTGCTGACCTCTGCTGGTTGTGCTTCAGGTAGGGCTGAATGTATATGGGGCTCTTCGGGGGTTGGAGGGGGGGTCTCCTCAGGAAGGCAGGCAGAGCTGAGGGCCAGAGCATAGGGATCCAATTACAGTGGTGCAGCTCATCTCTGCTGGCTGCAGACAGGAGATTAAGGGGGTGAAGCTTCTAACATGGATGCTCCTGGGGCCTAGCAAGCAGAAGCTTGAGACAGAACATGAAGGTCAGGAGACAGTGTGCAGCTCACATCTTCTGACTGTGATTTGTATTAAATATAAAAAATAAATAAACTAATATTAATTAACTGATTAAGTATACAAACTTAACCCTGTTAGAAAAATGAATCTCTTATCATTATCATAATGCACTTTTGTTTCTCTCTGAATTTTTTCAATATAATTCTTCATCTCAGTGCTCACAACAAACCAAAGACCAGTAGTTCAAATAGATATGTTTCTAAGATGCCTGTGTTTTCACTGGTATGGAGAACAATTCTGAATTTTACCTGGTCTTCATGTATTATTTTTCTACACCCTTAAAGAACAGTAATTCAAAGTCAGCTCATATAACTGAAAAAGATTCCCAATGAAGCCGGATGTTTATATTACAGTTAAGTTCTACTCAGAGATAGGATCTCTCTGAAGGCTGCCTAGAACCAGGTCTTTAGATCATGTAGGCCTGGAATTTATGATATTCTACTGAGCCTAGTATTGGGACATATGTCAGAAACATCTGCACATTTTGATCTTGCTGAGCATCTATAGAAGAGTTGAGATTTGTGGAAACAAAATGATCATGCACATTTGATGTGATAACAAAGAAAAGATTTTTATAATAAGCAATAATTTCGACTATAACAAAATTATGTCTTCAAATGGGTTTACAACTTTAGGTTATTATCAGTGAATCTGGTCAAATCACTAAGAGATTGAAATCTACATGAATCATAAACATTAAAGAAAGGCCACAAACTAAGGGTCATAGCAATAGCCATATGTATTATTTTCGTATTCTCAAGTTATATCTCAAAAGAGTTATTAAGAAACTTCTGTTTTCTTTTTTTTTCCCCATCTGATTTGTTAACTGATATTATATGATGGCAGCTCTAGAAATGTCTTGGATAGAATTATAATCTGATAAATTAAAGCTGTGAGTGACTAGGGTTTCTGAAAGAGTTTGATAGATGTCCTTTCCCTGCTAAGAAGACTTATGTGGAGATACCTAGAAAATAGCTGGGAAGGGAGACAGACCATTATTAATGACGAGATTTTTGGTCCTTCACTGGTATGAAACTTCAGCTAGAGTCTGGGGTGAAGGGCTCTCTACCTTCTCAGGTCTCATCTCTGCCTTAGCAACCGCTCAGTCCCCTGAAGTTGTCACTCCTCTGCTGCACATGGCATATGTTTTTCTACTTGCAGCCCAGTCGCTGTAGCCCCAGCCATGGGGAAGGTGTTGGACACCTGGGAGTCTGTTCAGCAGTTAAGGGTCTTTGGACAGCACCTGTGGTAAATGCCCTCCCAATGTTTCTTCAGGACAGACTTCCTCAGTGCAGTAGCTCTACTTGTCCTTGGTGGTTCCATGTTCAATAATACTATTTCAAGACCCAGAGAAGTTGGTCCCAGGGACTAATGCCTGTTTCCCTTTCATTTTGTCTCCAAAAATACATTTTTTGTTTTTATTTCTAGTTAGAGGATTTTCCAGCTGCTATTGGGCCCTATAGCTCAGGAAAAAAATCATAAAAAAATTATTTTGATTGTTACAATTATACCTGAAAGGTAATCGGTTGATCTTCATTGATGGTGTGCCCTGGGTTAGATTTCCAGCATTGGTGATCAAACAATCTGTGACGAAGCAACCCAATATAAGCCCTGTATTTGTCTGGTAATTCTATCAGAAATATGCCTTTTTCTGCTAAGAAACTAGTTTTGAACTTAATAATCTTTCTGTGAAACTTTGAAACATAGAGATGGTCTTTCAAATGACAAGATTTTTAATTATTTCTTTTCATTTTTGAGATGATAGCATAAGTACATCAATCCTCCTTTTCTTAACTCCCCTTAAACTTTCCCATGTTCCCCTGCTTGCTCTTTCTTAAATACATGGCCTTTAAAAAATGAATTGCTGTTACATGAAAAGATATATATGCATAGATATCCTTTCATTTGAAGTGACAGATACCTTTAGTCTACCAGCCACCATGACTCCTCTCCTAACACACCTAAAATTTTTTGGTTAAATATTAATCTGTGTATTATCATTCAGAATCATGATATCCAATTATCTTATTCAATATTATGAGTTTTCATAAGCAAAAATGTAAATAGCACTTCATCAACAGTCCTGAGTAAACCAGATTGTGCTCCACAGTGTATGCAAGTCTCATTTAGGGCCTTGAAGTCTTCATAAGCGAAGACTTCTCTGGAATTCATTCTAAGAATTGTCTGTGTGCACAATCCAAACTCTGCCTTGATCCTTCGATTCACAACCTTATCCTTGTAAAGTCACGACTAATTGACATCCTGTGATCCAACTCTTTAAAATAAAAAAGAACCAACCAGGTTCCTGTACTGGAACACTGTGACCATGACACCCTATGGAGAGGACCATTACAATCAGTCACTTATGGGCAGTGTCGAAAGCCCCTCCACATGCAGGTGAGGCATTCCTAACATCTCAGGCCAAGCCAATAGAGAGCATCTGCTCTTAGACCCCAACACACCCCCAAAATATGTATAAGACCCTGTCCAGGAAGAATGAAGCACTAGTTACTTCCTCCAAGGCCATCTGAGAGTGTCTACTAAATAGAGCTGTAATCCACTGGGGAACAGAAATTCTCTCCTCAAACTTTCACTGCTGGAAACTGCTCCAGCCCAATGAGAAAGCACAATTCTTTGGTTGGTTCAGTGGGCTCAAGCCCTACGGACCTCTGCAGATACCATCTGGTAAACACACACACACACACACACACACACACACACACACACACACACACACACGTACACATGTGTGAGAGGGGAAATGTTTTATTTTACTCGCAGGCTTTATCCACTAAAATAGAGATCATGTTATGTCTATATCAGGTATAAAATAGACTAAAATGCATTTTATATATAAACATTGATTTGTGGTTGTCTTGATAAAGATTCTGACTTATAGAATAAATCTCTAACTCATTTATTGCAGTTAGTCTTCTCATTCCTAAGTCTCAAGTTATCTGTGTCAGCTTCTTTCCCACTGAAAATACAGTATAAGGGAAGACCCTGCCTTGCCTTTACTCCCCTAAGTATTCTCTTCTAACCCAATGATTTTTTTTTGAAAATTTGTAGATCAGTCAGGGGGCAACATTAGCACAGAAAATCTGCTGTTATATGCTGATATTTTAAGTTTCACTAGAAGCTACCCATGATAAAAAGAATGGTTCCTTTCAGTGAAGACTGCTGAAAAGCTGTCCATACTGAACTGAGTCTCCTAACATAAAATAAACTTGTTTGCATGGCTTTCTTTCTTGTATTAAGATTTTGAAAGCATGTGAAGCAATATGTTTCATTATGTAACTTTTATACATGAATGCTACTGTACTTCACTCTTTTTACACCACACTTTCCTCCCCATCTCTCCCTCCAACTCCCCCTCTCCTGTCTACAAACAGTCCTGCTTTCAAGTCAAGGAGACAGACTGGAATGCACTCTCTGGTAGTTCTGTTTATATCTCTCCATTGGAGAAGACATTCATCAATGTTGGTTTGGTATTATTTCATGAAGGTACTTTTATTTTTTCATCTTTATTAACTTGGGTATTTCTTATTTACATTTCGGTTGATTGTTATTCCCTTTCCCAGTTTCCAGGTCAACATCCCCCTTCCAATTCCCCCTCCCATTTTCTATGGGTGTTCCCCTCCCCATCCTCCCCCCATTACCGCCCTCCCCACAACAATCACGTTCACTGGGGGTTCAGTCTTGGCAGGACCAAGGGCTTCCCCTTGTACTGGTGCTCTTACTAGGCTATTCATTGCTACCTATGAGGTTGGAGCCCAGGGTCAGTCCATGTATAGTGACTTAGTCCCTGGAAGCTCTGGTTGGTTGGCATTGTTGTTCATATGGGGTCTCAAGCTCCTTCAAGCTCTTTCAGTCCTTTCTCTGATTCCTTCAACGGGGGTCCCATTCTCAGTTCAGTGGTTTGCTGCTGGAATTCGGCTATGTATTTGCTATATTCTGGCTGTGTCTCTCAGGAGAGATCTACATCCAGTTCCTGTTGGCCAGCACTTCTTTGCTTCATCCATCTTATCTAGTTGGGTGGCTGTATATGTATGGGCCACATGTGGGGCAGGCTCTGAATGGGTGTTCCTTCTGCCTCTGTTCTAAACTTTGCCTCCCATGAATGTGCTTTTTAATACATAATAATTTAACCCAATCTTAAATCTAATGTAGTAAGTTTGTTGAATAAATTGAAAAAAAAATTTGTATACCACAACCTCTCAAGATGCAAGTGAATTTGTTTGTCCTAATTTTCACATGATGTTTTGTTATGTTTTGTTTTGGTTCCTGACTCAACTGACTAGAGACCATTAGTAATGAGCTTCCTTTCAAGAAGCAATGGTTTGGAGTCACTGTAAATATTTTATAACAAATATCTTGGGTATACTCTACCTTTTCTCTGCTACTGACTAACCAAGCTCTTCTTCAAGGAATAAATATATCATCTCATACTTGACTGTATGACAGTAAATTTATTTATATGTTTCTTAAAAAATAAAAGATTTTCTTCATTTTTAATATTATTCTTAATACTAAAATACTTAAGCATAATATTTTATCCATTTTTTTTGTTGTTGTTGTTGTTCAATCTAAAATACTAAAACACTAAGTGCCTTACTGTTGCCAAACTTCCTGTTTTATCCTGACTGTTTCTTTACAGTCACATTTCAGTGATTTGATGACATGGTGAGGGATGAAATGTTTGCTAAAATTTCACAAGGAAAATAAAGGACGCTTCAGTGCCTCACAGAGTCATTAAAAGGGGATGGCCTGTATGTTTTTAAAATTTTCCCCAAATAAATTTTGTACATGGTGGAAATAACTAGATAATA
The DNA here is from genome assembly GCF_011064425.1 of Rattus rattus. Classification (NCBI taxonomy): domain Eukaryota; kingdom Metazoa; phylum Chordata; class Mammalia; order Rodentia; family Muridae; genus Rattus; species Rattus rattus. The sequence goes on along the minus strand of NC_046170.1, from coordinate 8,083,717 downwards.
ACTAGATATATTGATATTTATTTATATAACATTTAAATATAGCTTTTAAAATGAAGATCAAAGTTAAGGGAGAATTTTCTTATAGGAAAGGTAGGGCTTACAAAATGGTCAGCCTATAAGGCTGGTGGAATGGCTCAGTGGGTAAAGGTTTCTATCCTGACTTGGGTCCCCAAGACTCAAGTGGTAGAAATATAGAATCAACATCTGCCAGTGGTCCTCTGACCTTCCCAGATTCATTATAACATGCAACCCCTAAAAGATAAATAAAATTAAATTAAAATTATATTAGAAAGAAAATCATCCACTTATTAAAAACACAGAGTGATGGTTTAACTGTCACAGAGAAGAGAATGTTTACAAGTTATATTGCATCTTATAATATGTAGTTGAAATTGAATTAAATTCATTGGTCCTGACAACATGTATAATGCATGAATTAAGGAATGTTAGAAAAAAATGCAAACTTTATGCATGACTCCTAGCTTTTAGGGTCATATGAAGGGGAGAGTTTTGCTGTTGTTGTTAACCTATGCTAGATAAAGCAACAATTTTTTTTATTTAATTTATTTCTCTGCTAAAACTAATAAATAATAGAGTATATTAAGAAAAGTACTTGCCTCGTATATTTGAAACCTTCTTTCTGATTCTATAGCCTCACAAACAGAGAGAGAGAGAGAGAGAGAGAGAGAGAGAGAGAGAGAGAGAGAAGAGAGAGAGAGAGAGAGAGAGAGAGGAGAGATTACATAAATCAATGAGCAAATACTTTAATGTGTTGTCGATACATTGCTACAATCATGTTCATCTTTTATTGAAGGAATGAAGGATACCAGCCAGTTGTTGATGGCACATGCATTTAGCCCAGCACTCAGAGGCAGGCAGATGGCCGAGATTGAGGGCCAGCCTTGAAAAAAAAAATGTCTTGACACTTCCAGTTTCTGTCTGTATCCAGAGCTGAACTGGATCCACAGCTCTCTGTACCCAAATCCCGTGGGGGAAGAGAGCTGAACTATCAGAAGTGCAGACAATCATGAGAGCTCAGAGGAGACAACTATTTCTGCTCACATTACTGCCCCAAGAGGAACCCACCTACAGACATCTGTGCCCTCTGGGCACAGGAACTTAGGAGCAGGACCCTTCCAGTTTCTGCCTCTGCCCAGAGCTGAAAGCCAGTCATCAGGAGTGCTGACACATATGAGAACAAAGGTGAGAGCAAAGCTGCTCCTATCAACACACCTGGAGGCTTCCGAACACACAAACTCAGGAGCAGCCTGGGACAGTTTCTGCCTGTACCCAGAGCTGACCAGGTCCCAAAGCTCTCTGTTCCAGATCTAGGTGAAAGAAAACAGGAATACAGGAGTGCTAACACACAGACTTACAGGAGGGTCAAGCCACTGTCAGAGACAGCAAGACAAGCTAACACCAGAGACAACCTGATGGCTAGAGGCAAGTACAAGAAACTAAGCAACAGGAACCAAGATTACTTGGCATCATCAGAGCCCAGTTCTCCCACCAAAGCAAACACTGGATATCCAAACATACCTGAAAAGCAAGATTTGGATTTAAAATTACATCTCATGATGATGATAAATGACTTAGAGAAAGATATAACTAACTCCCTTAAAGAAATACAGGACAACACAGGTAAACAAGTAGAAGCCTATAAAGAAGAAACACACACACACACACACACACACACACACACACACACAAAATCTCTTAAAGAATTACAGGAAAACACAACCAAACAGGTGAAGGAATTAAACAAAAACATCCAGGACTTAAAAATGGAAATAGAAGCAATAAAGAAAGCACAAAAGGAGACAAACCTGGAAATAGAAAACCTAGGAAAGAGATCAGGAGACATAGTCTCAAGCATCACAGACAGAATACAAGAGATTGAACAGAGAATTTCAGGGACAGAAGATACCATAAAAAGCATTGACACAACCATCAAATAAAATATAAAATGTAAATAGCTCCTAGACCAAAACATCCAGGAAATCCAGGACACAAAGAGAAGATCAAACCTAAAAATAATAGGTATAGAAGAGAGTGAAGACTCCCAACTTAAAGGACCAGTAAATATCTTCAACAAAATTATAGACGAAGACTTCCTTAACCAAAAGAATGAGATGCCCATAAACATACAAGAAGTCTATGGAACTCCAAATAGACTGGAAAGAAGAGAAATTCTTCCCATCTCATAATAGTCAAAACACCAAATGCACAAAACAAAGAAAGAATATTAAAAGCAGTAACAGAAAAAGGTCAAGTGACATATAAGGGCAGACCTATAAGAATTATACCAGACTTCTCACCAGAGCCTATGAAAGCTAGAAGATCCTGGGCAGATGTCAAACAGACCCTGAGAGAACACAAATGCAAGCCCAGGCTACTATATCCAGCAAAACTCTCAATTAACGTAGATGGAGAAACCAAGATATTCCATTAAAAAAAAACAAATTTATACAATGTCTTTCTACAAATCCAGCCCTACAAAGGATAATAGATGGAAAACTCTAACCCAAGGAGAGAAACTACGCTATACAGAAAGCCAGAATATAATCTCCTTGCAATGAAACCAAAAGAGAGACACACAAACATAATTCTACCTCTAACAACGAAAACAGCAGGAAGCGATAATCACTATTCCTTAATATCTCTGAACATTAATGGACTCAATTCCCCAATAAAAAGACATAGACTAACAGACTGGATATGTAAAGAGGACCCAGCATTTGCTGCATACAGAAAATACACATAATAGACAAAGTCAGACACTACCTCAGAGTTAAAGGCTGGAAAACAAGTATCCAAGCAAATGGTCCCCACAAAAAAGGTGGAGTAGCCATTCTAATATCGAGTAAAATCAGCTTTCAACCAAAAGTCATCAAAAAAGATAAGGAAGGACACTTTATATTCATTAAAGGAAAAACCCGAGAAGATGAATTCTCAATCCTAAATATCTATGCTCCAAATTCAAGGGCACCTACATTCATAAGAGAAACCTTACTAAAGATCAAAGCACATATTGCACCTCACACAATAATAATAGGAGATTTTAGCACCCCACTCTCATCAACGGACAGATCATAGAAACAGAAATTAAACAAAGACATAGAGAAACTAACAGAAGTTATGAACCAAATGGACTTAACAGATATTTATAGAACATTTCATCCTAAAATAATAGGATATACCTTCTTCTCAGCACCTCATGGTACCAACTCCAAAATTGAGCATATAATTGGTCACAAAACAGGCCTCAACAGATACAAGAAGTTAGAAATTTTCCCACATATAGTATCAGATCACCACAGACAAAAGATGGTCTTCAATAACAACAATAATGACAGAAACCCCACATATGCATAGAAGTTGAACAATGCTTTACTCAATGAAAACTTGGTCAAGAGAGAAAGAAAGAAACTAAAGTCTTCTTAGAATTTAATGAAAATGAAAATAAAATAGACCCAAACTTATGGGACACAGTGAAAGCAGTGCAATGAGGAAAACTCACAGCTCTGAGTGCCTACAAAAAGAAACAGGAGAGAGCATACATCAGCAGCTTAACAGCACACTTAAAAGCTCTAGAACAAAGAGAAGCAAATATACCCAAGAGGAGTAGAAGACAGGAAGTAATCAAACTCAGGGCTGAAATCAACCAAGTAGAAACAAAAAGGACTATACAAAGTATCAACAAAACCAAGAGGTGGTTCTTTGAGAAAATCAACAAGATAGATAAACCCTTAGCCAGACTAACCAGAGGTCACAGTGTATCCAAATTAACAAAATTAGAAATGAAAAGGAAGACATAACAACAGAATCTGAGGAAATTTTAAAAAAATCATCAGATCCTACTACAAAAGCCTATATTCAACAAAACTGGAAAATCTGGAGGAGATGGACAATTTTCTAGACAGATACCAGGTACCAAACTTAAATCAGGAACAAATAAACCATCTGAACACTCCCATAACTCCTAAAGAAATAGAAGCATTTATTGAAAGTCTCCCAACCAAAAAGAGCCCAGGACCAGATGAGTTTGGTGCAGAATTCTATCAGACTTTCATAGAAGATCTCATAGCAATACTGTCCAAACTATTCCACATAATAGAAACAGAGCACTACCAAATTGCTTCTATGAAGCCACAATTACTCTTATACCTAAACCACACAAAGACCCCACAAAGAAAGAGAACCTCAGACCAATTTCCCTTATGAATATTGACACAAAAATACTCAATAAAATTCTTGCAAACCAAATCCAAGAACACATCAAAATGATCATCCATCATGATTAAGTAGGCTTCATCCCAGGGATACAGGGATGGTTCAATATACAGAAATCCATCAACGTAATCCACTATATAAACAAACTGAAAAATAAAATACACATGATCATCTCATTAGATGCTGAGAAAGAATTTGACAAAATTCAATATCCCTTGATGATAAAAGTCCTGGAAAGATCAGGAATTCAAGGCCCATACATAAACATAGTAAAAGCCATATACAGCAAACCAGTTGCTAACATTAAACTAAATGGAGAGAAACTTGAAGCAATCCCACTAAAATCAGGGACTACACAAGGCTGCTACCTCTCTCTACTTATTCAATATAGTACTCAAAATCCTAGCTAGAGCAATCAGACAATGAAGGGAGGTCAGAGGGATACAAATTGGAAAAGAAAAAGTCAAAATATCACTATCTGCAAATGATAAGATAGCATATTTAAATGACCTCAAAAGTTCCACCAGAGAACTGCTAAACCCGATGAACAACTTCAGCAAAATGTCTGGGTATAAACTTAATTCAAACAAATCAGTAGCCTTCCTCTACACAAAGGATAAACAGGCTGAGAAAGAAATTAAGGAAATGCCACCATTCCCAATAGTCCCAAATAATGTAAAATACCTCTGTGTAACTTTAACCAAGCAAGGGGAAGATGTGTATGACAAGAAATTCAAGTCTCTGAAGAAAGAAATTGAAGACCTCAGAAGGTGGAAAGACCTCCAATGCTCATGGATTGGCAGGATTAATACAGTAAAAGTGGCCATTTTGCCAAAAGCAATCTACAGATGCAATCCCCATCAAAATTCCAACTCAATTCTTCATAAAAATAGAAAGAGCAATTTGCAAATTCATTTGGAATAACAAAAAACTCAGAATAGCAAAACTATACTCAACAATACAAGAACTTCTCTGGGAATCACCATCCCTAACCTCAATCATTATTACCGATCAATAGTGATTAAAAACTGTATGGTATTCATTCAGAGACAGGCAGAAAAATCAGTGGAATAGAACTGAAGACCCAGAAATGAACTCACACACATACGGTCACTTTATCTTTTACAAAGGAGTCAAAACTATCCATTGGAAAAAAGAATTTTCGACAAATGGTGCTGGTTCAACTGGAGGTCAGTATGTAGAAGAATGCAAATTGATCCATTTTTATCGACCTGTGCAAAGCTTAAGTCCAAGTGGATCAAGGACCTCCACATAAAACCAGATACAGAAACTAATAGAAGAAAAATTAGGAAAGAACCTCAAACACATGGACACTGGAGAAAATTTCCTGAACATATCACCAGTGGATTATGCTCTAAGATCAAGAATCGACAAATGGGATCTCATAAAAAGGCAAAGCTTTTGTGAGGCAAAGGACACTGTCATTAGGATAAAACAGCAACCAACAGTTTGAGAAAAGATCTTTACCAATCCTACATCTGATAGAGGGCTAATATCCAATATATACAAAGAACTCAAGAAGTTAGACACCAGAGAGCCAAATAACCCTATTAAAAATGGGATACAGAGCTAAACAAAGTATTTTCAGCTGAGGAATATAGAATGTCTGTGAAGTACCTAAAGAAAGGTTCAACATCCTTAGTCATCAGGGAAATGCAAATCATAACAACCCTGAGATTACACCTACCACCAATCAGAATGGTTAATATCAAAAACTTAGGTGACAACAGATGCTGGTGTGGATGTGATGAAAGAGGAACACTCCTCCATTGTTAGGGGGATTGCAAAACTGGTACTTGACTTCCACTCTTGAATCAGTGTGGAGGTTCCTCAGAAAACTCAACATTGTACTACCTGAGGACCCAGGTGTACCACTCCTGGGCATATACACACAAGATGTTCCAAAATACAACAAAGATACATGCTCCACTATGTTCATAGCAGCCTTATTTATAATAGCCAGAAGCTGGAAAGAACCCAGGTGCCCTACAACAGAAGAATGGATACAGAAAATGTGCTATATCTACAAAATGGAGAACTACTTAGCTATCTAAAACAATGACTTCATGAAATCCATACGCAAATGTGTGGAACTAGAAAATATCATCCTGAGTAAGGTAACCCAATCACAACACACACACACACACACACACACACACACACACACACACACACACACACACACACACGGTATGCACTCACTGAAAAGTAGATATTATCCCAAAAGCTCGAATTACCAAAGATACAATCTGAGACCACACGAATCTCAAGAAGAAGGATGATCATATTGTGGATGCTTCAGTCCTTCTTATAAGGAGGAACAAAAATATTCAAATGGGGAGATATGGAGACAAAGTTTGGAGCAGAGACTGAAGGAATGGCCATGCAGAGCCTCCCCTCCTGGGGATAAAATATATATATTTATATTTATATATATGTATGTATGTATTTATGTATATGTATATGTATATCCACTAAAACTAGACAATATTGATGAAGTCAAGAGGTACATGCTGACAGGATCCTGATATAGCTGTCTCCTGAGAAGCTCAGGCAGAGCATGTCAAATCCAGAGGTGAATGCTAGTAGCAAACCATTGAACTGAGAATGGGTTCCTTCTTGGAGGAGTTAGAGAAAGGATTGAATGAGATGAAGGGGCCTGCAACCCTATAAGAATAACAATACCAATCAACCAGAGTTTCCAGGGACTAAACCACAGCTCAAAGAGTACACATGGACAGACCTATGGCTCCAGCTTCATATGTAGCAGAAGATGGCCTTGCTGGATACCAATGGGAGTATAAGCCCTTGTTCCTGCCAAGGCTCGATCCCCCAGTGCAGGGGAATGTTAGGGGATTTGGTTGGGGAGGGGGAACACCCTTATAGAAGAAGGAGGAGGTGATGTGATATGAGGCTTATGGATAGGAAACCAGGAAAGGGAATAACATTTGAAATGTAAAAAAAAAAAAAAGAAAAAACCAAACATCCAATTAAAAAATAATTCCCAATACATATGCACACAAAAAATCTAAGACAATATTCTCTCTGCTATGAAAGAACCAATGGGGATCCTAACCTCAGCCCCAGTCAAGAGCTGTGGGCAGAGATAAATCAAATTATACTTTTTACTTTTACTCTTCTTCTTTCTAGCCCATGAGATTTTATAACTCATCTTGTCCTTGGTAAGTAAATATTTTGCACTCCTGTCCCATGCTTGTACAAAGGCAATGATATAAATTGGCATTTCAATGCTGGTCAGGATTTCCACAACGTAAGTAAAAGCTTTTCTCCAAAACACCCCAGGCTTTCTGCCTCCCTTAGATGAGAATGCAAGCTGAATTGTTTTACTTTGTAAGCAAAACAATCAAAAGACACTGGGCATCAGAATAGACTATGCGGGAACGGCTATGAACAGACAGCAGGAGATACAGGAGGTCAGATGAAGTCAAAGTGAGGTGTTCACCATTGCTATAACCATCAACAAGCCCCCCCTGGGTTAAGCTCTCCTGAGGTTCTGACCTTATCTCACCTTGGAGAAAGTTTCTGTGCAAATGAAAGATACCTCTGATTCTGCAGTAACACAGAGGAGATGTCTTTGGATACAATCCAGAAGGTAGTGAAATCAAAATCATAAATCCCGTGGGTGTTTATCCCTGCTAACAGAGAAAAATACGGAAGCCTCCGAGTGTTGCAACTGTTTCCATCTGTTCTCTTTATGTGTAACTGATGTAAGAAATTAGTGACTGCCAGAAGTCACTTGGTTTGCAATTACGATGTTTAATGATATTAGTACAAAGTAGGAAATGAGCTAGTCTATTCTCGACCAGAAAGCACAGCTGAAGGTGAAATCATCTTCTGAGGCATTCTCTCACCTATGACATCCTGTCTCATTATCTGAGTAAAAGAGAGTTCTCACTTCACTTATGAAGCAGATGGAAAACCCCTAAGACCTGCTGACACAGGAGGGAAGGAACCAGCAGAGAGGCATGTGATTCTCATGATAAGCCAAAGGATTGTTTTTGTCCTATGGGGTCAAATGAGACATAGACCTTACCAAGTCAGTCCTAATCTAAATTAACCTTTGATGTTTAGTGTTTGTTCCATGTCAAAACCAGGTGTCACTATGTCCGTCCTTATTTTTAACCTGATCCTAGCAGTTCACATATATAGTCATTCTAAGTTTCTTTAACCCTCCAAGGCATGAGAAGGAGCTTCAAGGCAAGGCAATCTTGGTCAGCTGTTTCCATTTAAGAGAAAGCCAGAAGAACCACTATCTCACCGAGCTTATGAATCTACTCCCTGAAAAGTGATCACAAGGAAAGTGTGCTCAAAACGTAATGAAACTGGATGTCATTGCAGAACCCAGTACTATAAATGGTCAGGAATCAGTGACTCTCCTAAAGTACACACAAAATGTAGAGTGATTTTTATGGATGTTCCTTAGTCAACAGTATAAGAAAAATAAAAACTTTTAAGAGAAGTCACTGCTGAAACAAATGGTCTGATGTAGGAATTAGATTTTAGCAGAAAACATACGCATTTTATAGAAAAATAGATAAGACATTCCGAATGACCAATCTGTCACTACTATGTTTGGACTTAATTATATCCTTTTGAAAAGTCTCATTTCCACAGTCTAATATTCCCAGTGGTAAATATAAACAGTCTAGCTTTCTGATCATATCACACAGTAGGTACAAGTGACTATGACAATCCTGATATGCAGTAGATGATTACTAAAGCCCATTTTGACCCTTCTGAATCATCACATATTATACATTTACTATTAGGGTTGGGGAGGAGGATCACACAAAACAAATGAATAAGTCATAAGTATTACAAAGGAACATAGCTTACAATACAATTGTGGTAGTTGGAAATTATCACAGGAATCACAAGTTGCCCATGGACTCTTGGCTTGGATACATGACAGACGTGAAGCATGTGAAAGTCATAGTGGCCATGTTCTGAAACATGTTTAGCAAAAAATAAAAGAAAGAAAAAAGAAAAGAAAAACACAAAAGTTCACAGACTGTCCTTTATTAAATTTCAGGCAATGCATAGTTTTGCAGCTCAATGTGCCTCACTTATACATTTGCTTCTGTAAGTATCTATTCTGTAGCAGGAAAACCAGTTAGTTACATAAGCAACAAACTACTTCATTCTATTGCTCTTACAGCTATGTTAAAAAATTTAAGTGTTATTGGGTCATAGTCTTAAATTTAACAATCACTATGCTTTGGGGTTCACAGAACATCTCCACATAAAGCAAACTAGGCTCTATACCATCAGGCACACGAACAATTAATACTGCTAAATTTCTACACTAATATTGGTAAAAAATTGGTTTTGACTTTTGAGAATTTCATTCACGAATACAATATATCCATCCCTCTTTATCATAGCATTGGATACATAGGTGTGCCCTACACCCTCTCCAAACACTAATACATAAATAAATCTAGTAAAAAATTGCATGCATGCTATCATGTATCATCCTTATTTATTTCCCTTGTTAAAATAAAAAAATCGTATTAGTTTCTTTTGAGTTATTATGGGGATTAATGTTAATAAATTATATTCACCACGAATTTGCATTTATTACAATATGAATAACTATATTATTGGTAGCTATAATTTCTAAGGGTTTGCTAAAAGCATTAACTTAAACATTAAGGCAAGGTTATTTTTAGGTCTACTTTTAGACTGAGGAGCTTTCAACTAAAAATTTATTTGATGAATTAGAATCCTTCTTTCGTAGATCTAATAACAACATCCCTATACTCCTAGCCACCTCCTCCCTTAGTACTATGAGTTTTTGGATGTCATTAGTTAAGGGAGGGAACAAGTGAGCACAAGGAGGCATTTTAGTCTTTGGAACAGAGCGTCTTGTATGGATTTTTGTTTTCATGTGTTTTAAAGTTTTATTTTATTTTTATTCTTTTAAGAACAGTTTAACTGGGACCATGTATACTTAAACTCAATATAGATCAGCATCACGTAATGGAGCCAGTTTTGCCTTTATGCAAAAATAAATTTGTACAGAGCAGTATTTTCACCATCCCTGAGCCAAATCCTTGGTGAGAGTGAGTTATAGCTTAGGTAAGTGACAGATAAACTTGTTTATTGCATTACTAACTGTTGGTAACAGATGAGACCTGTGCTGTAGGCTGGACAGACAGATCAGTGTTTGTCACCAAGGTGAAGGTCTAGAATTGCATTGCTAGGACCCGCAAGGTTGAACAAGAGAAATGACACCACCAAGTTGTGACCTCTAGATTTATATATTGACATGAGGTGGAAACTGAGGAGTACTTTGGAAATTCAGTTGTGTTAGATGGGGTTTTTCTGGGGCAAACACGTGAAGGAATGTTTCACTGAAGCCGGCACAGGTGAAAGGATGTGCTGAGAAAACAAGCGCATGAAAGGCCATGTGATGAGGGATCCTTCAATAACAACACGTATTGGGCCACCTTCCATTGCTCAGTTGAGCTTTGCTTGTCAGAACTCCATAGAGGAAAATGTACCAAAAAACTTGTGGTGGTTTACTAAGGCTTCTTCCTACTTCCACAGGCTCAGGTAGATTGGCAGAGTGATGTCAGCTGAGACTCACAGGGAGTTTTGCTAAGACTGACAGGCTAAGGCAAGACCTGTGGGAGGACGCGTGATGTTTGGAAAGTGCATCAATAGCACTTGACAGACAGTGATGGAAGCTTGCTTTGCTTGGCTGGGCTTGGCTTGGCTTGCTCTACAGAGAGCTGGGCAACACTTGGTCTCACATCTTTACTGATAATCTCTTTGCTGACAGAGGCACATCTGAGAATTTTCCTAGAGTTCCTGTTGGTCCTAGTCCCTCCTGCTGACTCATCCTGATTGGGATGACCCCTGGCTATTCCTGCTAGGTCATGTCACCACTACTGCTATCCCAACACTACTGAACTGGACTGCTGACTAGTGAAGTCATCTGCTTAATTCCTGACAATGCAGATGGGATTTGCTCCCCCAAAACATTTCTAAACTGGTCCACTGCCACATATCCTTTCTTTTCTACTACCTCTGGTGGGTGTTGGGCTAGACGGGAGCTTAAAATCATTAAAATATGATTTGAAAAACGTAAAGTTATAGTGGCACAAATAAACTCTCCCCCACAAAAAAAATAGTAAATATTTTAAAAGTTTAGATGCACTATGAGGGAGAAGAATCACTGTCAGTACTAAAACTTATTTAGGAAAAACTATGAAATATATATTCCTTTATATTTTACCCTTTAATGGCATATTTTAAAATGAGGCAGAGAGGCTAGGAGATGAATTAGAAGTTAATTACACTTGTTGCTCTTGCAGTGGACCCAGATTTGTTTCCCAGTATCCATGCGTCAGCTTAAAACTGTTTATAACTCCAGTTTCAAGGATTCCAATGCATTCTGCTGGCCTCTAGACACACACACACACACACACACACACACACACACACACACACACACACACACACACACACACACACACCACGGGCAAATATTTTAAAAGAAAAACAAACAAACAAAAAAGATTACCTCCATATAAGATTGCATTAAGATTAGATAGGGAAGCTAGCCCAGTTATCAATCATTTGCTGTACAATCTTGAAAGCAGGAGAAGCGTCCCAGCACCTGGGAAGGACAGACACAAGAAGATCCCTGGGGATTGCTACCCAGTCGTCTTAGTGGAACCAATGAGCTCCAGGTTCAGCTAGATACTCTGCTCAAGGAAAAATTCAGTGCAGAAGGCACCTGGCATTGTGGTTTGTCCTACAAATGCATGTAACCCTACACATGTGCCCAGGAACTGATGCACAGAAAATTTATATTAAAGTAAAAACACTAATATTGCATTTAGACAGAATTCATAGTTGGACAAAAAGGTATGTTTGAGGCACATTCATTAATAATGCCTTTCACTCACATTAAGGATATCATGTTGGCAAAGAAGGCAGAGTGCTAAGAACCATTCCACATTTAACATGCAAACTTTCTCTTGAAAAAAAAAAAACCTCTCTCATTATACCTTTTATCACCCATGTTGTGCAAAGAAGCTTATAAATTATCAATGTGATCAAAATATAAAGAAGGTAGAAAATGACTTGTAGGTGAAATTCTATTTGGTATTCTATTTGAGTATTCTATTTGGTATAAATATGGTAGCAGAACTGTGCCTGAATCTGTGGGAAAATAAAAGTTGTTAAGATATAAAACATTAAATTCAATAAAAAGGAGATGAGAACAAAGTATAATGATACTCCTATATAAAAATGCTAATGAAAACCATGTTTTATGTGTGTGTTTGTCTGTGTGTCTGTGTGTGTATGAATGAATGAATTAAAGTAGAGAAAGCAAGAGTGATAGAAAACAGAAACACCAACTGTATGTCAGACCTTGGACTATAGATTTAAAGATTAGTAAGACAAAATTATTGGTTATGTGAATATACGGATTTGCTGTGGTGGTTTAAATGAGATGTTTTCTATAAATCTCAGGCATCTGAATACTTACCTGGCCCCCAGATGGTGTATCTTTGTCGAGAAGAGGTTCGGTCTTGCTGAGAGAAGTATGTGACCGAGTGCTGGATTTAAGTTGACAAATCTACGTTACTATCTCTGCTTGCAATTTGTGGTTCAAGGTGAAATTCCTCAGCTGCCACCCCTACTCCATGCTTGCTCCTGCCACCTCCCCTGTACCTGTGTAGACTGTAAACATCAGCAACCACTGCCCCAAAGAAACCAATTCTGCTTTAGCTTTCCTAGGTCATAGTGTTACATCAGTGAATTAGAGAAATAACTATTATACTTACACTGGGGGGCTTGGAGATAGATTATATCTGGGCAGGGAAAACTCAATTAGTGTGGGGAAAATTATACTGTGAAATCCAGAAAGTGCCTAGCAAACAGTCAGGGAAGAAGTCAGAAAACTTGAGAGTAGATGTAAATTACTGAATGTAAGGCTTGCTCCAGAGATCCCTCCTTAAAGAACCAAACCCTGTCTCTACACTGTTAGAAGTATTTTATTGACTCATGTTCTGCCTTCTTGCTACAAGCAACTATACTGGCAGAGAGGCTTAATTACCATCTTAAATGCCAAGTTGATGTTAGGTTGTCTAAAGGTTGGAGTAACAAACCGTACAAAGCTTGCCTTTGGAGAGATGAAGAAGTAAGAAAAAGCTCTCTAGAAAAGATCACAATCGACATAAATATTAGAATACAGGGGCTCGCCAGACAAGAAGGAAAGAAAATTATTTCAAAAATATAACTGAGATTAAGTGCCCAAACACATTCCTCCCTTCACTCTGGAGACTATGTCTAATGTTAAATATCTGCCATGGACTGTAATGTCAATCCACTGGGGGGTTAAATGAGGAAATGTGTGCAGATAACTCTGCAGAAAATGGTTTTTTCAAGTACAGGATTTTTTTCATATTTACTCTTTTCTTTTCTTTTATTGGATATTCTCTTTACACTTCAAATGCCATCCCCTTTTCTGGTTTCCTCTCTGCAAACCCCCTATCTCATCCTCCCTCCCCATCTCATCCTTCCTCCCCCTCCTTCTATCAGGATGCTCTCCCACCTACCCACCCACCCACTCCTGTCTCCCTGCCCTGGCATTGCCCTATAATGGGGTATCGAACCTTGACAGGACCAAGGACCTCTCCTTCCATTGATACCCTACAAGTCCATCCTCTGCTACACATGCTACTGGAGCCATGGTCCCTCCATGTGTAGTCTTTGGTTGGTGCTTTAGTCCCTGGGAGCTCTGGGGATTGGGGGGAGGGCAGTCTTGTTGGTTGATACTGTGTTCTTCCTATTGGGTTGCAAACCCCTTCAGCTCCTTCATTCCTTTCTCTAACTCCTCCATTGGGGATCCATGGTCAGTCCAATGGTTGGTTATGAGCATCTACTTCTGTATTTGTCAGGCTCTGACAGAGCCTCTCAGAGACAGCTCTATCAGGCTCCTGTCAGCATGCACTTCTTGGCATCTGCAGTACTGTCTGGGTTTGGTGACTGTAAATGGGATGAATCCTTAGGTGTGGCAGTTTCTGGATGGCCTTTTCTTCAGTCCCTGCTCCAAACTTTGTCTCTCGTACTTCCTCCTATGAGCATTTCGTTCCCTCTTCTAAGAAGATCTGAAGAATCTGCATTTTGGTTGTCCTTCTTCTAGAGTTCCTTGTGGTCTCTGAATTGTATCTTGGGCATTCCGAGCTGGATTAATATTAACTTATTAGTGATTGCATAACATCTGTGTTCTTTTGTGACTGGGTTACCTCACTCAGGATGATATTTTTTAGTTCCATCCATTTGCCTATGAATGTCATGAAGTCGTTGTTTGTTTTTAATAGCTCAGTAGTACTCAATTGTGTAAATGTACCACATTTTCTGTATCCATTCCTCTGCTGAAGGACATCTGAGTCCTTTCCAGCTTCTGGCTATTATAAATATGGCTGCCATGAACATAGTGGAGCATGTGTTCTTGTTATATGTTGGGGCATCTTTTGGGTATATTTTTATCTTAGAAGATCCAGTGGGTAAGGACAATGTTTTCTCTGAGGAAAAAGGAATTAATCTATGTTGCCTACCTGTAAAACAAGAGCAATGTCAGCTTTCTATAACTCAGTATTTATAGAATAGATGAGAAAATGAGACAAAAATCTTTCTCTTCATTCCTAAGTCCGATGCAGGTCTGAATAAATTCGCCTTCACCCTATCTCTTGAGCATCTTCTACACCTCCCCCCTCAATATAGTCTGAAAACTTTGTCTGTAAACATCCTGAAGAAACATTAAGTCTTTGTTGGTTAAAAAAATGTACAAAATATAAAAGAAGGATGTGAGTTAGTGTCGTACATTAGTGTCCTCCCACTCAGGGCCTTAAAAATCTGACTCATAACCAGCCAGTAAACAAATGGATTTCTGCATTCGTTCCTCAATTTCATGTGCATGATGCATGAATAATGGAAGAGAGAGGCTTCCAGGCCAGCTCGCTTTCTCCTGTACTCATTTCCTAACAGCACTCCTGAATCCCAAGTTCACTGTCATTGTTTTAAAAAGAGAAAGTCATGTTTAATGGTGTTTATGAGGGAAAAGAAAAGGAAAAAAAGCCTCTCTGTCTAGCTGAGCTTTTCAGTAGACAGAGAAGGCACATCTGTGCCAAGAGCTGGGACATATTTAGTGATTATGAAATGTAGGCTCAATTATCATCTACTGATTTAGCCTGTATGATAAACATTTTGAAGTCCAATCTGATATACCTATCACACAGCCTTTTAGCACCAAGTAAGTTGTCAAAAGTCATGCAGTAGTACAACCTGGACTTAAGTCTGTGGATGACATTAGACCATTGTGTCCATAACCTAACTTCTAAAGACATAGACATGTGGTAGGAAAACCAAAGGGGACTTTTAAAGAGGATTTCTTCCATTTTGGAAATTATTGTTAAATTACATTATTTTGCCCTTGTCTCTCCTCCCTCCCACATGCCCATGTATTCAAACTTATTGTTCATGAATTGTTAGTGTGTGTGTGTGTGTGTGTGTGTGTGTGTGTGTATGCACACTGAGGATGTCCATCGAGTGAAGAGAAAAACACAGCAGATGACTCCTGTCTGTCATTAATTATGTTGTTTTCATTTGCTTCTGTAGCATGTTATTGAAATCACAACTTCCTGTCTAGCCCTGCATAGATTGTACCTCATAGAAGGTGACTTTCCTCATATGGCATAGTTCACCATGAGGAGTAGAGTCAGGACCTGAGTGTTATTTTGGCACACATGAAAAAATGGCTGGGCTGGAGACAGAGCACAATCTGTAATGTGCTTTTGGGTAAACCTGAGTACCTTAGTTTGAACCTTGACACTTGTGTAAAATCTAAGTGGAACAGTGGGCAATTTTAATACTGACATTGGAGGAAGGAGACAGAAGGAATTCTGAAACTCTGTCCAACCAGCAATTGACTCAGTGAGTTCCAGATTCCTAGAGAGATCATGTCTCAAAATAAAGATGGGTAGTGACTGAGAGGGATGACCGATATTGATCAGTGGCCTCCATATGCACACAAACACAGGTATTATGCACCTGCAAATATACACCAAACACTTAAAAGGAACAAAAAGAAATGACACCATAAGACCATTTAACAGACTTCATGTAGTTATGAAAAATGTGTTTCACAGAAAAGAATGCTTGCAATAAGATCTAAAGAATCAGTAAAATTAATTCTGAGTGGAAGGATCAAAGCCAGACAGAGAGAAGAATGTAAGCACTTCACTTACATTCTTTTAATATAAGGCTGAACAGAGAAAATGCTACCCAATATTCCCAACATAGAGAAAACCAGGGGAGGCTGCCAAAGAAAAGCAGCTAGTCCAGACATGTTGGATGCTGTAATGTCTGAGGGAAGCTCTGCTCCGTACACAAAAGGAAAGCACAGCTTCAGTGGAATTCCATCAAGGGCTGTGAACACAGAGGAGGAGGGCAGAGAGCAGCGTGGATGCCGCTGTGTGTGCGTTTGTTCCCCTAGAAACTGAATCTATAGACAGGATGTCTGAGACGGCAGGTTTACCTGGACTAGTCAAAGAAGATTTGTAATAATGGAGGCAGAAGACCCTACACATTTGAGTAAGACAATGTCAGTGCATATCCATACAAATTACATATGTAAAATTACATATATTTAAAATTATATATATAATGTTCCACATATATGCATGATACATAATATATACACACATAGATATGTGATACATATAATGTATACACATATAACACATATATATGTGATATAAAAAGAATGCATGAAAATTTACATATATAGTAGATATGGATGTATATAGTGCACATATATGCACTCACATATACCTACACCTATTACCTATACCTATACCTTTACCTATGCATATATATCATATACCTCATGTACACATACATATACATATACATATACCTTGTGTACATATACATTATACATATATATGCATATTCATGTATATGCATATGTATATATATTGTTAAAATCAGCTGAAACTTCTAAGAGATTAGAAGCATGGGTACTGAAATAGAGTCATAGACTTCTGGCTGGGTGAACATCAATTGTACTTAGTAGGAGAAAAGTAGCATGGATTCTATTCCCTACCTGGTAGGGAATATACAATGCAGGAGCTCTCGAGGCTCTTAAGTCATGTTTTCTTGCTCACATGCAAATACTTATGCCAGTTTACTTAAAACATCAAAGAAAGAGTAGCAAACCAAGAAAGCAATACAGTGAAATCTGGGGAACCTACATTGACCAAAGTCACTAAAGGAACGGAACAGAACAGTCTTCACGGTTGATGGACTTTGAACAACTGTTTCACTAGCTTCCCTGATGGTGAGATGCAGGTGAGTATGGTTTCCCTAGTTCTTTAAAGAAGTAGAATTTTATTCTCCTTGTCTAGAAATTAGCTCCTGAGACAAATGATAAAATAATTTAGATAGGTGGGTTTTGACTTACAGACTATGAAAATTCATTTTATGAATTCATACATGGGGAAACTGAGGTCCATAATACAGATAACAAACCACCAGCTCATACACATCATTCTACAGACTGCGTCATCTCAAAAAATCACATTCACACATTGCCATTCTCATTAAAAGCTTCCCTAAGTTATTTCTTAACTTTTTCATTATTTGACAGATTCAATATTATGGAAATAAGCCAAATGTAATATCTCATTATCTAATTTTGCTTCAATTCTCTATCTTCTTGACTAAACTGTCTATTTTAAAGATTTCTGCTATTCTCAATTGTGTGATCAATAACATCAAAAAGGTTTGCCTAAATTCAAGATTGACATCAAGGGAAAGATTTTATGTTTATTCATCTCTGGGTTTCAGTATGTGTACAAATTTCAACCCATGGAACTTCAACATTTAAACATGAATAAAAGTAGAAACTACCACAGGCATGTTGATGATCTAGTATTTGATTTGGATTAAAACAAGCAATCAATCAAACACCACTGGGTGGGGTGCTAGAGAGGTGGCTCAGCACTTAAGAGCATTTGATCATCTTACAGGGAATCTAGGTTCAGTTTCCAGCACCCACATAGTAGCTTACAACTATCTGTAAAGCTAGTTCCATGGGATCTGGCAACTTTTTCTGGTCTATGGAAGGATTGCATATATATTGCTCACAAATATTAGGAGGCAAACATGCTTGACACAAAATAAATGAACAAATCTTTTTAAAAAGAGCTTGATGGGCTTCTTTGTTTCTTTTTTGCATACATGTCTCAAAATTATGGTATTAAACATTAAAAACTATACATCAGGAAAAATGACACACTTCTAAACTATGTAACTTTAGAGTTTCAAGGATATGGATTAGCAAAGATTGGATACTGTGATAGTAAGCCTCACTCTCTCTAAACAAACATACAGAGAAAGAGAGGAAAAGAAGGAGGAAGAATGAGTATTTGATGTTGAGCAGGGTGTGATTGGGTTTTAGGGTGACAATCAGACTTTCTGATAATCCTCATTAATTATTTATGGCAAAGTTGTATGGCTTAAGACAAAATACTAAAATCTCTGATCTTGGGTTTCCTCATCCATATAAAAAAGAGGAAGAATAACTGGACTTACTTCATAGCAGTCTTGTGAGGATTGGTGATCAAAGGTAGGATAGTTTTAGATTATTGTTGCCTTAGAGGACGACGGTATAAATTTTAGCTGTGCTGAGGAGGATGATGAATATGTGAAATAAAAAGCTAGGAAATGCTGAAAAGACTTAGCTAATCCTCTGTAGATAAAGGTGATTTGTGACTGTACTGTTAGAAAATAAGGCTTCATCATATATTTCAACCAAAGGAAACCTGGCTACAATGGGATCCTGAGCAATCCTTGGGTTATTTCTGCAAACAATGAATAATTTCTACTTAGGTAGACCATGTTTTCTGCACATCTCCCTCTGTTCTTTGCTAACTAATCAACTGAATAATCTAAAAAAAAAAAATAGACCATTGAATATGCATAGATGTCTCAGCTACTGTTCTATTGCTATGAAGAGACAGCATGACCAAGGCAATTCTAAGGTAAGGCACTTAACTGAGGGCTTCCTTATCGTTTCAGAGGTTTAGTACATTTTCGTGGTGGAGAGCAATGTACCAGTCGATTATGATAGTGGAGAAGTAGCTGTTACCTTTTCCATCCTTAGCAGGAAGGAAGCGAGAAAGACAGAGAGAGAGAGAGAGAGAGAGAGAGAGAGAGAGAGAGAGAGAGAGAGAGAGAGAGGCAGAGACAGAGACAGAGACAGAGACAGAGACAGAAACACAGAAAGAGACAGAGAGGTACAGAGAGAGACAGAGAGACAGAGACAGAGAGAGGAAGACAGAGACACAGAGACAGAGACAAATAGACAGAGAAGGAAACAGAGCTGAGAGAAAGAGACAGACAAAGTCAGAGACAGAAAGACTGGGCAAAGCCTGGACTTTTACAACCTTAAAGTCCATTCCCAGTGACACAATTCATCCAACAGGGACACACCTTCGAAACCTGCCAAGTAGTTTATCAACTGGTGACTAAACATGCATATCTATGGACCTATGGGGACAATTCTCAGTCAAAGAACTGCAGTAATCAACTGAATACATTGTGTGGGATCACGATGCTGTATATTTATGATTAGTCTTTTTTTCATTGTGTTCATTAACATTATGACACATTCATTACTATTAGAAAAATAGAATAAGATAACTAATTTTATATAATGTACTACTATGAATGGTTTTAAAATATTTAGAGAATATTTAAATAGCAGAAGGGTTGACAAAAAATGAATAGACTCTAACAAAAAATTCAAGGGGTTGGAAACATAATTTAATAGTTAAGAGTATTTACACATGTTATAGAGAATATGCCTCAGTTTCTACCACCTGTATAAGGTGATGAGTAACCACCACAGAAACTAATTCCAGTCCTTGAGAATCCAATGTCCCATGGCCTTCATGGACACCTGCATGTCCTTGGTACACAGAAACTCGTGCAGGCACAAACATGTACATAAAAATATAAAATAATAAAGAATTAAAGCCAAATTCTGAGACTACATTTATATTTTCTTGGCAATGTTATTAGATATCTCTAATAACTGGTTCTATATATTTGAAAATACCCTAAGTAAATTATCTAGTTTTTTAATACCTAGTAAAACACATACTACATATTATCAGGTACCCATGTGGAGGATAAAAAAATGTCTTTCTCCTCAGAAACAGGAGCAAGTGTACATATCCCTCATCTGAAGTATAGAGAAGCCTTTTTTTTTCCTTTTTCTTTAAATGAACAACTATTTTTAAAAAGATGGTTTAAGGACATATAAACAGGGTGGTAGCCCTGAATTTTGTTTAATTTTTCTTCAAATTTTCACAGTTCTTGACTCAGTACAGACCATAACTCACCGAAATTCTATGACAAAATATCTCTTCGGAGGTCACTTTCTGTAGCCAGGCAGAATTCCTAGTGAAGAAATAGGGACACTAGCCCATCACAAAATTTCCCACCCCAAATTTATCCTGTCTATAAGAAATGGAGGGTTGAGAGATGAGAGATGGAGAAATGAAGGGATGAGATTGAGAGAATGGCCAACCAATATCCAGCCCAACTTGACCAACCCATGACTAAGGATACTCTGTAATGCTTGCAGACAGGTGTCTAGCATGTCTCTCCTCTGAGCGTTTCCACCCAGCATCTGACATGGACAGATACAGAGAACAATAGCCAAACCATGGCTGGAATTTGGGGAATCTTATGGAGGAGTTGGGAGGATTGTGGGCCCGAAGGGGATAGGAACTGCACATGAAGACCAACAGAGTCAACTAATCTGGACGCTTGGGACTCTTAGATACTAAACCACCAAGCAAAGAGCAAACACGGGCTGGACCTAGGCCTTGCTGCAAATATGTAACAGATGGGCAGCTTCACCTGCATGTGGGTCTTGAACAACTGGAGCAGGGCTTATCCCTAAAGCTGCTGCCTATCTGTGGGATATGCTCTTCTGCCTGGGCTGCCTTGCCTGGCCTCAGTGGAATATGCTGCACCTCTCCCCACTGAGACTTGATGTGCCAAAGGGTCTTCCACTATCTCAGAGGAGAAAGGAAGGGTAGGGGATATGGAGGATTGTGGGAGGGGGTGACTGGAAAATGAGAGGGATGTAAAGTGAATAAATCAAAACAAAAATGATCTCTTCAGTCGGCATTTTGTGATGTCCTCCTAAGCAAGTTTAAATAGCAGTATCTTAGATTTTATGACTGTAGAAATAAGCCAGTGACTGCTCTTCTGACTGTCTAGTGGAAGGACCTTTAGCACTCAGTCTTTGAAACTATTTAAAAACAGAACTCTCCATGATATATATCCACATATTTGGTTTGAAAACAGTATATAACGAAGCAGGTAAGAAGAACTAGGAGGAAAGTTGAGTTCTCAAGATTCAATTGATTTATGTGTCCTGAATCTGTGGCATTTTTTTATCAGAAAGTTTTAAGTTCTAGAGAGCCTTTTTTTGGTGAATATTTTGTTCAAAAGCAAGTCCTTTTTGTCTTTAACAACAACAACAAATACTGAGTGTTCAGTCAATGGCTGTCAGCTACCTTCAGGCAACTTGTTTATGGTTCACTCTCCCTTTTGCATTTACAGCATCATCCATTTTTATTAGGGATGCTTACAAACCCAGTACCTCTCTACCCGACACCTAGAAATGACCATTAGTATGTCACGGAAGAGAGTCGTCCTGGATGAAAAAAGCTAAGCACTTTTGAAAAAAGAAGCGGAATTCATAAAATGAGTTTAAAACCTCAGGGATTACTGTGAAAGATTCAATTTGCATTGAGCTGATATAGACGTCCCAATGTCACTGGCTCAATTTCCATATGCAATATTGATGGACGTGATCACAGTTACCATTCAAGAGTTTTCTTATGTGACAGTTGCACTGTACAAATATTATTTTACAGCTGTGGAAATCTAAATTTGAGAGGTAATAACAGCAGTCCTAGAAAATGAGAATTATAGCCCAAGTCACTATGGACCATTTTCTGATGACATTTGCTCTTCAAAAAAAAAATTATATAGTGTTTTGTCTTTATGTGGCCATACTACCTGTCTAAAAAAAAGAAAACCTTTCTAAATATAATACCAAAACTGAAGGGAGGAAGAAAGGGACTACAAAATGATGCAAAAAGATACAGAATTCCAGAAAAAGTAGATTTATCAAAATAGATGAAGGAGGGAAAGAAGAAAAGAAGAAACAAAGGAAAGAATGGAACACAGACATTAACACAAACGAACCAAAGTATTTTCAAAAGAGCCGAGAAGTGGCACAAAAGAATTACAGGACTGGATTTCTATGCCAATACAGAAGGAGAAAGGAGCACGAGGATTCGTTTGCACCCATGTAAAAATCTTACAGTTTCCCTTAAGGAGCACGTATTAGTGTCTCTTTTGATCAGTAAGTCAATGTTTCAGCGGTGTTATCTCTGCCTTCCTTGTGGCTTTTAATAATTATTTTTGAAATTGAAGTATTCTTGCGGACATACTGGGAGACGCTCTTCTTCACTTTGTTTATTACATAATCCACCCTGAATCTGTCTCTCTGTCTGCAGAGCGAGGTTCTCATGCAGATTGAAAGCCAGGTAACACTGAGAAGGAGGCGGGTGTCTCAGTGCAAATTAACTTACATAATGGCTCTGTCAATCTATCCTTCCCTCCAATTCCATTTTTCTTGGTGTCTACTAAGCTAGATCAGTCTCTGTTTGGGTCTGTTTCTTTCTCACTCGTCAATCAGTTATCTTAGTTATCTCAGCTTGTTTGAATTCCAGGGAGGTGCTACACTTAATTGCCTGCCATAGGAATTTGAAGAAGAATTCTACCATGAGCAGAAAAGACACATGGCGTTGGGCAGACAGGTAGATGTGTGCAGCAATTAGGAGGCCAAATCAAGGAACAAATGAAGGTCTGTATGTTGTCGACCTGTGTGCTACATAGTCAGAGGGGTTAATTCCTCTTGAGGTAAGAAAATCAAGACAGTTTCACAGGGACATGAACTTGTTGGATTCTCAAAGCTGAACCAGAAGTAGGTCATTTCAAGCCGAGGGAAGCATGTAAGCTTATTTGGCAAAGGAACTTAATCTAATTGTATGATTCTGGGTGATTTTTAGTGTCTGCCTTCAGTGCTTCCCTAAGATTAATCTTAAAAAATATGTCCGACCATAATCAATTAGACTTGTCTGCCATGGTTACAACAGGGCAGATGAATTTGTGTTAATTGCTACATTCAAATAGTTCAAAGGACCTAATGAACCAATGTACCCGTTCAAAGTAAATAGAAAGGAAGTTTCCCACAGTGGGTGTGGCAAATGGGTTAGCAAAGTGTATCTGGGGTCAAAATTTAAAAGATGTTAGATGTCAATCTTAAGGAAACTATACTCTGGGGAAAATATGCATTTTTATATTTGTTAATAACTATACAATGTGGAAGTCTACTAAAAATTCTTGTCTGATTAATCCTTTATGTATTCCATTGTGCAATTTAGACACTCTCAGTCTTTTCTTCTCAAATGCCAATAATTATTCAGGATAATATATTTATCCCTACTACATATTGCCTGGTGTGCAGTCGGTACTTACCTAAAAACACATGTGCTACCCACATTACTAGACATAGTAGTAGGGATGCCAGGGCAAGTAGCAGCTCTCTGGAAGATAGTGCCTTGTGCTGCGAGAAGAGGAGTCTTGGTGCAGATAAGACACTGTGGAGAGAAATGAGCAAAGACGGCTTACAGAAGCAGAGGAGAAGGTGATTTTGAGGTTCAGGCAAGAAAAGACCATAAGCAATAATCTGCAAGGGACGATAATTAGATAGTCTTAGCAGAGAGAGAGAGAGAGAGAGTGAGAGAGAGAGAGAATATATACAATAGGGAAAGAGCAACTGACAATGCCATATGCCTATCCAATAATAATTATGTTCACAGGCCACAGAGGGCTGCACACCAGCACTTAGACACAGAATTCACTGAGACTTCTGACCCCCTTATTGTGGTATATTGAGAACATAAGTTTGAGATATTTGCTGAACACCAAAGCAAGCACTATTAATACATAAATAAAGACAATAGTGACAAAGAATTTTCAAAAATGTATTGGATCAGCTATCAATAAAACAGAGAGATGCCAAGCTAAAAGGAAGAAAGAAAGAAAGAAAGAAAGAAAGAAAGAAAGAAAGAAAGGAAGAAAGAAAGAAAGAAAGAAAGAAAGAAAGAAAGAAAGAAAGAAAGAAAGATAGAAAGAAAGAAAGAGAGAAAAGTATGGTATCATAATAGTCAGCCTGGTTCTGGGCCTCAATTCTTTATCCCTAGCTCTCACAATATAATATTGTGGTTATTTATGCAATAGTGGGCAGGATATTTAAGCACTTCCTGAGCAGTTGAAATGAAATTAAGCAGCATTGGGAATGGTGCTTTTGTATTTTACATTATTCTTTTTGTATTGCAATCACATTTTAAATGATATTTCTTCCTTCCATTGCTCCATATTTAGGCAAAATATCACACACGCACTCTAGCACTACATTTTAGTACAGGTGTCGTGAAGCTAAATCTATATATGCCTGTTGTATAGTTCTCAGTATGACGGGGGATTAATAGATTGATGTTTAAGTTTCTCATTGTGAAAAATAAGGCTCTTTTGGGCTTGCCTGTTCAATTGTTCTGGGCACACAGTCTACTACTCTTCTTGATTCCTGCTGTGTTTCCTCTCTTCAGCCACACCCAAGCACTTATCAGAGAAGCTGAGAGGCTCCCAA
Source organism: Rattus rattus (assembly GCF_011064425.1). Lineage (NCBI taxonomy): Eukaryota > Metazoa > Chordata > Mammalia > Rodentia > Muridae > Rattus > Rattus rattus. The sequence goes on along the minus strand of NC_046170.1, from coordinate 8,058,612 downwards.
GGTTAGACAGTCACAAGAATATTCAGAGCAGAGAAGTGACATCTCCAAGGGTATTCTCAGACTCCTAAGCCTTTGCATTTTCATCATACTTCTCTGCTGCCGCACTTGAGAGCTGTCCTTATACCAAAATTACGTCTTCACATTGTCTGACTCTGCTACTTGACTGAGCTTTGGAGGGCATCTTATCTCATTCATCTTTTAATTATCTGCACCTGGTCCAAAGTAGGGAACAACGTGAGATTTAATGCATGCTGATGAAAGTGGGGAGTCGTGCAGATGTATTTGTATATGCACTTGTTTACACATTAATGAGACACTGATTTCTCATGGATTAATCAAACTAAACACTGTCATGGCTAAGGACTCAACATAGTGCCTTCACGCTTAATGAGACACACTTACAGTGAGATTTTCAAAGGTAATGACAAGCCAGACAAGGATGTCTGTTACAAGAGTTTCCATCTTCACACGTGCAATATACACCCATCATTCCTGTTTCTCATACTGCCGTACAAAATGACAAAATCAAACTCAAGTTTTCAGAGAAAATATGAGTGGAAAGCTGATACTTTTCTTGTCCTTTTGCATTATTCACTAACATAAATACCCTTAATGTCATACATGTTTATAATTAGTGACCCTTCCTCACATAGAGTTCATGTTGTTAGAATTACTACAATCTACATGTTACATAAATTTAGTTCATGTGATGTAGGATTATTGCGGTCCACTGAGAGAGGTGAGTAAAACGTATGTACATGGGCAGGGGGAAACCTCATTTATTGATAGGTAGTAGAAATGAGACTGAGGCAGGGATATATGTAGGCCTCAAAGTGATATTGAGCAAAGGTAGCTATAATAAAATAGCATTCCATTTTGATAGACTCGGGCAATAAGAAGAAATTTACCACTGCAGGTAGAAAAAACTGCTAAGGTTTGTCAAGAAACAAACTACCGACAGTACTGTAGCTAGAGTAATTTTTCATGTTCCTGTACATATTAGGGGGTAAGGATCAGAACATGTCCCAGATTTCCTCTATAGGATTTATATCTTTCCCAAATCGTTTACAGAGCTGTGCAATCATACACGAGACCTTAACCAGAGCAAAAAAAAAAAAAAAAAATGTTGCTGTTGGCTTGTATCTTCTTATACCCAAATGCCTTAGGTACATCCCTGCAAGTAATGAACACAAATAAACCAGTAAATAAATGAATATATGAATCAGGCCTTGTGTAGTGAACCTGGTAGTCACAAGTCTGGTATTCATGTTGAGATCTCATCTCAAAGCAAAATAGCACAAAGGACCAGTCTCCTCCATAGCACCGGATGTTTAGCATTTCTATGTGCTCTTCTTCTGTCTTTCTACCCATCTTCTCTTCCTCTGTCCTCCTCCTCCCTCTTTCCCTTTCTCTCTTCTTTCACTTCTTTTTTTTAATAAAAATGTTTTCTTTTTATCTCATTCAGTAGTGTTGGCCAGTAATTCAAACAAAAGGAAAACATAAATGGTCCTTGAGCATTAAGCCCTTAGGACTTGAGTGATTTATACTTGCTTTTTTCAGCAATATTTGCTACAAAGCTACTGAAGGTAATAGAGGAACTAGACATTTTGCCACAATATCATCTCCTAATCCTCAGAGCACTTCCTTGATATCCATCAGTAGTTCATAAAGACTTTAATGCTTTATGAGCAATACGTTGACTTCCCGTTGCAATAGCAAGAAACAACACATAAAAGTAAAATTTCATTGAAGAGGACTACAATGTCTCCCCAAATGGAACAGGGTAATAAACCAAATAAAATAGGCAGAAAAAAATGGAAGTTGGTTTTCACATAGCCTGCTCCAAATTTGTGCCCTGGGAAGATGTACTTTATTTACTTCAGTCTCATAAGGGTAAGACTTTGGTGTTTTGTAAGTCTAAGTCCAAGATCTTAACTAAAGAAGATGGTTAGCGTGTTGAAATTTTAATGGATGGAGGCACAGAGAGACGAATCTATAAAAATCTAGTACTTTAGTTTGTACCTACAAGCACTTCCCATCCCTCATGTAAGTATAACTCCCAGAAATGATTCTTGCATGTGTCAGAGTTGATATTTTTAAAGTAAGAAACCAATGTAGAAATATCTGAAACATTTGAAATTTAGCACAAATTTAAAATCCAGGAATATTGCTGTAAATGTGTATACTTCCCCAAATTAAAAAAAGACAATTTACTTGGTGATGGTTCTTTGAAAGGATGTTGATTTAACATAGTATTTTTCTTACTCAAGCTGTAGCCATGCTTATAGTTACATTGCTTTTCTTTTTCTATGCACCATCTGTGTGATATAATATTTTAATCACCTCACTTCTACAAAATGCAAAATAAACATTCGTTTAAAGGGAAACTTATATCCATACCTAGAAATAGAAATATTATTTTTACTTACCACACTACAAAGTGAACTTAGAAATAAGTTGAATGAGTACAAAGCATTGTTCTTGGATTAAAAAAAAGTCACTTGGAATCTTCTTAAGACTCCGAGGACAAGCCAGCATTCTGCTTGTTACAGGCATCAGCAAAGGCAGAAATAGGGATTGAAATGTTCCCTCTTGATGAAAATCAGAAAGATGTTTGGAAAGTGGCTAATTTCCCACTTACTTATTTCATGCATCTAGGATTTGTGTCACAACAGAAATCATAGCACCAAGGACACGATTTGCCTCATGACAGATGCTGGGCTCTACTAAGAAGTTTGGACTGTATACAAAGCATAGACAGAAATGACACCGGTTCCTTAGCAGATGCAAGATTTGAAGAACTCAGCATAGCTTTCTTGTATCTCGTATCCTTGCTCTACAAAAGGCTGGTGATTACATCTGCATCTTCAAATGTTTGTGTGGGATAAACAGAATGACTTCATGCAAAAACACTGGCGTGGGATTACTCAGTTAATTCAAATTATCATTGACTCTCAGCACACTCATGTTTCTCCATACAACAAACATGTGTAAGTCTTTATCCACTCTGTGTATTCCTTCTTCACACAGGTAGTATATCTCTTAGAATTAAGGCCATCCCAGAATGTCCAGAAGTACAATGTAGCTCATCATACTATAAAACTACACATCCTTGGGTGGAGATGTAAAATGCACATGACACAGGGAGGTGTCTGCAAATGAGAAGATACACCCTTAGTATGTAACTGAGACATGGAGTGTTCTCAAGTTTCTGGGAAGCAGTGATTCTTTTTTTTTTTTTTTCCTTCGGCGCTGAGGACCGAACCCAGGGCCTTGCGCTTGCTAGGCAAGCGCTCTACCACTGAGCTAAATCCCCAACCCCAAAGATTTATTTATTTATTTTATGTATGTGAATACACTGCAGCTGTCTTCATACACACCAGAGGAGGGCATCAGACATCATTACAGATGGTTGTGAGCCACCATGTGGTTACTGGGACTTGAACTCAAGACCTCTGGAAGAGCAGTCAGTGCTCTTAACCACTGAACCATCTCTCCAGAGGAAGCAGTGATTCTTTATGCAGTGGAATTACTGCTCTCCTCCTGTGTGAAGTAAATTTTTTCTTAAATTGTTTTTGCTTTTGCTGCCATAGTGTGTCTCTGCTCAATTCTTTTTTTTTTTTTTTTTTTTTTAAGGGGCATAAGAACCTAAAACTCCCAGCAATAAGCAACAGATTCTCAATATCTCCAGCTCCGTTCTAATCTGCCGACTTGCCGTTCCCTCTGACATTTTTTATAAATGCACTGATTTATGAGTTTCAGTACCTATAAAAGCTCATATATAATTCAGGGTCAGAAACATCCATACTCCCACGCCATGGTCATACATGATTGCTCAGACTCTTTGTAATCAGAACTGTTTTGAGCTAAGGTAAATAGATGATGGACAGACAGAAAGAGAGGCAGATAGATGATAGACAGATGATAGATAGATAGATAGATAGATAGATAGATAGATAGATGATAGATGATAGATTGATATAGAGGGTTGATGGTAAATAATTGATAGATATAAATAGATGATTGGCAGATGATAGATTCAAGAATAGAAAGATGATAGATGGCCATCAGACAGATAAATGAAGGTAGAGATGATGATAGATTGTTAGTTTAGATAGATAAAAATAGAAAGTTGAACAATAGATGATAATAGAAAAACAAGCAGACAAACTGACAGATATATAGATAGGTAGATAATGAAAAAAAAACATGCTGACATGATAAAATATAAGTTAACCACCTCTAAATATATATAAATAGCAAGATTTTGAAAGTAATAGCATTCTGCCCTAAAAGGAGACTTTGAAATTATGTCATTTGTATAAGATCATAGAGATGAAAAGTTCCCTTCTTAAGACAAAAACAGCTTTAAAGTCCCATCAGACTCCTTTAAAAGGCTTCTTGAACATCAAATATCTTTTGCAAAACACTTCATTGATTTAAGTGTAAATTAATCAGGGATGCACTGATTCCATCGACCCTAGAATAAACATGGATTTTCACCTCCAGATGCATAATGTCTTTCCTGTTCTCTACCACGTCAACATAGGAGAGAGTGCTTTAGGTGCTCAAGGCTGACTCAGAAGTGTGCAGCTTTGCCCTTGATCTTGCAAAGCAAGAGAAGTGGGTACTTTGCCAGAAAACTTCTTTGGTTCTACATCTGAATATGAAGGCAACTAGTGTGCTTTCTTAGAATTCCTCACAGGAAGAAAAATAAGTAATTAATAAGCAATGTGACCTTGGCAGTCTTGGTCTCTCTAGGCAGGAGAAGAGCACTTCAGGAGAGACTAATGTGTTAAAAATATTAGAAATTCGTTAGCTAATTTCTACTCTAACCAGGTGTCTCTGGTTTCCTCACCTCAAGGATTGGGGTACAGACCTATTTATTTTGTAGCTTGCTGCGGGGAATAAAAGATAATAAATCAATAAAAATTTATTGAGCATTTCTTCTGTGCTCCTGGGGATTCAAAGATAAATGGACAAAATATATTTTCTGCTCTTAAAGAAAAATCTCAGCTCTGGATAGTGGGAATCTATTTCAAACCTGTTTTTGGAGTGGAGTTGTCTGTGTGAGGGTGTAACGGAAACAGTATAGTTGGTCTGGGGTTCACTTGTTTCCTGAAAGGCGAGTTGCTTTATAAAAATCTCAGGTATTAAATTATGAGCTGCTAAGAAGCAGAAGTATCCTCATTAATACTTGATGCCATTTTCATTATGATTGCACGGAGTAATACTTATTATGATCATGTAAATCACCATTAGGGATCTAACCTGTCTCCCTATGTTCACACATAATTATGTCAGTCAGATGTTTTGTCTCTCTCTCTGTGTGTGTGTGTGTGTGTGTGTGTGTGTGTGAGAGAGAGAGAGAGAGAGAGACAGAGACAGAGACAGAGACATAGAGCGAGAGAGACATAGAGAGAGACAGAAAGACAGAGAGGCAGAGAGAGAGATTATTCAGCTCTTAATTCTCCTCTCATGACTATTTCTATAGAATGAATATTCTATTTCTATACTAGGAGATTGAATTTCCAGCTTTTGCTTTGTTTTACCATGCTTTTCTCTCCATCTTCCCTTTTCCAGTGAAATACGTTATCTCCTTGAGTTACCCACACCGATCTGTTGGACCATCTGATTTTCTAAGTCCAAATCTGGATCTATTTCTAGTTAGAAATATAGTTAGATCTATTCTGCTGAGAATAATTCCATGGTTATTTCTGCAGCCATATTCACTTGTTCATCATCTTAGATAATGTGATCTCTACACATGTGCTATAGATAAGGCTTTCAGCTAAGTTTGTGGATCTCAGATATGAGTAATAGAGCCCTTCCTGCCCAAGAAAGAAATGGCGCTCACCTCAAATGAATAAAAGGAGCCAAATATGAGTGAACGTGTTTCTCTGAGGCAGCAGTTTCATGAACCTTTTATGATAATAGAACAAAGAAAGTCATAAAAGATTGCAATTTTCAAATTGATGGTATGTCCACTAGAAAGGTAAATTACAGCAAAGCAGGAAAATCTCTCTCTAAGATTACAATGCTGACTGACAACATTCTTAGCCTTTTAGTTGGTGGAAACTAGGAGTCTGCTCATAAATTCTAAAAGATTTCTTGAAAAATACAAAATATGGACATATATATGTAAGGCCAATAAAGGGATATTATGGAGGCTTAAAATGGCCCAAGATAACATCTCTGGAGCATTAAAAAGTTTTGACATTATTGAAGCTATACACAATCTCTTTCTAACCATTCTCTTTAATACTACCTTCAAATAGTTCAGAAGCAGTCTGTTGATGACAGTAGACAAAAAAAATGCACAAATAAAAGGAAAGTTTATGAAGCCTCATACTGCGTCATAAATGGAGACAGGAGTTCGTAAGTGTCAAGTTAAGTATTGACCGAGAACGCACATCTGTATGTAGCTAGGACCTGTAACTTGAATCATCCCCTCCCTCCCTGCAGTGAGGAAGGCGGTTCCTAAGAGTCAAGAAAAGAGGCAGGGTTATAGAAACTGTACACAATTGCTGGTGAAGGCAGAGACTGTCCAGCTGAGCTGCCTGGAAATGGTTTCCGAAGTTCCAGGAATGCAGCTTTTGTGAGTTGGTCAATGCACTAGCGTTTTTATGGATGCAGACCCCTTTGTGACACCAGTGGTCTTGCACATAAGCACTTATCCATGCTTCTGTAAGTAACCCCTAATAAACTTTTTGGTTCTCTAAGCCAGACTGTTGTCGAATAATTTGTCTGATCTGCTATTTAGGCTATACCTGAAGGAAATAGATCTTGGTTCACATTTCAAAGTCATATAACAACATTCTATTTGTGGTTGTGTCAGCTAATTGTTGGTCAAGGTGAGAAAATACTTGAAAGTTTGTTGAAAATTGATTTTTTTTTTTTTGCCACTTGGTTTTAGAAGTTTCAGCTGAAGGTTGATTGGTGCTGCTGTCTTCAGGTATGTGGTGATGTAGTTCTCTTAGTGAGGGTGCCATACTTCCCTTTATAGGCTGAGAAGTAAAGAAAGAAGGTTCAGGATTCAGGATTCTACTATCTACTACAAGCATCTGCCTCTTCTTACCTTTATTTTTCTTCCATCGCTGCCATATTCCAAAAGATACTAGAACTCTCATTGGTGGTACTGGCTTCTAGCCAGTCTTCTAGCCCATGGCCTACGTGGTACTGTTTCCAATTACTCTAGTTCATGATCTATGTAGGGATTTAGGTCCAAACTATAAGAGAGATGCATTTGGAAATATAGCATGACTATTATTTATTTGGGATTGAGAAAATCACAACTCTATATTCAAAGTCTTTTCAACCAGCTGATCCCAGTAATCTCAGAGTAGGTAGAGCTAAGCTTACTGAGTAAGAACAAGGAGTAATTATGATATAGATGTGGGGGTGAAACCCTCAATATTAACCATTAACATAATGGTGCATATCCAAATACATAAAGAAACGATGTTTTTAAAAAGGTTCTCGTTGTGTAAATGAATGTCTCTGTCAAGATCTGGGGTAAGCTATACCATCCTCCTCAGCCTTGACTCATGAATTTCTATCCAGATTTCTTCCCTTAAGGCCTCTCTACCTACAAGGCTGTTCGGAGTTTGATCTTGAGAGCCCAAGGCTTCCAGGGAATTAGATAAATAAAGCATCCCCACCAGAGGTCAGTTAGCATGAAGCTGACCCACAGTTGGCAAGGCGCTTTCTCTCGGAAGTGCTGACCTGGTCAGGAGCATCCTGCCAAAAGGTCAGAGTATGGCATGAATATGGATCGCCGACGATTTTCATTGTCTCTAAACCTGGTGTGTTCCTGACTTCCAGCTGACACTTGAGGCCATAGTTTTTTGGACAGTAGTTCAATCTTCATTCTATAAAGTCTCCCTTTATCTCATTTATGGCTTAGAATCACATTATTTCTCCATAAAGTCATTAAATAAGAAATATTAAACCATGTTTCTTTATCTGATTTTAAGACTGAAAAATCCTTTTCTTCTAATAACAGTTGATTTTGGCTTTGTATTAATTTAGATAGAAGAGGGGTAGATAGAATAAAACAGAAATAGCCTACCTTTCTTTTTTTTTCTTTATTTCTCTTTTCCCTTCTTTTCCTTTTTTAAATTTAATTGTTTTTGTTTGGTTGTGGTGGTGGTACATGGAGTTGCACCTCACTGAGAACCTTATGTAGATGAAGTAAATACTGAACCACTGAGCCACGTGTATATCTCAAGAAAGTCTAATTTTATCTCCAAGAAATGTTTTTTTTTTAACAAGGTATAAACTATTTAGAAAATGACAATTTACAGAGAAATGAAAGGAGCATGGTTTGCCTCAAGCTCAGAATGTGCTCAGGAACAGTGGGAGGTGCCATTTAAAGAGTGATTGAAAGCTGGTGTAATGTCTTGTCTGGCCAGGAGACAAAGGAAAACCAAAGCATACCAATAGGGCAGAACACACCGTAAGGATGTAGCAAACGGTCTACTTTCTGGCTGTCTGTTCTTCTTGGACTGTGGGGATATTAACAGCGTCATGGAAGAGAGGATGCTTATACACATCCACAACCAGATATCGCTTTCAGCCCCCCTCATGTGAGTACTTCTTACCTGCACAGGAAGTAGGACTCACAGAACGTACTAGAGAGAGAAACTATTGAATTAGCTAGTCAAAATTAAAGCGATAGACATGCTATTCCAAGACTTGAAAGAATACTTACGCTTTGCCTCAAATGCCTTACATTTTCTTGCAAGCTTCAGTCCTTTTCTGTGAAAGCTGAGGAAAGAGTAATCAATTTCAGAATACCAAGGCAAGTTTCCTTTGCCAGGAACACACAAAGGTAGCTTGGCTGCGATATCAGGAGTTAAACAAAATTCTAATTATATTTTTAGAAGGTAAAATACATTTACCTTCAAAACTTTTCATCTGAAATGTTAAGGAATACTACAGGTAACAAATAAGGTGATTTCACATATATATATATATATATATTTTTTTTCTCTTTATACTTTGTATGTAATTTGCAGGACAACACAGTGAAACATTTCTGCTCTTGACCAGAGAGAGTACCATAATTTGGAGTAAGAAATCATGAATAACAATGCAAACATGGAAGAAAGAGGAAAAGGGATTCACCACACTCTGTGTTTTGGGCAAGCCACATATGTTTTTTGCTTTGGAAGACTACAAATATCCATTGTAACTATCTCCACTTGAAAAGAATTTTTTGTACAATTACTGTTCAAATTACCTACTAATAGCTATCAGAAAAAGTTTCAAAGCATATCACAGCGCAGTTTATTTTGTTTGCTGGTTTGTATTGTTTTACGTTGCTATCTTCCTGATACCTGACTCAAATATCTTCCTGATAACTGATTTATTTATAATACTCAATCCAAAAATTTTTATTCGACAGGAATAAAGGAATTGAAGGAATCTCTTGATTTGCATTTGAGAGTAGGATTCCAAGGTTCTGAAACATTTCAAGCACCACGAAGCAACAAATCACAGTATTAGATTCTACAGAGACTTTGTGAAAGAAGCCAATATCATTGTTGCTCTCATTAGAAAGCGAAACTGTGCCTTTTCTAGATTGCGTTAATTCGGATTGAAGTTTCTAAACTGTGCCCTGTTTATTATCCAGGCTTTTATCTCCATATCTTACATATTCTTGAGTTTGATAGCTCATTTTCCCCAGAATCATATGTATAAAAGTAGGTAGATTTTTAGCATCCTTTAAATATCAATCATCTGTGAACTGACCGTAGTGTCTTTCAAGAGCTTTCTGGCTACATAACTACGTATCTAGTTCAGATGTCAAAAGACTGGCTAATTCAATTCCTATAAAATGAAGACATTCTGTGAGGATTCTATTGTCTCTAAAAGCCTGTTAGTGTGAACCTTGTGTAATAACAGAACTGTGCATCTCACACAATTGTTACATACATTGTGGATGACAGTCAAGTGTGCTTAGGATGTATAAAGGACCATAAAAGTGTAAATCATAATAAGAGAACAGTGACATTCTTGGATTAAAAAACTGAACAATTAAACAAGACTTTGAATACCTTTCAAATCTTATATTCCCAGAGAATTTCCACGACGGTATTTATTATGCTGAATTAGTATTATTTTATGTACTTGTTTTAAACTCTTTGGGGAATGTATATTTAACTTGATATCCATGAACATCCAGTAAATGTGGTGATGATGCTCGCAAATGGAAACATTAACTTCTGTTTTGTTTCAACATATGAATCCTTTCAGTGAAGTAAAATTTGAATTAAAAGTTACAAGGGACTAAAAACATTGCTTAGTAGTTGAACATTTAACTTTCACGAGATGATAAATGTCATTTCCTCTTCTGCAAAAAAAGTAGTTTTCGATAATCATGCATTGATACAATTTTAATATTTACCAGGGTCAGACATGATCCAACATTTTTATATTTATGCTTTCATTTTTAGTTACGTGTATGTGTGAATTTGTATGCGGGCGCGTGCGTGCGTGCGTGCGTGCGTGCGTGCGTGCGTGCGTGCGTGTGTGTGTGTGTGTGTGTGTGTGTGTGTGTGTGTGTATGCAGGTGCCCTCAGACACCAAATGGATTCACCAGAGCTCAAGTTGCAGTCCCAAGGTGGGGGATTGGTAACCAAAAACAGGTCCTCTGCAAAAACAGTGCACATTTGGAAACTGAGTCATTTCTTCTGACCTCCTGAAATACGATTTTGATTTAAATCGTAATCTTATGAACTGTGGGATCTTGGGGGGGGATCATATTTTCTGAGCCTTGGTTTTTGTAATGCAGTGAACGAGGCAAACCACGGCTACCATCCACAGCATTTTAATAATTAAAGAGATGCAGCAAGAATCTAATGGAGTAGATTATATGGCAGCTTGCCTCACTCTACGTTTGCCCTTGAAGACAGCGCAGTCAGAGCTGCTCAAACAAGACGCTGCATAAGAATAGCAGGAAAGGAGGCTGAGAGCTGAGCAACAGGTATCCGGAAATCCAGTCATTTGAATAATGCCCTGGCATTTCTTCTGCGCTCCGAGTAACTGCTTAATGGAATGTTTGTGTGAGTAAAGTTACCGTCTGTTATTATTAGTTTGCATAAAACAGAGAGAGATATGCCCAGTGTATGCTTTGTAAGATTTCTTCCCTACTCTTTAGCTCTATTTATTATATATAGATGTGTTTTCAGGAGCACCTAAATTTTTCTTTCCTTTGTATTTTTTTCTTACAGGCCTTAACACTGCAAATCTCTTAAGCAAACCCACTATTTCCAGAAGACATTGTTGTAACAACATCTTTAGGAAAATACAGTCTTGATCGCCACTGGGCTGTGGACTACCGAAGAGAATTCGAAGCCCTTTTAGTAGATGAAAACGAGTCCGACTGTATATCAAATTGGGTCTGAGGAACTGAAATTGTTCTATATGCTCCAATTAAGCCTCATACCACCCCCCTGAGGTAAGAATGAAGTATTATGCACTTTTATGGAGCCACAAACTCAAAGCCCACGGAGAGGTTAATCAATTTGCATCAAAAGCCCTAGAGCTGCTCCGCTGTCAAAATGGGAACAAAACAGAATTTCTTCCTGGGGAGCAACTTACTTTCTTTTATTTGCCTGATTACCATGGTGGATGAAACTTCAGGAAAAAAACCACGATGAGTGCTCCCAAGAAATCCCTGAGAAAGGATTAGCATTCGCTTCGCAGTTTAGTAAAAGAACGATGCATATCACGTGCAAAAGCAACGACACCTTTCTTTTTGTTTTGTTTTACCAAGTACTTAGGAGGAAGGAAAATAAAAAAAAAAATAAACAAAAAGGAGTGGAGCACATCAGGGACCAGGAGCGCAATTGGTGGGTTTCTTTTTTTCTTTCTTCGTTCCGCCTCTTTCTACATTGAAACCTGCGCAGATATTGCTCGCTAGAGGGCACTTGAAGTAGAAGGAAAAAAGGCTTCGATATCCATCTAACAGGACTGGTGCCTGTGCGTGCAGAAGAGAAACCGACAAGCGGTAGCCAGTTTCCTACACGGCAGTACCTGTAATATATGAGCAGGAAAACATCCTTAGACAGCAGTGTGCAGCTTTGACTGACGAAAAGGCCCTGCACACAGCCGCTGAGATGACATTTCCTTTGAACCTTTCAGTATTCCCCAAAAGCATATGCGTTTGTTCTGTAGTAAATGACATGATAACAAGGAATCAGAACCAATAACTTCATTTGATACATAAGAGGACCAATTCCTCCTCTCCTCCACGGGTCTGTACTGGTCTTTATATCTATAATGATATGTTAAGAGTGAGCATGTCCATTCAAGTAATGGTAATTATCTAAAAGGTACTTGAATCAATTAAATTTAAATATATTTTAGTGATGAATAAAATGTTATAATTGACAAGTAATATACAGGAGAAGTTTTTCCTCTCCTCTCTTTTCCTTAAAAATAATATGAAATATTTCTTATTCTTTTATCCTCCTTGCTCCCAAAGAAGACAAGAGTTCCAGCATCTTAATTTAGTTATGATTCCCACATCAGAATATGATAGAAAGAAAGAAAGAAAGAAAGAAAGAAAGAAAGAAAGAAAGAAAGAAAGAAACAAAAAAGACAAGATTAAAACCTAAACACTCAAGTGTATACACTAAAAGTCTGCAAGATCAGGGCTGGCTTGTGTGATAGCTTTGTCCAGTCCCTTTAAATCTCTCTGCCTTCCCCTGCCTCCTCCATTTCTGTTCAGAAGCTGAATTGGGGGCTTATCTCTTTTTGAGCACCTGGCAAGATGGGAGATAATTCCATTCTGACCACCATCTTCAAAATGCTCTCTGCACAGATGTGGTTCTTCAGAAAGTGTTTATACCACCGTTCACAGAAAATATAACGGCAAGATCGAGGTGAGTAATTGCAGTCAGTATTCAGAGATACAGCCCTAATTTCAGGGACAGTGAAAGCCAGTGGAGGCGAATGCTCAACATCTGTAGTCCTAGACCACAACCTTAAAGAGGATTTTACCTCAAGAATTAGTTACCACTTATTTTTTAAAAATAATTTAGTTATTAAACCCCATAATTAATATGGCTGAAGTAACCATGGGGTAATTTAGGGTAAATTTTCTATTTATTTCTGTTATTTATGATAGCAGCCTTTGAAACCAGAACACCTCAGTGTAAAAATAAGCATTAATGTAACACTCGTTTCTTTTTTTTTTTCTTTAACATTTTTACATTCATCATATTAAGAAGAAATTGCCTAAGGCAGCAGCTTGCAAACTACAACTCCCTTGGAGCATTTCCTACAACCAGGTTTCTAAACATCATCGAGACTCTAGACTGCACATTTCCATTTCTGACCGATCTTCAGAAAGTGCTGAGGCAGAAACCATTCAAGGACCTCAGGCTGAGTACCTTTGTCTTGAGGAAATCCCAGTAATTGCTCAGTAATTTAGTTTGGGCACCATCATATCCTTTAATGATTTTATTAAGAGGTTGGTTTAAAAGAATCTCATATAACTTTTTAAAGCGATCACGTTTAATTAAATATTTATTAACTTTTCCGAAAGGTGCTTTTGTTCCTGAGACTTCCTCAATATTGTAATTAAGATAAAGGTTGAGAGTCTGGGCAGAGGGTTCAATGGTCAAGAGCACTAGTACTGTTTTACTGGACCATTGTGCTATTCCCAGTATCTACTCGGGAAGCTCATAACCACCTACTCTTGGATGTCTGATGCCCTCTCTTGGCATGTGCAGGCATTGGCAGGCAAAGTGAGATCCATATACAGTTGAATGGATATAAATCAATAGATCTTCTTAAAAGAGGTTTAATTTTCTTTCCTCCCTTCTTACTCGCCTAGGCTCTGTTTCTCTGTTGGGGATTGAACACAGAGCTTACTACACAGTTGGCAGTCACTCTCCGCCGAGCTGTAATGCCATCTTCAATGTGATCTTTGATTGTGTCACTGTTCCAACATACTCCTTATCCTCCCTGGACCACAGATGAGCACTGTTCCAAACTCGTTCATTCTGGGGAAATCTGCAGAAAAAGACTGTGTGCGTTGCACATTGTATTTGTTTTGGCTGCTTCAGATTGCAGATGCTAATTTTTTTTTATTGTGAACGAAAACATTATAGGCTGCTATCTCAGTGTAAAAACCCTTCATTCATGGAATCTGCCCTCCACAATTTTGAACCTGGTACATTCAGGGAGAAATCCTTGGCTCGTTAGCTCATCGAAGACTGAATTGGGAGAAAACCAACCAGGCAAGCGGACTCACTGTCATTACACCATAGTAAACATCCACTTTTGTTTGCTTATTATTTTAGTTAAGTTTAGTTATAAATGTGTGCTGAAAGGGGAAAAAAAGTAGAAGCTGATAATACATGTAATCTGTGGCCACTCCCTGCTCAAATGGAGAAAGTGTAGTTTTAGCCATCCCCATGTCCTAAGTTTCCCTTTCTTCTAAGCATGCTCATTGGTGGGCTTTGATTACATTTCTAAAGAAGTGGCCAGTTCTTTTTTATTGTTTCCCTTAGCCAAAATTACAACAAGGCTCAGTTCAGAGTGATAAAACAGGAATTACTTCTTGAAGCCTGTCTCTATCTTACCCACTCTTAATCCCTTTGAACTCATCTGCCTATCTGGCAGTCTTTGGAATCAGAGAGGGTCATCAGGCCTGGTCCAACTTTTTCTACTCCTGACAAGTTTCCATTCTTGTCAGTGGATGTGATTGTGCCCTATGATGGCGCCCTGGTCCTATCAGAGCTTTCCTCACTAATCCCCCATGCACACCTCCAGTGAAGTTTCACCACATGAGCAATGTGGGTCCTGGTTAGAAAAAGCTGGTGTTGCACCAGCTTCCTCCTGTTGAACTTGTGTGACTCCAGAGAGTGTGCTGAAAAGAAAACCCTTTCTTGAGGAAGTACAAGTCTCACCGCAAAGACATTGCACTGCATCCTATTAAGTGTGGGTGGAATTGCGAAAGAGACAAATGCCTTGCCTTTCAGCATCCCTGATTATTTTAGAAATATCCTGATAGGGATTTTTAACATTATCTTAATCCTCTTTCACACTTCTTAATCACCCAGACCTCCCTTAAGAAACTGTCAGGAAAGTCCTACTGCAGAGCTTCACATAGAGATTAGGGCTCTGAGGAGGGTCACCTTAAATTCCAGGGGGCCAAGAGTCAGTGAAGATAATGTGCTTTCATATCATAAGAGTAAACATTCTGCAATGACTGGAAACAAATTTATAACCGAACTCGGTGACATTGGATTCGAAAATCCCTTTGGTTTGCCAGCTGAGTTTTTCTTTTTAGGAAAATTAGATCAGAGGATATTCTCTCTCCTGCAGTCTTTTTTCTTTCGAGATGACTTTGTGACTTGCGACAATCCTCAGCCTTCAGGAACATATGACCTTTCCTTTACTTCTCATAGATGTGAGAAAGTACCCCCAAGGAAAGGTTCAGACCATTTGTTCAAAGTGAAAATGAATGTCTGAAAATTAAGCACAACCGAAGGTGTGATCTATTTCTTTTGTCCACTTGGGACTGTCTGGTCTAAGGACAGTTATTATTTGAATGGGCTTTGACTGCTGTTCTTTTCCAAGACAGAATTAGCCAAAGCCAGAATACCTCATAAGCTAACACAGCCTTTGAAAAGACAACAAGCAGCAACTGCTTGAGGATAAAACACCCCTTGCCCCCCAACCCCAGATAATTTACCAAGTTTCTTTCTTAGGGTAAGTAGAATGTGAATCAAACAGATAACAAACTGATAGTCAATGTCTTCAACTTTTTCCGGTGGGAGGTGAGATACAGCACCAAAAGCCAATTTTGCAT
Organism: Rattus rattus; assembly: GCF_011064425.1. NCBI lineage: Eukaryota > Metazoa > Chordata > Mammalia > Rodentia > Muridae > Rattus > Rattus rattus. Next base: position 8,042,780 of record NC_046170.1, on the reverse strand, counting down.
AAGTATTATAAGCATATTGTGCCTATTTTCCCATTCTGTTCACTGCCTCTCATTAATTCGAGTCAGACAGTACAGGCTCTACAGCCGGTGCGTCTGCTCCTCTGCACCCCTTCTGCTGCTGCTCTGTCCCCAGATGGTCAAAATCCATCCTCAGAGCTCACGTCTAGTCTAGTGAGTCAGAAATCGAACAAACCCCTGTCTTCAATGAAGGAGAGATTTGAAGAAAGGTAAGGGACGTTTAATTTGTCGTGTATTTATTTCACTGTGTTAAATGATGAACAGAGATCAGTGCTGCTGAATAATTCCACGTGTTAGCCTTGATGATCACAAGACAAGAGACCCAGGTCTGCGGGTCTGTGGACCCCAATTTGCATTGGCTTACACCTGGGTGTCAATTTCTTAACGTCTGAGTGCTTAGGAATCCAAAGATAGGGCATCATTTGGTAGAAAGAGGGGAGGTGCAAGGACAGTACTCTATTTCCCCCCCCTCGGGGGAGGGGGCTTGACAGAGCACCCTGACAAAGCTTGTCAGACGCTCTCCTCATGACCACAGCAAGTTCTGACCATTTTCTGCCCATTCACTTAACTGCAAATCCATCCTGATTGCCTCGACTGTCCCTCATCACCCCCAATCCCCGCCTCCCAAAGGAGTAGCAACCCTAGGACATCAGGAATGAGTTCCACTCCAGGATCACGACCCACCGCCAAGAAACCAGTAGCACACGAGTTTTAGCAGGCAGTGGTCTTGCAAACATGCAATCCCTTATGCAAGACGTCTTCAGAATGAGGGAAAAGGTGAATGGCCCACACGCTGACGCATCCTTGCCCTCCACACAAACCAGGTTTGGGTGTCTGAAATGCTTTTCAAGATAATGCTAGCCTTGGGGCTCAGGTGAGACCTAGAGAGAGAAAGCTGGAGGGTACCTCCTGCGCATCCTTTTCTGATCTGGCAGCAGTCTTTATCCAAGAGCTTGGCCGCGCGGCGGGCTGCGCGCAAAGCGTGGAAGGGCTCGTCTTCACCCGGTGATTCCGGCGGCGGAGACGCGCTGGGCGTGCTCGTGAGCGACCAGCGAAAAGTTGTGCGCACTCTTGGTAGGAGGAAAGGGAGTGGAAACCAAGCGCGGGAGAGCGCAGGGGCAAGGCAGGGAGGGGGCGGGGTGGGGGACTGCTTACATGAATTTCCAAGTGGTAGACCTGCCTCTGAGCTCTGCCCAATGAGATCCGTCAGGGGAGGCACCCGGCTCACTTTTCCACATCACTTCACAGTTACATTTGGCAGGCTGGCGGGCTCGCAAGCCGGGGAGCGCTCGGCCCAGAATTAGTGGATGGATTTGGAATCTCCCTGCCTCCTCCAAGCTCCGCCACTGCCACTTTAGGCATAGACCTGAGCGTCAACACGCGAGCCGTACTTTTAGGCTGCGGACACAGAGCCCAGCGCGCCAGCTTCGCATCCCCGCACCAGGCTCCGCAGCTCGGAGAGGCATGAACGCGATCCGGAGGAGACTACCCTGCGCGCGGGGATCCGTGGACATTAGCCGCTCTCGGGAACTGACCCCCAGCTCCTTCAGCCATTTATGAACCCAGAGGCTTGAGATTTTTTTCCGCATCCCGGAGCCCGACCTGAGTAAGTACTATCCCCTACCCGCGTACGCCTCTGGGCGGCTAAGAACCGAGGGGATTGCTTCCTTTAGGAATTCCCACGCGCCCTCAGACACCTTACACACCTGGTGGATGAGGGATGCTAGCACTGATAACTCGCCGAGCCGCATCTCCATTCACCGCATCTGTAGCTGATGGGGTCGCCTTCTACCTAACCGGTTTTGCAAACTGCTCTCGGAGCAGATATGGAGGAGTCTGGAGCCCCATTCTGCCCCCCTCCAGTTCCCGCGCCACCCTTTCCTTCTTACGGTCGCTTTTCGGTTTTACCCTGGAGACGCAGGCAGGAGCTGCTGCAGCCGTGCGCCTTCATTGCGGGGTCGGTGCGGTGAAAGGGAAATTCTCGCCTCCTGCCCAGAGGAGGCTGCGAGCTCGAAAAGAGAGCAGGTTGAGAGGCCGGAAAAGCTGGCTCCTTGCTTTCCGTATGCCCCCACCTCTTAATCGTGGGAGGGCGACCTCCTCGGTTGGACCGAGGGCTACTGCTCTGCTGAGAAAGCCCCAGCGCCAGATTTTCCACAAGTGTCTGTTCCAGCCCGGGGGCGCGGTGCCAGCTGCAAACTTGCTAAGCTCCGGGGCCACCTAGCCACTCTTGTAGTCACCAAGACGCTGCTCAGGACTAGCTTAGGACCCATAGACAGACCAGTCAGTGGCAGCGAGCCCTCCTGAGCACCGGATGACTTCTCCTTATCCCAGAGCCCACGGTGCAGATTCTTAGAGATCTTAGTGTTTAGCATCAGCCAACCCTGGGGGTCCAGCCGCGCCCCTGCCATACTGGAGGCGAAAAGGGACTCCAGGCTATATTCTGCAAGCGAGCTAACAGGTTCATAAGAGACCTACCCTGGTTTCCCAAGGCTCTAGCCAAGCCTGCTAAACGGTGTAAACGTGATTCCACAGATGCTGATACCAACAGGTATCCAACAATTCCTCCGTTTTCTTTTTCTTTTCATTTTTTTCCTTCCCAAGACTAAAGCCTCACCTTGCCCAATGTTGTAAAAAATCTCAAAGTTTTGTGGTGGTGGTCCCGTGCCCGAAGGCAACAGCTTCCACAGGTCAATGACTAGCCTGTTAGCCTCCTGAGCAGAGATGGCAGCTGTTAGCCTAGATTGCCAAACGTAAGAAATCAAACAACATTAATTGTTTATTGTTGTAAACGCATAACGTTAGTCTGTAATGGAAAATCAGGCTGGCAGCTGCTCACTTCAGCTCCAATTAAAGGGCAGTGCTTATAACTAAGCAACTGAGAGGGAGAAGAGACCCTTTCAACTTTGCCATGGTTCCTGAAGATTGTGAGCAGTTTCCTCCTTAGGGGGGCACGATCCCGACAATCCCTTTGCGCACCGGAGCTGCTAACCAGATTAGCAGCTATTTTCTGCTCTGCGTTTCTGAGAATGAGAAGTCTAAGATAGTATGCAAGTGCGGTAGCCTCTCGCATCAGGGACCATCGCCAGGCACATAGAGAAACTGGGGTTGGCTGGGACCGTTTTGACATTCCTCTCCTCTTTATAACACTTTGACAGCCATCTGGATGCTTAAAAGCCCTCGCTAGACTGTCACCTCTGCCTTCATTATTTGAGCATTTCAACTGGAAAACTGTATGTGAGAAAGAGATATTTATGTAAGATTTGAAAGTGGGATTTTCCATCCATTCAGTATCGCCGCTGTACTTCACTGCATGCAAAATGAGCCCTGTCGTTTCTGCTAAACACCACTGAAATTTCTCCCTGGCTACCGCCTTTCATCAGCCTGTGTCCGGTTTTGCAGAGATTTAATCTGTAATGTGTGTGTGTGTGTGTGTGTGTGTGTGTGTGTGTGTGTGTGTAGGGGGTGTGTGTGTGTGTGTGTGTGTGTGTTGTGTGTGTGTTTCTTCTACTGGAAAGACTTGCACCTTTGAAGGTTTTCTGAGGCTTATATTTTTGCCATCAAAGAGAGCTCTCCATAATCGCGATGTGCAAATAGGTTTACCCACTTCCCTTTATGGCTGAGATTCTAGGACTAGCCCCCTAATTAAATAATAAAAGAGATAGCAGCATTCTTTAAGTCAGCTTTAGTAGATTGAAAACTCCATGTCACACAGTCATTTTCTGCTCCAAGAGTCGAACAGGACCTTTGTATCTTTGACATATACATTTCTCTCTTTCTTCATTTTTTTTTCTACCTCCCCCCTCTCCCTCAGCCTCGGAAGAGGGTAAGGAGTTGAGAAAAATTCTGAAAAGAGAGGATCCTTTCTGCCCCCTCCAGGATGGCTTCATTCAGAACTGCTCCAGGCTGCCTGGACTTACTCAGCTCCAAAGACTGTGGCTTGAGACTAAAGTCAAGTGCTCACCCTCACAAGCTGGCTGAGACATTGGCTAAGAATTTCTGAAACCTCTGCTGTAATTCTGTCTATCAAACTTTTACCCCCCCCCGTTTAAAAAATGTCTAATTCTTTTTGTTATTTAAAAAAAAAAGTGGTTCTGCATTATCATTTATTGTCTCCAAAATCCCTCCTGACTCCCAATGGGTAAATCTCTGAGCTTCAAAATGTACCACTTCATGACTTCACTTGTGGCGTATAGGATGCATTTATGAACGTTTTGATGCGGTGCGGGTCTGGCTAAAGGGCAGAACGTTTTAGAGTAGCTCTCGCCTTACTTGCTTTATGCATTTCAACTGTTAAAGCGGAGATGTCTGTGTCCTGGACTCAAGTGTTTTATAACAGAGCAGTAAAGACATCAATCGTCTCCTGGAACTCCTCGGTGTAGCATTGAGCATCACATGCATGGAACATCAACTATATCAAAACTCCCCATAGAACAAAGCCCTGTTAGACTGCTCAGCAGGATGGGAGACCCCTTGAGAAAGTATCTGTAAAGACTGGTCTGTGCAATGTACTCACCTTATACTAATTCCAGGAAACCAGATGTTTAAATTATGCTGATCTTTGTTAGCCTAGAGGATCAAACTGTTGAAAGAAATAAGGGGAACTCCAAAGGAAAAGGGTATAATAGTTCTCTGTTCAAGAAACTGTAACTTGGGGCTTTGTTTTCCAGCTTCTTTAATGGTTTATCAGAGAAAGAAAAAGAACACACATATATCAAAAGGTGGAGTCCACGCTTCAAGTTCAGAGGACCTTGTCATAAGAACTGTTAATGTTTCCAAGGAAAAGAAATTGAGTATTCCTGTGCTCAAAGATTGGTCTGTTGTGGTGTTATCCTCATCCCAGATTGAACAAAATTTCTATGTGAAGCCATAAACTATCTGTAAGTTAAACTGGCATTGAGTTTGCAATTCTTGCCAGTTTGCTAGTCTATCAGCAAGGTTTTCTGCTTGACAAGCAAGTAGACAAATGCACCCAGCACAGCCTTTTGATTCTAGGCACAGTTTAACATCACAGGACATTCTTTAAGAACACTGTGCCCAGAGGTATTCCTAGTACTTATTTCCATAATTTTATATTTGTTGCAATGATATTCAGAGAAGCAAAGAAAGAGATTAGAGTTTTCTTATTTGCATTTTGTGTTTGGCACCGTTGACATTCCCGGATGATGTGGAACCAACTTTGCTCATTATTTCAGGGAACAGCTCCCTGTTTTAGAGTATTATATATCAACTGCAGGCTGCCGTCACAAACTGAGGCACGTCCTTGCAGTTTGCTCTCATGTGGACTTTTGCAAACATATAAATACATATCCAACACGTGGACAGAGAGCTCATCAAAAAATTTGCATGAAGAATTGACTGACTGCTGGATTGGTTTAAGTAGAGGAACTTAATCACCATTTCCTTGTCATTGCATCTGACTTTAAATTGTGTGATTTGTGCTGACGGTTTGTCAGATTTGTATTATGATCGGTCTTTTAAGCAGTCTTGTCTGCAGGGCCTTTAAAACACCGTGGAGATTTCATCTAGAATATTTGGTGTAATTATTCTCTGGAACAATACTTGGCTTTTGATGGGCAAAGGCCACCGTCTGATTTAGCAAGGCTTAATTATGCAAGGGGATGTTAGTGCTGTCTCTTTTCCTTCTCCTTGAAACTTGAGCTTCACAGTTTATTTGTGCTGAGCTGTGGGGTTCCTATCTCTAGAACCTACTTCAGATGTAACCATGAGCAGAAAATTAGCTGGACCTGGTAACGTCAAAAGGTCAGAAAAGAAATGAGTTCAAGGGACGCCATTTAGCTTCCTCTCCCATATGTTGCTGCTGACTGAACGTCCATCACCACTTCACCGTATAACACCTATACCAATACTGTTTCCTTTTCTGTCATATCCCAGGCTTTTATGGCCTGACTTTTAAATGTCATGTGTAGTCATCATCATAAACATCACTTACCTTCTTGCCTGTAAATGTCCTTTGTAAGAAGTTCTGTTTGTAGGCAGAAATTTATAGATGTGATTTTTCAGTGTCTTCAAGAGAAAGTATCATACGGGTAAACCAACAACACGTGTTTTTTCCCTTCCTGTTCCCATTGCTAAGGACAGTTTTTGAATACTGAGGATGGTTGGTCCAGGGACAAGAATTAAGAAATTCCCAGGGACTCTGCTTCCCACTTTCCCTCAGCATTTTCACTACACGCCTGCAGGGCAAGCGGTCACATGGGACGTGCAACACCAGGACACAGCTACTACAGTTGTTTCTACAGGGATTCCATAAGTTCTCCTAAGTTTATTTTGAGACACAACCTTTCCCATTTAAAAAAAGTCAATTCTATTCACGTTCCAAACATCAAGTTTTTCCTCTATTAAAAATAATTTTACATGGTACATGAATAGAAATGATGGTGTAGTCCAGTGTGCTACAACTGGAAGGACACCCCCGACTAGGTTGACATCATAGGATGCTATTGAACTGAATGGCACACAGAGATATATTTTATTAGAGAAAATGTTTTACTTGTCCAGTCACTGTGTGGGCAATTCAGAATCTGTACTTTGAATGTCTCCAAAGGAATGTAAAAGTTTTTATTGATTATTCTCTCTCTCTGTCTCTCTGTCTCTCTGTCTCTCTGTCTCTCTCCCTTCCTCCCTCCCTCCCTCCCTCTTTTCTCTCTCCTTCACTCCTTCCCTTTTCCTCCCTTCTTCAAGCCCTCTCTATCACCCTCACCCCTCTTTATCTCTCGGTTTTTGTTCCACTTACCTAGAACATTCAGTGTGTGAATATTATATTAATTATAGTCAGTATCTCAGAAAACAATTTTAATCACTCTCAGTTATCATTTATGTCTGTAAGATACCTGGTCCTTGAATACTTGCATAAGGGAAAATTTGCTATAATACATTTCTCTTCCGGATGTTTTTATTATAATTTTAGGCATATGAAAAATACTTAGCAAGTTGACTATATTTAAATGAAACATTAAGTGGAGTATCCTTGAACATTTGTTCTACAGCACAGAGTAAAGGGTTTCGGATATTTGCATCCTATTAACATTTACAGTAATGCTTACCACACTTTTTTTCTTCTTAGGTAGAATATAGCATACAGTAAGACTGTCATTCCTCTTCTGTGATATTAACGACAAAAACTAAGAAGATGGGAGAGTGATATACATGAGAAGTTATATCCTATTTTACATAAGAAATAAAAAATTTCAAACTTGTCATAAAATTTACAAGGAGACGATTCCTTTTTTATTCAGCTATTGCTGTCAGAGCTTAACAAATAGATTTTACCTTTGTGCCCAACTATTTTTGTCTTTAAAATAAAAAAAAATCTTATTAAGGTAGTAAAATATACGTGTCTTCCTCAAGCTTTCAATTTTCATTAAAGTATTACAGCAGAGCATAGTAAACTGATCTAAGAATCCCTGTAAGCTATTCAATTACAGCTCATGCACTAGATACTTGGGGTGATAACCCAATATTAGTTTTTTTTCAAATTATTATTTTCTATCTCTCTGTCTATCCATCATGTGTATAAGTTGCTTAAGGAACAGTCCTGGGGGGAGGATTTTAAGCTGTTTAAATTTTTAGAACACAGAAGAATGGCAGTGAGGTGCACTTGTAAGGGAGGTTGGGATTCCATGTAACCTAATTAACAGACTCTTGACTGGTTACTGGAACACTTGGAGGCATACTCTGCAGTCTTGGTTAGGACATAACTGATTTTAACCATTCGCCCATTTCAGCACTGCAAGATCTTATCACTGGTAGAACAAAATTTCTCTAAATATGCTAGAAATATGTTGTCAAATGTCACTATCACAGCCCAACCTTTAATTAGCATCCCTTCTTGTACAAACATGTAACCTCAGTATTCTTTGGGCTTTAGTAGGGAATTTCTATTTCATCATCCCCACAAGAATGCAAGTGATTTGGAAAAGCAGAGAAGTTGCTGGCGGTATTTTTAAATTAGTGGCTGCAATTTGATTGAAAGTGAATATCTTAAGCTTGTCCCATGCTGTGTTTATGTTTTATTCTCAGAAAACATTAATGGAAAAAGAAAGGTCTATGTGGACCATGAAGAGTTCTGAACTCTTGGGGAGAGTGAATGCCTTCCATTATTTATATTTGGACACACGCAAGGGTCTTTTCTTTTCACAATCCAAAAATTGTCCAGACCTGCTCAGCGTTAGTCACAGAGCTTGTTGAACTGTACCAGGTGACACACTGAATCATGTCCCCTATGCTCCTGAAATATCACTTTGAATTCAGTGTGCATTTACCTGTTTTGAAGCAAGCTGCTAATGGCTCTAAATTCAAGGTCAGAAACATTTTTTAATAGAAACTCTCTGGTCCCGTATGTCATTTTGCTTCCATAAAATATTGTGGCCACTAAGACCAATGGGTAATAAAAGCATAATTTCCTGTCAACCACAATAATTTGCTGAATTGAACCCTTAAGTGACTGATTTTTATTGGAAACATCACTATCAGTGGATGTCTCCTTATTTGGGACTTTAATTCATATTGTTTATAACATTGATGATGTAATATGATTTTAATAATGACAATACGTCTGAGAATTGAGCACGTTTGTCTTCCAGAAAATGTTGACACCCTCAGAATGACATCTGGCTATAATCAGAACTGCTATTAAGTAGTGAGTGTGAATTAAAGTCAGATTGTAGGTCTTTTATCTAAAAGAAGATACTTTTTTTGTGGGGAAAATTTAAAGACTTTCTAACTTGTAAGAATTCCAGAGAGACTAAAATCTATTCATATTGCTATTTGGGTTTGAGCCAGTGGTATTATAATGAATCAGGTTGCTCAGCTGGGCATATACACTGTGGTTGGAAAATGTAAAAGTAAATTGATTTTTAACTCAATCGTTACAATCTCGTTTCATTCCTTCTAAGAAGTTTGTCCATGTAGCTGCAATTCACAACACTTATTAATTCTGATAACAGTGCCTTAGCATTTTGTTGCATCTCAGAAATACCTACAAAGCAGTTTTCTGATCTTAGGACAAGAGGAGTAGGTTCTGGTGCAGAGGAGCAAGAAGATAAAGATTACAGATGTAAGCCTTTATAGTCACATTTCCCTCATCGTCAACGATCACTACTGCCTGCATACCCAGATGTGCATGAGATTGCAATAATTACCTGACTGGTTATTCCAGCATTGCATAGAATAGGTAGAAGTATGGGCTTATGGAATACTACTTAGCCATATTTTTTAAAAAGTTCATCTACCCTAGCTGTATTCCCCAAAGTCAGGTGTAGGTGTGCATTCCTGTATATGAAAGGTGATAGACAAATATGTGAATGTCATTAAATGACTAAGAAGAGGAAGCGACTATCTACACAATTCTGCATTTTTCAGCAAATCCTGAGAAGGAACTGTGAGGAAAGTTGATCTTTCAGAGCACCATGCTCTTCTATGATAGGTCATCGTGTGAGTAGCATGCACATGCAGAAGAGATCGTTGGAAATGCAGAACCTCAGGACTCATCGGAGATCACCACGATTAGAGGCTCTAGAGTCCTCAGATGTCCAGATAACTTTTATGCAGATTAATGTTAGAGTTTATTCCATGTGAGGATACTATACCTGACTCTGCTGGACTTAACAGAGTGGATGGTTCAATTTTCAGTTTCTTCCAGAGTTAATAAGGGACAGCTTTAGAAACTTTGAAATTGTTCAGGATAAAGTATCTATATCATGACAGTCAGAAACCAGTAGAAGTCAGGACTTTTTGTTTTGTTTTGTTTTGTTTTGTTTTGTTTTGTTTTGTTTTGAGACCAGCCTCTTCTTAAAATTTTCTTACTGAAAACAAAATATTTGATATGCCACTCTCTGTACTTCTTGCTTATCTTTTCAATAGAAATGAAATCTGTCTATCTGTATATCTATCTATCTATCTATCTATCTATCTATCTATCTATCTATCTATCTATCTATCTATCATCTATCTAACATCTTTGTACCTAACCATTCATTCAACTGTTTTTGAGATAGGTTTTTTTGCTATGTAGCTCTATAAGACTGGTGTTAAAACTCACAGAGATCTGTCTGCTTCTTCTTCCTGAATGCTTGAAAATATATGATGCCACACCCCTGCTGGATTTCCATCTTGTTTGTTTGTTTGCTTGTTTGTTTGAGACAGTTTCTCTGTACAGCCTCGGTTCTTCTGGAACTATGTAGACCAGGCTTATCTGAAACTCAGATATCTGCCTGCCTCTGCCTCTGCCTCTGCCTCTGCCTCTTGAAAGTTGGGATAAAAGGTGTGTGCCACTATCACCTGGATGAATTTCTATTTTAAATCACTAACAAAAGTGAGCCAATTTCATGAAAATATACTAACATGGGAAATTCAAAAATATGAAGAAAAAAAGACAATGATGGAGCAGTTGAGTGTTTAAATCATTGCTTACAGGCAATGTTGTGGGATCAAAAGTGGCTGAAAAAGAGTCTCTACTGTTCGGACTGCTTTCCTCTAGAACTATTCCATGGATTCATCAGCACCAGTAAATTATATTTCCCTTTCCTCTGAAACTCGAGAAGTACACACTCTTCCTATTATACAGAATATATGCTTACTGCACAAACCTCTCACAATAATCAAACACAACCTCTCTACAGAGTCTATAGAAAAGATGGCAAACTGGTTGATGCATACCGTAGAGATCAGGATAAATACTAATCTGAAAATAAAGTTAGATGCTGAATTATTCAGAAGCCCTTGCTTAACTTTGGTTATCTTACTTCCATTGATTAACTCATGTGGCCTTTACACTCCTCTGAACACTTGTCAATTCATAACACCTCTTCCAGGAAGCTCTCTTTAACACTACCAGGCAGAATGTTATGCTATATCTCTATGCCTGTAGCCTTCCTAAGATTAGTCTCCTAACGTAGTACCTGTGCTATTTGTGTTTCGTTGTCTTTGAAGGCTGTATTCTTTGCTTACTGAAGGTGGAAAGAAGAAGCTCGAACAGACTGGCTGTGCTATTCCTCTGCCTATCCAATGGTATAGGCATCAAAAATCCATATGAACAGGGGGGCTGTTTGAAGAAAAAAGAATTTTAGAATTATGTCATGTGGGTTCAAATATTGCTTCTGATTTTACTGAGGGATTTTGTAAATAGAAATATTTAATTCTCAATTTTGCACAGCAACCCAAGGTGGAAAGTTTTACAATTTTACAATAATGAATACTATTTTTGACTATACAGTCTTCTGCTATTGATGTATTTGTTCTCATTAATGAAGCTATGGCTGTATTTCAAAGGTGTAGGGGTCAGTGATGGCTTTCCATCTAATTTTGGCAGGATCGGGCCAAGGTCTCTGACAGGTTACATCCCATCCTGAGTACAGTTACCAGTTTCGGGGCATGTACTGTCTGGTATGGATTTAAACCAGGATTAACCGTCTTATTTTAGAATCCTTCAGGAGATTCTTATGTAGTCTGACTGAAAGGACAAGAGCACGTGAGTTTATCCAAACAGCGTCAGAACACATCTGCTGGTTCTCTGGTTGCTCTGACCCTGGTTCTCTGGCTACCCGGACCTTTTATAACCACTTGCAGAGCTAATAACCCTGAGGTCCAGAGTTCACACTACAAACATGGCCATACGAGAAGTTGTTCCCAAACCTGCTTCTGCACCTATGGATCTCAAACCACAGGTGACATTGCACATGGTTTCCGAGCCTCCAGGTGCAGTCCAGCTTGCAGTGGAGCAGGATATGTTCTGAGATAAAGTATATTCATTTCCTTTGAGAGAGTTTAGGGTGAGGTGCAGGGAGGCGCCGTGAGTAGAGGACCAGACCATCCATCGCTTCCTAGCATCACCTCTATCCCTCTCTCATCTTGGCCTCTACAGCGTCCCATGCACCTTCCTGTTATATTACCTTCACCAGGATCAACTCCCAACTCCTTTTCCTGGTCCCCCCAGCATCCCCTCCCTCCTCGATCCTTTCTGCTCTCCACAATATCAACTCTATCCTTCCTTTTCTCTACATCACCTCTACCCTTCCCTCAACAACATCATCTACATTCATCCTGCAGTCTGCAGTCACTAGCACCACCATGGTTCTCACCAGTATCCCTTTCAATCTTTCTTGAGTTTTTGGGAATCACTTCCACCTTCCTTCCATCAGCTCCTCGCTCGGCTTCGATCCTGTTAAACCGACATTAGGTTCACACCCCAACCATCTTGTTGTTAACTTTAGTCCATCTTTGTCTTTCTCTCTTTCATCTTCCCTTTGCCCCACTTTAGTCAGCTTCGTCTTGTCTTACAGCTACACCTCTACGAGATGACTTCTGTGCTTCCACCACTTCCTGTCTACCCTCAGTGAAGAATTTATAAGGGCTCAGTCCTTGATGGGCTTTCCTACTCCAGGAAGGAACCACATCCCTTCTACCCCCACAATCTGGCTCAAGCAACCACATTTATTACAATGTTGGAAGTATTTCCCATGGTTAACTGCTTTTCGTATGTGTTGGTTCTCAGTCATAAACACTACCACTCTGTAAATTAAGGGTTATTGTGTAGCAGTTTTATAGATGTAAAGGTTGAAGTGGAGGAGAGCTCAGTATTGTATTCATCTGACATTAGTAGTAAATCTGGTAATCTAGAATTGAATCTCATACCTACTGGCCTCTAGAACATATTGTCCAGTGTACCCTAATAATACTTCAGCAGAGCTCCCCACTTCTTGTCTAAGAGGAAGAAGCTTGGCCTACTCTAATCTTGTTGGGATGCTTTTTAAGTAAATGAAGACAGACAACGCATATAATAATACAAATCTTTAGTAGTGTCGTTTTCAATTTAAATGGTCATATCTGGGGTCTCAGTGCTCCGCAATGGAAGTGTTTATTGACTTGGGGAAGACTGTCCCTCTCTAACAGTGCAGCGATTTTAAGGGCAGGAGAGATGGTCCTTAGAAAGTCTTCTCTGGCTTGGCCTCACACTGAAAGCAATAGAAATGTCTCTATCACCCAAATAGCTGCTCCTTGCACTGATGCTCTGTGTGTTTCCGGGGTTAGGTCCTTTTTAGGTGTAAGTCCCAGTGTTGGGCTGAGCAGGATCTGCCATAGGCCAACTAGTTAGTTCTGAAACCAAGGTGTTTGCAGCAGAATGCCTGTCCCTGTCAGCTGGCTCCAAGAAGGCCATTTGCCAGACCAACCAATGTTAATGATGTCCTCGCTTTCACATTCTGAGCCAGAATGGAACCAGGGATCTAGAGGTGAAAGGTTTTCTATCCTATTATGAATTCCCTCAGACAAACTGTACCGGAGAGTGTCCCCAGGAATTATTTTTCCACTTAATCTAATTCAGCCAGGCTTTTCTCAGGAATCTGCAGTGAACATCATTTCTTTAAAAATAATTTTTGAGTGGGAAGAAACACATTTTGCTATGCTGAAGGTAAGCAAAAAATGTATTTGACACCTCAGGTAATAAGGATCCTTTTTTTTCCCTTTACCTCTCTCTAAATTCCTTCAATTGAAAATTGTATTTTTCCCATATTTCACTCCCAAAAGAGCTTTTCGTCATTTAAATCTCCCATTCAATGCCCCATTTACCTTAGGAGCATTGCCACAGCCTTCCATCTAGCACACATGCTGGACATTAGAGAATTCTCTCTGGAAAAACTCTTAATTTTTCCCTCTTCATTATTAGCATCTTGCGTTAGTTGTGAACAGACTTTCCTGATTGCAAGTGATAGGCAAAGCTATAAAACCTGTTGGAAAAAACATCCTTTCTTCATTTCTAATTTTTAAATTATGCCATTTAGTTACTGAAGGCCAGTTTCTTAAAAATGCAGCCTGACTTTCCTTAATCGAGTTCATACAGATACACAAACGGGGGAGGGAGACAGGTTGTAGATGATGTACATCTCATGTAGCACTACAGAGAATTTAAGGCTGGAGAAAGGTGGAGGGGTGCAGAGAGAGAGAGAGAGAGAGAGAGAGAGAGAGAGAGAGAGAGAGAGACAGACAGACAGACAGAGACAGAGAGAGAGACAGAGAGAGAGAGAGACAGAGAGAGAGACAGAGAGAGAGACAGAGAGAGAGAGAGAGACAGACACGGGGACACAGAGACACATAGACAGAAGAAAGACAGAGAGGGAGACATACACAAAGAGAGAGACAGAGATAGAAAGAGAGAGACACAGAGGCAGACACACACAGAGACACACAGGGAGAAGTGGGAAGGGACGGAAAGAGGGAGGTAGGAGGGAGAAAAAGAGAGGGACAGAAGGAGGAAGTGTCAATTATAATGGGGAGGAATTGTCTGTTGAGAACATCACTCTTTCATTTAAACCAGGTATTGACAGAAGATACGGCTATGGAATGAATGCTAACACCCAGATGATGCTTAGGTACAAGTGAGTTTGTTAGCTTATTTGTTCTGGTCCCTCAGGTCCACTTTTTGAACTCAAGAATTTGGGAAGTAAGTGCTCATTACCAGTCCACTTTTATGTTTCTGCAAAGTCCTGATGTTGTCTTCAAACCGGTAACTACGCACCCTTATCATGCTTCCCTCTTGTTTCTGCAGGAAATTTCAATGAAAAGGAAAGTCAATGGATCGTGGTCTTTGAAAAGCTGCTTAGACATGTCTGTGTCCCGGCTCTCTGAACCCGTGGCAGAGCTGTAAGTAAGCGCTTCACAGTGCGTGATGAATTGGATGGCTTCGGACCCGAGGCAAAAAAAATAATTGTCTCATTTTCGTGCTGATTTGCTTAACTGGTGGGACCATGCCAGAAAGGCTAGCGGAGACGCTTGTGGACCTCTGGACTCCATTAATAATGTTATGGATTACTCTTCCCTCTTTTGTGTACCTGGCTCCGATGAATCAGGCTCACGCTTTAACTGCTGGATCCCCTTTGGAACTAAGCAGGCAGAGTGAAGAAATGCGGATTTTGAACCGCTCCAAAAGAGGTTGGGTTTGGAATCAAATGTTTGTCCTGGAAGAATTTTCTGGACCTGAACCGATTCTCGTTGGCCGGGTAAGCTTCATTTTCTAGTTCCCATTTCAGGGTCTGTTCCTGGTCTTTAAATGTTTCATTTCAGGATCTCCACAGTTTGTCGTCACACTTAACTATAAATCCTTTTAGACCAGATGGATAGGGAGCTAACCTGTTGGTTTCTTTAGCGATATGAATAATCCTACAGTTTAAAACGTTCTTTTAGGAAATGTCAGTTGCTGCATCACTGCCAGCCTAGCTCACCGGTTCAAGAGACCACATGCTACTTAGGTAATGCATAAATAAGCAAACTGCATTCTCATTTACGTGAGATCTCTTTAGTTGAACCTTTTCCCTAGACGATTGTACTTGACCCTAGTACTTGAAAGTTGTAGTCAGTTTTGTCCGGTTTGAATTCCTGTCATAGCAAACGTCAAATATTATTTTGCTCTTATTTTAAGGTTGTATATCCCAGTTTTCAGGTAGATTTTCCTCTATGTTTCATTTATTGCCACTTCAGTCCTTAGAAAAAGCAAAACAGTATTTGTAGCACAAATGCTGGGCAAGGCTTGGTGCTAACATCATAGAGCATAGTGACTAAACTTAGTCACTGCCACGTGGCATCAAAGGGCATAGAAGGAAAATACTAGCTCAGTAGAGAGTACCCGTGTTTGTCGCATTACCCTCTGTGTCACATTTGTTTCATTGGTTTTGAAAGTTCTTCATGTAGACACAGGCCCGCAGCTCTCCAAAATTGTATTACAGTACTTCAAAGGCACGTGTATATTCATTTCTCAGAATAATTTGCAAGTCTTTGCTCATGTTGATATTCTGGTGAGGAGCTACAGATCTGGCAAAGTTGGGACCAATTTGCTTAGCATGTGAGAAACCCTGGGCTTGGTGGTACATAGCCATAATCCACTGAGAAGTTAGAAGCAGGAGGATCAGAAGTTCCAGGCCATAATTTACTACCAGGATACCTGCAAACCACGTTTCCAAACAGAAAACTTTAAAAGCATTTACTTCTCAAAGTGAACTGACAATGGCTGACATTCCTGATGAGCAATGTCCAGAAGTGAATCACATGTTCCTTTCCCAAATTCCGTGGCTTAAAAGGGAAGTAGCAGGGGACAAAATACAGACCTTCGAGACTTAATGCCTTGCACCTCCCTAAGCACTTCTCTTTCCTTGTGCTCTCTGGTCGTATGGAACAATTGAGCCTCCTCAAGCTTGCTTTCTCAGGGGATTAAAATATTTAGTCTTGTGTCTACACAAAGGTGTGGGGATACTGTGTCTTATTACACTGGGCTTCCTAGAGTCGAACATAATTACCGGGCACTGGAGATAAGCAACTGGGAGTATCCTAATAAAACAGTCATCTTTGCTGCTGAAGAATTCACATTCGGGTCAATACTGTTTACTATGTATGAATTGCTCTTGTAAAAACATTTTGTTGGCAGAGAGTTTTTGACTTTAACAATAGTTTATCATATATACATATGACTGTGTAGTCACATATGTATATGTGTGTCTCTATATGTGCACAAACACATAAAATATATGCACTACAACAGATTTATAACCCCCCTTTCTTAAATCAAAATGGAAAAAGAAATCCATGAAACATTTTCATAATATAAACTCTGGTAACGGAAGTGAGTCGAGTCTATTTATAGACATAATGTATCCCATTACAGTGGCTGTTCCTATACTTCACGGCAGAAATGTTAATGTAGTTGATTACAGGGTGCTGACCTGGACCCTGCTGAGGTTGTTACTTACTCTATAGTTTACGTGCTTTAATATGTTTCTAAAAATGGGCAAAGTTCAGAATTCCAAATCGCATCTAACCCCATTGGTTCTGGATATAGCCTTCCTGATTAGCTTTATCATATGTATAAATGCAAAAGCTGATGCCTAGATAAATTAATAAACCAAATTATGGATACAGCACAAGTAAATGTACTACATGAGATTAAATCGCGGTGGCAATTCCCAAGATAATAATTTTAACCATCAGAACGTATTATATTTCAGTAACTGAGTACCCGGGGTTTATAATTTGCACTTGACTTTTTAGTATAGGATACAAAATCAGTACATTCATCCTCTATATTCAAATTTTCTTTAACTAGCTCTAAGGCAAGCAATTTCCATCCCATATGAAATTCTGGAGTTACATGCGTACATGCATATGGAGTTAATGGATGGATGATTCTTCCCTGCTTCTCGTAGTTACCTTGTTATGAAGGTGTATCAATTAAGACGTGCCCTGCATAATATAAATAACTGAATATGTTGCGCCCAGAAGAGCATTCTATTTTTATCTGAATAGACTAGAAGAGGCAATTAAACCGTTTTTTTAAATGTAGTATCTGATAACTGACTTCCTGTCCATTTTTAAAATGAAGTGAAAGTGACAGAGTCAAAGAGCCAGGTATTCAGGGTTTCTGTGTGACTTGCAAATCCCTGAGGTGTCTTGCTTGTTCGAATGATAGAAATGCCAATGAACCCCAGGCCTTTGAAGTAAGTAGGGTGTTCCTGAGTGTTAGTAACAGATACTGCATAGACTAAAGAAGGTAGAAGAACTAATGCATAGGTTCTGCCTGCTCTTAACTATAGACAGTTCCCAAAACAATTGTTAAGTAACAATTACGTTATTTTTTTTAAAGAATTTTGCTTCAAATATTTTCAATCACACATATTCCCCTTTAAAAATCAAGCTGCTCCTAAAGTACGACAGCCTTAATTTGGTGCATTGTGAGCTTTTGTCAAGCTAAAATTCTCTTTCAGGTTACTGTTTCAGATTATGAGTCAGGTTGAGTGCAGACGTGATCCACATTGGGGCGCTCACTGGTGCTTTATGATTTTTTTTTATCTTTATGCACAGTCTTCCACATCTGACTCTTTAAACTACTTCACTGCAGAGCTTCTCCCCAGGAAACAGCTGAGAAGCATTAGTTACCCATGAGCCTACCTGCTCTTTAAAAGGCCCTCCTGCAAGTCACTATGTTGGGGGCCTCAACCTACTGGGTTGAGTTCAAGCTCAAGGGCAGTGCCAGCTTTTGAGCAATTGGATCTTCAGGATTGCACATACACCTTTACATTATACAGGTTCTGTTTTTACACATTGGTGGCAGCTGGATGTGCAGAAAGAACTTAACTTAGACTCTCTAGAGCTTTGAACACTGACATTGTCATTTCCTGGGTGTGAGTCCTAGGGAAATTATTTAATACTTTGAAAGATTGTACAAATAAGTATATTTGAATGTGAATGAGTTGCCAGCTGCATAATGCTTGTCATATAATAATTGTTCTTAAAATATGTTCTTGAATGTGTGTGTGTGTGTGTGTGTGTGTGTGTGTGTGTTGTGCATGGTTGTAATAGATACAGTAAATATGTCTGACAAATATAAACAAGCCACACAACAACAACAAAAACACTGATAACTGTCTCCCTCAGTGAGTGTAAGACTATGGAGTTGAAAAAGATCTACCTCTTTATGCAGGTTTATTATGATCCGTGTAGGGTTGATTGAGTAAGGGATCCAGGTTCTCAGTCTGGTGTGACAGCCTAGAACCTGAAGGAGATTGCAGCAGTTAGTCAGAGGGTATCAGGCTCCTTGACCTTGTGATATCACATTGTCACATGCAAAGTCCTCACTCAAGAACATTTTGCTGAATTGCAAACATACAATAATATATCTAAGTCTTCAATTTTGTGTTTTACCGCGTTCATAGCTATCTATCTATTGGCATGTGACTTAAAGATGACTAATACAAAGTTATGGGCGTAAAGATGACAGAGCATTTCCTTAGTTAGAAAACAGACAAGTCTTTGTATTTCCTCTTAACACAGAAAGAAGCAGAAGCCATTTTTACAGATCTCGTCTCTATCCATTTTCTATTATATATGGTTGCTCCTCCTCCATTACTTCCTGTTCTTTGCCTGTGCTATAATTTCATCCTTTCTGTATGATTATCATCTAACTTAGCCCCTACTATGTTTATGATTGGTCTGATGCCAGAATTTAGGTTTTTTAAGTGGTTCATTGTGTCTATTATTTAATAGATCAAATGCCCTCAGTCTAGAAAACTGTCTGCCTACTAAGAAATACTCAACAAAATTTCATACGAATGCACAGTCTCCCTAATGGACAGTCTCCCTGAACAATGAGGGAGCTTAAAGAAGTTATATAAGCTCGATTAGATTAAGCCAAGTGGCATTTTTCAATAAAGTGGTCAATAAAATGTTTTCATGTATTTTACATATTCCTATACCAAAATGGATACTTCCCCACATGTTTCTATGTATTGATTTTAATGTCTCTTTAGAGGTAGTGAAAGAAGAATTTCTACTTCTGAAAGAGTTCTTTTTCAAAAAGGTTGCCAGATCATCTGTATAAGAGATATACTTTAAACTTTTGTCAGTGCTTTTGGTTCATCGTAGATTAAGTATGATATTTCAGAGTTTATGAAGGACAAATACCACCCTAGCCAGATCCACCCCTGATTCCAGAAGTCTGTGGAAGAAATTTTCACCTAGCATGTAGATAAGTGCAGAAATGCTGAATGCTGCATGTCACTGCCCACTCCCAGCACTGACTTTCTCTGGGAATTCTGTCAAAGAACATAACAGCTAATGAGACTCCTAAGCTAAAAATAATCTTATATTACCTGATGGTAGGAAAGAAAGGGAAAAACATACCAGTGGGTTTTGATCAAGTTTGCAACTGAGACAAAAAAATGCCCTTGTGGTAAATTGTGTATGCCTATGTTCTGATAGCCAAAGTGGCATCATCTGGAGCAGCCTCTGCAGTAAGGGAGACGGTGTAGAGAGACACCATAACTGTGTATTGAATATCTGCATCCTACATCTGCTGAACATTCCATTGCCAGTGGAGTCTCAGCACAGAACGAACACAGATCTGTATCAGGAGGAGAATGGTTAAAAATCATTTAAATCAATGTCCTATTAAATTTAGGAAATGTTCTAAGTAATGTTATGTGATTGTATGAGAGAAAAGAGAGGGAGGTAACCTGATCTGTAGGCACGTGTCATGTTGCGAAGAAATAACCTATGAGATGCGACTCATTAAACATGTGGAAAAGGACACAGGATGAAAAAATAAAGCATTCTTGACATGGCATGCCAAAATTATGTATGAAGCACAGATAATGTCAAGAGGTCATCACTCAGTGGGAATGTTCTATGCTAGCATCTCATACACAGTTGATAATCAAGAGAAAGTTCTTATGGTGTTGGACACTAAGAGTCTGAAATCAGCGTACCAGAAAAGTTGGGCTCTGGTGAGGGTTACTTTCCAGATACATACGCCCATGTTCACGGTGCACTTGGCAGGCCTTGTAGGACAACAGGGTCCTCTGGAGCCTTCTTTAGAAGGTTATAAATTTCATTCATCAGTCACAAAACTGCATTCTTGGCTTCCTAGTCTCTCATATAATTCTGTTACTGTAGCTTGGGTAGGTATTACATGTCATTTAGTTATTGAGTCCACAACTGCCTTGGGCTACCCATGGGCTGGTATTACAGGTGCAAAGTACTATCCTCACTAAGATATATGACCACTGTGTGTGTGTGTGTGTGTGTGTGTGTGTGTGTGTGTGTGTGTGTGTGTGTGAACACACCCATGCACATTCTAGTGCTTTCAGTCTTTTGTACTCTTTAGTACTGCAAACCAAAGATTTAGGACTGGGGTCTTTATACAAAGGGCAAACAAGGATCTGTGGGAGATATGTGCAATTTTAATTCAGCTCCACTCTCAGGTAGGTTGAAAATATACCGCATCACTGATGCCTTAGCTATAAATGCTCACAGAACAGGAAAATGTAACCTTCTTTTGGTTTTCACCCTGTGTTGCTGTGTTGCTACAGCCCTTTTCCTGTGGCCCCTATGACCCTTCTTTTCTCATATTGCTTTATTTTTGAACAAAGGTAGCTGGCAGTCCAGGTGGCCAGCGTTCTTCTATGCTAAATCTTTCTCTTACATAAACTCCTGTGCTGTCTCCACTCCCTGTTTCCCTGTTTCCCTCCTACCTGGGTTTCTGATGTGTTCCTTATTTGGATGTAAATCTTTCACTGGTGATGCCTCTTCTATCTATTTATAATCCTCTTCCTCCAAGGCACTGACTCATTTCTCTCTTTAAATTTGACCTTCTAACCTTCTCTCTTCCCTGTAACTTGGCAATCGTTTGGGTGGCACTTAGTATGAAGGACATGGGATGCCAAGTAATTACACTATATTACAGTTTACGGTGTCAGCGGCCAGTAGGAAAATTGCACTTGACATGGCATTATTTTTGCCAGGCCTTTGCATGTTAAGAGCACTGGGCGACTCAGCCACAGCCAAATTGTATCTTTGGCCTTGCAAGAACAATTCACTGTCAGTTCTGTGAGGCTTCTGCCTACTCTGACAGAGCCCTGTGCACCAATATTTTGGCAAAACGCAAGTCAGCATTGTGTGTTTCAATCTGGCCAAACAACAAGCGTTGCCTGCCTTTTGCTCAGTGTCCTGACTTGAAAATAGCAGGCAGCTCAGAGTAGTTGGATGTCATTTGATGGCGGTATTAATAAAAGTTATATTCTCAGTCCTCAAAATTCACCAATGCACAAACAAGTGGACACATAGTCATATCTACACAGGCACACTAATATCGATACATGCATGCTCCTATAAGAACCCGATGAAAACTCACATGTGCACATTCAGGATAAACTGGGTTTATTATGGAAGAAAATCTTAGGCATCTTCTAGGTTATTATTTCTGAAACCTCACACTTTCGCATTCTTACATTCTTTAAAAAGGGTCCGGTTGACAGAAACTTTAATATTTGCGCAAATATTCTAAGGTTCTGCAGTTTTGTTCTTATAAAATAAAATATGTTGCTACATTACTCAAAAGCTACTGTAGCATTTGTGCTAATGCACTCAAATAAAATAATTTGTATTTTATTGATTCTGTGCTGGTATAGGTGTGATATTTGCCCTTTCAGAAATGAGCAAGAGATGTCATATACATATTTCATGTTTGCTAAATGATTTTGAGAAGACATAAAGAAAAAACAAAATTGCATTTTCTCATATTTTAAATTTCTCCGTTATTTATACTGTACCATTCCATACGAATTATAATATGAAACAAACTGGGATGCTTATGTTATGTCCTAACACTACAGGGAAAACAATAGCAGCGTTACAAATAAATTGTTCACTTCCCCTCAAAATACAGACATGCTAAAAGTCAGAGAATAACTTAGGTTTACTTCTGTAGATAATCTAAGCAAAAAAAATCAACCCAGACTTATAATAACAATTCTTGTATATTTCGTCATCCATTTGAGGGTTATTTCATTTATCCTTATGTGTTATCTAATTAAAACAACAGTATATCCTTATGGGTAAAATAATCAGACTATGTAATTTGTTTTCATAAATACGGAACAAAAGGTATCCTGCATTTAGAATAGAGAATCAATTCCTATTATTTTCATGGATGAACTAAAACCCATAGGAATCTTGCATGTGGACTCAAGGGCTAAATAACTAGAGGTTTATTTACATAACAGAGTGGAATGAAAACTCAAGAATGACACATTTAGAACATGTGCCAAAGTCACAATTGTCAGAAATGATGAATAAAATGTGCATAGAATTGAATCATAATATGCATGTGTGATACAAAGTGCCTGACACATATATTAATATGAAAATACTTGTTTGCACACTCATGTGAAATGTATCTATTCAAAGATTGAATATACGTGTGTGTTCTAGCACTTACTATCCTAATAATCTGTTCACCCACCCGGCAGCTGCCTATCCTTCTTCTCATCTTCTGTGACCCCTGAACAAGACCTAGACACTGGCAGTACTCTTGATTTTTTGTCATAGTTTAAGAGAATGCTAATAATCACTACCTGTTATTTTTATAAAGGTACTTATCAAATTGAAAACAACCCAAGCTCATAAAAACTCCAAATACATAATAAGAAAGTGCCATCCAGGCAAGCTTACTTACGCAAAGTGAAGAATTAATTCTTGACATTGATTCGGATTAATAAGTAAACCTCCAGGCAATAAAGATGGTCTGCTGTGATCAATCTTCATTTCCAGTATGTATGGCCAGATTATCACTTAGTTTACAAAATAGTTTTCTGTGTCTTATTTTCATAATGTTCTTTATTCTATTAAAAGCCACAAAGTTCCTGAAAATAAATGGCAATGGTGTTCAGCTCAATTTTTAAGAGCCTCAGAGTGCTACCCATCCATAATAAATTCTTAGAAATCTTATTTCATTTGAAAATAAGTTTGTAAATAAATCTTACATAGAAAGTGAAGGACGACACCTATCTTACACACTTGGCTGGCAAGTGGTGAATCTCATCAATTAATCAATTACTGTGCTAAACATATTTAATCATTTCATGCAACAAGGAAGAAAGAACATTCGTTGTTTCTGCACTGCTGCAGACATAGTAAATGACTTCCATTACTGTGGAACAGACCAATTATTAAGCGGATGTAAAGGCTTTATATACGGTCTTTAAGTAGGGAATTACCTTGTAAGTCTTTGGGTAGTATAGTCCATTTACATGCTCTTTTAAACATTTCAAAAAACAAGAATTACTTGTAAATATTAGTTATAGAATTATGCTATTTAAGGAAGGTCAGGCTGCTCCAGAGTTTCCAAGGTCTCATTTTGCCTGGCTATGCATGTTTCCTAGAAGGTGGTATTTTGCTTATACTGCAGTATACTTTATCTGTTTATGTCATTTAAATTCAACCCCACATCTCTAGCATAGTCCACTCATGTCCTCATGTCTTCATATATTTTGAAATAAAGGTGATTTTGTCAAAAGACAAAGATCTGAATGTTCAGTTAGGATGTGGGAATGTTCTTTGGATAAGCTCTCACTTTCCCTCCTGAGGTTACAAAGCATTCAGAAATTTTTAGATGCTATAACCTGGAAAAGAAATATGATAGCCTGCATTCTTATGGCTCAGTATGAGCTCCTCAGGTCCCCAGCAATGACAATGCCTGGGAGCTTGTAAGAGTTGAAGAGTCTCATTCAACAGTATATAACCTGGTTTAGTGAATCAAGTCTGCATTTTCCCCGTATCCCCAGGCCTTTTTTGAGCACATGAGAGCATTAAGTATTTAAATATATTTCATATTTAACCAATAAAACATTTAGTTATAAATTCCAAACCAATACATGTAAATATTGCAAAAATGGAAAAAAGGACATAGTTTTCAGTAAGTTCACCAATTGTCATTCAACTCCACAATAGCCTAAATAATGATTTTTGCCACTTATTTGATTATTTATATTTATTTGATTATTTATAATTTATAATTTATAATTATTTATATACATTTGTTCCTGACATTGAGACTGATGTCTACATAAAAAGGAATAGTCACAGAGACGGTGTTCGAAAAGCTTCAAGGGACGATTCCGGACAAAATAGGTGCTTATCTCGTTTGAACCCATGTGGTAGGTGGAAGGCAAAACAGGACTCCGTCCTCTGTCGTTGGTCTTGTATGGGCAGTCAAAGGAGAGATTCACTCTGCCCTTTACTTCTCTTCCCACACCATGTGTTAATGGTGCCTGTTTCCTTCTCAGAGCCATGGACTCCATCCCTTTCTGTCTGTATTTACCAGAGTTCTGCAGATGTGCTCTGGAAAGTACAGAGGATCAAATGTCACTGGGCTTCAGTGGAGACAATAGCAGAATCCAAATGAGCTTGCTCAGAAAAGCCTGGAAAGATTGGGAAAGAACAGGGACTAAAACACGGGGTACATATTTCTATTTCTTTCTAATCTCAGAAAAAATGACCAGCTCTGTGGCACAGACAGTTTTTTTGGTATGAATATAATTGTGTTGAATATGAAATCCACATCATGGTTCAGAGATATTAAAGAGGGGAAGAAAAACAGTTTTTTTTTTAAGTCACCAGGTAAGCAGATAGTATTTTTGAGAGGGTTTACACTGTGACATTTTTATCAAGTTTGCTGGTCAAGTCTCACAGCAAGCCATCGGGAAATGTACTATGTACACACTACCGCGTTAGGAGTCACTGACAAGAAGAGTTAAAGCCATTAGAACGCACTTGTTCGACAAACAATAACTGGATGATAAAGCCAGAGTCAAATCTGGGCAGGGCACATCAAGGCTTTCTTTGGTAACCATGGTAACATTACATCACCTGAATCTTAAGTGGTAAGTCCTTCATGTCCTAGGGTGAGACTCCCAATATGCAGATGAGGAAAGTGAGACCACTCATGAATACCAAGATAGAGTCCCATGATTAGAATATAGTGGTTTGGTAATAGTTTAGCACATATTAGAGATGTTTGAGCTGCAAAGCTTAAGTGAGAAAATACGTGCTTGAGGCATCTGCATGTGGTGACTGCATTATTTCCTTTATAGGGAGACAGTGCTCCTGCAGTCTAGGCCCAGGAAGGAATGGTCTCATATTCACAGTGATTTGTAGGCTGTTTTCTAAATAGACGAGGGCTAGCACAGTATTTATCTCCTTTTACATACTCATTTTAAAACATGTGGTAAACCAGGCATGCTGATGCACATGTATAATCTCGATCAGATAAAACTTTAAGACAAGCCTGGGTGAGCAGGGGGATCCTTATATCAGCAAAGCATGTGTAGAGGCTAAGAATAGGGCACACTAGTTAATGTGTTTCCTGCGCCAGACTGAGAGCCTGACTAAAGATCATCGGGACTCACGGAAAGCCAGATGTGGTGCTAGGGCCGCTCTGTAACCTCAGCAGTCCTACAGTGAGAAGGAAGAGGAGATAGGGCAATCCCAGAAAGCTTGGAGCACAGCTAGCTTGGCAAAGGTATTCACATGCAAACAAATAACTTTTCAAACACGGTGTTTGCTGTACTCTGACCTTCATAGGCGAGCCGTGACATGCACACAGCAGCACTTACACATATGAGTATGCACACACACACATATTTTTAAAAGCTCCTATATCCTTTTTTACACTTATGCACTATTGATCAGTCATCTACATGTAATCTGATTGCATTACTGGTTATCGTGCCTGCAAATATATAATTGTTCCTGCCTCATGAAATAAGAGGAAAAGGCGTGGAGAATGCATTAGTTGGTGAATACTTTTGTTGACGTTTAAGGCACCTTGCTATTTCTTTTAAATGTATTTGCAGGTTCCTACTGTCTATCCACTTATGAGAATTAAGATTTCCTAATTCAGCCACTTTTCAGCGGTCTGGGTGAGGATAGTTAAAATGTTTTTTCCGAGCCTGGTGTGATTCTTAACTCCCCCAAAGCTGAGGCATTAAATTACTCACTAAAGTCTTTGGTAAGAAGTGTGCAATTTTCTAGGTTTTCCTTAAAGCGGGAATTGCCAGAACAGCAGAAAGTAACATATAATGGTTGAGGGGAAGGAAACATAAAATCCTGTCCACATAGACAGGATCTAAAAGAAGACAAAGTGCTTGTACCCTCAAGTTGCCTGAACTAATTGTGCTAATGCTGAATAATTCAGTAACAGTCCCCTGGATGCTGGAATCTGAGCTGCTGGGCTGTATTGCCCAGGCTGCAGAGGTGGGGAGAGCAATTCATTGCTCTCTGCAGTGACTTCTGGTGGCCATTTGTAACTCTGTGCAGCCCTGTATTCTGTGCCTTTCTTGTTCACTTGTTCTGTTCCTCTTCTTGCTTTTCAACCCTGAACATAACGGCACTCCTCTGGGTGTCCCTTTGCAGCTGGCACACTTTATCCACTGGGTCCACCGAGAAGGAACCTCTCACGCCTTTAGACATGTCTCCGAGGAAAAGTAATTTGGGGAAAGAGCAAACATGGCTATTAAAATTGACCAAATCCAATATCTCCTCAAAGCAAGTCAGACTCCCCAGTTACCCGAAGGCTTTATTTAGAATGTGGCAGGGTTATTTATAGTGAAGTCTTTCTTCACCTTTCCTTTTATGTGCTTGTGTGAGCCTAAGCCTTTAAGTGATTTTCTCATTGCAATAGTCTGACTTATTAGTGTGTGTGTGTGTGTGTGTGTATGTGTGTGTCCATATGTGTATGTTTGTGTTTCTCTCTGTGTATGTGTGCATATGTGTGTGTCTTTGTATGTATGTGTATTTGTGTGTATGTGTGTATGGATGTGTGCATGTGTGTTTGTTTAAGAGTATATGTGTTTGTGCATGTGTGTCTTTGGTGAGTGTGTGTATGTGTGTGTGTGTGTGTGTGTGAGAGAGAGAGAGAGAGAGAGAGAGAGAGAGAGAGAGAGAGAGAGAGAGAGAGAATGCACACATGGGGAAATGCATGTGTGTGTTAATTGCAGGGCAACAGAACATTGGCAAGCACTCATCTTTTGGTTTCATTTCTGCTTTTGCAAGAGCTTTGTATAATCAGCCTTGTGAAGTTTGTTGTTGTTGTTGTTGCTTTTTTCAAAAACTGTTTCATGTTTGGTATGACTCGTCTCCTTGGTCAAGACCATTGTATCTCATAACTTCTTTCTACCTTTTCTGTCATTAGAGTCTTAAGCCAATGTTCTGATTATTTTAAATAGCCATTTCCAAATTCAGGATACCACTTAGATTAGCATTCATTATTTAGTATTTAAATAACCCCATCTTTTTCCCCCCAATTCATCCTTTGAGTGAAAGATAGCAGAAGGAAGAAACTGAATTATGAAGCAGTGAACATGAAGACATGGGTGCTTCAGCACATCCCATGACTGTATCCATGCAAGGAACATGAAGCATGGAATGAAATCTAAACACACAGAGGAAAAAGGCATGCAGTAAATACACAGTGAGACTGAATGCTGGAAATGCTGTACTTTCTCAAAGGAATTGATATTTAGACATGTACAATGTGTGGCTCATATGTTTCATGCATGTCAGGATAGGTGCGAAGGTATTTCAGGATGTATGTAGATGATAGAGTCCTGTGACAATGTCAAACAGTTGGACCCCAAGTAGGTGAGTGTTATGGCAACTTTAAACAGGTAAGAATGATCTGAGAAGAGGGAGGCAAAATTGGGAAAATGCTGCCACTGGATTGGCCTTTGGGCAAGTCTGTGGGTAATTTTCTTGATTGATGACAGATTTGGAAGGGCCCAGATCACTGAAGGTGGTGTAACTTCATGGCTGTGCTATAAGAAAGCAGACTGAGGAAGCCATCGGGAGCAAAAGGTTAAACAACATGATCCTAGGGCCTCTGCTTCAGCTAGGGCATAAAATTCCTGCACTGACTCCCTGCCATGATGGCCTTTTACCTGTAAATATAAAATGAAGCCAACCTTACCCTCCAGATGTTGAAGGTGATTTTCATCACAGGTATTTAATCACATCAATAGAAACCTTAACTAAGGCATGCCAGAGTATAATGAGAAAGGAGAAAAGGAGCAGAAGGCAAATGGAGTGATCAATATTTACATGGAAATACAGAAAAAAGGTAAGGATTGAAAATGATAAGAACTGGAAAGTGGTAAAAAAAAACACAGGCAAGAGGACGGTCAAGCTAAATAAAGGCTATGTGTGAGATTGTGGAGAAGGGAGGGGAGAAGGGAAAGAGAAAGAAGGGAGGGGAGAGGGAGGCAGTGGTTGTGGTGGAGGAGAGGTATATTGGCTGAATCTGAGGAGGACTGTTGTGTCTCACCAAATGGAGACTGCTCTGCTTTACTCTGTGAACAGATGTGTGTAAATGGGCTAATAGTTAACACATACATCGGAGGTAGTTCTGAACATACAGTAGCTGTTCTTCCTCCTCATCTTTTCTTCTTTCTTTCTTTCCTTTTTTTTTGAAGATAAATGCATTTTCATTTTGATGCATGACATTTGCTGAGTAGCCACAGCTGGCCAGTCTCAGCAGGAAGTCAGAACAATTTGAGAGAACTAACAGACATGATGATCTTTCTTCCTAAACATTTAGGAATAAAATGTTGGCTTTTGAACCTTATATGCCTCCTTGCTGTTGATGCCCAAAACAAAATTGTGACCATTTGCTTCAATGCCGATCAGGAACGTAATGACTTAGCACAGAATATCTGAAATTATTGTATCTTATAGTTCATATTTACGTACAATCTCCAATACTGTTTACAGAAGACGTGGAAAGGTAGAAACAATATTACTTGTTCCATCCTTTACTGCCAGGTGACTGTAAGCCAGTGTCTTCTCCAGAGACCTCCTATCAGCCAGGCTGAGCTCTTCTATAATAAAGCAAGGTGGTGTTCTGGATTATTACATACATGGTGGCGCATGGTCCATCTGATCCCAGGTTTTTGGTATGTGTTTCTATGTATTTGCCCTTTCTTCATGCCCTTGTCATATCAGCCAGGTCAAGTCCGAATCCATTCCATGTGCACAGATAATCTACTGAGTTGGGATTTATCTTTGTTCTCTTTGCACACAGAAACAACTGAATCTGTGCAGTTGATTTTAAATTTAAAATGGCCTCAAGGAGGCCGTGGGAAATTTACAAATAAATCTGAGCGCACACATATCTACCTAATAAACAAAAATAAATAAAGTGAAAATTTATGGCTATGGTAGATGGTAGCAAGGAAAAGAATACTCTTTAAAGGGCTAGTGTCTTCTAGGTCATATAACATTGCATTCACAGATCACTTATGGGAGAAGATATTTCTATCTCAAAAAGCACACACACAACTTGAGAGATACTGAGTCACTCCATGAAATGGTCAATAAGATTGGAAGTTGGATTGGAATGCAGAATGGGCTTCACTGAATCAAATCTTCATTTTGCTATTCTTAGCCACCCCTTCCCTCTCTTTATTTGGTTCTCCCTTATGTTTCTTTCCCCATGGATAAAAAAGAGCATATCTCTTTTTAAAAATGGAAACATGGAAAACTTCTTATTTTTATCCAACACAGTTGGTTCTTCCTAAAAAAGTGTTTTTGTTATCCCAATAAACCAGGACATCAAGAGATAAACTAAGAGAACATAAGACCCACAAGAAAATCAATAATCTGTCTTTTGTTGGGTGCATTCTGCTCTGACCATCGTGACTTGTGCATCTTCTATGAAATCCTGAGCACATCAGGAGGCAGGTCCCCTGTGATTAGTCCTCTCTACTAGGAAGTATATTGAGATTATTAACATAAAACCCTTAGGTAGGACTTTGACCCCTAAATCCTGCAGCAAGCCAATGATGAATGTAAGGAAACCTGAATACCATCACCTCTTAAGCTCTCCATCCAATCAGGTGACCTATGTGGTCTCTTTAAACTCAGGAAACATGAAGCTTCCCTGTTTATCCTGGCAAATGGAGACTGCAAACCTGGATTACTAAAAGACATCCTCCTTGGGGACATTATTAAAACAGGTTTTCAAATACTCACGCTACCTTTTGATCTTTTAGCTTCTGATTATCCTAGATTATGTTCCTTAATATATTCCAGCACCCCACATTCTGAGCAATGCATAATTTAAGCCAGAAAAACAGAAATGCAAAAAAGCCTGAAGAGTTCTTCTGCTAACATTTGAAGAAATCCTCTGTAGTTAAAAGTCTTTCGAGGTTTGGGGCATGGAAATAGTCACAGGCTTAGATTGTGTGGGTTCAAGGCCTCATGGCTCTGCCATTGTTTGTGTGTAGTTGCCTACAATGAGCTGCCTAGCTCGGAAACTCTGCCACATGTACAAAGGAAGTCACTGTGTCCAGGAAGTACTGAGATGCAAGAGTGCGAGAGAAGCAAAGGGTGCCTTGTGGATGCTCCTCTCCCTTGAGAGAACCGCTGAGGGATCTGAAGAAAGGATGGTGCTTTTGGACCATGAAACTTCCAAGAGTCTTTGCAAATGCAAAAATCTTCCTCCTCAGCCGCTCTTCACAGCCCCTCAAGGTTCTGGCTTCTTTCAAACTGTATAAAAGTCTCATCACAATAGAAACTTTTCTAGCCTATCCAGTTGTATCCCATCCGTCCCGGAAATGCTGAAACGTGAGAGGTGCACAGTTGAAATTCACTGTCCATCATCTCCTTAAGTAAATGGTAGTTTCCCCTTTGTAATTTGCTCTTTCAGATTTATCAACTGACCCAAGGCAAACTCTTTGAGCCACAGGCTTTTCTTTGAAACACCAAGGAATACAAATACTCTTGCTTCTGCACAGATACACAGGCACACAGAATGGAGGGTAGTGGACATGTCTGAAGCTGTTACCAAGATCTCACTTGTCACACTGCCCGGCCTCCAACTAGTTATAGAGAAAAGGTCGGCCTCCCATCCACAGAAATCAGCCTCCCTCTGCCTTCACAGTGCTGGGATTAAAGTCCTACATCACTAGGCTAGGCCAGTTTATTGTTATTGTATGTAAATAAAATTGCACATCGCAATAACAGGTATTTTAATAAAATTTTCAACAAGTATAAAAATTAAGACATGCTTGATAAAAGTGAGTCTATTGTAATAACAGTACATTTCAATTATTATTTTCCTTTGCGCACAATTTAAACAATGGCTTTACCGCCACATTCTCAAATCTTTTAAAATGCTATGATTTGTATTATCTGATACTTGTTGAAATAAAAGGAAGCTTAATGGAGTATTTTGTAAGGAATGAATGGAAAGAACTTCAGATTTGTAATAATTTCAATATGATGTACTCTCACATAGATGTGAAGAACCAAACTCTCTATTTCAATAAGTGATTATTAATTTTTCAAATAATAAACAATAATCATTTTAACCAAAATAATTCCTCAATGAATTTGTTTGTATTCACAATGACATTCAAATCTATCATGGATTATGTGCCTCTGTATTCATCTAAGATATTTTTATTTGTTTTATGAAAGCAAGATATTTTGCGAAATACCCTGTTTTTGGATGAGATGGTATTCTAACCCATTTCGTAAAGGTGCCTTAAAGAAAGAAGCAATTTAATTACAAGCAATCACGATGTACCAGAGAAATAACTTAAGCACTTTTATAATTCCAGATGGAACACTCAGGGTATATCTCACTTACTGTACATAAAAATCACGTGAGGTGGGTCTTAGTTACCTTTCTATTGTTTGAAAATGGACCGTGATCAAGGAAACTTATATAAGAAAATATTTAACGTGGTACTCATGGTTCCAGAGAATATCAAAGGCTATGACAACAATGACCGGGAGCGTGGCAGCAGGCAGGCCGTATGGTGCAGGAACAGTCACTAAGACCTTAGATCTGATCCACAAGCACGAGGCATCGAGACCCAATTGGAAAGGTGTGGATTTTTGAAACCTCACAGTCCTCTCCAGAGTTAGACACTACTTCCAAGATCCTCTTAATACTTCCCAAATAGTTTCACCAATAGAAATCAACCATTGGAATATGTGAGCCTATGGGAGTAATTCTCAATCATCAGACTACTGGGTACCATCTAGAATGTATTTCAATTGGTAGGCATCAACAGATTTAATGAGGTAATATAATATAAATTAATATAATATAATGTATAATTCTATGACATAATTGATGAATTGGATGTCAAACCTTACTATATTTGCCATGATTTTCTCTTAAACTTTTATGACATGCAGTATGTCATCAGAAGTTACAATTTCTTAAACTATTTCCGTTACAGAATGTAACTGAACACATGCATAGTTTAGACACTAGTGTGACATTCTCGAAAATCTTCTAAATCAATATCACTGATAAATTTGTTATTCTGAACTTTTGACAAATGATTGGGTAAAAAAAAGTTGAGGGGCAGTGGACCACGTCAAGAAATGTGCTAAGGGTCAGAGGGCCCAGCACCTCATACATGGGTCCTGTAGGTGTTCCACCTGCTCTGGCCCTCTCACATGATCACAGCACCCCATGGAGAGGATCATGACATTCAGTCATGCAGGAGCAGCACCCTGAGCTCCTCCACATGCCGATTAGACATTCCTAACAACTCAGACCAGGCCAATAGAAAATATCTACTGACAGCTCTCAACCTACTCCAAAATGTATATAAGACCCTATTCAGTAGGAATAAAAGAAATAAAAATTACTGTATCAAGGATTGACTAAGAGCTTCAACCATATAAGAGTGGTAACACTTCCTCAGGAAGAGAGTTCTCTCCCAAAATTTTCACCACTGGAGTCTGCCTGGTCCCATCTCAGTCACTTCTTGCATGATGGCCTCAATCTTGATGCTTAGCTGAGTCCCCTCAGCATATTGCCACTTTTCACTGACTCCAGAGAAGCTGTGGTGGTCAGAGTAGTGGTGGCAGTTGGTGCTTCCAACCTGTTTGGGCCAGCCACTCACCCTTTAGGAAGAGAGCAGCGGCTGCCCTGATTTGACTCCTCTCTCCCCTACAGTGATTGTACCTTCAATACCCCTCTAGCTAGGCCAGAGCCCCTGACGATCTCCAAGGATAGAGTCTGGTATAGAGGACTGATAACTGATGCTCAACATGGTGCTTGAACCCAAGATCCTGAGATTAAGATCTCATGTTCTACAGACCATTGTAGCCTGGCCAGCTTCTCCTTCAGTGTCCTGATGTAGTATGTCATAAATAAGTTACGATTTCTTTAACTACTCCCATTATAACATGTAACTGAACACACACACAGTTTAGAAACGAGCGTGAAATTCTCTAGATTGTTTAAAATCTATAAAATTGATAAACTTGTTATTCTGAAGTACTGACAAATGATTGGGTAAAAGTCACCTTCTTTATTTGTGTAATAGTTTTAGAACATTAAGTATGTTAAGGATTTTTCTAAGGTGACATGATGCATAAAATACTTTCTGGATAATATAAAAATTCCCTTTGAAAAATGCAACCTAGGAATGTTAGAGGGTTTTCCCCCTCTTTAAACAACTCCAACTATTTTTAAAATAACATCTCCTATAGTCTTAGTATTCTCACTGAGACCAAGTCGCCTACATTATCCAGATCTCGCATCAACAATCTAAAACAGCTTGAAACGGGAAGGATGCTCTCCCCCTGCCTCTTTAACAGAGCACATAGCTTGAAGCTAATGCAACTTTCCAGGCAGGGAGGAGAAGATCACTATGTAAATCATGATCACTGACAAGTTAAGCCTCAAGTCAAAAGCAGGAAGTACAGTTTGTGTATTTACCTCAGGCAATTTGTCTCTATGGGGGAGCCTTTTGAAAAAAAAAATACATACAGCAAGTTGATATCAACACAGCCACACGCATATACACACAATAGTATATTAACCAGTGCTGTCGTCTACTTTTGACATATGTGGAATATAAGGTTAAAGTTATCCTCGGGACTTCTAAATCCGTCTGACAGTCCTAATCCAGGCATCCACGTTTTAAAAAAATTCAAAAGAGAACACTCCATCTCGATGAAATATCTCTTTCATTTACCTGTGATATAGCTATTACACATGAGGCTGGGGTGTGCCGTTACCTGAGACAGTCTTCTTCACACAGAAGTCACACGTTCCCCAGCACAATAGTCTTCATTGCATGCAAATCATTTTTTTCTGAATTTGAAAACTATATATGTTCTTCCACTGCTTATAAAACCTATGTTGCTAAATGGCTCCCAGCCTCAGTGTAGGGTGGTTCACTTAACTTAACCTTTCAAGAAAGATAGAGAACACTTTGAACAGAACAGAGTGCTACACCGTTGGCAACTGCGATGACCAGGAAAGCATTGCTAGCTAAAAAGAAGTGATGCTGACCTTCCTGTATGGAGTACTTCTAGCCATGTTACCGAAATCACCATTGAACATGTTTAGAGCTATGACCCGAGAAGTTGATATGCAAAACATTTTAGCAACTTCATGAAGAACTACTGGACTAAGGGAAGGAAGGAAAAATTTCACCTAATGCTCTACCCCCATTAACAGGGACTTTTATTATTCTATAATAAATCAGACTTGGAATCAGACTGAGAGTGTTGCTCCTGCTAGACAATCACTCTGACAGTAAGATACAGTACAAGCACAATATGCTTTTCTTCTTTCTGTTGACTGTGCATGCATAGTAAATGTTCACTCACTAATGTTACAGAATAACATTTTTCCTTAAAGTTTTATGACATCAGCAGGTGCTAAATAAATGTATGCTCACTTTTCCTCTAACTTCCTTCGTGTCATTTTGAACACAGTCTACTGAGAGAAGGCACAGCATGAGCCATCTCAAGCCATGTATCTGATGTGGCCCAGCGTGTTCACATGAACATCAGAAATTAGTGCAAAGTTATACAGAGACTTGTGGAATGTTATACATGTCTATGAATGATGTTTCCCAGGGTGCCTTAAAATAAGCATTTATTATATATAACTGTTATATGTTTTATTTAACAATAAAAATGTGTCATGTTTTATTATCTCTATGGTATATTGAGAACTTGATACACATAAGGAGCTTGTGTACCTCTGACAATTCTTTTATCTGGATCCAACTCTTGTTCGGTTCATTATTCTATGTGTATAGAAACTGCCTGTGTCATGATTTTCATAATCATTATTCTAAGAGTTTCTGCCTCTCAATCTCAATCTTCCTCTTAAGACTCCAGGCTCCAAAATTTGTGGCCTAACAAAATTAGTGGTAGCTTTGTTTCCTAAGTAGAAGGAACCAGGGAGAAGTCTGCTAGAGGACATTGACCTCCAGTTTTGCATTTATAAAATATTTGGTCTTTTTACACTGTTGCTGATCTCTCTCTCTCTCTCTCTCTCTCTCTCTCTCTCTCTCTCTGTGTGTGTGTGTGTGTCTGTATGTGTGTGTGTGTATGAGTGTGTGTGTGTATGTGTCGAGTGTGAATGTATATGTGAGTTGTATCTAGAGCATAGGAACAGATTCCTCCTTCTCCCATGCTGGTACTGATATTAAACTAAGTGCTAAGGTCTGCTGCCAGACATAGCTTTTGAATCATTTCACTACAATATCTGTTAAGTTATACAGTAGACAACCACTAATTGATAAATCCTTGTTTCTCTATCTTTATAGTTCCAGTTACTGTTTCTAATCAGATAATGTACAGTCCCTACTAATCATTGAAATTTGTATCTTTCCAAGGTTGGCCCTGCTTACTAATGAGACCTCCATCACATGGCTGGGTTTACCTGCTTGGTCATGATCTGGTATTTTAGTTTCAACTTCTGTACAACATTTACCATCCCACGATTTCTGAATTGAGTATTTTTTCCTCTCTTTATTATTTGGGTTACACATTTTTCCTCATTGAGTCATTGCTAAACAAACAAACAATAATTACCTTAAAGAAGATAGTTTTTGGACCTAGTAACTCAGTAAATATCTAAGCTTATGTAGATGACTGATAAGAGCAGAATATGGAAGCAGTAGTCTATCCTCATCTAGTTTTCACTTTCTGCAACTTCTGTTACCTCTAGTGAATGGTTACATCTAATTGATAAATGAAAAATTCCAGAAATAAAGAGTTTATATGTTTGTAGTTGTATGTTATATTGAGTAATTTGATATAATCATACACAACCTTGCTTTTTCCAAGCAGGGATGTAAGTCATCTCTCTCTGTACTTTGTATACGGTACCTTATCACCACTTAAGTAGCTTCTTGGTTAATCAGAAAGATTGCCATGACATTAGAGTGCTCCCAGACACTTTCACAGAGCAACAGCCATGGTATGAAACACAACATCTAACAATGCTAAACTTTAATTTATTATTTGTCACTTTTACTAGTGTACAAATGACATCTGAGTTATTAGTTAATCTTCATCATAGGTATATGTATGTAGGGAATCACAATATATATATATATATATATATATATATATATATATATATATATATATATATATATATATATATATATATATATTGAAATGAAGTTCCTGAAGCCTGAAAATGGGGTAAGACCACTGCTGTATCTTCTCCAAGCTACAGGAGTTTCCATGCAGGCATCAGTGTTAACAACCATTCTATATTTTGTTTGATCTGCGATATGAGGTTGAATATCTCAGCTTTCTCTGCAGTGCCCAGCAGACAGATCCGGTTCTTTAGTTGTACATCAATGAAGATGCAGGAAGGGCTTTGTGAGTTCCCCATGAGATTCCCCTGTTTAGGAACAAAAAAATGTGGTTGAAGAAGTTACAGAAGACTAAAAACTTGTGGATACTAGGATATCTGGGTTACATTTCTGTTAGGGTCATGTCTTGTAGCTCTTAAAAAAATCTCAGTTCAGTCAAGTGTCAAATAAGAAAAATATGGTACCTGATTTGTGGGAATTGGATGAACAACTTTAATAGTACCTGTCATATGGAGGTTTCTTGTTATGCTACTGTAATTTCAAAATTCACAAAATGTCAGGAATAATGGATTTCTTCTTATTCATCAAACGTCTTACTTCGTTTTATCATTTTATGTACTTATACACATTATATGTTTCTTTTGAACCATTTACGTGCAAGTTGAGAGCTGAGTAGGAGTACATGACTGTAATCCTGTCCTACTGTCATTACTAGATTTAATTTTATTTATATTTTGAGAAATTGCTTCATGAATTCAATTACCAAAATCTGTTAAGGATAATCTTCCCTCTTGATCAACATCTTATTCAAGACAGAGTTTAGAGTGAGACTTGCTGTATCCTCTAGAAATATTAATATTATTTGACTTGGAATACCCCCAAGTAAAATCAATTGTAGACAGGTAGTCTTAAGTGTGTTGTGTTGCATCTCAGAGTATTGATTAATACTCTTTCAAGAAGAGAAAATGCCAGAGTGTGACTTTGTTTCATGTGGGTGGAGTTCAAGACCAACTTTACATGCATTCATTTTCCAGGAAACAGGATGGTCCCCTTTATAAGGGCTTTAACAGGATGATGTGGTTCAATCATAAAACATGACATTTCCATCCTGGGTTCAACCTTAACCTCAATGTTGTTATTTTTATCTCTGCTTCTGGGGACTCTGTAGGGTGATCTGTCAGTTCCCTTATACTTCAGATATTTTTAGCCAGAAACTACAAAAGGCAACAGTAACCATTTCTACAGGCCTTGGGTTTTGATGAATTTATCTGCAAGGATGGATTAAATATATTTTTCTTTGTCTTGAGGCAAAGGAGACATATGTCTTTTAAAGCTGCCTAGTTGGACCATCTTTTCAGTGTGATTTAAAAATACAAGAAACCTTCATTCAGGATTAGGATCAAGAGTAGCAACTAAAAATTTTATAAATTCAGGTTGGAAAGTAAGTGGGTAGATATTTTAAATCTAAGGAGTTGGGCAGGTAGAATGGAAACTTGGGAGGATGAGAGCAGATTCCCTTCCACTTTTTAAAAATACTTATTAATTTTGATCAGGAATTAAGAAGAACATACATTTCATATAATTATGAGCATTCTCCAAATCTAATGTAAACAGTCATGTTCCAATTCCTTTGAGTACAGAGTAAGACTTACAAAAAGACATGAATCACACCAAAAATGACTGCTGCCTAAACAGGTTTGGCCCAGAGAAGTCAGAGCTGGGTAATCTTTTGTAAAAAAAAAAATAAAATAAATAAAAATAAAAATGTTACTTTTTATAATCCCAAAACAAACTGCTTTGCCTTTGATGTTGCTTCTGTTTTCTTTTGATTATGTGTTTTATAAGTTCCATTCTGGTATCTCTCTCATCTCTTTAAATCTCTATCCCAAGTCTCAGAGTGGATGGGTTTCCTTGCCTCTACCCTTGATCTACACTTTACCTTGGTTACGGGCAAGCAAGCTGGCATGATTCCACATGGGAATTACTATTTTGGAAACTTGGTATACTTCTCTTGAGTTGCTTGAGCTAATGCTCAGAGAGGTGCATCTGCTGGAAGTCTTGCAGAGCACACTTAGATCTCTAACGAGACAGTAGAAGAAAATATGAATAGTAGCTTGTGCTATGGCTTTCTTCAAAGATTGCCTAATGTAAGGAGCAAAGTCCAAATGTTGAATTGGTACAAAAACTCAGCAAACCAAGACCACATTGAAGATTCTTGAAAGCACATGTGAGGGGCAGGTTTCCTATCAATGTTCTGGATTCTTTGCCTCAAGTATGGGAAAGAGGGACTCACATCTTTAACACATTGTAATGCTGCTAATGCTGGCTTGAGGACCATTCCTTTATTAGCAGTGCTCACCAAGGCACTGAATATAGAATTTATTCCCATAGCTTTAGCATGCCAGAGTGAGAGACCAGTGAGTAGGAGTCACAGTGTATTTTACATCTGGCTTGCTCTTCTACAGGATTTCTTTGGCATATATAAAGGAAATAATAACCTATGTCCAGCATTTCAGAAATTCACGAGGCACAGTGATCACATTCAAGAATCAAGTGAAGTCACAGTCTCAATACAATACGGTAAACAGTGTGGGCAGTTAGTGCTGGTTGCTGTGGAAACACATGGCAAGCACGTGTGCCTCCTTTTGTTTTGGGACTGGAAATCAAGGTATGCTATTTGGGAGCAACAATATAAAATGAGTTTTGGGCATCATGTGAGGTCTGCTACACTTGGGCATAGTATTATAAGCACAAAAGATGTACATTAAGGACTGAGTCAAATGAAATAATAGTGCAATTTAGAAATGTTTTAAAGATAGGTGAATTTAGAACATGTAACATGATGGTTATACTCCTTCCCCTCTTGTATTAATATCTCTTAAATTTGCAGCCTTAAAAATAATGTTAGCTGATTGTACACCTTACTTTGTGTGCACTAAGGAGGTAAAGGTCAGATCTTCAACATTTTAAACAAAATGATTGCATTTTATTTATGTATAACTAAAGAAATGATGGTAAATACATATCTGGAATATTATAGAAATGTATAAAGGAATGAGTTTGTGCTCAAAGTACAATGATTGTATATGTAAGGAATAATGGAAGGAATGCATTTATAAATATATTTTGTGCACATATACATGGATAGGATATTTTTGGAAGTAGATACATGTACATGCACAGACATAAAATATAATAACCTCTTAGTCTCAGCAGAAGTAAATAGAAGATAAGTTTGTTCTGGAAGTAATATATTTCTTATTATTTAAAAGAATGTTACTATTTAGGCATTATTTACCTTAAACCTATTTACTCCCCCATTACAACTACTGCTGCAACTATTAAAATAGTTTAGATTAGAGATGATTGCTATGCATATAAAATGGATCTCAGGAAGGAGCAATAGATACATCCTAGTGAAATACTTGCATGATGATTAAAGGTGCACATAAATTAGAGATACTATATACTGAAGAGTGAATACAGACCTGAAAAAGATACATTCTCTAGATGTTTCCTGAAGTCACAGTGTACATATACAAGTTATTACTGAACATTGTACATCCACACTAATAAATCTGAAAATGTAAGACAAACCCAAAGGAGGGAAAAAATTAGTTTTCATGGTATGGTGTATATACCATGAGCTATCTAGGTGTGACTTTTATTCTGTGAGGATCTTTATATGCATAGGATGTGTTTTGGACACATCCACTCCTTCACTCTCACACAAAACTCTCCTATTGTCCTTGAGCTTTCTTCTTCCAACATCATGTACTCCTTTTGTAAGCCAATAAAATCTACTCAGTACTTCCTGTATGTGGCTGGGTGTGGGGACCATCTTTTGGAGCACTGGGAACCTCAAAGGGGCCCCATCAATGACTAAAACTGAGTCTCCTCCTTTAGCAGCCTTCAGTTGCTAATAGCTTCACAGCTAGGTGTCCTGAGGTTGTGAGACCTTCTGCCTCTCACACTGGGGTTATGGCTTGATCGTATGCAGACTCTGTGCATGAATTCAAAGTTACTGTGACTTTCTATGTGCAAAAGCCCTGATATGTCCAGTGACTTTGAGTCTTGATGGATATGTCACATTTAGGGCTGAACATCCTACTGGCTTTTATTCCCTGTGTCTTGACTAGTTGTGACTCTGTCTGTATTGATTGTCATCTATTGGAAAAAGAAGTTTCTCT
This sequence comes from Rattus rattus, assembly GCF_011064425.1. Lineage (NCBI taxonomy): Eukaryota > Metazoa > Chordata > Mammalia > Rodentia > Muridae > Rattus > Rattus rattus. Next base: position 8,001,865 of record NC_046170.1, on the reverse strand, counting down.
GATTCAGGTTGCTAAATACACTAAATACACTGACCTATGGGTATGAAGACAGTAATTGAGAGTGACAGTTTATCTTGGCAAGTTTAGCAGAACAATGGTGGAAAGTTCTATACTAACTTGTATGAGATTATCAGCCACTGGTGCTAGATCCAATTCTAGCATTTGGTGTGAGCTGTGCCCTGTAGAACAGGCTTTATATTCAATCAGAAAGGAGTGGTTTACGTTTCTCCCAATCTTACACCAGTAAGCCCACCTTGCCAGGCCATTGGTTAATTATAGCTGGCAGAGTTCAGAGCAAATGTTTATTATGTTTCTGCCGAGGAACATGCATTAACACCATCCAGTGCTGAAATGGCCAGTTGGAAGATAGAGCTTCAAGCTTGGTAGCATATTGGTTTCCACCTGTTTCAGGTATCTTGTACCTTCAATAATATTTTACCGTTAAGTTCCGGAAGGCAAACCAAAGCAATAAAATCAGCGTCTATAGGACCCCACTGATCAACAACGTAAAGAGGTTTATCATACATGACAGTCTGATTTCTAGTTGATCTTTTGTAATGTCAGGAAAAGACATTGTCCCAGTTACAGAGTAGCTCCATTTAAACTCTTTTTGAATGTATGTATGATGTATGTATGCATATATATTGTCAAAGGGAACTTTTAACAAGTAGGTTTTCATACAGATTTTTCAAAGTCTAGGGTTAGTTATACTTCCCTGTGCTCTGTCCTCCGTCCTGCCCTTCCATGCCCTACTAAACCTATCCATCTCCATCCATTGTTTCCCTTTTGCCATTCAGAGCATCCATGTTCTACCCACATGCTAACCGCAGCCCTTAAAACCGCTCTCCATGGTCCCTTCCTATTTCCCTGACTTCTATGTCTTCAATTTAAGCACACATATCTAAAGACTCCAAGTTCAGATTCACACAGGAGAGAGTTTGTGCTTTAGAAAAACTGTTAAATGGATGAATCTAGAGAGTAAAACTCTTGCTTTCATAAATCTTTAAGTCTTAGGACTATATATTAAAAATTACAAGTATTTTCTTCCTACCCTCTCAGAGAGTTACAATGAGGCTTTATTCCCTTCTACTTTCTTTTGTGCAAAGAGGAGATGCATAGAAGCACGCTGAGACGTAGGTTTTTACATACATTTTACTGAAATCAGCTGAATGTGAGTATATATTAGTCACACTGCTTGGGCAGTATGCCAGTTATGTTTCCTGTGACTGAGACAAAGCACCCTGACAAATGCAAAGGAAAGGTTTGTTCTGGCTTAGAATTTAAGCACACAGTGGGTTAGTGCAGGGGCTTGAGGCAGTCAGTCCCACTGTAGAGTAATCAGGAAACAGAGAAATGAATGCTGTGCTTAGAAGGCCTCATCCTTTTTATAGCCCAAGCAACGGTGTTACTCCCTCTAAATGTGAGTCTCCCACTTGAGATAACCTAAACAAATAATCCCTCCCTGGCTTCACCTGACCCTTATCACCCACGAGACTCTAGTTCATGTCCAATTGCTAATCACCATAGTCCAACTTACCCAGCAAGCATTTCTCACTCTACTGTCTTAAAAGGAGCAGGAATCTACATGTGGAACATGTCTGGAGATCTGGGTACAGCAATCTGTTCCTTTTCTCCTGTGTTCCTCTATAGACTGGGTGAGGAGTGATCTCTCTCTCTCTCTCTCTCTCTCTCTCTCTCTCTCTCTCTCTCTCTCTCTCAAAAGTAAGTCGAGTTTTAGAGACTCAGAAAGTAAGTCGAGTTTTAGAGACTCAGAAAGTGTGGAGATTATTAAATGGCATGTCAGAGAAACATGTGAGTAGCTTGTAAATGGGCATCGGCACAGACTCTGACATCGGCTGTTCCAACTCACGTTCCAGTTTACTCAGGAACTTTGGGTTCCTCACCTATAGAGCAGACATCGTCTCCATCTGCCGTCATGTGTTGTCTTAAATTCTGTGCAAGGTGTCGTGCAAGGTGTGTTCCTTTAAACCGTTGCCTAGCCCAGCCAAGGGTGTGCATTTACATGACGCTTTAAGAGCGTTTAGAAGGTTGTAATCCCCTGTCTTCCCACAACCTTTGCTCTCTACGGGAAACGGGGAACAGGAGTTTGCAGACAGGAAAATCAGTGGTGCAGATGGAGCACAGAAGTGCCTCACACTCAGTGTGGCAGATGGTGGCACCTTAATAGATGTGAGTTTCCTTCCCTTCCGCCTCTGCTTACCCAAAATGACTCTGAGACACTAAAGTTTCCAAAAAGTCTGGATTCCCACACAGAATTTGACTCAGGATACACATATCTGATTTACTTGTGACTGTTGTCAGCAGAGGTATGGGTGTCAAAGTGGAGAGAACTCAAAGGGCCATTGTAAATCATTCAACTAATATTTGGTTACTTTGAACCTGACTCATGCAGATTCTTTTTATCTGAATTATTGGAATGCTTTCTCATTATAAAGACTTCCATGGGGGGAGTGAATTAAAATGCCCCAGGGCTTCCTAAAGGAGATTGCTTGTAAAAGGTTAATTGCTGTATAAAATAAATGTTAGAAACAAATAAATAAAATCTAGTTCATTTGTCCTTTTCTTACTGTGTTACACCATTTATCTGGTAAATCTAGATGATTCTTATAGCTCTCGGCCTGGCATTGGGTTCACCCTCTTTGTTTCTTCATGTGCCAGGTGAGAGAAGCAGTGCTTATCAATGAATCTTCTAATTCAAACTGCTTGATTTTATACACGGCTATCCAGAGCTCATGGTCAAAAATCCAGTAAATTTGGTGGTACAGTGATTGATCTAATTTTATACACATTTGGATGCCTTGCTGAAGCCTAATTAGATGTGATATTTTCTGAAGCCTAAGAGAGTTAAGGTAGATACCTACCCTCTGGTTTCTACAAGTGAAGCAATTCAGCACCTTGCAAAGATCCTGTGGCATATAGGATCTTAACTTTTAGCATAGACAGCAAATGTAATTTATCCTTTTGCCCAGTCACAATGGATTATGAGGAGGGCTTAATTAATGTTTCTAGAGTGCTTTTTCTTTGCCTGCACAGGAATACAAAGGGCAGAATAGAAGCAAACATGTGTTCTCATTCCCTGTGCTCTAATGCAATTCAGTACAGTTAATTTATTTCATCACTTTCATGATCAGTCACAGGAAGTAATGATGGTGGTCTGCACACATTACATATCCACGGCTTCAAGAACCAGGCCTTTGATACATAAATAGACAACTGAAGAAAATGTTCTGTAAGACTTGGTTTTGAGCCCCGGGCTCTGGTCTTATTTCTGATCTTATCTCTGCCCATGCCTAGAAGCTCCACTTTCTTCAGAGAATTGAAGATATGTTAAATCACAGCATATTCCTGAAACTTGGGAATTCATAAGTCCATCAAAGCAGGATGCCCAAACATTAATATCAACAGTTACTCTAACTAGCCTGCACTTAGAGCTGCACTGGAGCTAATTTCAATCAATCATGGGATTAACTTGTTTGGACTATCTTGAATCGTTCTTTTTTTTTTTTTTTTTTTTTTTTTTTTTTTACTAAAAATAGCCAGGTGTCAAGACCATATGGCCATTACTGACAAATAATAATAAAATGTGAAATGCTGCTTTCGGCATGCTGTCTGTTTTCTTCTCTCTGTTGATCTTTTTCCATTGGACTTCAGATGCTAGAAGTAGTTTCTTAAGGCATTCATTCCCAAGCGTTGCAGAAGTTTCTGGATACTGGCAAGTTTCACATAGTCAAGGGGATTTTCTCTCTGCAAGCCCAAATACACACCAAAGAGTTACTGCCTATTCTCCTTAAGTATCACCCGCACTTTTTCATTCTTTTCCTTGCCTACGAAAGCCTATTGGGCTGAAATTATATTGATTCTGTCATCTCAGGAGTGGTTATTATCGTTTTCAGCAACCACCTCACATTCTGGCTTTAACCAAAGATTGCCATTTTTCCTGGATATTGTTTTACTATTTGGAAGCAATGTAGGGAGGAATGGTCAAAAAGAGTTGGTCGGCAGCTGTTATTATCTGGATTAATAAAATAAATGAAAATATAAATTAAAAGTTCTCAGGCAACTGTGCTGTAGAAAACGAAAAGCAAATTGATACTCATTTTTACTTCAGTTCTGTCTTTAGGAGTTTAGTAGAGGAGGCTCTGTCGTCTTAGCCTGCCCAATCCTATTTTTAAGGTTGTTGTTGTTGTTGTTGTTGTTGTTGTTGTTGTTGTTGTTGTTTCTGTTGTTTTGGTATTAGTAGCTCATGAAACAGATTCGGGGAAAAGGCTGACATGGTGACTACCTCCCCATGGTGTGGTATCGAGGAAGGTTTTATGCTTTAATTAGAAGAGTATTTACAATTAAAATGCAAGGCTTGGTTTAAAGAGCACCTGCTTAATCAAGGATAGAAAAAGTCATAGTTTTTTCATGCTGCTGGTTGAACAGCTGACTGGAATATCGATTCTGTGCACAATTATATCTCTGTTCCTCTAAACTGCCCTTGTGAACTCTATAGATGTTAAAAGTTTTTGTTTCAATACTCAGAATTTCAGAGTACTTTATACTTAGATTGAATATGTAGTTCGTGTGTGTGTGTGTGTGTGTGTGTGTGTTAACATCACTTCTCATGTTGAAATTCACATTTATCTTTAAAAATAATTTCTGACAGATGCCAGAGTGAAGATTCACAAAGGGCCAATGGTCACACTGCCCTGGCTGTTCTGAGTGTGTCTTAATGTGACAGTTTTGCTCCTTGAACAGCCTTGACCTCTGAGAATAAACATAAACAGATTGTAGCCCTTGCTGGGAGTTCTATGAAGCTCTAGGGGCTTGGGCCTTTTACTGATGATGTAAACCTCTGGAATTTACTCACCTAGCCTTTTTCCATTTGGGAAAGATGAAAAGGTTATTACATACCTCACAGGGTTATTGAGAGAATTAAATGAAGCAATTTATGTAAAATGTCTAAAACACAGTTAACACTTAATACATGTAGCTATTAGTATCTTGTTTGCCTGCATAACAAAAACAGTCTAAGGATGAGCAATTTTCAGATATCTAGTGGTTTTTTTTTGCCAATCTGAAATACCTTACTGACCGTAATTGGGGCAATGGTAGATTCATGTCTTTGATGTTACATTGTAATGAAAAACGTGGCAGAGTATGGGATGAGTTAGATCTCTATTTGAATTTGAGCTCTGGTATATGTTTGCCAAGCCTCAGTTTTCTCCCCTAACAAGTGAAAATAATAAAGCTTGTCCCTAAGGGGTATTTTTTTTAAAAAAATAACAAGATGTCTCCAAAATATACAACGCATAGTGAACATTCAATTCATTGAAAATCTGCTGGACATTTTTTCTCTAACCACACGTAATGAATCAGCCCAGGCTATAGAAGCTGCAATGGTAACTCTCTTCTTCTGTGCAATACCTAGGAATTCACAAAGATGAACACACTGTGTGAAAGCTGAAACATGAGACATCAATGCTCTACTTTTTTCTTTATTCATTATTAGTTCTTTTTAAAATTTTGATTTGCTGTTAATAAAATTTCAAGTTCCTGCACAAACAAGGAATTTACTCTTTGACTGAGATGTAGCTTGACCCCTGCACTTTTCATCATAAAATTACTGTGGTGCATGCCAGACTATCTGAGATTGGCATCTGATACACAGACTACACATGGGATGGTTAGAAAACTGCACTAGGTCTCTAAAGACGTGTTGCCAATGTTTTGTAGCCCAGACAAAAGAACTCTGTGACTCTGGAAGTTTTCATAAGCCTCTGAGCGATAGTACCCAGTATTAAGCCAGAGCATCTTGTTTGCCTCCTGCTATGACTTCTACCCTGTCCTATTTCAGCACAACTACACACCACACATCTGCTCTGGATAATCCTGGCTTGCTTTGAGTTATATTTCTCATTATCATAAAATGTTCCTGTAATTTCAGCCATTGTTTAAACAGCATTTTATTTCAGACCCGTAAAGCACATATTCTTTCTTTGTTGTTATCTGTTTGTATGCAACAGACCATATCCCCTTTCATAGCTGTCTCATATAGAATGAGTTAAAATGTTTCTTATCACCAGACCTGTATAATTAGAAGTCACTCATTTTACATGTTGCCCAGACTATTAAAATGTCAAAAGTAACTAAAAGTGAGTTGAGTTCCATGGGGGAAATTTTGGTTTCAACCTTATTATTTTTCTCCTCAGTGTTGACAGTCTTCAGTAACCTTAGAGAGTTTGTCTGAGAATCTCCTGTTCCAGTCCATCATATAAAATGGCCTGACATTTGCTTATCAGTTATTTCATCATCTGACATACTTTAAATGAGCTGTAGCCTACTTAGGATGTCTAACAAGACATAAACGCTGAATCAATCACTTTTATATTGTATCTATTAAGGAATACGGGCAACAAAATTTCTGCATAGTTTCAGTGCACATGATTTTTTTTTCTGAATTATTTTTATCTGTGATTGGATGGAGCCATGCATGTGAAAGCATAGACATGAAAGGCCTTGATGTACTTCCATATCAGTTAGTGCTTTGACCAGAAGAATGAGACTACTTACTCTATGTTAAGCAACACCGATTACCTGTAGAGATATTTAAGAGATTCAAATATTAAGTAATCATGAGAAAACATGCTGAAAATCACAACATGTCTGGGTCTACTGTATCTGTATTCTTTTCTACAATAAACAAATCCAGGACCTTAGCTGAGTCTGTCTCAAGGATCTGAGCTTTCACTGTCCAATAAAACATTCTGAGAAGATTCAAATCACATTTAAGATAGCGCCGGCCATATGTGTTATAAATGGTTGAATTGATCACACAACTGAATAACTGAAGAGTTAATTGTATTTTACTTTTAATTTGTATAAATTTAATCGAACACATATAGTTAATGACGACAGTCAGTAGAAGTTATGTTTTGTCATGGCCTTTGCAGAGAACCATTAAATTCTCAAGTATTCCAGTTTACCCATGTAAAGAGAGTCAGTCTTTGCATTTACTAAGCAGTTAGCATAAATTGTAGAGTCACTGCAATTAAGAAAAGATCATCATCCAGGAAGGGAATAACAATCTAAATGTAAATAAGAAATACTCAAGTTAATAAAGATGGGAAAAAAAAGAAAGACAAAAAAAAAAAAAAAGAAAAGATCATCATTCTTGGAGAAGCAAACAATATGTAAATACTTAGGTCTAGCATGCATCAGGTCTCAAAGTACTGTAGTACTGACCAACTTCCTAAGAAGACAGCACATTCTAAATAAAATAGAATTAAAACTATATTTTGTCTTTTTTTTTTCCGGAGTTGAGGACCAAACCCAGTGCCTTGCGCTTGCTAGGCAAGTGCTCTACCACTGAGCTAAATCCCCAACCCCGAATTAAAACTATAAATACACAAAAGATTCATATAAGCAGGCATTTCCATGTAGATAAGTAATGAAAGAATAATCAATAAATGAGGGAGAGAGTAGGCAGTTACTATCTTGATGAAAATAATTAAAACCCAATTCTATATCACAATCAAAAGGAAAAACAATCAAATGAATAAAAGCTATTAGCATAAGAAGCGTAAGTTTTGTAAGGCAAGCAAAGAATATCCTAATGTATCTTGTATAATAAACGCAAATGATAAATGTATGTTTTTTATCTGATTGATTATTCCAATTGCTTACTGCAATTGTTTATGCCAAGTGCTCCTTTTGACTGTTATACTTTAATCATAAACTGATATGTTCAATGCATACTTACACGTGAAAAATGTCAAGATGAAAACAAATATAGAAGAACAACGGGAAACGTTTTGAGAGCATTCAACTTGCTTTATAAACTGTGGTCAATGTATTTAGAGTCATGTGGTATTTCATTAGGGATAGTCACTCTGCTTGCTGTACAAAAGCAGCACCAGGACAAGTTATTCCTACTTAGCATCAGCTCAGACCCAGTTGGCCAGCCTTCTATCATGCCAGTTAAAAGAACAGCACTCAATTATTCTGATGGACAGGACATTTGAGGTGGGAGGTATACTTAAGCAGTGTGATTGGATGGTTTTATAATGCATACATGTTTCTTACTATCGCGTCTTGACCATAAACATGAACAATTTTCAAGGGAACAAGAAAATAAAAATTTAAAAAGAGTGAACAAATGCGTGCACTTCACCGGCTGTACTGGATCTCTGTGCTCACTCGTAATCTACCATGTCTGCTAATTTGTTTTGGTTTTATTTATTTATCTATTGACACCCAACAATCTGCTTCTGTTCCCTCCCTCACAGAGGACCTCTCCCCCTCGCATTCCCCTTCTCTTTGAGATAATGCTCGCCCTCCTGGGTGTTCCCCTACCCTGGCACATCAAATCTTTGCCAGATTAGGTACATCCTCTCCTACAGAGGCCAGACAAGGCACCTATGGAGACTCAATTGCATGTCTGCAACAAATATACCAGGAGTATCCTTCTTGCCCTTGTGTGTTGTTTGTGTGGTGTCTCAGGTTCTGAGAGCTCCCAGGGTTCTAGGTTATTTGTCTCTGTTGGTCTTCCTCTAGTGTTCCCTTCCCCTTCAGGGTCTTCAATCCTTTCTGTAAGTCTTCTGCAAGTATCCCCAACCTCCACTCAATATTTAGATGTGAGTCTCTGCATCTGTTTCAGTCGGCTGTTGGCTAGAGCCTCTCAGAGGACAGTGATGCTAGGCTCCTGTCTGCAAGTATAACAGACTATAATAAATAATGTCAGGGACTGGTGCTTGCCAATGGGATGGGTTTTGAGTTGGGCTATTTATTTTAGACAGGGCAAATTTGGGGTCAAAAGTTTGTGAGTGGGTTGGTGTCCTTATCCCTTCATTTGAGGATCCTGCCTGGCTATAAGAGGTGACTTCTTCAAATTCCAAATTCCCATTCTTAGACTCTTTAGCTAAGGTCACTTGTAGAGACCTCCTTGAGTCATCCCCATCATTTCCTAATGATCCCCCCAAATCTCTACCCACTGAAGCTACAGATTTCCATTCATTCTCCAGACCATCTACAACTCTCTCCTGTCTCTCTCCACACTTGACCCTACCTCCCCATTCCCCTGACCCTACTCACCCCACCTCCCAGTTCCCTGCCTGTCACCTCCTTCTGTGATTATTTTGTTTCCCCTTACTAAGTAGGGTTCAAGAATCGTCACTTGGGCCTTCCCTCTTGTTTAACTTCTTTGGATCTGTGGAGCGCATCATGGGTATTCTGTACTTTATGGTTAATATGCACTTATCAGTGAGTATGTACCATACATGTTCTTTTGGGACCATGTTACGACACTCAGGACGATATTTTCTTGTTCTGTCCATTTGCCTGCAAAACTCATGATATATCTGTTTTAACGGCTAAATAGACCGGCTGCTATGAACATAATGGAACACATGTCCTTGTAGCTTTGTCCCAGGGGTGGTATAGCTGGGTCTTCTGTAGAATTATTTCCAATTTTCTGAGAAACTAGCAGACTGAGTTCCAGAGTGGGAGAGTGGGAATGTAAGCAATGAGGACTGCTCCCCTTTCTCCACATCCTTTCCTGCTTGTATTTGTTTGGTGAAAGGTGTGAGCTCAGGGGTCAATTTGATTTGCATTTCCCTGAGATCTAAGTATGTTAAACATTTCTTTAAGTGCTTCTCAGCCATTCAACTCTGTTGAGGATTCTCTGTTTTTCTTTGTATCCCCTTTTTCAGTTGGGTTATTTAATTTTTTGGAGTCTAATTGTTTTTGAGTTCTTTATATATTTTGGATATTAGTCCTCTATCTGGTATAGAGTTAGCTCAGATATTTTCCCAAACTGTAGGGGAGCTATTTTGTCCTGTTGACAGTGTCCTTTGATTTATGGAAGCTTTCCAGTTTCATGAGGTCCCATTTCTCAACTGTTGATTTTAGGGCCTAAGCCATGGTGTTCTGTTCTTTTGGTTTCTCTTCTGGTTTCATCTGTATTAATGCTTTCAAGGATCTTTCTCACTCTCAGTTCTATTAGATTTAATGGGTTTAGTATTATGCTGAGCCCCCTGATCCACTTTAACTTGAGTTTTGTGCAAGACAATAAAAACGAATGCACAACACACCCAATGCTTATAGGGTACAATAAAGCAGAGCTAAGAGGAAAGTTCGTATCACTAAATAGCTTCATAAAGAAACTGAAGAAATCTCTTCTTTTTGTTTTGTTTTTGCTTTTTTTTCTTTTTAACATTTTATTGGATATTTTCTTTATTTACATTTCAAATACTGTCCCCCTTCCCCATGTCCCCTCTCCAAACCCCTATAACATCCCCCCCACCCCCGGCCTCCATGAGGGTGCTCCTCTACCCAACTACCCACTCCCTCCAGCCTACCTACCCTGGTATTTCCCTGTACTAGGGCATAGAGCTTTGACAGGACCAAGGGCCTCTCCTCCCACTGATGCCCAACAAGGCCATCCTCTGCTTCATGTGTGACTGGAGCCATGGGTCCTTCCATGTGTACTCTTTGGTTGGTGGTTTAGTCCCCAGGAGCTCTGCAGGGTCTGGTTGGTTGTTATTGTTGCTCTTCCTATGGGGCTGCAAACCCCTTCAGCTACTTCAGTCCTTTTTCTAACTCCTCCATTGGGGCCCCGATGCTCAGTCCCATGGTTAGGTGCAAGCATCCTCATTGGTATCAGTAAGGGTTCTCATACTAGCAATTTAGCAGTACACCACCTGAAAAGTGTAGAACAAAAAGAAGCAAGCACACTTAAGAGGAGTAAGGTAGGTAATAGTCAAATTCAGGGCTTAAATCAATCAATTAGAAACAAGGGGAACAGTACAAAGTATCAACAGAACCAAGAGCTTGGTCTTTGAGAAAGCCAACAAGATCATAAGCACTTAGCTAGGCCACTAAAAGGCACAGAAACAGTACCCAAATTTACACCACCAGAGTGAAAAGGGAGACAAAGCAACAGAAACTAGGGAAATTAAAAAAAAATCATTGGGCATAATTCTTTAGTGGGACAGATTCAAGGACTCTGGTACTTTTTCTGTAAGCTCAATTCTTTTTTTTTTTTTAATGAAACACTGAATCACTAAAGCATAGCCCATATTGACAGACGCATTTCTGAAAATGGGAATCCCATGTGACTTCAGAGATCTAGATATGGACTTGGCTGTTTTAGATCATTTAACATACTGTGAATAACATCTTTATATGAACTCAAAGAAGAGAGTATTAGGACTCATCCTTTCTCAGAGACTTAGAGCATCTTGCCTAATATTTTGAGCTCCTTAGATATCTTTCTTAGTTATTACGCCATTTATGTTTCAGCCATGGTAATTTAACTAACCAACTACTACTGTACATTTACCTCATGAATCAATGTAAGATGTAGATCAACATATTTATCATTAAGCATCTTATTAGAGCATCCATTGTTCTAAAATGTGAAGGGACAGTAACAAGTAAAAGCAAAGCAAGAGGAAGATAATGCCTCTCTTTACTGAAATCCAGATTCATCTGCCGACAAGAGAAAGCCGAGAAAGAAAGGTGGGTATGCACAGAGAAAGCACAGGGAAGACCAGAAATATTTTTTACTAATTAAAAAAAAATCTTATTAAGAAGATTTTTCAGTTTCTGATTCCAAAGTATTATCTGACTTGTTTTCATTTATTAATCTACTTCCCAACTCAATTCCTAGATTCTCACTTATGTCCATGTTTACCCTTATTCTCAGGTTACCACATCTGTCTGCAGCAGTTCCTCATTTCCTTTTTTATTACCAACACAGATGCACGCACAATACTTTTTTTCCTAAATTCTGCTAAAAAATACATAAAATTTTAATAGCTCCTTGCTCCCCATCCAGTGATCAAAGGAGTTGGTCTGTGTTCTTGTAATTTTAAAGGTAAGGCAATAGACTCTCCAGTGTTCTTGAGAATTAGAAATCACATCTCTTCATGAGAGAATGAGAACACAGGCTACACAAGAGACATATTATTATGTCTTGAAAGAGGATGCAGCTAAGACTTATCTATACCTCACAGCTACCATAGTAACTGGCAGGAATTGGACAGTAAATAGACTTCTAGAACTTTCATCAATGACTAAATGTCACCTCATCTGTGGCCAGCTTAACATATTTTATGAAATGATTTCATCCACTGTTACAGAAGTGGTCAGTTGTATCTTTCAAAATCTAGGTTAGTTATAATGAAACAGAAACACAGCCATAACTGTCCAAAATATTGCCTGGCTGCAAAGATTCAGTTCATACAAAAGTGCTTTTCCCTCTTGTTTTCTTCTGATTGATTTACTGAGTGTGTGCAGAATGCTGTATTTTTGAGGATGCTTAGTTAATCCTGGCCCAGGGAGATCAAGCGCCTTAGTCAATTAGCCATGTCTATTTTGTGCATATGATGGTGGAGTCAGGGCATGCATACAAAGTATTGGTTGACCTTTATCTAGAATTGATGGGCTCTGCAAGTAAATGTAATCAATGAGAAAAGTTTAAGTCAATGACAAATCCTATCTGGAACCAGACATGGCTCGTGTTTCTCAAGTTCACTTTCATTCTCTATGTCCTTCTGTCCACAAGGAATACACAGAACACTTACCTCAAGTCTAACTGTCCCATCCAAGCCTTATCTTTAATATCTGAAATGTCAGTATCTGAGATTTATTACAGTGTCTACCTCACTGAAGACATGTTTGCTAGTGTCCCCTGGTTTCTGGTTCATGCTTTGCATAGAGATTCTTTATTTTTCTCTGCCCTTTTTCAAATCTAGAAGACAATCGCTTTTCAAAAGTTTAAGAGAAATTAAAATAGCTTACAATAGTCTAGAAATGTAAAAAATAGCTCACTTCATGAACAAATATTTGCCTGCAGACGTCCACAGACTCAAACAGGGGTTAAAACATAAAGATTGACAAGACAGCGGTGAACAGGCATTCAGGCAAAAGCAGTATACATGTTTCAGCTCCATACATATAGGAAGCAATGTCTTCTTTGTTACAAGCATAGCATGCTAGTAGTAGTCCTTTCTAGATGCTACTAAAGAGGGACAATCTAGTGGAAAGAGCAAGGACTCTTTACTAAAAATAGCTGAATTTGAATCACATTTGAAGGGCACGAACTTTTGTATGTGACATGAGATCTCAGCATGTCAGTTTCTTGATCTGTTGAATGGGGAGCAATTTATAGAAGGTACCATGTAGAGCAATTGTTCAGGCCCAAAGCAAGGTCTACTTCTCTTAAGCTTGTCGTTAAAAAGGAAAATAAAAATACCAAATGAATCAGTAATGCTAAATTCTACAAGAACATTTTAAAACAGCAGAGTGATAAGCATTTTATCAGAATAAGTATAATTACAAAAACACGATGTGTAATGCTAAGGTGGTCTGTGAGTAACAGACTTGACTTGCAGGTGTTAGACTTGAGTTTGCATTCTAAGAACCCATGTAGAGCTGGACATAGTGGCTTGCATCATTTTGTCCATGAACAGATGTGCATGCTTTTGCACGCATGTGTGTGCGCATGCACACACACACACACACACACATACACACACATATCCTACATGTCATATAAGCATAAACATAAAGTTCACAAACAAAAAGTCTAACAGTGTTACCACTGCCACTTCCTGAAAATAGAATGATGGCAGTCACAGAACTATCAGTGAGAATTGTCTTCAGCATGTACAGTCAGGGATAAATGTCTAGTCTGTTCTACCAATAGGGAAAAGTAAGATTGGTTTAGCAAAACTATATTCATATGTATATATAACCACTAGTATATACAATGCAAACAAAATATTTCTGTCTGGTTAGGCCAATATGCTCACTGAAATTCTTGTATATCCTTCTATGTTATATAAAGGTTTTCATAGCAGAGCAGAAGAAAATATTGATATATGCTGATAGTATGGATTTCTTGCCAAAAGACAGAAGGGTTGTAAGTTTATAGATTCTGGACTTAACTGAGCATGAATATAGATGATAAAAGCTATCTTAAGGGGTTGGGGATTTAGCTCAGTGGCAGAGCGCTTGTCTAGGAAGCGCAAGGCCCTGGGTTCGGTCCCCAGCTCTGGAAAAAAAGAATCAAAAAAAAAAAAAGCTATCTTACAGGCTGGACACACTGTATATCTCTTTTTGTTGTCATGACAATGAAGATAAAAATAAATATAATAACTCAGCGTAACAACCACTTAAGTGGATTTGGTCCTGGTGCTTACTCATAGTAGGCGTGCGGTGTGCTTTTCAATAACCTTAAAGACCCTTTGTTGTATGGCTGTAAAAGAATCACACAGCATTGGTAACAGGCATGTGTGGTCTGAAGAAGTCTTCTTTTTCACGTTTTGATTTTCATATTAAAGAAACCCTGGTTCATTCACTTCACCAGTAAGAATGTCTCATGGGGATCCATGGGCATTTTTCCTAAACTGTATCATTGAATTTTGGACCCAGAAAATGTTTTCTCATAAATATGACATTTTTAGAGGCTGGAGGGATGACTCTACTTCTTGTTCAGAGATTTGAATTTGGATCTCAGGTTTTGTTTTGAACAAGTCACAAACAACTGCGTCTCTGCTTGCAATGTGCACATAAACAGCATGTACACACAAACACACTGATATGTTTAAAAATAAAAATAAAGGGTTAATGTCACTATCTGATCAGTTTTGATTTCCCACAACTGAAGATACACAGGTCAAAATAAATCATTTTGACAGTTTTCCACTGTGGTTTTTGAAGACACACATCTTTGTAAAAATTGCTGAGGAGCAAAAGAATCTTTGGAGAAATATAAAACGTTTTTGTTTATCACAGGGCCTTTTCCTCTGTGATTTTCAAGATTCGTCATGCAGAATCCCCAACTTCTGCTTTCCCACAGTGTGTATTCAGACATTAGTGTGCATTTATTGTGGTCCAGATATGACCTGAAACTAAAGATTCAGACAAAAGTGTTTTCCCTGCCTTAAGGACCTGCCATTCTATTATCTCCGTTAATACAGGGTCAGGAAATGAGTATAAACTCAGGACAGAAGTAGAGAAACTGTCCTCAACTCTATAAGAGTGAAACTTTATGCTTCCTTAAATTTCATTGCTATGTATTCTTTCTTACCACTCTGCTTCTTTTAAGACTTTTTAGCTTATGAGTATGAATACTTATCTGCATCTGTCTGTGCCCCATGTGCATCCAGCACCCTCAAGGACCAGAAGATGAGTCTTTTGATGCTCTTGAAATTGCACACTGTTGTTAGCTGCCACATGGCTGCTTGAAACTGTACCTATGTCATCTGCAAGGGCAGCTAATGAACTTAATTGTGGAGCCATTTGACTACCCACCCCACCCCACCCTCCCCCTCCTCCAGTTCTTGATTCCTTTGTCATTCCCAAATATATTGGCGGTATGTGGCATTTGGAATTCTGGAAACTGATATTTGTACTGGATGTCTGCATTCCAGATTGTTCTTTTAAAAGCACAGTTAATGCCAGATAAAGTTCACTATTCAAAGGGAATAGGAAATAGCCTCTTCTTGACCATACACGCATGATTTTAGTTTCAGAATACTGGGATTCATGTTGTCTTAAACAACATTTCAATGTGAAAACAGTTTCATAAGGCCTTGGCTGTTACAGAAAAACATAACAGTCATATACCAAGGCATGTTTTCAGGGATATTGGTAGAAACATCAGGTAGGTAGGTCACAGAAAATCCAGGACATGTCTACTATAGGTGTCAGATGCTAAGTGATGATGTTTTTAGCTTCTAATTAGGTTAAGTTGGTACATTCTAAACACATCTCCAATTTTCAGAAGAATGCCAGGCCAGATATAAAGGTGGACCAAAATTAACAATTAAGTGGCCCAATTTAGGTCATAATAGCTTGGGTCTTGAGATTGAGCAATCTACTCTTGATTGTCACAGAGGTTTTATCTGTAAGTCTGCCTTGAAGAGTCTCTAATGTAAGCAAGGCTTTTCCCCCTACCCATGGGGATATCACTTAACCACATTGATTTAGAGTTTTGAAGTTGTATTTAAATAATTTACTGTTCTTGCTTCAGGTGAAAATAACAAGTGACCATGGATATTATTTGATTGCTCCTAAGAGTCATAGAGGTGATCATACACTTCTGGCTTGGATTTGAACCTCGGGTCTCTGTCTCTTATGCTGTTTCTCTGTACCAATGTGTTTTTCAGTTTAACCCCTGCCACACCATAAGCTACTATTCACAAAACTGTGCCTCTAAGAAGTTTGATGATAGAAATTATTAAATACTTTCAGAAATATGCCCACAGAAAAACAAGCACAAGTTTTCAGAAGGTTAACGGGATGGTGGGAAAGTCTGAACCAGAGCTCCAACACCTCCTCTTACTGGCTTGGCTGACGAAAGCCTGATCTTGGACTTAAATAGAACTAATATAACTACAGTATTCTCTCTGGGAAAATCCCAGACAATCTGCTTCATTCTTAGGGAGGACAATGTAGAAAAGTGCTGCCTTTATTTACATGTTAAAGTAGACCACTTAGTCCTTGGCTTCACTTAAGGTCTGTGCAGGACTACAGGAATCAGTGAAGTTGCCTTATACACATGAAGTTAATGGTAGGCAGATTGTGTTTGCCAAATACTCTTACATTCCATGTAACTAACCATGACCTTAAGTCAATCAGCTTACCAGAGACATCATTTCTCATTGTCAAACCAAAAGGAACAGCTTTACAGGAAAGCTTCATATATGCAGAGTCAGATCATTTTTAGTATTTTAAATACTATGTGAATTAATTAATTGGTGATAACCTCATATATTATTTCATTTATTTATAGTGCTTCCATTTGCTACATTGGCCATGCTATTAAAACTAACAAATGCCAAAGATTGATAGAAATTGTTTCTACTGAATTATTTGCCTTCTTTTTTTAAAAAAAAGTATGTGTGTTTGTATGAAGTTTGTGTATGTATGGTTTTTATATATGTACATGTATGGATGTTAAAAAGGCTGATCATGTGTACAGAGGCTGAAATTCAATTTTGAGTGTGTTCCTCCATTGGTTTCCTCTTTGTTTATTTATATTTTTGAAGCAGAGGATCTCAGTGAACCTGGATCTCAGAGTCAGCTTGCCTGGATGGGTAGTAAGCTCTAGACACCTGCCTTTCTCTGCATTACCAAAAATGGTGGGACAGGTGTGCATCGTCGTACCCAGAATCTGTGTCGGTTCTTGGGATGAACTCGGGATCCCATGTTTGTGCAATTGACTGAACTATCTCCTCAGAAGCATCACCGTCGTTCATATTTTTAATGTCACTTATTTCCACTATTTGTGCTTCTTCAAAATCATCTGCTCTATGGCAGTCCTAAGTTTTCTCTGTTATGATTCTTCTACTTAAAGATCTATCACTACGCAGAGACACTAAGAACAGAGAGGTTAACTAGGTGTTGAGTTGTGCTTGGACTTAGCGCCATTATTCCATGCCTGGTGATATAAGCCTTAATGGTATGGATTTTCTACTTTGGAATGCTAGTGTCAAAATGCTGCTTCACCCAATTCTTGATGGGAAGACTTTTTGTGCCCCTCCCCCACCTTCTTCCCTGTTTTGCTTCCTCCCTCTCCCCCTCCTTCCTTCATAAGACCATCACATAATCTTGATGACCTAAATGAAGACAAAAAAGATTTATGGTTCCTGCAGTTTGTCTTCTGATGCTCTGAGAATAAAATGAAATTCCATGTACCAAACTGACACAGACTTCACATCTTTTATTATTTTTCAGGTCAAACAAGTCTTACTTCTTATAAAGGGAGTCATCCTACCAGCACTTATTCGTTCCTCTTAAGGTCATGTCAGGAAGAGTCAGGGACTTATTGTCAACACATTCAGTATAAAAATATAAAACCTTTCTTTTTCTGGGACAAAAATTATTCCTTATGCTCTTATCAGAGTCAGTGTGCTGATGGGGTATTGAGGACAAGAGATTTGGAAACATTGTGTGCACTTTATCTTCTGCACAAACAGATGGCATCAGATGGAGTCTGCTTGCTCCCGTATCAGATTTGCTGTTTATTGACATCCTTGATGTTGTACCTTCTAGGATTACTGACCACAAGAGTGATACCACTTACGACACTAGAACAACCCTGTGCATTGGTATTCTTTTTCCGAATGTCTACAATTTAAACACTGAACATATGTACAGTTTTCTTCCTCTTGAGTCTGCCCACAGGCTTCACAAAGCCTGTGCTACCAACGATAATCCTGCCAACTAATATTCCAAATGGTTCAGTTTTTTCAGAACCAGTTGTCTTTAATTACATAGTATGTATCACTACTCTCTCTCTCTCAAATAATTTATACTTCTCTCATGCAATACATCCCAACTACAGCCTCCCCTCTCTCCATTCCTTCCAGTTCCCCCAAATTCCACTGTCCCCAAGACCCATCCCTCTTATTTCCCCCCAGAAAAGAGAAGGCCTCCCAGGGACATCAGCTGAGCATGGAGTAACAATATAACGTAAGAACAGGTGCAGACCCTCACAGCAAGGCTGGGCAAAGCAACCCAATATTTGGAGAGTGGTCCAAAAGGCAGTCAAAAGTATCAGAGACAGAGACACACCCATTGCCACTACCCAGAGTCCCTCCAAAACAGCAAGTTGACAACCATAAAATATTTGCAAGTGACCAAGTGCAGATCCATGCAGGACCTGCATTTGCCATTTTAGTCTCTGTGAGACTCCGTGAGTTCTACTCAGTTGATCTGTTAGGTGTGGTTGGACCCTTGTCAATTTCCAGGCTTGTCATAATGAGGCAGTATTGTTCTTAGCCCAAAACCCTCATTACTGATAATTGTTGATGTCTAAATCCATTCTCATGTAAAACTAGCCAACCTCAAAAGAAGCTGCCATCTATCTATCTATCTATCTATCTATCTATCTATCTATCTATCTATCTATCTATCTATCTATATGTATATGGTCACCTATTATACGTTTCTAGTAGCATAGCATCAAGTTACTATAAAGAAGTTCCCTTGGGATCTATTAGTACCTGTGTTGGGACAGAGATTTACTCACTGAACCTCAGATTATTGCATCTCAGAATCAGACTAGCGTTGAGTCAGTCATCAAATGTTTGTGACGGTTAACTGCATGCAAACTGTTATTTAGGCAATAGGTCAGCTCTTCACTGGATGTCAAGTCTGAGAAAGGTCATGAGAGATAAGGGAGGAATGTGACCTAAGAGCCATGTCACAGATTTGAAGTGACGTTAGTAAAGAAGGAATTATCAATGATGTGCATGCTTGGAAAAGTATTAATAAAGACAGATTGCTTCAGCATCAATTAAAACTTCAGTAGTTATATCTTGGGCTGCAGATGGAGAAGTTGTGGAGAGTCTTATTCTAGATCATGGTCAGCATATTACGCTTCTGGGTTGATCTATTCTAATGATATAGTGTTTATAAATGGGATTCCAAGTATCTTAGTACCCTGTGGATGCTTCTTCATTGCTATGCATGAATCATTACAGATTCACCAAACCTGTGCTGTGAATGAAGAACCCTAGGTATCCATACAATTTCCAGGTTGAGGTCTATAAATAACTTTCTTTTTATGTACGCCTTGCTAGTATAAGGCAATCTGAGTTGATTTCCATGGGGCATGGGGAGAGCAGCTTACCAAGTTGGATTCACCTGTGTTGGAAATATCTCATGTAGCCTTAAGAGGTCTCTGTATATTTTTCTTAATGTGTCTTTCTTTCTTTTTTTCTTTTTTCCCCATTAACTGAAAGGAGATGATTACGTGGACTTTTTCTTCTGAAAAACTTGAATATATAATAGATTATGTCCCTGCAGGTTTATGTCTTCATTTAAATTAAAAAATATGAACAACTGGAACTATGTTCACTTGACACTCATACATTTCTGTGATGGAAAGGTTTGATGTCTCTACTTATAGTTCAATTACATTACCATTGTTCTTCAACAGTCTACAAGGAGTCGGGCTCAGTTAAGTATGTGCACCAGTGCACTTGTGCATGTGCGCGCATGCACGTGCATGCATGCACACACACACACACACACACACACAAGTGAGCATGATCTCAGAAAAAAAATAAGACACGTATTCTTACTAAAAGAGGATGGTGTGCATACATATTTTATAGCTTCAGAACCAATCTTAATGACATCCTTTTCATGGACTTGCAATTAATAAGAGTATATATACCGTCTCACCCTAAGCCCACTGGACTGTAAAAATAGAGTTTTTTCCATAATACTTCTCAGGTACTGAACAAGTGGTCACCTTTTTGATTCTGTTTTACCTCGTTCCTTTTGTTTCTTTCTTAGATATGTAGATTAATCTTTCCAGTTCCTGTTACTGTGCTTTTCTATCTTTTATACTTTATTGATGTATAATTGAATAAATAGAATTGTATGCATTTATGATGTACAATATTGTGTTTTACTGTACAGTGCTTATCTCTACTGTTCATCCCACTTGTCTGTGCCTTTGGTTGTATCCTTCACTGCCTGTTTATGTGCACAGACTTTGTCTTAATGTGTTTGCTTGGTTTTAGCTTTCTGCTTTTTATTTGTTCCTCTCTCATATATTACACCATGACTACCATTTTATTCCCCTCTCGAAAGCCTCTCCCTACCCACCTTCCATTTCCCCAGATCCACCTGTTTCCACTTTCCTTCTGAAAAGAACAAGCCTTCCAGGGACATCAACCAAATAGGATATAAAAAGCTACCACTGTAAGAGCAGGCACACGTTCTCACATCAAAGCAACCCTGTGGGAAGAAAGGGGTCTCAAACGCAGGTGAGTCAGAGACAGCCTCAGCTCCCATTGTTAGGAACCCCACAAGAACTAAGCTACACTAATATAACATTCATGTAGAAGACAGCATCAGACCTAGACAGGTTCCCCAATCTCTCTAAGGAGCCTTGAGTCGTCGCCAATTGATTTTGTTGGCTGGGTTCTTGTGCTGTCCTTGACCCCTGTGGCTCCTCTATTCCTACCTCCTGCTCCTCCTCAGGACTCCCTGAACTCTGTCTAACATTCAGTTGTACGATTTTGTATCTGCTCCCATTAGCTGCTGGAAGAAGTCTCTATTGGATCTCTGAGAGTCCTTATGCTATGCTCTGCTCCCAACACATCCAGCAAGCAGTAGGCTGGGTATTTTTTGCTGGCTTAGTGTTCCAATCCTTCTCAGGGCTTGACTGATTACAAAAGATGGGCAGTTAAGGCTCCATGTCCTCAATTAACATGAATCTACATCAGGTCAAGAGAGAGAGGTATGTGTCCAAATTTGTGTGTCTCTTTATAGCTTTTTAAAATAGTTTTTGGCTATTTTATGCATTTAGATTCCAAATGTTATCTCCTTTTCCTCTTCTCCCATATCCCTCCCCTCCCCCCTGCTTCTGTGAGGATGCTCCCATTCCCACCCACACACTCCCACCTCAAGGCCCTGGCATTCCCCTACACTGGGGAAATGAGCCTGCACAGCACCAAGGACATTTCCTCCTATCGATGCTGGGCAATGCCATCCTCTGCTACATATATTGCTGGAGTCATGGGTCCCTCCACGTGTACTCATTGGTTGGTGATTTAGTTCCCGGGAGCTATGGTGGGGTCTGGTTGGTTGATGCTATTGTTCTTCCTATGGTGTTGCAACCCCCTTCAGCTCCTTCCATCTTTTCTCTAACTCCTTCACTGGGGTCCCCTTGTTCAGTACAATGGTTCAGCATCCTCATCTGGATCAGTAGGGCTCTGGAAAAGCTTCTCAGGGGACACCCATATCTGGCTCCTTTCAGCAAGCACTTCTTGGCATCAGCAATAGTGACTGGGTTTGGTGGCTGCATATGAGATGGATCCCTAGGTGGGACTCTTAAAAAAGACATTTTATGTCTCCACCTAGACGTCCACCACAGTACATTGAGCTGAGATTGCTCTTGTGTAATTATAGATAAATGTGCTGTCATTATCTTATGGACTTGGGCCGTAGTTTATCATAGTATATCTTTTAATAGAGAGGGGAGACAGAATTTGGAAAGAGCAGTTAGCACGGTGGCCTCGAAATCACTGATAACTAAGGTTGATCTAAAACTTCTGATCCTTTTATGCATAGATTCCAAGATCTGGGATAATAGTGTCCACCAGCTTACCTAGTTTACATGGTAGTCTCTTCTGGTCCCAGTGACTGGTATACTAGGCAGAAAATCGAGTAAATGAGCTCTAGTCCCAGACCCAAGTGAAGGCTTTCTTACTCTCTCCGCACATATGCATTGCAGTAGGGAGTTACTAAGTTGGTCACTTCACACCTATTTCTAAGACGAAGGAGTGTTTTCTACAAAGTGGGCCAATGCCCGAGTCCAGTTCTCATATCAGAGTCTGCTGGGAGAGCTGCCTTGACAGGTTGTGACTACATACACGCTATTGCTCTTAAAGAACATGATAGTTAGAGTATCATAAACGAGATTTTGCATATTATACCACTGTTGTTATGATCGACATAAAGTGTAGCTAGGCATGGAATCTTTAAGTAATGTCTTCACCAAGAATTTATCTTCACCTCTATACATAGAACAATGTCTGGAATTATATCACCATCTGACAACCAGTACCTTAAAATGGCACCTGAGTTATTTAGTTAGTAATTTATCTTCATGGTGAATATTCTCATATAGATTTTACAACAAAATAGTCAATCTATTCTGCCAGATGATTTAAAAAAAAAAAGACAATATGGCTCCACAATTAAAAATAGTATTTGATGCCAGACCCATTTTTCAGTGATGCACATAATTATGGAAATTGAACAAAAGCACCCAGATAAGAAGCACCAGTCATAGGAGTCTAACCAGTACCTCCAGAGGCAGGCCTTGTGTTATGAAATCTGTGTTTCTGATTCTAAATCTCTGCTTTATCCTGCCATGGCCTACAGATGGAAATCCATTTTAACATTTCAAAGCCTCCAGGGAAGAAACACTCTCCCCGGGAATCCATTCAGTGATGGGTCTCCCATCTGAGACAACCGTTTGAAGTGCTTTTCCTGTGTTTGTGTCTGGTTGTGTTCCACAAGTTCTAAGACCCTTCCTTCCCTGTCAGAAGCCTGTCTGCACTTCATGCCACTCAATCTCCTTAGAGCAGGTCTATTTCCAGCCATTTATATCACTATTGAAGAACTTTTGTGGGCAAAGGCTTAAAGCATTTGAACATATTCACCTTTCCTTTTATTTCCCTTTAATTATATAACTGCTTGGAATGGTTTTTTCTCTTCTGAATGCCTCTTTACGTGCTTGTGAATATGTACATTTTGTCTTCAAATGAGTGTATATCAAGACTCTTGAACTCTGAGTACTCTTTCTAATCTTTTTTCCTGGGAAAAGTATTCAGTGTATAATATACAGAAGGTGATAGTCTGTCTCTCTTCTGTCTCTGTCTCTGTCTCTGTCTCTCTCTCTCTCTCTCTCTCTCTCTCTCTCTCTCTCTCACACACACACACACACACACACACACACACACACCTCCCTTTATTTTTTTTCATTTTCAGCAGAGATCTTGTTTTAGATGAGCAACCTGCACCCTGTCAGGCTTCACGCAGCTTTCTCAAGCAGCACAAAAAGGAAGGAACTAATGGTAGCTGATGCCAGTGATGGGCAAACACCCTCCTGCTGCTCAGAACTGAAGTCTGAGTGAGAGCAGTGGGGGCTTGGGCCAAGGCTGGCAGAAGCAGGTTTTTAACAGCATGAATTTATGAATCCAGTCAATGCAAATGAGCGTTTATTATGCTTGGAGATGGGGGGAAAGATGCCTCATTTATTAAGTTAAGCTGCAGAAATCTGAAACTCTATTCAGAGAGTGTTAAACAACAGATTTCACAGAGAAACCTAGGCTTTGCTTTCATTGACCCCCGCTTATATTTTTTTCTGCACTGTTTGTTAGGTAAAGTGCTGTTAAAAAAGTAGGATCAGTGAGTAGCAGGGCTGCGCAGAGGTGAAAGAGAACTCCATCACCTGTTGTGAGATAATCTTTATGTTCTTCAGAATGACTTAAGTCCTGACTATGGTCAATAAGAGTGGTAAAGAAAACACGCTGGTTCTGAGAGAAACAGAGCAAATAGAAAGAAGGGGATTTATAGACATATAAACAGTTTCCTTACTCCTTCAAGTATTTTCTGAATGATTTTTATATGGCTAATATATCTATTTTATGTGTACATATACCACCCCTCACACACATACATGCCTCCCACATACCTCAATCTATTAGAAGTTACTAGAGCAATTAGCTGTTGGGTTTGGGCATTAGTAGAGGATGATTCAGAAATGTGCATTTACAATATAAGTTATGCTAAAGAACCACTGCGAGTAATAAGGATTAGACTATGTTGCGTTCCACTTTCTAATCCTTGGACTGCTCGTGTTTTAGTTAAAGAACCACTAGCCTTAAAGTAATGGTCTCTATTTAAATCCAACTGTGCTACGAGTAATATGAATATTTTAACCCCAGCATGAGTTTTCTCACTTGGTTACTAATTATCAGTTTTAAAATGTTGGAAAGAAGTCAAGTGATATTGGAAAGAAGGAGGTTAGTAAAGAAGCCTGCACAGTATTTGGAGTTTAGCCACTGTGGGAGATACCTTGGCACTGTTACCTTTAGTAGTCAGCATATAATGATGCTACTTCTCTATCCTATGACTAAGGATCCTCTACAAGTAAATATATCTCCTTATGTGTCCATGGTTGCTTAGGTTAACTGAGGAGATGTTGAATTTACAGAGGCTAGGCCAGAGCTTTACAAGGGGTGATTGCATTTGAAAGCTGCTCTATGTCTGCCAATTAACAAAAATGCATTAATTGTTCCTATATTCTGGAGGATCACTGATTGGGTTTTCTTGATTTAAATGATCTAGCTCAATGTTTCCTTAGAGTAGCAGAAATTCCATGCTGGTAAATTCTCAACTGAATATGTAAATCTCTAACAGTTGTGTCTGTTCCTGAATAACCAAAGAAGGATGGCTAGTAAAGAAGACTTCTACTGCCCACGCTCCCAGATCCTCCCTCTTCTCCTTTTTCATTACTAAATTGTATCAGTAGACAAGTTGGTTTACAGGGACCTTAGTACTGTCTCATGTCTGTATAAAAGAATCATAGGCATATATTGGCCAATGTTCTGTTTTCTATCCAGTTTTTAATAGTAACATTTTCTTTGAAATGGTTTTGTCTAATAGAGCCTTTCCGTGGTATAAATCAGTGTATTAAATAATAATACTAAGTTTTCCAAGCATGGATTTTCATGCTAGGAAGCCGATTTTACTAACCCTTTAACAGTGCCATGTATTTGTTCAAGCCCATAGGTGTTACTAGAATAATTAGTTCTTGGATTCAGGTGTAAACAGAAGGATAATTAAGAAATATGCATTCTCAATACATACTAAACTAAAGAGTCACAGCAAATGAAAAGAATTAACATATGTTATGGCCCATTTTCTGGAAAGTACCCGCTTGCAAATGACAATACCTACTTAGAAATGTGCAGTTGCATTGTTCCCTAAAGTACAGTAATGCCACCTTCTTCCTTGTCAGCATGGTTTACCAGGGAGGCAATTAGGTGCTAGGTGATTTTTCTGTTTGTTTTATCACTCGCTTTTATTCTTTTCCTTTGCTTTATTTAGACTTGTGTGTTTGGCAACAGGAAGACGAGTTTCTTTCTGAAGCATCGAGCTATGTGAGCTCAATTTCAATTACTTTTAGCTTCTGGGAGTCATCGCTTATTTAAAAAAAATGGGAGGCAAATACTAGAATCTTGAGACCTTTCATTATGAGCTGTTAGAGACATATGGAGGTCATTTACTGATCTTCGTATATCTCTGGGTGTAGATCCAATCTTGTCCCTTAGGAGAAAGTGATTTGCTTAGGAATTGACCTCCTCTACAGGATAGTAGACACATTCATAAATTAAATATCAGAATGAGAATTTGACTGAGAGGGAAAGAACAAGGTCATAAGAGAAAGTAGCAAGTGGCCAATGGAAGTCTACCTACTTTAGATGATGTGACCGTGAATAGACCAAATTTAGCATTGTATTAGGCATGGCCATGGTGCTGCTCAGTGTAGGGCATGTCCACTGGGTTCATTCTTACTAATAAATAAACAGAGGAGTTGAGATAGGGAAAAATATAATTCAGTTAACAGAGAACAGCATGAAGCAGTGGCCTTGAGGTAGTCAAAGGTAGGCATAACTTCGGAGTATATAAAATATAAAAGACTACTTGGTAGTGTATAGACAATGCAAGGTTCAGGAAACTAATTTAAAAAGTCATATCTGATATTTATGGACAAGAAAGCAAACTTAAGTATTTTCAACGAAGATATGTGATCTAACTCACACTGAAAAAAGATGTCTATGCTCTACAGAACATCTAGGTAAGAAAATGGTTGCCAATTGGTCCATACATCCCCCAAAGGACTCAGGATAGTTGAGCAGGCTAGAGAAAGGTGACTGAAGCATTCTTTGTGTATTTCAGGGCAGACGAAGACACGAGGCCACTGCTCAGCCAAGGACTATGATAGGACTGTGGCTAAATATCTGTGTCTCTAGCTTGTGTGTGTGCTTATAAATAGATAATAGTTAAAGAATATTATAGATTGAAATGCCAAAGGGCTTAATTGTGATAGTACTGGCTACTTTGGCTCCATGAAGATAAGAAGAAGAGAAAAGCTCTACACAGCTTAAAAGTAGATTTCTAAGCATCCTTTTGCATCTGATCCTCAATTAAAGAAACAACAACAATGAATTAATATGACGGCTGTATTATTTTTCTCAGATATTCAGGAACCATGGAGTTTGAAAGAAACACTTTAGAAATGTGGAAGCTTCTCATGTCCCAAGGCATTTCTACTTCTCTTCTCTTTCAGTTTTTATCACAATGGAGAACAGAAAGTCCCAGCTCATTGTTGGTCTTTAGTGTGTGTTAAAAGAGAGATTAGAGCATCCCTGGGCCCGAGGCTGCTTCTCTCTTTCAGAGAGCTTTTGGCTGACAACTGCATCTGCACAGAATTTAATGACATTGCTTTGTTTTCATCAAACTCATATTTAGGATTGCACTTCCTTATGGTACAGAGCACAATTTCTCTCTTTTCCATGGCAATACAAAGTTCCCTTCTGACATACATTTGAGCAGAAAGACAATTTAAAGGCAAATGTACAAAGAAAATAGGTGATATGGATATTCGCAAATTGTACTAAAGAGCATTCGGATTCTTTGTGTAAATTGATAGGTGTGGTGACATAAAGAGAACCAGAAGAAAGATGTGGTCAGGGCCAGGTCCCTGTCTGTATCCCTTCAAACACTGCTGGTCTTGCTTTGCTTTTCTTGTTGCTCGCTATAGCAACTATCAGATTTACGAAGTAAGTGAATATATAGTAAAAGAAAGCCTTGATTTTACTTGTCTAAATTCAAAAGAAGAGGCGAGGCAGGGAAAGAACTATTAATGTCTCCTTTTTTTTTTCTTCAAAATTTTGTGTTTCTGTTTTGTTTCACACTGAAGTGTTTAGATTTGTTTATTTAATTATTTAATATTTGAGAGTGCTTTTAATGCATATGTAGGTGTATGTACCAAATGACTGCCTATGCCCACATGTGGATTCTGGAAACCATACCCTGGTCTTCTGAAGGAGCAGTAAGAGCTTATACACACTGATGAACCTCTGCCGCCCTTCTTTAAGTCATTCTGTACTCTATTTGGACCATAATGTGGCATATGCTTGTTATGAATGGCTTGGATATACAAGGTCTCAAAAGTAGGCATGGTGTCCAGATGGAGAGCTTTTGATAAGCTATCGGATGTAAAGTGTTGAGAATATGACCCTGTTAACAGACCAATCTACGGACTGATTAATGATTTGATGATGTTACTGAGAAGAGGTAGAAAGTAAGTGGTCCCAAATGATTTTTTGGGCATGATTTAGAAGAACATGTTTTTCCTTAGCCCCTTTCCTATCTCTTTGCTTCATTTCTTCTCTGACAATAGCAGCTCTCTTCCACCAAGCCCTCCGTCCTGATGTTTCTGTATCATCGAAGGAATACCTGCAACGAAACCAAATCACCACATACTGAACCTTCTGAAATCATGGTCCACAAATACCTGTTTGTTCTGAGCTCTTTGTTTAGGTATTCTGCCATAGTAACCTAAAGTGACTGGCCCACCATTACGAGCAAAGCCAAAGAGACAGAGATCCAACAGAATTGCTGCTTTTCAAAGTAAACAGGTTGAAAAACAGGCCAATGAATCCTCATAAATGTGTTTTGCTTATTTTATTTCTATAAACATAAAACAAATGTCGTAAGGCATACTCACATGGATATATTTATGCACAGAGTATCTGGAGAAGTACATATGGATTAGGTATTGATTACTACTTCAGACCAAGTAGTGACTTTCAACAGCGAAAGGCTTGGTTTATTTTCATATAATTGCGCACAGCTTTTCATTCTACCATGCTGTATTTTCCTTTAAGTAAAAAGAGTAGAAGGGATGGTGCATACTTCCTGTGGAAGGAAAGAAATGGCACCAGATTTTAGTTAAAGCCATAATATACAGCAACACTCATCGCTCCAGGAAAGTAGCCTGAGGCACGCTCCTGGAAGAGGTTCTCCACATTGTCCTTATAGCAAGGGTAATGTGATAACGTGATGGCACCAGGAAATGCCCAGTATGTTCAAATCACAGAGACATTTCTTTCAATGCTTCTTTCACGACTCTCTGCAAAGAGAGTCCATGATTCCGAAGACAATTTTAAACCTACTTAAATGGAAACAAATGGAATTAGTATTTGTATTCGTTTTCAGATTTCAATTAATTTAGTAAGATTTTTTTTTTACCTTTGCCTAATACTGTTTTAGGTAGAGACATGGAGGCATGTTAGAACAATGCTAACTATCACTATTTATAATATACATTTATTCATTTATTTGTGTGTGTGTGTGTGTGTGTGTATGTGTGTATGTGTGTGTGTGTGTGCCATCATCCACATATTGAGGTCAGAGAACAACTCGTAACAGTTGATTCTCTCCTGTTATCATGGGAGACTGAGGGATTCAAATCATGTAGTTAGCACTGGTGGCCAATTTCCTTTCCTCTGAGCTATCCCAGTCCTCTGCTACTATTTTTAATTTGAAACAAGTAATGGTGTTATAGGGGAGAACATACTTGGGAAAGTGGGAAACTATAGTGGTCCTCAGGTCAGGGTTAGGGGAGTTAGAGCTGGAAACAATATTTCCTAGAGTTCCTATGAAAGCAAAGCCTTGAGAAGCCCTCACTGAAGTGTGAAGAGGATGGACAGGGTGGAGGAAGAGACCGAAACTCTGAATTTTAGAATGAATGGTACGACAGCCTAAAATATTGAGAAAGCGATACAGTACACTTTACTGAATGCCTATAATATGACAAGCTCGTTTGTCACAGTCAGAATTCATATTTAATAGGAAATGGTCTTAAACCACAGGGACTTAGATTCTAGAAACCCTTTTTGGCTTCTTTAATGCGGCAGAGAATAGGTAGAGGAAGAACAAACCAGAACCTCATAAGCCACAGAAAGGGACTTACCCAAGAGGTATGTGGCAGTGATACACAGCCATGGAATTTTAGCGATGTGAACCAGTTCATGTTTTCAAAGAGATCGTTCCCCGTGAGTGTGACCCTAGCAAAGTCTTCTAGTAAGGGGGCATACAGAGCTTGAGTTGGCCATCTTCTATATAAGCAAGGCTCCAAGTGGTGGGACTGGGACATCAGACACCCATGCCCGAGCACTCGGAGTAGCTAGAGAAAATGCAGAAGCTGGGGGCATTGTGGGAGGCAGAGTAGTTGAGGGCACCATGGGATACACTGAATAGCATGGCCCACAGAATCAGGCGGGGCTCACAACGCTCATAGAGACTGAACAACAAACAAGGACCCTTCATTGCTCTGACCTTGGTACTCTGCATTTTTATTTTGAATGTTTAGCTTGATGTCCCAGTGGGATTCATAATGGTGGAAGTAGAGCGTCTCTGACTCTTCTGCCTCAGTTTAGGATCATCTTTTCTACTACTGGCTTGACCAACCTTGACTCCCTTGAGGGAGTGTGCCTAGTTTTATTGTAACTTGTTATGCTGTGTTGGGCTGATATCTCTGCCTTTTGTTTGTTTGCTTGTTTGAGTGATTGATTAAAGTAAAGCAGAGAGGGAGTAAATCTGGAGAAGAGGGAAGGTGGGGGATACTGGGAGGAGTACAGGGATGGAAAACTGTGGTTGGAACATACGTAATGTATGAAAGAAGAATAAAAAAATAAATATATCATTTCATCTTTGTTGCAGGGAAGAAAATCTAAACACAGGTAGAGAAGTGCAGAGTTTCCCTCTGATTTTCTTGCAGCTTTCGTGTTAGAACTTTAAGGAATTCCAATTTTCAAAGATGCAGATGTAAAACAAAGATGAGGTGAGGTGAACAGTATTGAAGCTAGGGGTCTGGTGCTGCAGAAATACGCCACCTGAATACAGCCAGTGTGCGTTAAGGGGAAACCCAGTCATCCCTTGATGCTGGAAGAGGCAGGTGAGAAGGAAAATACAGGAAAACAAATGTGACAACTGAAGAGAAAATAAAGCAGCTCTGAATTAGACGTGGCTTGACTGTTCAGTTGATCGTTTATATTTTGAATTAGTCCGTGAAGTTTTGAGTAGTAGGTAATGGGTCACCATACCATGCTGCACTACACAGAAAACCATTTCAGTCTTTTTTCCCACTTGATCATTTTCATGACTTTGTTTCATAAACAAAAGACAAAGTATAGGGTTTAGAGTTAGCACTGTCTATGATCCCAGGTTCTATCTGTATAGGGCAGGCACATGTGCAGGGCATCTAAGCAGCCCATACATTTCTTCATCCTGGAAGGGTGCTATGCTTTGTCACCTGCTGTGTTGTCACTTTCTTGAGATGGTGCTTGGTTATTTTTTAAGTGAAGCCCAGTGTTATGTTATAGTATCCGTGTAGGCAAAAGTAGAGGGTGAAGGCAAGGAGCATCCTTGTTATTTGTTCCCTTAACTGACATGCTTTCCCTAATTTCCTTCCCATTATAATTCTGTACAACTGATATAGCTAGACTTGCTCCCTTGCGTGTGGCTAAATAAAATAGCAATCATGTAGTTACTTGCTTCGTCTTTGTGGTATTATTCCACAGACAGGCGTTGGACAGAAACACATAATTCAGAGGAATGGTGGAAAACGGTGCTCAAAGCTGAAAGAAAGTTGACACAATAGTTTGGAGCCCTTGCTGTGGTGTCAGGATGCAAGCATCTAAACAGCAAAGGTGTCCATCAAATCCTCATAATGCCAGCCTGTAGGGATGTGATTCCATTTCTCAGCCTGTTTATGCAAATGCATGTGTACCTTCCCACACATGAACAATCCTCATCCCTCAACCCCACCACACACACACACACACACACACACACACACACACACACACACACACACACACACACACACACACACACACACACACACACACACACACACACACACACACACACACACACACACACACACACACACACACACACACACACACACACACACACACACACACACACATATATACAAGGATCTTTTTTTGAACAAAAGGAAAGAACATGAAATTGGATCGGTACATAGTTGTAGATGGGGTTGAATCTGAGAGGAGCTGGAGAAAGGAGATGACTATGATACACGTAAATCCTATGAAAATTTCAAATAATTAATGGACATATTCTGTGAGAAAAGTTGCGTTTTAGGAAAGCGTGCAAACTGTGTTTATTTCTAATGAAAATATCTGGAGTTGACCAAGTGAGAAAGAGACTTCGGGCAGAAGGAACTAACACATGTGAATGTGAGAAATTACGGAGAAGCTGTGCGCCTGAGGATTTCAGTTGTAGTTATGGTCATTGTTCTGGGAATGCCTGAGGATTAAGGTGACTGTGATGAAAGTGGCAAGAAATAGCCAGGGTCAGAATAGGCTGGCGCCTGCTGTGCCACATTCTTAGGTGGGGGAGCAAAGTGTCGGAATATTGCTGTGCCTAATCTTACATCCGCAGTCCTAGAGGATTTAAGGACAGTGACAATAGTAATTAACGGATAGTATTTGAATCTGTACAAAATCATTCAGGGGCATCATTTACTTCATGAAGTAAATGAAGTATTGGGAATATTATTAGTTGTCATTATTAATATGTAACATGTACAATGGATTTGGGACTAGAATCTGTTGTCCCCAGACAGGTGGAGATGAAGTAGAAAACAGATTTGGAATTCATCGTCTGTGGGTTTAGCCCTCATTGTAGTTCATCTGTTTGTAGGGTGCTAGATGAACAGCACTAGAAAGAAAGGGGGTTCTTACGAATTATGAATCATTGCTGCAAATTGCAAGGATGATAGAATTGCACGTGTTTTTGTCATGGATGAAGCTACATATTGACACAACTCTGTTTTGCCCATTTGATTTTCCTCACATCACCAGACACTTAGGGATAAATTCAACTTTCTAATAGATCTAGTAACTCTCGTGGCTTCAAGCTTACATGCATGCTTTTCTTTCAATTGGAGCACTTCCAAGCATCCTTTTATTTAACTCACTTTCTGAGGATTAACTTAAGCTATCAGCCGCCTTGGGAGTTTTCTCTGCCTCTTGGAGACTGGATTGCTTTTCTTTTTCCAGGCTTCCTTGAAGCCC
The DNA here is from genome assembly GCF_011064425.1 of Rattus rattus. Lineage (NCBI taxonomy): Eukaryota > Metazoa > Chordata > Mammalia > Rodentia > Muridae > Rattus > Rattus rattus. Next base: position 7,969,139 of record NC_046170.1, on the reverse strand, counting down.
TGTGCTTTCAAAGCTCTGCTTATCTGTGTGTTCCAATACTCGTCCTTCTATCCTGTAAGAGCTAGCCCCCTTAGTGTTTGTATGTCCACATGTGAGTATAGAAGCAGTGTCATATGTTTGCTTTAGGAGGCCAGGAGTTACTGTCCAGCATCTTTTGTTATCACTTTTACCTTATCTTTTGAGACCAGACCTCTTGCTGAATTTTCAATGTACCATTGGTTACAAATGGCTGACCAGCTTTCTCTGGAGATCCATCTGTCACTGAATTCCCTGAACCACCACCCGAACTAATGCTACAGATGTGCACAACCATATCAGGATTTAATATGGACTCCAAGAAGCCCCATTCATTTCCTCAGGCTTGAATGACAGGCACTTTACTGACTTAGTCATTTCTCAGCCCTAAAACAGCAGATTCGAACTACAATGCACTAATGCATACATATAGTACATTATAAAATTATACAATATTTTATTATATCTGTTCCAATATCAATTACTCAATGAGCTTACCTTTCTAATAAAACCTATCTAGCCTTGAATATTAATCGTGTGACTTATTCTAAGGTGCACACTGTGGTAGCTTCTTGGGTTAAATGATAAGGAGCTGATGCAGAAGCAAACAGACTACAGGAGAGGAAATGACTCAGCAGAGTTTGCCTGTGAAGCTTTAACCTCAAGAGTAAGAAACCAGTCACTTCAAGATCCCTGGAAAAACCATCTCATGCATAGAGAGCAGAGCAGGTCCAAAGGACCTAGCTGTGTTAAGAGCACGTGATAAGGCAGAACACCTGTGCATCCCAAACGCGATGCGTATGCCTGTGGGAGTGTGCTTGTCTACCTACACTTGGGCTTTGTTACTCACCTGGCTGGGTGCTTTCCTTTCCACCCTTAAATCTTACTCTCTCCTTTTTTGTACCTGAGCTGAATGGCTACTTAAATAGTTTGTAGTCTGTTGAAGTCTACATTAACTGGTGTTCTGTTACAAAAACAGTGAGGCTGACAGAGAAGGGTTTCCAATGTGTTCCTTTTAAACTACACTTAGCTGTGGCTTGTGGCTCTTAAATCGACATTCTTTTTGGCTTCCTTGAAAGGAACAATCAGATAGACTGTAGGTGGTCCTTCTTAGACAGTTGAAGCTTTATTCTTAGACAAATACTGCCAGGATATGCTTTGATTACTGAGAATGCTAAATTGTTTCAAGGTAGGCTCTCTCTCTCTCTCTCTCTCTCTCTCTCTCTCTCTCTCTCTCTCTCTGTGTGTGTGTGTGTGTGTGTGTGTGTGTGTGTGTGTGTGTGTGTGTGTGTCTAAGCATAAAAGAAAGGACTATCAACTTTGATCTCTTGAGCCCTGATTGTATAATTAAGAATCAACTGGCCAAAACCTAATTTCGGATATATAACCACTTTCATTCACCTAAAAGAATGCTTTGTCACACAATATTGCATTAACACCTAATCTATTCAGAAATGCAGCTAGAAATAGTAAATCACTCAAATCCATCTAATGTTCTCAATGGGGCATGTATTTTGTATTAAACACAAGCATTGAACACTTCATATTTCTTTCTATGAAAAATGACCTAACATGGGCTGTTTCGACCACAAGGAAAATGAAAGTGGGTCAGAGACAATGCAGCTAATCAAGTGATATCAGCTTGAAGGACCCTACAGTGCCCCTGACTGAAGTGATTCCTGACCACCTCTGTGGGTTCAGGGAGATCCAAACCAATACCAATGAAAACAAGAGTGAAACTGGAATGCCGTGCTGACGACTGAGTTTTTTATGTAGCTTTTTATATCCTCCCCTTTCTGTTTTCTACTGAAGAAGCAAAGTAACTTCTTGCCAAGGAAGTACAAACTTGCTAAGCGGCATCATGAAAGTGCTATTCAGGGACTTGGTATTTTTACTGTAAAAATAGATACTGTTTTATGCTTATGCAAACTAGGTTTACTTTGCCCTCATAAAATAGAATTTGTATTACCTTGCTTCTGTTGTTTGGAAATTAGATAACATTAAGGAATATAATAAAACACAATGTGCATTTACTTCTATCCCCCTTTTATGGAGACGGATTTTATTGGCGTCTATGGTTATTTGAGTCAATTGCAGACATTTTCTTTAAGCTCACTTTTAAGATTTTTGCCATGCGAGTCTGTTGCTATTGCAGGGATTCTCTTGTCTGATTTAAAGCAAACCACACAAATATCTATTCTCTTATGAAATTAACACTTTCAGAGAATGGGATCGAAATAACTCTTATTAGGACAGTGGCTCTCAATCTTCCTAATGCTGTGAACCTTTAATATAGTTCCTTATATCGCAGTGACCCCCAAACATAAAATTATTTTCTTGTTACTCCATAACTGTGATTTTGCTACTCTTATAAAGTATAATGTGAACATCTGATATAGGATCTCCCAAAGGTTAAGAAACAATTATTTAAACATAGAGGTTTATTTACACATAGTTAAAGGAAATGTATATGTGTGTTGTAATTGAGCAAACTACTGGTCAGATGCTAGTTTGTATAAGTCATATGTAAATAATTAAAGAATGTTAAACATTTAAACATTTTATAATTCTCAAATACTAGTTCATAAACCTTAATACATTAGCTACAATTATTCTTTTAAAGTTGTTTTGTTTTATTTTGGTGTCTCTGCCAGTGGCTTATTCTTGGGTGTGTGTACACCCAGAGCTTGTCATTTCCCAATCAGGCAGGAGGTCTGGCAGTCCCCAGAGATCCATTTAGTTTTGCCCCTGTGGTTGCAGTTGTTCCTTCAGCCACCTATGTCCTGCTTTGATATGAGTGGTGGGGACAGAAACTCAGGGCCCCATGCTTAAGAAGTAGCTACTCTAACACGTAGAACCATTTCTCCAACCGCACTCAATGACTTCAGGCCTTTGGAATAGACCTTCTGCGTATCTCAGGACACTCCCTCTCATGTGGCAGCTGTGACACCAGGATGAGCCACCTGCGAACATTTCCTAATCTGGCTCTTGTATTCAAATCCTTGCCAGAACCTGAGCCCAGTAGATCCTTATTCTCAGGAGGCCAGCGGGACTCATTATTTGTCTTTATGAGGGGGCAGACGTGAAATGGAGTTGACTGGGTTTCTCTACCGAAGCTTCCATCTTGCTTTATTTTCTTATTCAAATACACTGACAGTTTTGTGCGACCACTAATATTGCTAAAGAGACCCCTGCGACTAGTGACAAATTAAAACAAATATGATACAATAGATTAAGGTTGTCTTAATGAGACATTCGGATAAAAATTAAAACCAATTTATGTCACACAATATCAGTATTTTGCAGTAGAGAGCAGCATGATCATTAGGCGGAAGTCAATTTCTTATGGACTTATAGATCTAGAGCATATTTGTATAATTCCTTTAACTGTATTGCATATTCATCCGGGAATAGTCAAAGTTCATCTGAGTTGTCAAAATATACTTTTGGAAAGTAATTGTTGAATCGCAATGTAATAGAGCTAATTATTTATCATCTTTGAGTGCTATTACTAACAAAGTTTAGCTTCATAGATATGTACAGTATTATATTTTCATTTCTCCATTTATTATTTATTCAGTTAGTTATTTTTTACCTATGTGTACCTAAGTGCTTGTCTAAGCATGTGTGCAGGCAGGGGTCCATGTCAGTAAGAAGGCATCATATTCCCCCGAACCTGAGAACCAATTATAGTGGTTGTGGTCACTATGTAGGGGCTGGGAACGATCCTGAGTCCTCTGCAAGGGAAGTAAATGCTGGTCAACCTTGGGGCATCTCTGTAACCCCTATTTATAGTAGAGGTAATGATTCAGTCTGAATTTCTGACAATCAAAGAGTAATATCTTGCTGTAAATACTTTCAAATTTTTTTTTCCTGCAAGGATGTTCTGAAGGTTTATCAGACCCTTAGACGTCAGAAGTTTAGACCTACATACTAGAGACCTAAAGGTCATTTAAAGCTAGTAATAGTTCTATTTAAAGATAAGTAGGAAGATAACGAGCTTTACTACTATTATTGAAGGAATCATTTTGACAAGAAATAACAACAGAGAAATTAAAAATTATGTAACTGACACGTACCGTGTCTAGGGTTTGTTTCTCTTGTGTATACAATGTACAAAAAAAACTGGACAAAGCACTTTGAAGTGAACCTTACTGAGCTATAAGAAGGGACATTAGGCTTTCGTCGCTGTGATAAATACCTGAGCAAGAAGAGGTGGTTACGCATGGCCGATTCTGAAAATTCAGCCCAGGTTCTGTTGCTGTGTTGCAACTCGGCTGTGGCTAGGCAAAAGCATCCTGGATAAAGGACATGCAGTATAAAAATTGCCACTGCATATCAATCAGCGTGGTACCACTACACAACACAGGACATGACTTGGGAGAGGGAGGGGAGAGGGGAGAAGATGGAGAGGGAGGCGGAGGGAGAATGCAGATATAAAATATTCCCTTCAAAAGAATACCCCTTTAACTGTCTTCCTCTAACCCATCACTTCCTAATAGTTTGCTCGGTATCAGTGTCATCATCAATGGATTAATCCGCTGAGGAGTAATGTCACTAGGTAAGGAACAGTCCTTCAACATAGGGGCATTGTGAAAGAGCATTCCATATCAAAACCATAACCGAAACAGACATGTTGGAAGATGCCTCTCATTGATCTAGCAATCGACAATTATGCCCTAGTTGAAATGATTCTGTGAATCACTTATCACAATCTTAAAAAAAATGCAGAGGTTCTGGTTCAAGGTTATACTTATTTCTCACTCTTCGACATTTGAAGAAGAAAGTCTATTCAACACACATTTTTCAACACCACCTACCTAACCACATTATAATTCTTAACAATGATAAAATTGATTTCTTGGACGAGATTTAGGGTTATAGTGGCTGCTGTTTATTTATACATGTCTACCTTTTCATTTAACTTCATTTCAGTGCTTTCCACAAGTTTTTTCCATTAAACAATTACTGCTAATATATTTACTTATATATCAACTAATATAATTTATAATATTAATATGAAAAAATAATATGATAGAGATTAAAATGAGAATTTTAGAAGTCGTCAAATTGGCCTAGAAATTATATATCCTACCTACATTTTATATACATTTGCTTATCTGCCTTCTCACTTCTTTAATGTCTAGCTCAGTTCACTTAGGCACCATAACAAAATAATGATGACTTAACAAAACCATAACTGGCAACTTTTAAACACGTGATATTCATATCCCACATTTTATAAACTTGGCACTCAAATATCTGGTGTCTGGTGAGGGTTTCTTTTAAGCTTCTTCCTATGTCCTCACAGGATGAAAGAAATGAAGAGTGATTGTCTCCTTCAGCAAAGATACAGAATCACAGCCATGAAGTTTATGATCTTAAAACCTTTCAATAAGCTCTAGATTTCAACAGTATTATAATTTTAAATTAAAATTAGAACCTCTCTCTTATTTTACTTCTTCATGTGTGTATATGTGTGTGTGTGTATGTGCATGTGTGTATCTGTGTATGAGAGAGAGACAGAGATAGAGAGACAGAGAGAGGAACAGAAAAGGGAGAGAGAGAGAGAGAGAGAGAGAGAGAGAGAGAGAGAGAGAAGAGAGAGAGGCACGTGCTTTCCATAGAGCAGATGTAGAGAACAGCCTCCAACTTGTTGATAGCATGTTCTCTTCATTATTACTCCCCTGTGCCAAGGGACTTCAGTTACTTCTCCTGTCCCTAACTAACTGTTCTCCATGGAGACCTTTATGGATTAGAGATATCTACATGGGTTATAGGTAATCTGGGCTCAGGGGTCAGGTTTATATGATAAGCACTTTACCAATTTAGGCCTCTCCACAGGCCCTGAGAGTAAAATTTCAGGTCCCACATTGGGGAGCAGAATTATGAACTTTCTTGAGAAATGTCATTTAGATGGTACAGGATCACAGTAATTATCTAGATTCATGAGATTTTGCAAAGTTCTAAATAGTCTTTTCCATTTTGTTGGTCTATGTACTCACTCAGAAAGATATATAATTTTTTCTCTTTTACGTTCATTCAGGGCACTTAGACAGGTATTTTCCCTCGATCAAAGAAGGTTAATTCTGTAGATTTTTAATAGAAGATATGATTTTTGTCACTGCTGGTCTGATCCATATTTCTGGAATGTAGAAATCCTTCAGAAATACTTTCAAACATGCATGTCACCTGTTTTATTTCTTTACCTTGGTACAGATTATTTTCTGGGATTTCTACATAAGCTGTTTTTCATGTTGAACTTTTTTCTGCCATCTCAGCAATCAGTCTCAATCCCAGCCTCACTGCCGATCTTTAAAATATTTTTTTTGCTTAATAAACCATTTCTGACATATCTTTATGAAGTGAAAATTCTTAATTGTCATCAGAAATCCAACACCTTTCTTTTATAACAGCAAATCTTCACTGACTGGCTGTCATTGTTTTTATTTTCTTGTTGTTTAACAGTGATCAAAATGCACTTATTTTAACTCCCATTAACAATGAGAATAATTTTTTCATTTCTGAGAAAAAATTATTTGTCAGTGTCAGAGTTCAGCTCTTATGAACTGTGGTTAATATGGGAGCTATGCAAATGTAATTGATTTGGAGCTTTATTCTATTTCTCTCCACATCAAGTACTTCTATCCATTACACAATGAATGACATCCAGCTAAGTTGGAAAATTCTTGTGAACCTAGTCCTGTTTTCCCATTGACTTTCATTATTAAATTAAATAATAAAATAATTAAATTATTAAATTCCCTCCTGGTGGGAAGACTCTGCAGTAGTCTATTGCTTAGCGTAGTGGTTCAATGAGAAATTATATCCCTTTAAATGAGTACAGAGGAAAGCAGGAGAAAGAGGCATGAAAGGAATGGTTAGCATCCTATAAAAAGTGCTGCAGTGAAAGAAAGGATAATGGTAGTTCTGAAGCACATTCAGGCTTTTAGCTCCAGTGCAGAAAAATGTGAGTCTCAACAGAAAAGGAAGCGGGCTTTAGGTTTGAAATCATGAGTCTTCAAGCTAAACGATCACTGTAGTGCAATTCGTTCAAGTTCTTTGAGTTGCTGTGTTTCTAATGTGAGAGAAGATACTAGAATGGAAGCTCTCCCAGTTGGGTTGACAGGATTGACTGAGGGGTATCTGTACTATGAGGCATAAGGACAAAGCATAAAGTACCCATCCCAGTACAGCAGCTAGAACATTATTGTAACTGTACCCTTCTTACCATCATGCAAAGACTTAAAGGTGAATTGCAATGCACAAACTATGCAGACAATAAGTTGTGTGAATTGGATGCACTTCAGGGAATAAAACTCTAAATTGACATTATGCTATTTGATTCCTATTGAATTAAAGGCAAAGTAATCTCCCACTTTGATACTTTGTCTTTCTTGATGTTTCCCATGTTGTCCCAAAGCCACTTTAATCAGGAGCAGTGTGTGAGATAGACACACATCCAGATACATTCTCCTTGTGATGCTGCACTACCATTATTTAATCTTTTCGACATTGATTCACCAGACAAACAAGTATTGAACTCCTGTGTACATTTACTAAGTAGGACAAAATCTTGTATGCACCAGCAATATTTCTTTAAAAGAGTGTTTCTTAAGAAGAGCTACTTCTCAGCTAAAAATACCCCACTTTCTGTCTTATCTGAAGCACTATCTTTCAACAGAAAATCGGAGGGAAAAAATGATCTCTTCGAGATCAAAAACCCTTGCTTCCTGTATTACAACCTGTCTCACTTACCAGGAGTGCGTTAGCTCATCCTTTATGGACAGAAAGTGCTTTATCAATAATTCTACTGTACAACCTCATTTGCAGGCCCCGAACCATCTTGATTTCAGGACTATCCAGGGCTAAACCTGCTGCCAGGCATGAGAAAGGAGCACGTTCTATAGTGATGCAATGTTTTGATTCATGGAGCTAAATTTGGCTTTCACTCAACACTAGTGGGAGGCACCGATAGCTGTCACATGGAGTAGAGTTTCCAGAGTTGAGCACTGAGCTCATGAATTAATTGTTTTTTAACTTTAGTGTAAAGAATGAATAACCGGAGCTCTTGTCCACTGATCTGTTATGTGTATCTGCCACTCAGGGATTTGGGATAAGATGGACGTACTAGGTGATGTTTCTAAAATGCTTTAGACTGCTCTTATAACCTGATATTAAAATAATAACAATAACAAAAGAATGTGCACTTATATTGTCATGTGAGGAGTATAATTTATGTAACCATTAGCATCAGGTTTGACCTTATAATTGCAAGGAGAAAATTTTACAAATCCCGTTTTATTTTTGTCAAAACATTAACAGCAATAATAAAAGATGACTTTTCCACTTAGAATATCTTCGTACCTTTAGGATATTCTTGAACAGAGTTAAATGCATGTTTACAACTACTTTTGGGCTGCTATTTCTTTGCATCAACACTATAAACTACCTGTGTTACTCAGAGTGGAACTCACCCACTACCTTGGGAATATAGTGAAAAGTATTTGATCAATAGTAATTGTATCACCTATTGAGGAGACATTAACTGGGTGGTCAGTTTTGACTGAGATTTAAAATCCTTCGGTATGTTTTTCACATTTATTATGGGCAAGGCCTGTGGTGAAATCAGATGAGTTAGGAAAACAATAGATCTGGAATTCTCTGCAGCAAATTCTCCCAGGCAAGACTTAGACTATATACATCTATTTGTTCTCTGTTTGACACAGCATTTAACTACTGAAGTCCAGGCTAACCTGAACTCAAAAATCTCTTGCCTCATAGGACTGACAATTTTTCCTCATGGCATTGTTTATTCATGGGGAGGAAGCATTGGCAGTAAAAAGTATTTCCTTTAATTTTAGTACATGACCTAATGTTCGAGGAATAGATACAGAAAGCATAGTACATTTACACAATGGAGTACTACTCAGCTAATAAAAACAATCACTTCATGAAATTCATAGGCAACTGGATGGAACTAGAAAATATCATGCTAAGTGAGATAACCTACTCAAAAAAGAACACAAATGTAATGCACTCACTGATAATTGGATATTAGCCCAAAAACTGGGAATATCCAAGACTCAATTCACAGACCACAATGAAACTCAAGAAGGAATACCAAAATGTGGATGCTTCAGTCCTTCTTACAAAGGGGAACAAAATACTTACAAAAGGTAGAGGGTGGGAGGGACTTGGGAGGAAAAGAGGAGTGGGAGGGATAAAGGGGGGCAGGATCAGGTATGGGCTAAGATGGGGATGACATACAGAGGGTCAGGAATTTGACCAGAGGTGTGTAGCAATGGGGGATGGGGAACTGGGAGTAGTCATCAGCAAGTCCCAGATGCCAGGTAAACAAGAGGACCTAACTGAGATGAGATTAGCTTAAATGTCCAACAAAGGGGAAGGAGAAACTGTAGAGACCATATTCAGAAGTTAGGCAAGGTACCAAGTTGGGGGACGGGGCCACCCACTCTTCTCCAAATTTTTAACCCAAGAATGGTTCCTCTCTAAAGGACATTTGGAGACAAAGTGTGGAGCACAGACTGAAGAAATATTTGTTTTATACAATAATTACAATATTCTAAAGTTCCTAGGCTGGAACAGACATTTCTAAACCCATAATCATGAAAATGGTCTAGGTTAGACATACCAAAATTCAGACATCTATACAATGGAGTACTACTCAGCTATCAAAAACAATGACTTCATGATGTTCATAGGCAAATGGAATGAACTAGAAAATATCATCCTGAGTGAGGTAACCTAATCACAGAAAAACACACTTGGTATGTACTCATTGATAAGTGGATGGATATTAGTCCAAAAGCTGGAACTACCCAACATGCAATCCACAGACCAAAGGAAGCTCAAGAAGGATGACCAAAATGCTGATGTTCCCACTCCTTCTTAAAACGGGGAAAATATCCATAGGAGGGGATATGGAAGCGAAGTTTAGAGCAGTAACTTAAGGAATGGCCATTCAGAGCCTGCCCTACGTGTGGCCCATATATACAGTCACCAAAACTAGATAAGATGGATGAAGCTAAAAAAATGCATGTTGAACGGGACCGGATATAGATCTCTCCTGAGAGACATATCTAGAGCATGCCCAATACAAAGGTGAATGCTAACAGCAAACTACTGAACTGAGAACAGGACCCCCCTTTGGGGGAATTAGAAGAAGAATTGAAAGAGCTGAAGGAGCTTGCAATCCCATAAGAACAACAATGCCAACCAACCAGAGCTTCCAGGGACTAAACTACTACTGAAAGACTATACATGGACTGACCCAGGGCTCCAACTGCATATGAAGCAGAGAATAGACTTGTTGGGGCACCAGGGGAAGGGGAAGCCCCCCTGGTCCTACAAAGGTTGGACCCCCAGTGCAGGGGAATATGAGGGGGGCAATAAAGGGGATAGATGGGAAATCTGTATGGGGGAGAGGGAGGGGATGGGGGCTTATGGACAGAAAACTGGGAAAGGGAATAACATTTAAAATGTAAGTAAAGAAATATATCTAATTAAAACTATGCAGAAAAGAAGTTGTTCTGACAGGTTTAGGAAAGAAATTGAGAATCGGATGGCAGAATGATCAGACTATATATGAATAAATGAACAACATGTATTAATACAAATCAATCACATGGTATGAGAACAATTCCCTTTGTCATACATGAAGTTTTAAAAGCAGGGCACTGCAACACTTAGAGGAGCCTTATACTGTGCTTTCTTCGAATTTGTAATATCAGAAACTTGAGTTTTCCTTCATCTTTGTTCTCTATTGAGTGCTGTGTTCTGAGAGGTTAGAATTGAGTATAGAATGAGAAGCTGGAGGCAGGGACCTATGTGACTTATCATCCTAAGAATAACACTGTACACCCTCAAGCAAATGAAAGCAACTTACTCCCTGTGTCTTCAATCTCTGAGTGGAAAAATGGAACTTACAGAAGACGCCACGTTTATAAAAATATAGACTTAGGGAATGTTCAGCAGCTTTCCTGATATAGGCAATGCATTTTGAAATCAATCTGTGCTCATGAAAAGAATAATTTGATGCATAACATACAAAAGTCAGATTTTTTATCATTTCCTTATAACCATTGTAATATTAATCATATCATACCCCACTAATGCATAATGCACTGCAGCTTATAAAAATAATGGAATGAAGTCATTTGTGTACTGTCAATGATACTGTTTTTTACTAAGTCAAAATTATTGGCTATAGAGAAATAGAGAGCTAGTTTAATATGTTATCAAGAATATATTTAGTATATTTGTGCATCCATCACTGCAAAATGGTCTACTGAGTGCAAACAGGATAGTTGAGGACTTCATTTAACCTGTCTTAGTGATCACACAGTTTAATTCTTTATCTTAACTGAATCATTTCTCTTGTCTTCAATAAATTCTGTGTCTGTATGTGAGCCAAGGCAACAGGATATTGCCATTTAATTCAATGCATGTTTTTAAGAGGTCAAATTGTGGAGATAGGAAACCTGAAGATAGCTGTATAGATTGTGTCTTCTTGATAAATTACTTTGGGGGAATTGCATTTCAAACCAATCCTGTTTTCTCCAAATTGTATCTTATCCTTATAATAAGGGAAATACAAATGTATTAAGAAATATTTTCTGGGAAAAACTCCACTATCTATGGAACACTTATTATATAACAAAGACTATACCTATTAAACCCAGTTTTCTACCCTAACAAAGGTGGGGGAAGGAGAAACTTATGCAAGCATAGACTTTTGAAGCTGTCTTCAAGTCCTGGCATGCCTACTTCAGAAATTCATGGTTTTCATTTTCCATAAGTCTCTTTTCCAAGAATTCAGTGCGTACAGTTATTTTTTAAAGTAATGATTTCTTTAAATTCTTCAAGGCATCATGAAGGATAAACAATTTTCAATTCATATGGTTCCTTCATATATATGTATACATAATTTTCACTTAACAGAAATAGAAAACCAATTCACAGTGTTGTTCATAAATTCTGGGCAATTGTGAGAGATAATTTAGATCTTAAGAGGCAAATTCAGCCGCCATGGAGTATCCTGTGACTGTTATCTCCAACATTGTATGTATTCGGACATGAGTCTGCTTCATGTTGTCTGTTTGTCAGAGTGTGTATACACTCACAAATAGTGATGGCAACACTCGTCTTTATAGAAGCTTCAAAATAGGAAACTTTGTTCAATTTTGTGAAGTTTCTTTAACAGGCAGCCTTCTGGCAAGTGTTCCAGTCTATTCTACCTGCTACGTATTAAGATGATTAGAAATCACAAAGCATCATTTCAATCACGTTCCTTTTCACACGTTAGAGCCATTCACTCTACACCTTGTAAAGGATTCCGAAGAAAAATGGAGGGAATATTGAAACAAAATACATTTTTTAAAAAAAAGCTGAGAGAATGCCTGGTTCTGTGTACATAGCTTCCTCCAACACCTTTCAGCAACATATTTCTCTTGATTCACTCCAGCTGGTGGTTTCTAATTTCTCCTCAGTGTCTTGGAATAGCTGTTTTCCTTGAAGCTAATCTCTTAGGCTTTGCAGACGCATCTCTGGATTTGGATTTCCTAAAGAAGGTGTTTGTCCTCCTCAACCACGTGCTTTTCTTTGGTCTTCCTAGGCAAGCTATTAACTCTTGAACAAACTCGGATTGTCAGCTAACCTTTCCATCAGGAAGCTCCCACAGATCCATGTGGCCCATGCATTTAGGTAACCTTTGGGGTTGAGAATGGTGACATATTGGCGTGGATAAAATAGAATCCCTTTTTTTAAATCATGCATGTGGAGACTAAATGAAATTGGCTTTTTGGCAGGACTCCCAGCATGAGGACTCTGCACCTACACACCTTGTTTATGAGCAGCAATAACCATCTACTATTTGAGAGCATTTGATATTGCAACCAACCACTTAGATGCCAGTTCAGACAACACAGACAGGACTCTCTTCTCAACTGTTCCTACCTTAGTCTTCGGAAGAATCCTGCCTGAGAGGTAATCTCATGTCATCTTCAAGTACATTTTAAACAACTCCCAGAAACTTCAGAAAATAAAGTTTTTTTTTTGAATAAAACCTTAATTCGATCTTGATGGTACAGGACTCAAAAATGAAACATCCTTCCAGCTTCAAACTCTCACCTAAAAGGTAATCTAACTAGGACTGGAAGATGTTTCCCAACTCTCTTTTGTATTATTTGTGGTCACATGGTCTTAACTGATAGTGAGTTTTAGATTTAGAGTCTGTGTATGTATTCATCCTATGTAATTTATAGGAGTTTAATGGAGTCTTAGCACTGTTATATTTCTGGGAAGAGACACCAGGACGAAGGCGGGTCTTCACAAGGAGAGTATTTAATTGGTGATGTATGTATACTTTTAGCGGGTTGTATCATGGTCATCACAGTAAGAAGCAGATGGGCATGGTACTACAGCTGGAGCTGAGAGCTGCCTATCATGCTTGCCAAGTTGCAGAGAAAAGACTGAGAGATAGAGGATTTGATATGGGCATTTAAAGCATCAAAGATCACCCTCAGTGTTACACCTCCTCCCTCCACATCACACCTCCTAATTCTTCCCAACAATACTTAGATTTAGGAGTTTATTAATCACAAAAAAATGATAAGAAGAAAACATGACATTGGGGAGAAATTGGGATGGGGATGCTTGGGATGTTTGAATCTTAGTAGTGATATACAGTTATGACCAGTATGTATTATATAACTTTATGGAACTTCCAAAGTATAAAAAATATTATTTTTTTAAAAAAAATCCCATTTCAAATGAGTGGCATACCTAGACTTGTATACGTACACTCTATCATGTTTCCATGACAAATCCAACAGACACTGTTTTTCTCAGACAGTATCATTTTATGTGATGTAAGTGGTAAGATAAACTGTGAAAAAACACATATATTCTTTTTATAGTTATATGATTATAAATGAGTATATTTATTTTCTCTTTAATGTCACTATATGCATTTTACAGATATCCTCCAATTGAGAACCCCTCTCCTTTTTTATTCTCCTGGAAATGAGCAACCAGAACTATTCCTGGAGCATTGCTCCAATTTCTTTTTTAGGTATTGATATCACATCTTCTAAAATATAATGATTTCATGCATCTAACTTATTTCATACTTAAACCAAGTTAATTATTTAGCTGCCAATATTATTTCTGTTTTAATAGAAAAATAAATGGAGGTGCTAATAATTTAGATGAAGTAAGGCAGTTAAAATAAGACAATATTAATAGCTGTATACTCTACATCTGCCTGAGCTGCTGCCCCCCTCCAAGTGTTTAGAAAGAGGCAACTGGGAAGCATTTGAGAAAATTATTTTCTGTTAAAAGAATCTTAAATTCTGATTCGTAAGAGTAACAGATTCTCTGGTAATCAGAATTCAAACATTGTCCTTGGGCATCTCTCTGTACCATTAACTCATTCCCTGTCCTCCCATGCGTCTCAGAACTCCTTGCACGAGTAATTGGCCACTCAGTCTAGAATCTCAGGCAGCACATGTTTCACACCTAGGATTGAATTATTTCAGCCTCACGGTGCCCGTTTGAGGCAATGAGCAGTGTTCTTCAGGCCTTGGTTGTTCTCATTTGTGGAAGCAGAGCTTGGTTACCTGCTCTGACATAACTCATGCATAGTGATGCTGGAGAGCAAACCCTGGAAAGTCCTGCGTGGTCTCAGAGTCCATGTTCCTTCTTTACATGTTGCTGCTCAACACTCCTGCTTGTATTTATCCATATACATTTTTCTTCTATAGGTTTTGGCGAATTAGTTTTCTTTTTGGATGAACACAGTCCTCATTTATTGATCTCCCTGGCTTCTTCTTATTGTTCCTATTATGTTCAGAATCCTAAATATGAAGCTTTGCCTGTCAGTCAGCCTCTGGACCTCACAGAGTACATTCTCATCGTGTACATCCACTCATCAGCCTTACTATAAAATTCACACTCTGCTGATTGTTCTGGCATCCTATTAGATTTAGGAGATGTTACCAAAAAAAATCCGTTTCCCAGTGAAATATTTTGAAAGCCCACAGAATATAGAGAACATAGAGCCATACATACATTCAACAGGACTTTTGTTGAATGTCTCATATGTCTGAAAAAGAATTCCGTAGATGTAGTTATGTTTTCAGCATTCATGTGAGCATCCTGGGTTTGACTCGAGAGTAGATTGATCACTCGATCAAATCTCTGCATTGTTTTGACAGGAAATTGATCTGCAAACGCTTATGCAGAATCTCCAACTCATCCGAAGGACAGGGAAATGTTCCATGAACTGAACTTTGTCTCCCACAGTTACGTAGAAAATAAATTTATAAAAATTCTGTTTTCTTGACACTGTTTGTGTCCACCTGTTTTTTCATGGATTTAGCGGTCAAATATAAGTAGGCTTAGCAGGACACCCTGCTGGATACCAGGGACTAGAATTTGCCGATCATTGAAGGGTAGGAAAGGTAATGCACATCACTCTATTGGACAAGGGAAATTTGGTAGGAACTAATCAATTCATTACAATTACAGAGCTGTATGCTGTGCGTTGAGGAATAGGGATGGAGTTAGACTAGAGCTAGGCTCAGTGTTGCTGGGATTTTTGGGTTAGGGGATGAAGTCAGGTCAGTTTCCAGCTGTGGTGGGAAAGTACTCAAAGGTTTTTAACTGGTTCTATTTCAATTATTTTATAAATATTTTAGAGTTACTTTGAGGACAAATCAGGCTCAGAAATGTCAGAGACTAATATTTATGTAATGACTTAGGGGGTTCAGGCAAGAGTAGATACTTTGGTGGTCTGAGAATTGGGAATCAAGAGAGATGAGAAAAACCTCAAAGTTCAGGGATCCATTGAAAGTACAGGACAACCATCTTTATTTGGTAGTTTGAGAGTTAGGGGTCATTAGAATTTCTGAGTCTTTTCTTTGTATATATTACCACTTATGTTTAAAAAAAAGGATAAAAGGCTGTATCTATGGAAGGATAAAAAGTCATGAAGAGAAGGGAAACCCCATAGGAAGACAAGTAGTCTTAATTAACGAGGACCCCTGAGATCTCTCAGACACTGATTCACCCAACAAGGTAGCATGCACAAGCTGGTCCAAGGCCCCCGACACACAGATAGCAGAGGGCTGCCTGTTCTGGCTTAAGTGAGAGAAGATGTGCCTAACCCTTGAGAGGCTTTAGATTCCAGGGAGTAGGGACAGGCCTGGAGGGGCCTTTCAAACAGAGGGGAAAAGGAATGGGACAAACAACTGTGGGTTGGGTGACTTGGAGGAGGGTAATGGCTGGACTGTAAAAAAAAAATGTTAGAGCTCTGCTTTTAGCACATTAACAGTGTATTTTTTTTACATATTATGTGAGCATATCAATAACAATGCTGTATATATGATTCAATGCATATATTTGGATTATAGAGACTAAGATAGGATAGATTCCGTAGTAAAGGCTTCTGTGGCTGTTGTAGGAACTTAGGGAGGAAAGGGTTTATATCAATTATTTTTCCCTATCATAGTCTATCACCCAAGGAAGTCGGAACAGGAACTCAAGCAGGGCAGGAACCAGGGGCTAGAAATGAAGCAAGGTCCTAGAGGAATACGCTCACTGACTTGTACCACGTAGCACTTGTACATAGCCCAGTACCACTTGCCTTGGGTTGATGCCACCCACTCAGACTGGCCGTTTGTGAATCAGTCACTAATCTAAAAATGCACTCCAGACATCACCCCAGGCCAGGTTTCTGGGAGAATTTCTCAACTGAGGTTCCCTCATCCCTAATGACTCTAGCATTTCCCATAAAACTAGATGATACAATAAACTAAGATGTCTGAATAGAGTAGCTCTCCATCGGAGGGTCTCAACCTTTCTAATGTGGTGGAACTTTAATACGGTTCGTCATGTTGTCCTGACCTCCAACCATAAAATTATTTTTGCTGTTGCTTTATAACTGTAATTGTGCTACTGTTAAGGAACTGTAATGAAAATATACATGTTTTCTGATGCTTTGAGGGTACTCCTGTGAAAGGGTCACTCAACATCCTAAAGGGTCACCATACAGAGTTTGAGAACTCCTGCTTGAAAGGGCCCGTGAACGCAGGGAAGTTGAAGAAAGCATTGGACAGGGCTTGAATACTTTGATTTAGTCAAAGTAATAGGTATACCAGAACAAGAGCATGGAAAACAGAAGAAGGAGGGGCAAAACCATGGAAGAGAATAAAGAAACAAATACTCTTCTTTGTTTCTCATTTTAAAATTTTAATGATTTGTATCAGCTTGGGTCATAGCATGAGCAATTTCAACCTACTCGGAAAAACATCTTAACTTCCCCGAATAAAGACAAAGAGCTATCAGCCACATTTCTAGGTCACTTCTCTGGAAATCTCACCACATGACTGAGATCATCTTTTCAGTCTTCACAGGAATAAAATAAAGACCAAAGATGGATTCAGTTTGCTTGTGTAGTTTTTCTCATGAGTTATATATGATACGGCTATCCAAAAAATAGTTTTTAATCATGAAATTAGTATATATTCTTGTAGCAATTTTTAAACAGATTAATTAGTGTTTTTAATGCAACAAGATTCCTATGTTTACACCAGCTTCTCTTATCTTGTGTCTTTTCATACCATCATGATAGGGCTGTTAATATGTGCTCATCATCAGTCTGCTTGTGTTTCTTTGGTCGGGGTCTCAGGCTCCTTAAATTTGGGTTTGCAATTTTGAAAGAGAGAGAGAGACAAAGAAAGTGAAGAGTCCACACAGAATCCTTTTTCCTTTCCCGTAAAAAGTTGGTTTAGAGTTGGGTGTCATTACGTCAGGCCCAAAGGCACTTCAGGGATTTCAGGTTCTATAAACCACATCCTCCCACCCCCCATGGCTGTAGAAGACCAGAACTACCAGCACGTTTGTCAACTCTAACCTTGCTTACGAATGAATACACACTATAGAAGCCAACTCAAGGCAGAAATAAGATCTTAACTGTGAAAGTCATAACATATAGGCAAAGGAATTCTGAGGTAACTCATATTTGCAGATATGCAGCATTTGATATGAGAATATATGTAAAATGAAATGTTAGGTTGATGTATTGCTTTTAGGACTTTCATTGTTTGAAAAAAAAATCTAAAAACTGTAATCTGAAGACTACTACTTGTTTTCTCTTCTATGTTTTAGTAGCTGGTTTTAAAAATTTGAATCCCAGCCCTGTCATGTCAAGTCTGTAGGCTCTGGAACATGTTTCTTAAACTCTGGTCACCTATACTTCTCATCAGTGCAATGTGACAAGTAACGTTATTTGTCTGGAAATGGAAGTTATTCAGTTAGTGACAGCTATTCACAAGACTGTTTTGCATCTTTCTACAAATTGCTAAAAGCCTTTAGCCTTTTCTGTAACTTAATATGTAGCAAGAGAGGCAGATCTATTTGCATAGCCGTCATTTTTACATTCTAGCAGGGCTTGGTACTTAGCTTTTGGTATCATAGTCAATTACAAATGATTTATTAGCTACTAAGAAGGTACAGTATAAATAATAAACTTGAAGGTTATAGATAAATTATGTTTTTAATTGGAATGCTAATAAATTAAAATGTCATGTTATGAAATAAGTAGCTGGATTCTCCAAACATCAGAATAAATAGCTCTTGATGAAATTCTCCCCATGATGGCATCAATAAACTTTAGCAGCAGAACAAAACCCTCAGAGGGGGAAAACACAACATTTCCCCATCTTTAGACCTAATTTATTTTCAATTAAATATTATGTCTACTGCTGTAATTTTTCACAAGTCTGGAATATCTAGACTTATTTCAAATTAGATTAAAGTAGATTTTTTCTCCCATTTTTCTTTTTTCTGTATTCTAACTAACATAAGGAATCTACATTTTTCGCATACTCTCAATCCCCCACAAAATGATGTTATTGAATTCTAATTAGAAATTCATTTAAAAATTGGGGAAAACATTAAGATTGTAAAGTCCTCGCTGCCCAGGCAAGATCACCAAAGTTAGAATCCCTAGAGCTCAAGTATAAGCCAGGAGCAGCAACAGGCATCTAATATTAGCACTGGTGTGGTCTCAGGAGGATACAGATGGATCGCTGGTGTTCATTGGCCACTCAGTCTAGATTAATTGGTAAGTTCTAGATTCAGTGAAAGATTCTGGTCCAAAAAATAAAATGGCAAGTGATGGAAGAATACATACAATTCCTCCACCATCATATGTGTCCATCACACACACACACACACACACACACACACACACACACACACACACACACACACACACGCACAGAGGCACGCATGCACGCATGCACGCACACACAAGCAAACGTGCACACATACAAATCGTTTACATTATTGATGGAATGAAGAGCATTTTCAGAACTTCATCTTTCTAGAATGGGTCTTGATATCTATATTTGGTTCTAAAAGATGTATAAAGGATTCAGTTTGACAGACAGAATCACATTTAGGAGCTGAGAGAATTGGACACCAAGGAGAAAGCAGGTAAGCGTTAATAGGATGTTGCTATCTTCATCTTCCTGGCTGACTTTTTCTTAAGGGAATTTTGGTAGAGTAAAACTAAATATAATTATATTACTGTTTATTGGATAGGAACTGAATAGGTAGCATGGCATAGGAATTCATAACAATATATTCTTTATTATTCACATAAACCCCTTGGAAATAGGAACTTACACCATCCCGTTTTAAGATGAGTGGATTGAGTAAGAAGAGAGCCTTGAATATTGTAAAAATTTACATAGCAAATAAACCTGGAAGCCCAGATCCTTACAGCATATTAACATGTGCTTAAATTCACTCTAGTCATCATCTTTTCCACCATGTTCTTTTGTTTTACTTTGTAATGTGTGGAGGGGAAAGCAGATGGGTGTATGTGTGGTATGTGTCTGTGGTATATGTGCATGTGTGTATGGTGGGTTATAGGTACTAGAGAAAGGTATCAATGTTCTGCCTTGTCACTCTTTTATTTAGCCTACTCTTTCAAGCGAAGGTCTATAATCAAAGCTAGTTAGGATAGAGACCAAAAACCCCACTGATGTACCTGTGTATCGCTCACAGAGCTGGGGTTACAGATGCACATGGTCTTGCATGTTGTAGGATGGAAACTCAGATCCTTATGCTAATCCAGCACGAGATCTTACCCACTGAGTAGTACTCCCCAGCCCCTAATACCTTTGCAGATTGAGATGACTCATCACATGTATGATCTACATATCTACACATATTAGTAAGATACTTAGTCTCATAGTAAGAACAGAAAATCTACATTCAGGCAGGGGATTGATACGTAACTAAGAGAGAAGTCCTTTAAAGAATGACTTGCTTTAGTTCTGAAACTATTGGTAAGATCATATAAATCACAGGCACCTTAAAATGGGTGACATTTGAGATGGCTGTGTAATTAATTCACTTCTCATCAGCATGCCCGTAATCACTGACATGTCACTTAGACCAGTTTCAATAGGTACATAGAATGTAGATACTCAATGAAATCGTTTTATAGAGGATATGGAGAATTAAACAGCAACATTACATTATCATGATGACTCAATACGAGATGCTGCAGTTCTCTGGGGGCATCAATGAGATACTGGATTGTACCATTTGTCTCTTTTAAAGCAATTTGGTTCCATTAAATTTAATAATATTTAGTACTTTAAGGGTATCATCTCCTTTCAAATGGAAACATTAACTGCTGTAATTAATCTTCCCAGCACTTCTTCAGGCTAAAATATAAATAGAAATAGAGAAAGCAATTAGGAACAGGTGTGCCCTGGGTAAAAGCATGAAGCACAATTGGATGTTTAGCCTCTGACTATGGACTCCTAGGTTCACCTTCTGCCTGTAGAAGGTTTTTCCTATAGGGAGGTGAGCAGTTCAATTCACAGACGTTAGTGCTCAAAATGAGGTCTGATTAGTTTGGAGAATATACCCCGATCTCTTTATAGATATTCTTTCTCAAGGTTTACAATTAGCTAAGGTTTGAAAATAAATGACCTTCCTCAAAAATGAACACCTTGGCTTCTTGTGCATGTAACCCTGCTATAGGTGAGGGCAGATTTAGAGATGGATATAAACGTACACATATGTAACAACAATTATTGAAGAAAGATCTCAAAAACTTGAAAGAGAAAGATGAGTGCATATTGCAGGGTTTGGATGTGGAAAGGGAAGCTTGAAATGATGTCATTATATGACAATCTAATACAAGTTAATGAAGGGTAGAAGAGAAAGGAACAGATAGAAAATAGTAAGATATTATTTGGTCTCCAAATTTTCATTGATAGACACATTCTAATTGAACTGTATTTGATCTTTCCTATTTGATCTTCCTGATCTCCCCTCTGTCATCCCTCCCCCAGTCTCCTTTTCTCTACAGAAGTTTTATTTACGAAATCCCTCAATGAAAAGAAATATTAATTTACTTTCTCTACCCATTGCCTTTTAATGTCTCCTCTACTGGAGCATTAGGTATGCTTTTTGCCAAATAGTATTCTTTTGCTTTTTATTCCCAAATCCTTGATTCTAGATGTCTGTAGACATATTTTAAAAGTTTATGTAGATAAACATATTGATTATAAATTTAGATCTGAGTCTTGACTCATAGGCTACATCTGCAGAAGCATCAACACACAGAAGAACATCAAAATTGCACTGCCATTTTTATCCTAAGCACACATTGAAATCTCCTGTGAATTTAGCAATGTAAGACCTCTTCTGGAGTTCCTATGCAGCCTAGTAATTCAGGGCTTAGTGAAGTGTGTGTGTGTGTGTGTGTGTGCGTGTGTGTGTGTGTGTATGTGTGTGTGTAAACATCATTTCTCCCCCCCCCACCTCTGAAATGTTGCTCCCCAACCTGCTCCACACCTCACCTCCACCAGCATCCCTCTTCCCTGAGACATCAGGTTACCAAAGAATTAGGCACATCCTCTTCTACTAAGGCCATACAAGCAGTCCTCTGCTACACATGTGCCTGGGGCCACAAATCAGCCCAAGTATGCTCCATGGTTTTTGACTTAGTCTCTGGGAGTTCTGAGCGGCCTCAGATAGTTGGCACTGTTGTTCTTCCTGTGGGGTTGCAATCCCTTTCAGCTCCTTTAGTCCTTCCTCTAACTCTTCCACATTGATCCCTGACCTCAATCCTACGGTTGACTGAAAGTATCTGCATTTGTCTCAGTCAGTTGCCGGTTGAGCTTCTTAGAAACCAGACAGCCTAGGCTCCTGTAAGCATGCACAAAATAACCTCAGGAATTGTGTCAGGATTTTGTGGGCGCACATGGGATGAATCCGAAGTTGGGCTGGTCACTGTGTGGCCTTTCTTTTTGTCCCTGCATTTCCTTTAGCCCTGAACAATTCTGGTTTAAGAAGTTTAAAGATGGATAAGTCCTCCACCCTCAACTGGGAGCCATGCCTGTCTCCTGGAGGTGGTCTCTTCAGGTTCCATCCTCCCACCGTTGGACATTATGGCTAACATCATCTCCATTGAGTCATGGTAGCCTGTCACATCCCAGGTCTTTGGGATTTTCTACAGGGGCCATCTGCCCTTTAACTGCTGCATATTTCATTCCATTATACCAGTTCTCTGGGCATCCCTCCTGTCTCTCCCCATAACTGATCCTGACCCCCTCTTTTTCCTTCCCCCTCCCCTCTCCCACCCAGTTTACTTTCTACCTCTGCCTCTTGTGGTTATTTTGTTCCTTTTCTAAATTGGTTGTAGGTAGCCACACCTTCCATCTTGTTAGCCTTCCCAGGGTCTGTGAGTTGTATCCTGGGTATTCTTAAAATTCTGACTAATATTCAGGTATCAATGAATACATACCATGCATGGGTCTAGATTACCTCCTCAGGATAATATTTTCTACTTCCATCCATTTGCCTGCAAAATTCACAATGTCCTTATTTTTAATAGCTAAATAGTATTTCATTATCTAAATGAACCATTTTTACTGTATCCATTCTTCAGGTAAGCTGGACCTTTCACCTTCTGACTCTTGAAATTAAGGCTGTTATGAACATAGTGGAGCACATGTCCTTATGGTATGGTGGATGATCTTTTGGGTTTATGCCCAGAATTGGTATAGCTGGGTCTTCAAATGGAGCTAGTTCCAATTTCCTGAAGAGATAATAGTACAATCAAAAGTAATATTACTTAGCAACTAAAAGGAACCTCTGAAGTAAAACCATCTTGGAGTTCTTAGAGTGTTCCCAAATTGCTGTTTAATTTACTATTTATCTAGAGGCATAAATAAGCCGAAAAGTAGGACCCTTGGAAATATCAATCAATTTTGTCCCTGAGAAATAAACTGTATTATCTATGTTTCCCTGCATCCCCATTGACAAATAATACTTGCCAAGTAAGCAAAAGCCTTCTTCCAGTTTGGGCTTCTCTTTACTAAGCATTTGAGATTTAATGATCTATTCATGTATGGCATATGTGCTGTCTTATACCACTTCACATGACTTCTGTCATCTAGCTATTTGAATCCTTCTGTATTGAGCCATGGAAAGTATAATTTATTTTCCCTGTTTTTTGCAAGCCAGTGATGTTTGTGCATTACTATTCACTGACCATTGAGGTGAGAATTAAAATGGGTAATAGTACAAGCCTTGCACTAAAAGCCCTTCATCAGTGTTAGCTTTCAATAGTGTTGGCTATTGTCATTGTTTCTGTTTTCAGAGATTTTCATGAATTCCCCAAATTACTTCCTTTTTTCACTAATATTTCTGAGTGCATCTCTTAGTCTCTTAGTAGAGAAATCCAGAGTAAGAGTTTATATAACTTGAATTTTTGCTACATAAGGACCATTATGTTTTTATTTTATTCTTTGGTTATTTTATTTATTTACATTTCAAATATTGTCCCTCTTCCTGGTTTCCCCTCTGAAAAAAAAAACCCATCCCATGACACCTCCCCTTTGCCTCTATGAGGGTGCTCCCCCCAGCATTCCAGTTTCACTACTCTAATGTCCCCTTATACTGGGGCATCAAGCCTCCACAGGACCCAGGATCTCCTCTCCCATTGATGCCAAATAAGGCCGTCCTCTGCTACATATGCAGCTGAAGCCATGGGTCCCTCCATGTGTACTCTTTGGTTGGTGGTTTAGTCCCTGGGAGGTCTGGTCAAGTTGGTTGATATTGTTGTTCCTCCTAATCAGGTCGAAATCCCCTTCATCTCCTTCAGTCATTCCCCTAACTCTTCCATTGGGATCCCCTGTTCATTCTGATGATTGGATGTGAGTAACTGAATCTGTATTAGTCAGGTGCTGGTAGAACCTCTCAGGTGACAGTAATACCAGGCTCCTGTCAGCAAGCACTTCTTGGAATCAGCAATAGTGTCTGGGTTTGTTGTCTGCAAATGGGATGGATCCTTAGGTAGGGCAGTCTCTGGGTGAATTATTTTTTAAGTTTCTGCTCCATTTGTTCTTTGTATTTCCTTTAGATAGGAACAATTATTGGTTAAAATTTTTGAGATGGGTGTTTTGTTTTATCTTTTTTAATAGGACTTCTAAGTATGGTAATTTATTCCCTTTTACAGAGAAAGAAACTGGGTTCTTAGTATGTGACATAGCAGTGTGATTGATATGATGAGATTATCATCTAATAAGTCAAATTCAGAAGCTTTATCACACTTCCTGTCTTACATAGCTAAGGTTTTCCTCTCAAGCTTATTGACTGTGAATCCATCCTAGACAGCACATCCTTCAGAAAACAAGTGACTAACTTTCTACATTGTATATATGCATCCTGTAATGTGGCGTACAGCACTTGTTGCCTTTTGTTTCAAAGCTTGTTATAAACAGTTCTTGGTCCACTGGAAGACCACCCACATAGTTAACTTCTTTAGGTGTCTCTAACAAATAGTAAGTTGTCTGGCAGGTACTAAATGCTGAAAACCAGAAAAAAAAATGAGTAGTGAATATATGAGGTATCAACCCAGAAAAATTAAAACTATCCTGAAAACAAGAGGTTTCTTCCCTCCTATTCAACTAAAGAAAGAATGATGTAACCATGAGTTTCTGGTTGATGGTAAGACGAAATAAGAAACTCAACTAGACATTTCCTTCCTAATACTGCATTTCTGAAGTCTTGGACATATAGATATGTAACTGTAGCTACACGGTACTTCTATTCATCATTTTCAAATTCTCCCACTTAGAATTTGCTTACATAAACCACATTTATATCTAAATGGAAATGTAATGGAAATATATTGGTTAATTCATTCCATATAAAATAATATGATGGCTTTATTTTTTTAGTTATGCATCATATGAAAACATCTTAAGGCCTCCTGATGCATTCCAAATAGGATCAGTGAATTCTGCCTTTGCATTAATCAGGCAAGTTTAAAGCATAGAGGCTGAAAATGCTTGACTTTTGACTCTTCCAGAGTTTTCTTGCAGAATACTGGAGCCTTCTAATCAGGAATGCAATCTAAGGTCTAATCTATGTGAAATATATTCCGTTTTCTCATGTAAAGTAGAATTTGCTGTATCTTTGTAAGAAACCCAAGAGATGACCACAACTGACATTAATATTACAGCTTTCCCCCCAGTATTTCTAGTAGGCAATCCTCTCTGCAGCCTCAGTTATTTTGACATTGGGTTCTCCAACACATCTAACTTTAGAGTCATGGCTTGAATTGGGGCTATTGTACTAAAAGCTAAAGCTTTTTTTACCCCTGAAAAGTTTTACGTGACAATGAGATCTAAATTTGCTGGAGACTTTAGAGCCTCTGATCGCCAAATAAATCTCTAAGACTGTTGTGAATACCAAGAACATAATAAACCTTGTGCTCAGTGCCAAGGATCTATTAGTGACCTTGAGGAACATGTCAGGGGTTGAACTATGTATTTGGACAGGGACAGAATCTCGGAAGACACTCGTATCAGGAGAATGACTTCGATTTCCTTTGACTAAACTGTTGCTAAGCATTGGATTGTAACCTTTAGTGTTCCCTAATTTGATTTTATGTTTTCCAATTTGAAAGTTGTAATGAGATAACTAAATTATTTAGGGTAGGATAAATAGTGTAAGTGTCAAATAAAGTGGGGACAAATTGCATTTCCTGCTTCAAATACATACAATATAATAGTTTGCTTCCCCAATAATAACATGAAGCCTCTTTTTGCTATCCCTCAGTTTACCTAATTATATAGAATTATCACTTGCTCAGAGGATATTGAAAGCTCTTTGCAGTACGTGAGGTTAACCTCGAAGGAAGGTTTGATGCACACATGCTAGTTTGTTTAAAGTCCTAAGTGCTTTCTGCATTTCTTCTGTAAGCTTTCCCATCGACGTCCTTCTCTATGAGCAGACAGTTCTTGGAAATATGAGGTATGGATGGTCTTATTCCGAGTTTCCCTCAGAAAACTCTCAGTGGCCCTGGAAGACATTGGATAGAGCAACTTTATCAATTCAGATGTTACATTGTGAGTTTATGTAATTTACCAATACTAGGCAATACATGTATACATGTAGCACTCATTTTCTCTGATGCACTAGGGGATCTGTTCTAATGGAAGAAACATGACCACGGCAATCAGTTTTTAAAAGAATAACTTTCCTTTTTATCCAGAGAAACACAAATCTGTGTGGCTTTAGATCATTCTGAAACAAAATATAAGAGCAAGTATCCATGTGCTAATATCTAAAAAAATACCATATAATTTTCTAACATTATTATGTTACTTGCACTGTTAGCATGTATTAGGTTGGGGTGTTTGAGCTAAATGTTGAAACATGGATTAGGAACACTACTGAAGGTGAATGAAAACAATTATTCAAATTCAAGTTATGCAAACCTGTAGAAGGTTCACCAACGTATTCCTAAGGTCAGAAATACCATTTTTAAAAATGTTTGCCTAATAAGTTACTGAATCAAGCAACACACATGTAATATGACAGTAAAGTCGTGGCTTGCTTGTAAACTTCATCTTTTATAATAGCTTAGTTATGGTTTAAACTTCTGGAATCAAGCATATATATATATATATGTACATATATATATGCTGTTTGCATTTTATCTAGTATTTAATGCATTATTTGACTATTCTTGCTGTAAGTAGTTCTGTGTAATAGAGATAACAATAGTATCTAATGTAAAAGAGGTGGCTTTGTGTGCCATATAAAATTAGGTGATACACAATTTATGCTTGAAGGTGAATAGGTTGTAATAGTTTCTTTCTCCAATTTGAGCATTAAGCCATCTTTTAATGTTGACCACTAAGTCTTTCTAAATACTGAAGATGGCAGCCTCAGTACTACCTGAGAGCTGCTTAGCAACTCAGAATTACAGCTTGACTCTGCACCTAACGAATCAAATCTGTGTTTCTGTAAGATTTCAAGGAGATGGTTACACGTGGAATTTTAGAAGGACGAGGCTAATGATATTCACTTTCTTTCTGTAAAGGGCGTTAAACTGCTTAGTTTCTTGGAGTTCTTTTGTGGATTTCAAATCATGTTAACATGCAACATAGAATCCCTATTCCTTGAGAGTATGAGCTAAAGCAGACTTAATCACCATTATGGTCTAACGTTTAGAATTACAGAAATCATAAGGAACAAGAAATGGGATCCGAGAAATAAGTCTGAGAAAATTCCAAACAGGATTATGCTATTCTTTTTTTTTTTCCGGAGCTGGGGACCGAACCCAGGGCCTTGCGCTTGCTAGGCAAGCGCTCTACCACTGAGCTAAATCCCCAACGACAGATTATGCTATTCTTATAACCCAGTACCTCCAGGTCATTGCCTAGAAGTGAATGTTCTATCCTATCCTATATTTTGGAGCACATGGCTCAGGATTAATTTTTTTTCCAGAGCAAACATGTACTCCTTTTTGGCCCATATTTTCTTGGTATAGCAAATTTGACTATTCGAAATATATTTTCAGAACATAGAAATCCAGATCGTTGGATTTTTTTTGCATTTATTTACCTATTTTGTTTGTGTGTTTGTTTGGGTGCAAGTGTGGAGGTCACAGGAGAGCTGGTTACAGCTTTTTTTTTTTAATTCCTACCACATGGGTTCTGAGGATTGAACTCAGGTTGCCGGAATTGCAGGCAAGCACCTTTCCACACTTTAGCATCTTGGTATTTTTAACTTAATTATACAGCTTTGAGCATTACTTTGAATAAATCCCATAATGATTTAAAAATGTTTATATGGTTTCGAACACACATTCTCAGCCCATATCATACCATGAAGATATTTAGTGTTGTTTTCCCTACATTTACTAAGTCTCATTCCTAATATGGTGACTGATCAGGTATGTGGTCAGGTGAACACGTGTGTAACTATCTCTTTCACGAAAGTTCTGGCACCACCTGGCATTGATGTTTTAAAAGCATATATCCTGACGGTTGGGAATGGTGGATGGCTTGTTTAACACTAACAGCCATGACAGCCAGCAGAATCCTTTGTGAACTTTTTGAATGGAACCAAGTGTTTTGCATCCAAACCCCTACTAGAAGAAACTGAGAATTCTTTTTTTTTTTTTAATTTTTTTTTTATTAACTTGAGTATTTCTTATATACATTTCAAGTGTTATTCCCTTTCCCGGTTTCCGGGCAAACATCCCCCTCCCCCCTCCCCTTCCTTATGGGTGGTCTCCTCCCAACCCTCCCCCATTACCGTCCTCCCCCCAAAAGTCTAGTTCACTGGGGGTTCAGTCTTAGCAGGACCCAGGGCTTCCCCTTCCACTGGTGCTCTTATTAGGATATTCATTGCTACCTATGAGGTCAGAGTCCAGGGTCAGTCCATGTATAGTCTTTAGGTAGTGGCTTAGTCCCTGGAAGCTCTGGTTGCTTGCATTGTTGTACATGGGGTCTCGAGCCCTTCAAGCTCTTCCAGTTCTTTCTCTGATTCCTTCAACAGGGTCCTATTCTCAGTTCAGTGGTTTGCTGCTGGCATTCGCCTCTGTATTTGCTGTATTCTGGCTGTGTCTCAGGGAGCGATCTACATCCGTACCTGTCAGCCTGCACTTCTTTGCTTCATCCATCTTGTCTAATTGGGTGGCTGT
The DNA here is from genome assembly GCF_011064425.1 of Rattus rattus. Lineage (NCBI taxonomy): Eukaryota > Metazoa > Chordata > Mammalia > Rodentia > Muridae > Rattus > Rattus rattus. The sequence continues at coordinate 7,940,062 of NC_046170.1, read as the reverse complement.
GTATGTATGGGCCACATGTGGGGCAGGCTCTGAATGGGTGTTCCTTCAGTCTCTGTTTTAATCTTTGCCTCTCCTTCCCTGCCAAGGGTATTCTTGTTCCCTTTTAAAGAAGGAGTGAAGCATTCACATTTTGATCATCCGTCTTGAGTTTCATTTGTTCTAGGGATCTAGGGTAATTCAAGCATTTGGGCTAATAGCCACTTATCAATGAGTGCATACCATGTATGTCTTTCTGTGATTGGGTTAGCTCACTCAGGATGATATTTTCCAGTTCCAACCATTTGCCTACGAATTTCATAAACTTGTTGTTTTTGATAGCTGAGTAATATTCCATTGTGTAGATGTACCACATTTTCTGTATCCATTCCTCTATTGAAGGGCATCTGGGTTCTTTCCAGCTTCTGGCTATTATAAATAAGGCTGCGATGAACATAGTGGAGCACGTGTCTTTTTTATATGTTGGGGCATCTTTTTGGGTATATGCCCAAGAGAGGTATAGCTGGATCCTCAGGCAGTTCAATGTCCAATTTTCTGAGGAACCTCCAGACTGATTTTCCAGAATGGTTGTACCAGTCTGCAATCCCACCAACAATGGAGGAGTGTTCTTCTTTCTCCACATCCTCGCCAGCATCTGCTGTCACCTGAGTTTTTGATCTTAGCCATTCTCACTGGTGTGAGGTGAAATCTCAGGGTTGTTTTGATTTGCATTTCCCTTATGACTAAAGATGTTGAACATTTCTTTAGGTGTTTCTCAGCCATTCGGCATTCCTCAGCTGTGAATTCTTTGTTTAGCTCTGAACCCCATTTTTTAATAGGGTTATTTGTTTCCCTGCGGTCTAACTTCTTGAGTTCTTTGTATATTTTGGATATAAGGCCTCTATCTGTTGTAGGATTGGTAAAGATCTTTTCCCAATCTGTTGGTTGCCGTTTTGTCCTAACCACAGTGTCCTTTGCCTTACAGAAGCTTTGCAGTTTTATGAGATCCCATTTGTCGATTCTTGATCTTAGAGCGTAAGCCATTGGTGAAACTGAGAATTCTAAAAGCAATAAAAAGCGTCAGAGTAGTGTGAGGAGAGACCGGTTCAAACCATGTGCCACTCACCAAGCATCCAGGGGCTGAATGATTGCTAATGGCTGTTTACACATACACGCATTATTTCCACTGCTTTTTATGTGAGTTGTTGTGAACATAAATTTAGACCTCACGGTTTCAAGCTTGTAGACACAAAGGCACAGAAAATTGGAGAGGATGTGATCTTGCCTTTGACAGGACCATCAGGTAACTTGTTTATCTTGATGATGTAGTTCGATGTGCCCGCAGCTCCTCAAGCCCAATCTGATGCACATAAGGGCCTTTTGAAAGCTTAATTTTCTTAGCTAAATAATAATGAAGAATAAAATAATTTCATTCCCAAGGACATTAAGATCTCTTTGTTTGCTACAATCCAATACCAAGAGACTACCCCCTCATGCCCTTTTTAAAAGCAAGACAAAACCTTGGCTAAACATTAATGTGATCTGTGAGAAAAGCACAATACAGTACAGCACACTTACAGTAGTTGTCACTGTAAATCTGCACTTTATATTATAGAACTGAAAACAAAAAAAATGGCTGATTCATTTTTTTATGGAGCAAAATGTTCATATTGTTTTGAACACACATTCTCAGCCAATGCAAATGTCTCACAGGGTTAATTTCAAAGGTCAACACAGTATGATAAACCTATTGTCTTTTTGGCATAAAATAAGTATTTAGTTTCAAATATTTTTCAAGGATGCATTGAGAAATAGGTCATCTCATTTTAGTGTAAGCAAAGGCCACTGGTTTAGTGTGCCAATAACAACTCACATTATTTTCTTAAATTGAGATGAGTTATATAGGTTGAATTGCATCTAAAATTATATATTTCTGAGTAATAAAATAATATTTCTTATTTAGAAAAAATATATCCATGTCTATGAATCTATATACTTGTGTGTCAACATGGATTCTATAGTTGTAGATAGAAAATTATTGGGAAGTGACGTAGCAACAGCACATCCATGTTTATGTTCTCATTGTTCCTTTTATTTTCTTTAAATATTTTCCTTGCTCTTGGCACAGCTTAATATAAATATAAATAAGTGGATATTTTTTTCTTTTCAAGCAGTTATTTGTAATCACCATAGTGATTACAAAGTGATTAATTATCAACTTTTTGTTTCAATGCAGACCCTGACATATATCTGTAATGAAACTGAATAATAGAAGGAAAACCTTGGTAACTGGCTTTTTGGTTATGAACTTTTAAAATAGGTTGAACAGCAGAAGTGCTGTAAAAATGAATATCAATCGACTCACTGATTAGGGTGAATTCTCTCTCATTAGTAAAGGTATATTTTAATTTTGAGATAAATTCCGAGATTTATTGGGCATTTCTCCAGATAAAGTTCAACATAACAGTTTTCCTTCCAAGAATATCCATCCCGTGTCATAACCAGGTCTTTTCTGAGAGAGTCAAGAAGAACTGTATCTCAATTACAGTTTGCTGTGGTTAAGGGTGTCTAAGCTCCACCCCACAGTTGCCTGGTAATAGCCAGGTGTGCCTGACTCACTAAAGAAGGGGCTACTTACTCCCTCTCTTGCTCTCTTGCATTCTTGCTCCCACTCGGTCTTCTCACCCCTTTCCCTTCTCTTGCTATTCCCCTCCTCCTCTGCATGTACTCATGGCCAGCCTTTCCCCTTCCATCCCCTCCCCTTCCCTCCCCTCCGTTCCGTTCCCCTCTTTTCCCTTGCTCTCCTCTCCTCTCCCTTACCTCCTCACACCTCCCCTCCCCTCCGTTCCCCTCCCCTCCCCTCCGTTCCCCTCCCCTCCCCTCCGTTCCTTTCCCTTCCTTTCCCCTCCTCTCCTCTCCTCTCCCTTACCTCCTCTCCCCTCCCTTCCGTTCCCCTCCTCTCCCCTTCCCTCCATTCCCCTCTGTCCCCTCCTCTCCCCTCCTCTCTTCTCCTCTCCTCTCCTCTCTCCTCCTTTTCCCTCCTCTCCTCTCCTCTACCCTCCCCTCCTAATCCCTTCTCAAGTCTCCTCCTCATACCCTAAATATGGCGCCCCTTCCCCCACACCTGACTACACACCCACCAAACATATTCCTTCTCTCCTTATCTTTTTATAAAACACAACAAAGGATAAACAAGTTCTGGGTTCAGAGTGGCTCTGTTGATACAAAGCTAGCAAAGATGCGATTACAGCACCTCTAGAACACTGGCGTCAAAGAGGAAACATATCTAAAAATGGGAGATCAATTGGTGGAACAGGAAGTTAGAGTATGCCCGAGGAGAGATAGCCGTACCTTCAAAACAGCTCATGCCATTAAAGACTGTATCATGGTACTAAGAGAAATACCTTAATCCTCAATAATATAATACTTTCCACTCAGTATACCTATTTTTCTGTTTTGTTTTGTTTAAATTCGTTGAACATTTTATATGAAGGTCTTTTGGGTAGATGATGGTTCCAGTGAAGGAGAATGTTTTATTGGACAACAGCAACCAAGTTTCTTGGAGCTGAGACAATTGTGATGAGAAGAGCTCAAATAGTCACTATTGTTATGGCTATGCATCTGATGATGGAAATATTAATATAACAGGTTTTCATTTAAAAATATAGCTATTGATTAATACAACAATAATTCCAATTAGATATACATTCTGGATGTTGTAGCTTTTGTCTTTTCCTTTTCATTACATCAGTTATATATTGCTCTGTACATTGTGGTAATGATACCAGGAATTAAAATTAATTTGTTAATTAAAAAAAAATTTAGACATAGACAGCATGCAAAAGGTTAAGAATTACTGTATAAATATTCCCCTAACCTCTGTGCTTCCGTATGGAGAAACAGGCTTCTAAGACATGAAATTTGGAAGAATGTACCACATGCAAAGCAAGTACTCTTATTTCTTGTGAGGGTTAATTTTCTGAACTATCAGATGCCATCCTGACACGTCAGTGACACATGGACACTCTGTCAATATGCTAGACATCTTACCACAGAAAGAGAAGAGGACAGTGTAAAGAAGTATCAAATAGACCAAAGTCAGATTGCAAACACCTTCAGAATACCTCTTTTTCTGTCCTGTTATTTTACTTATTTACAGTGTGTGTGTGTGTGTGTGTGTGTGTGTGTGTTTGTTTGAGTGTGTGTATGTGCATGTGTTTGTGTGTTTGTGTTTGTGTGTATGTGTGTGTGTGTGTGTGTTAGTGTGGTGTGTGTGTTTGTGTGTGTGTGTGTGCATGTGTGTGTATGTATGTGTGTTTGTGTGTTTGTGTGGTGTGTGTGTGTGTGGGTATGTGTGTGTGTTTGTGTGTTTGTGTAGTGTGTGTGTGTGTGTGTGTGTGTGATATTATGCATGTTCTATGGTGCACATGTAATGTCACAAGACCGTATGCTGCTGTTCATGTTTTTCTAGTACCACGGGGCTTCTGGAATTGTACATAGCTTTTCAGGTTTGGAGCAAGATCCTTTGGTTGCTGAGCCATGTCACCAACCCTGAAAGAGCCTTTACATAACTAACTTGCATCCTTTCTCTTCAAACAGTGCTCTTGTAGTTTCTCATGAACAAAGGAATCTAAACCACCTCTCTTGAGTGGCATGGGGAACTGTTTAATTACTTTGTTCATTGCTAGGATCAAATACCCAAATAAGAAGCAACTTAGGCATGAGTGGTTTACTTTGGGTCCTGCTCTTAACACATCACAAATGGTGCTGCAGACAGCATCAGTCACAACGAGTAGCTCTCGTTCTTGTCTGTAGCATAGGACTGCTGGCTGCTTATTCATAATCTGTATCCCCAAAAGTATGCATGGAAAAGAAGGGAGGTCCAGGCTATATACACAAAGAATTGTTTCCAGTGAGCAAGTGTAACCTTCTAAAACAGTCCTACCAACTTAGGATCCAGTATTGGAGACACCTGAATATATGGTGGCATCTCAAAATAAAATCAAAACAGACATAGTTAGATGTTAGTATCTGAATGTGACGTCACTTGATACTTAAAATTTCAGTTTGCATTTTATTATAATCGGACAAAAGTTAGTACGGACACATTGGATGAGAGAAAAAAAAAAAAAACCCAGGGACAAAATCAGTTCTCTAAGACAATCAAGAATGATATAAAGTATAAGTTTTCTTATACTTGTTTTGATCAGATACATCTCTGAAAGGGAAAGTTATGAGTAGGCCACATGTAATGCAGAAACATAAAATGCATGCGACAGGCCTGCCATCAAGCATTTTCCAAATAATTGTCATATTTCCATTGCTTGTTAGGGCTTACTAAAGAAGTTTAAAATGTATTTTTAAAATAAACCCTCTAAAATTAATTATAAGACTTCAAAAATTGATCATAGTTGAGAGCAAAATCTGAAGATGATACATAACCACGGGACAAAAAAAAAAGACATGATAATTTCAGCTAATATATAAAACTAAGACATAACTCATTTATTCCTGGTGAGAAAAAGAATCGTATAAATTTTATTAGTCAGTTTGTAGTTTGAAGAGTAAATCCGATTGTTTGTATACATCAGAGAACATGTGTAATAAAGTAAACCAGTTTATCCTGAGAACTTTGGGCTACTGACTCAGTGTTGGGAATTGCTGTCCTCACTTAAGCATTTTCTCTTTGCAATGTAATGAGCAGCGTCCTCAACTCTAGCTCGATAATATCACAGCGAGGTGTCTCATAAGACTTTTAATTTCCAGCCTTCCTTAATGTAGGTCACAAAAGATGGAACTATTGTGTGCCAAGTGCACTTCAGTGGAACTAACTGTACTGAGGGGAGAGCCCATTATGTAAATGGTATTGAATGGAACCCCCATGCCTGTCCTTGTAGCACAAGGATAGGTATTGCACAATTTAGAACAGTGATGTCTATGTATTTCTAAGTAGCCTAACCTTTTTCTGTGCAACGTTTTCAAATAACAGCCTTAAGTCGGATTAGAATGAAATGGAGTCTTTACATCCCAGACCACACTAACACTCATGTTCCACATTTAAAACTATCAATACAGACTTCCATACTAACATAAAACTGGAACAGACTTTGACCATAGATTTGCTGCTAAAGTGTCATTTGACTGAAATTTTGTTTATGATATGCATGATGAAGTAATGCTAGTTTTGAGTGGAGAAGTAATGAATGTAGCAAATTTTATGCAAAATTATTAGCTACATGTTTACATTTAACATGTCTGCTGTCCATCTCTCTGTCTGCCACCTATCATATGTCTCTAAAACCTAATATGTTTACAATTGTCACAGATAGGCTTTTTTGTAAGTCTCATAGTAGCTTTATTTTTTTTTTTTTTTTTTTTTTTTTTTCCGGGGCTGGGGACCGAACCCAGGGCCTTGCGCTTCCTTGGCAAGCGCTCTACCACTGAGCCAAATCCCCAACCCCTCATAGTAGCTTTAAATTATGATTCTTTTGTAATGAAAAATACTGCAGCTAAGATTATATATGTGTATACAAAGACACACACACACACACACACACACATATATATATATATATATGTATGTATGTATATATGTATATATACATTTGTCAAAGTTGGTATGATGCTTCAATGGGTATGCCTGAAGAGGGAATGACTTTAAACTCAACTCAAACAATTGGTGATTTCCAATTACATGGCAGGGAAATCAAGGCCAAAAGTGAGCAGTGGCAAGAAAGGAATTTGAGTGATCTCTCAGGCTAAGTGTTAGAGTCCTCAGATCATAAGCACCAGCTTCATGCTTTGCCGTCTAATGTGTCTGTTGTCTTTTACCCTTTATTCTTGAAATTGTCATGGCAGATAAACAGCAGAGTTCAATAGTGGTAATTAGACACTTCAAACAAAACAGTTCAAAGCATCTTAAGTGAGACCTTTTGTTGTTGGTGTTTCCTCCCAAATGCCACCGTTAACTCAGTCTGTGCTAGGTGTCTGTCTCTAGTGTGTCTATTTCAAATTGCCTTTGCTGGTCAAAGACATCTGTGTAGACTCACGAAAATAAAACAAACAAACAAACCAACAAAAAACCCAGAACTTACTAAATAAAGATTATGAACTGTCTATTAGTTCTCCCTTGCGAGTATCTTCCATCCTTGTTATCCCTTTGCACAGATAACAATTATTTAAATGCTGGGTCATCCGTGGACATATGCTGCACCTGTCAGTTGTCACAGAAAAACTAAGGACATAAAAGCAGACACTGACCACCTAATGTTTTTCATCTGTTTGGGAAATTCAAGACATGGTCCTCTGGAAGAAACAGCTCACAAGGACATGGATCAAGATGCCAATTTAGAAGATGTTACAAAGACAGAAAACAAAACTCTGTATAAATACCAGAAAACTTGAAAAAGGTTGAGAGGCCTTGGAGGTTAAAGGGCTGCTGTAAGTCATAGTTAGGGTAACCTATCCTTCTACATTTTGGCAATGTAATGAGTGCAAATTAAGACCAATCTTCGATAAATGTTCATTCTGCTTCCTTCTTTTAATGTTATTATTTTTAGTATTTAAATCATAGATTTATTTCCTCCTCTTTCTGCCTATACCTGTCAGGTGAAGTACACAACCACTTCATATAGAGGTTTAATGCACATGCTGAGATTTGAACTCTTGGCACCAATCTCTCTCTGACTCTGTCCCTCTGTCTCTGTCTCTGTCTCTGTCTCTGTCTCTGTCTCTGTCTCTCTCTTTCTGTGTGTGTGTGTGTGTGTGTGTGTGTCTGTGTGTGTATGTGCACGCAATGGGTACATATGTATGTATCCACATGGTTGTGGCTGCCTGAGGTAGGTGTTAGGAATCATCCTTGGTCTACATAACTGAACCAGGCAGGGTCTTCCATTCAAACCCTCTCTAAATGGCTTCCAGATCTCTAATGTGGCTTATATTCCCTGCCAGATTGTTCCAGGAACCCCTTTCTCTACCCTGCCAGGGTGAAATGATAGGCAGCCACTACACCCACCTAACATTAAGTGGATTCCAGAGCTCTCAACTCTGAATTGTCATGCTTGTCTGGTAACTGTTTCAACCTCTCAGTGATCTCCCATCCCACATTCCCACTATTAAGGTAAATGTAAGCTCGGACATCCACACCCATATATGCACACCCTGCAGAGGCCAGATAAAAGCTCCAAGGCGGGGCTGCTTGTTATCTGCAAGTTCCCTCGATAAAGCAAATGACTCAAAAACACCACGTCTCATGTTTCTCTTCTAAAATGTAAAAAATAATAAAAAGATCTGATGTTACTGTAACAAAGAAGCAAACATGTCAAATTATTTGCTCATGCCTAGGACATGCCAGATACTGGTAGCTTTCAGTATTTTTCATATTTGACTTTTTCTGTTTTAAATTACCTTACCATCTTCCGACTGGATTCTGGGAGGAGTCACCTTTGATATAACACTATAGGTTTTCTGTTGCCATAATTTTATAATCAAATAAAGATCAGTCAAGTAACTTATGACAGTTTATTACAGTCTTTTTGCTTTCTTTAAATATTAATTAAAATATAATTACATCATTCCCCTCTTCCTTTTAGTCTGCAGAGCCCATGTCTAGGTTCTCCCACCCCTCCCACTCCCTCTCAAATTCATGACCTCTTCTTCTTTGATTATTAGTCTTACATATATTCATAAATATATAAATACAACCTACTGGTCCCATTTAGTATTGCTTGTATGTATATTACTTTAGTAAGGACTATTTTGTATCAGGTAACCAGAAAACAGTGACTCTCAACCTTCCTAATGATATGAAACTTTAATTGTTTCCAATGTTGTAATGACCCCACAACCATAAAATCAATTTCTCACGACTTTACAACTGTAATTTTGCTAGTTATGAGTCATAATGAAAGTATCTGTGCTTTCCATTGGTCCCCATGAATGGGACATTCAGCCACCAAAGGGACCTAGGTACAGGTTAAGCAACATTGAATTAGGGTGTCCATTCCTTGGAAGATAACATCTCCATCTCTCTGCATTTATTAGTTACCTGAGTTTTACATTAGTTAATCTTGAGGTGGGACTCCATGATATTCTCCACTTCTGCCTTAGATTTTCAGTTAATGTTGTCATTTCCAGGTCTTGTTTAGATGGTCCTATGATTAATGGTGTAGATGCTCTGTCATTTCTAGGAGACATACTCTCACAGCAGACTTCTTGGTCTTTGTCTCCTAATATTTCATGCCCTACACATCTTAAAAGAAACAATAGTTTAATTTTGAAATTCATGATTTCTTGAATTTTTGAAATGTGGAATAGCAGGTTTTATTTATTTTCTATTGAGTCCAACAGGAGGAAAGAAATGAGTAGTAGCGTGTGCACTGTGTTTCTGTGAAAGTATCTTCAAAAGCATGTTGTAAATGGCTATTCTCCGAATGATAACTGGTTTTTAGTGAAATGGGAGCTTTGTGGTTTTAGATACTCAGTATGGTCCGTACTGATATATTACTCATTAAGATCGATCTGTGACTGGGGGTAAATCAGATAGGCTGTCCACCCTGATTTCCATTAGCTTCTTAGCTCCCCGTTAAAGTAACCACATCAAGAGCAACACAAACCGCTTTGCTCTTTCTATATTGCATTTAGTCTTTTAAATTGATCAGCCTGGTCATGTCTGATAGGCATTTGGCAGTGTTACCACCCCTTGGTCTCACCTACTTTAATTGGACAATGGCAGTTTTCAATTAGCTGCAATCCCAGCTCCTCAGATTGCCTCTGCAATTTCTCTCACACATATACTGTAATTAGCGTGTACCTCAATGTGCGAGACTGTAAACATATGCTATATATTTGACTAAGAGTGCTGTCAACACTTTATTTTAGAAGTGTATTAATTATGACTGAATAATATTGTGAATGCTAATGCAGAGCGGTAGCCTCTCCCTGGCTAATATTTACTTTACTCTCTGTGCCACACTCTCAAAACAATACATGTTAAAATGAAAAACAACTATCAACTTTATGAAAATTGTGTATGGAGCATGTTTTACGAACAATCCTCTTTGGGATGACTAACAGTTCTTTATTTAAATTGTTATTTTGGCAAACCAAGCGGAGATGTTAAATGTGGAATTAGCGTCGCAGCAACTAATGACATGTCTGGTTAGAAAGGTTGCTAGTTTAAGTGTTTTAATCTTGTTTTTTCCTCTGAAAACAAATATTCATTTGCCTGGATTATATTGCTCCATCAAGCTTTAAACCATACATATATGTGAGTGTGATTTTTGAGTATAATACTCTTTAACATTCATAAAATCTCATGATGTCAGTCTAGCAAGAATATTGTGTTCCGTAACATCCAGTAGTGAATGTAGAGCCCAACGATGGGGAAGAAACGCTTTTTTAATATTCCAGTGCCCTAAGGATCTCTACATGTAAAATCATAGGTTGCTTTGGTCCGACATAAGACTGTGAATCTGTTATAACCTATAATATGACAAGGAAAAATTATTTGGCATGCTAGACTTAACAGTAGAAATTTCATAAATGAATGTTGACTGAATAACTATATCTTATATTACTAAATATCGAAGTACTTGAAATAGGAGTGTATGAACATCTCCAAAGTAACACTGGGAACCTAAAGTTCATTATTCCCACCAGAAATTTTTTTTTTTTTCTTTTCTTTTTTTTTTTTTTTTTTTTTTTTTTTTTTTTTTGAGCTGAGGATCAACCTAAGGCCTTGCTTTGCTAGGCAAGTGCTCTACCACTGAGCCAAATCCCCAACCCCTTAAATTTTTTTAATCATTAAATAATGTTTTCATTGTTCAACTAAAAGAGCTCCATTTCAAATATTTGGAGATATGTATAAAGCAAAACAAGTAAGAAATTGCATTTCACGTTAGATGCTCATCTTCAAACTATTAGTTCCTAGACTAAAAACATTAATATAGTCTGGAAATTTCAAAGAAGTGTGATCTCTGCCAAATATCCAGATTCAATGGGAGGTTACAATAAACTAGCCTTGAAGTGACTCTATTTCTGATGACCATACCCTTTGGTACATGTATACAAGCAGGATTTATACATTTTTCTCTTGCCATCCATTCTTCCAGAATAATATAATTCCCTGGGATGTACTTTACCTATGACTTACGTGAGCCAAGTAGCATCTCAGAAAAATTCTTGGATGTGGAAATTATTGTTAGATTTTCCCCAAATGAAGCTGCTTGCAAAAGGAAGGTGAATAGACCTGTTCTCTGATATCTATTTAACATGTTTTGTTTTATTTAATGCAAAGCTTCAAAGCAGGATTGGTTTACTATAAAGCTTAAATGACTTACCTGCACTCATGCATTGAAAATCTGGACTCAGGTATTGTGAATCCAGCAGTTTCATTTTCCTCTAAACACTGTTTGGTAATTTGTGCTGGTTATTATTAGGAAAACTGGTGATCAGTGACTCTGATGCCATAGGTTTGAATAAGGACACACATTGTCAACCTATTTTTTCCAGAAGTGCTCTTTATATAACAATCCCTCTAGAATATCTTCACATGGGTAGAAGGAAAAAGTTGTTTGGAATGGAAAGTCCAAAGCATAAATTTTAAGACTCTTTCTAGACATCAATGAATGTGTACTCTTACAAAGACCAACAACAATGTTCTAAATGATCATATGAAACAACACATTGGGATGTTTTATAAAAGTAAATATCATGTGTGAATGAGATTACTGCAGAGTCGGGAAACCTTTAACATGTGCTTTTGCTCATCAAAAAGCTTTGTTATTCTTTACAAATGAATGACTGACAGAGTCTCTCAGGAAACATCCATGTATGACTTCTTCTGTCAGCAAGCACTTCTTGGCATCAGCAATAGTGACTGGGTTTCGTGACTGTATATGAGATGGATCCTAACCATTGGACTGAGCAAGGGACCCCAATAGACAAGTTAGAGAGAGGACTGAAAGAGCTGTAGAGGTTTGCAACCCCATAGGAAGAACAACAATATCAACCAACCAGACCCCCCAGAGCTTCCAAGGACTAAACTATCAAGCAAAGAGTGCACATGGCACAACTCATGACTCCAGCCACATAAGTAGCAGAGGATAACATTGTCTGGCATCAATGAAAGTCGAAGCTCTTGGTCCTGTGAAGGCTTGTTTCCCAGTACAGGGGAATGCCAATGTTTTAAGGTAGGAGTGTGTGGGTGGGATGAGGAGCATCCTCATAGAAGCAAGAGAAGGGGGTACAGGAGAGGGGGGAAACCGGAAAAAGGGATAACATTTGAATGTGAATACATGAAATATCCAATAAAAATGAGTGACTGGAACAGAAGACAGTGTATTTTTCAAAATTATAAAATTTATATATGATACATAAACCACAGAGCTTAAAGTAATGTTTAGAACATGGACTTTAATAGGGATTATTTTTTCCTCTGAATGAATATGTGATTATTTTGATTGTGGATCAAAGAACCTGGTTATAGACATGACCCTTGAAAATACAGAATTCCTCATGACAGGAAAAAAATAGAAAACATCATGACAACTATATTCTATTTCATCAAGGGAACAGTACTATTTAATTTATAAAAGGATTCCTTATCTGAGCATTGCTTGAAAGGACATTATAGATAAAAGTTGCAGATGATACTGTTTAAAAACTATAAAATGAGTAAAATATAAAAATTGTATATTAAATATCATCTGTAACGTAGTATAATTATTTTTATAATTCTTTATCTAAATAAGTAAGTGGTATGTTTGCCTTTGGGTATGATATTTTGTTTTGTTTAGGTTTTATAAATAATTGTCCTCTTAGGATACTATTCTATCTCAAAATTGGATTTATTTTGTATGAACTCAGCATCACTAAAGACAATTGAATACCACATATGCATAGAAAATTTTACAGGCATATGTACTCCTTGTTACCTTGGAGACTTCACAGCACTGATTGGAAGATAGCTGTACTTGTTTTTAAGGCTTTCATTCTCTCACTATAAACTCTTACCTTCTATTATTTGGTGATATGTTACCCAAAAGAAGTGGAAATTGAGGCCTGGGAATATGGCTCAGTGAATAGAGAGGTTACGGGGCATGCATGAGTTCTGAGTTTGGATCTTTGATGCTACAAATAATGTAGGACAGAGGAAGCCCTCACAACACAGTGCTTTTGGGAAGATATAAAGGATCCAAAGACTTGCAGGCCAGTCAGTCAGTTTTCAGTGAATATAAGATTCAGTGAGATCCTTTCTCAAAGAAGGTGGACTCTTACTTCTCTCCCTCTTTGCTTTCTTTTGTTCTTCTTCTCTGCTCTTGTGCCCTCTTTGTCCCTGTCCCTTTTCTCTGCAGTCCCCCAACTTCCCTCCATGTGCTTATGGCCGACCTCTTCTCTCCTTTCCTCCTCTTCTCTCATTAAACCAATCCACGTGGAAAAAAAAAGTAAGGTGGAGAAAGATTGAAAAAGATGTCTGTCATTGTAGACCTTGAGCCTCCTCAAACCAGGAGATTCTGCTGTTTTGTAGCTGATTCCAACGATGTATTTCCTCTGTCTTGGGAGAACTGAGTAAAGATTGGCATGAGCTTTAACTGAAAGAACAAGCACGCAGTCAATATGTAAGACGTATAAACTGCCTTAGTGACGGTGTGGTAAAGTCAAAGCGGTGTGATGGGAAATAAATTAGTTATGAAAGCTACAGTTATACTACTTTGTCTTCTGTTTCTCAATATCCAACCAGTATGCAGAGAATACAATAAAAATTATCATTGTTGGGGTAGAATTTACATAAGTTTCTCAAAAGCATTTTTATCACAGGACTATTTTGGGTTTATAACTAAAATCATTTTTATTTATAAATTTTATTTATTTGATTGTTTTTCACCTATTTATTATTTGGTGTGATTTGGTTTGGGATGGGGAGTGTATATCTGTGTGTATCACAGCTTGAATGAAGAGATTATAGTGTACTGGGCCTGAATCGGTTCTCTACTTCTATCATAAAGGTCTGGGGGGATTGGTCTCAAGTAATGAGGCTATCGGCAAGTACCTTAACCCAGTAAGCCATGAAGCTGACCCCTATTGTATTCCTTAGACATAGTCCAATATAATACAATTCAGCATATCCTGTTATGCCTGAATATATTTAAATTTTTTGAGTAATATATAAATCTTTGAGTCATAAGAAGGAAATATCTTAATTGTTTCATAGTATGAATTGAAACAGAGAATTTAGGATAAATTTTCAAAAAGAAATTATAGGGTTTGAAATGGGGCGCATTCCATAAAATGCTCGGGTAACTAACAGACACAGAAATAGCCCCTAAGGAGATGCAGGCAGAAAGAGTAGAAGTTCAAGGTTACCCTTGGCTATTCTCTTCCCTTGACAGAAGATGCAATACAATACACAAAGATATAAAGTAGCTACATAAATGATATATTTTAATAAAAATAACTACCTACATTTATTGCCATTATTAGTGAGAATGGTGATATTGTCTTACAGTTATAAAGATATCTTTAGATTCTGGATAAACATAATTCATCTAGCCAGCTATGGGTGGGTGATCATTTCTGCAATCTTAGCACCCAAGAGACCAAAGCAGAAAGAAGGTTAAGAATTCAGTGGATTGGCGGGGGGCACCCTTATGGGAGAGGGCGAGGGAATGAGGGCTTATGGACAGGAAACCAGGAAAGGGAATAACATTTGAAATGTAAATAAAGAAATATATCCAATAAAAAAAAGAATCCAGGAGGAGCAAAGATTATATAATGAGTTCTAGACTAGCCTAAAATCTAGAGGAAGATTGCCTTAAAAATTTTTAACACCCTTTACCATAAAACAACCACAAAAACAAAAACACAGAAAGAAGCGAGCTTTCTCATATCTATTCTGTCTCCAGTCTCTTGCAATATGCTGTTTTCATTGAGTTATTTGAAGAAAATCTATTCACACAGAAATATGTAGATGGAAAATGCATGAGATTTTAATAACCATTTGAGATAATTGAGGCAATTTTTCTTTGACACCACATTAAAACATCCACAAAAGGTAATATGTTAGAAGTTAGCTGCAATGTGGACTCTCAAAATATATCAATAAACTTTTGTACTCTGATACAACAAATCCATTGGGCTCTCTTGCACTTTGAAAGGCACTTTTGCCAATTTGTAATTTTCTAAAATCATGCATTTAGAAGACATTGGATTTCTGAGTAGAATATCTTTGAATTTCATTATATGATATTGAAAACGTATCATAGGCAGTAGTAATATGAGCAATCTCACAGAAATACTTTTGCATGACTAGATATTCCAACTTAATGGATGCAGAAGTATATCGTGACCTTTGAATATTTGGTAAACAACTCCAATTTTTATATGAGGAACAAATACTGATGCTTGTCTTCAAAGTCATACAATACTTTTATTCATTTTTCTCAAATATGTAGTTGATGAAACAGTCAGAATAGGTTAGTTTATCAGTTATCCTATTGACAAGATGAGATATATTGGACATGTGGCTTGTTCTGCTTGCAACAGAAACAATTAGCATGTTATAATCTCTGGATGTATTTGTGTTTCAGTGTGTGGAAGACAAGCTAGATGTACAAATAATTTCATTACACAGAATATTAAAAATCAGTATATCTGGTTCAGATTCCCTTATTTAAGACCTACATTTTAAATATGAGAGTAAGTGAGGATGGATTCTATGCCACTGTATTGCATGATAGTAACTTTTTATATATTCATATATGTACTTTCCAAAGAAATCCAAATGTAATGAAAAGGACAACTAATGTTGACCTTCTAGATGCTAGCAATAGGTTCTAGAGACATCTGGAGTTTTGTGGAGAACTCTCTGATAACTGATACACCACACCTCTTGTGTCAGGTACAAACTCCAGATGCAGGAGATTGCTATGGAGGTGTGAAGACTTCCTTGCGAAGCTGGAAGCTTTATTTCTTGCCAACTCTCTCCGGTGCTCTTGCAAAGCAGTCCCACTGTGCCCCCACACAATTCGGCTCACTGTTTTATGGGTAATTTTTATTACTTGCCTGATTCTGGTGACTCACAACCTTCTCTCACACACATTACAAATGTCCAGTATGTTCCTTAACACTGTGTAGCTAGACAACATAAGACAAATGAAACCAGAGAAATTGATGAGACAGTTTCTGCAGACCTCAGAAAAACTCTTCTTGTTTTGGACAAGAGTCTCATCTGCACATTCCCCATGTGAATAATTCTAAAAGATTCTAAAAAGTAGCCAAGCCAAACATTTAACATTCCAGATAGTGGTATTAAAATACTAAAGGAGAACCTTCTTCTAGAGGCCACAGGGCTAATGTCAGGTGAATCCATCTAGTGTTCCATAATGCTGCATTTTCAGCATATTTCAGTTCTTCAGACGTAAAAGTGAAATAGACTGGGGCTTCAATTGAATTTGGCCACTCACTAAGCTGTCGTACATAATAACAATAAAGAGTAGTCATTTCAAAACTTAGCTCTAGGAGAATAAATTTGGTGCAGAGGATAAGAACAACATCCCAATCCTTCCAGTCTTTCTCCTCCTCCTCCTCCTCCTCCTCCTCCTCCTCCTCCTCCTTCTCCTCCTCCTCCTCCTCCTTTTCTTTTATGGCCTTCTTCTCCTTTTCTTCTCCCCCTTCCTCTTCCTCTACTACTTCTTCTTCATTTTCTTTTCAATATTTACAGATTTGCAGGATGTTGTGGCGCAAACACACAAACAAAATTATACAATTCTAAAATTCAAAATGTGATGTCTTCGTCTAGGCACTTGACTACTTTGGAAAAACTAGTTCTTATATTAAAAACAGTTGAATATTAACTTTGGTTTCATTGCGATCTCTCTGTAATAAGCTAATGAAGTCAATGACTTTGCCATTCAATGAAATGTTAGAAATTCTATTCCAATTTCATATGTGACAATTTTTTTCCATCCACAATTTTCTATTCTAATACACAAAGTTAATTATATGCAAAAACCATGTTCAGTCTCCTCATTCTCGTCAGTGTCATCCCCTACACTGTCTATGAGTGAGATCTTCTGCTTTAGCAGTATTCTAATATTGTATTTTTTATCATATGAAACTAGAATCATCTTCATAAGGTGTTTAGAATCATCAGACCAAATATAATAAGAATGAATTGAAGAATTTTCAAAATATACCAACCTATATTTTTTATCTTGAATGCCTAGATATACTGTGAAGATTTAAGCATGGAAGAATTGTTTTTAAATTCAAAATTGTACATAAAACATCCAGTGTGCTCCTTACCACTGTCATTGCTTTATTGCTGTGAAAAATAAATACTCATGCCAATAAGTTAAAAACCAGAAAGCCTTCATCGACTCATGGTTTCCAGGGTTTCAGTTTCCAAGACACTGTACAGCTAGCTTTATCCTGTGGTGTTGCACTGCCTCAGGGCAGCTTGAAAAATAGAGAGAAAGAAGAAACAATGAGGTTTGCTAACATTTAGATATGAATTGTGTTTGTGTCCTGAATGCTTGGACTTCGGTGGAAGCAGTGTTCAGAAGTGCTGCGTTCAGAGAGTGAACGAATCATAAGAGCTCTGGAATCATGAATGGGGAAAAATACAAGTTGACCGCTGGGAAGTGTGGAAGGTGTAACTTAGTTAGTGGAAGTGTATTATGTGGTTGTGCCTTAAATGATGTTCTTTTACCCTAGTTCCTTTTTGTTTCTTCAGTTTCCATGCTGAAGGTGAGCAACTTTGTTACCATGTGTCCTCTCTCCCAGGATGTTCTGCCCTGTATGTATCCACAGTGATGAAACCAAATGCCTCTTGTATACAATCTCTGAAACCACTAACCAGAATAAATCTATTTACATTTGTTGCTTTGCTACCATTTTTTTAAAAAAGTTACGTGAACACAATAACAAGTCTGAATAGCACAGCTCCCTATATCCCTTTATAAAGCACATCTGTATTGACCCTAAAGAGTCCATTGATTCCAGTAACAATTTTAAACATGTAGATATTTGTGTTATACTTTTACATCATGGCAGTTATATTATGTAGTTAAATACTGCACAAAATGTTATTGGTTTTCCTAATTAAGATCTTTATTTGTGGTCATTTGAGAAGATTATCTACTGTGCTAGAGTCTGATTTGCAAAATATTTTTTTTAAGAGTTGCCAGTTTTGTCATTGTTTTCTGTAAACCTCCTATCAGGTCCCTGAACTCTGCTATGTTAACAAAGTATTACAGGATTCTAGGGATCATGATATACAAGACTGCTTTTCATGTCATGGCCCTGGGTTGGTGATGTCTGCCTCCAAGTAATTCTTATCAGAGCCCAATTAAAATAAAAAACTAATGTATTAAATAAATGACACAGAATAAAACATACTGAGCACGTTTTAATTTTTTGAGTAATGATGAATTTTGGCGTTTGGTTGTATTTTTATTTGTTTGTTGGTTGGTTTGTTTCTTTCTTTCTTTTTCCCTGGTAGGCACTTGATTTCAGCACACCACATTAAAACTGTAAAATAAACGAGCTTGTTAGTCCCAGATTTAAAAATCTGTGAATCAAAGAATAGGGCTTTTTATAATAATTAGATGAGATAAAAGAGAAAATAATTTAAGATATTGGATGCAGGACAGCTCTCAGTTAACATCCTTGAGGAAATAGTTATATAATAAAATGAATAGGTCATCCCTCACTCTGGTAACTTGGCAGTGTATATTTTCTAAGGAGTCTCCATGGAAGAATATTGAAAATGTCAAATAGCTGTGCAAATAGAGACGGTGTATCTCAATGCTCAGTATCCGTGATAGCAAACATCCTGAAAGGAATTCAGCACCCCTTCTTTTTCATTACCAAACAGGAAAGGATGTTTGGTATATCCAGACTCCTTAGCTGCCTGAAATAAAAATGCCTCCCTCCTCTCCATCACATTACTGATTGTAAACCATTCATTTATGCTTTGCTTTAGGAAAAATATCAGATATTTCCTGACTTAAATTTATTATCATATATTTCCTTAACCTGGGTCTCATTGGAAAGGGATAAAAGTACACTTGCCTAGATATTGTCCTTTTCTAGAATGTCTAGAGGAAGATTCTTCTCATACACATTGAATCTTCTTGCCCATTGGATCTATTCCTACAATATTACAGCCAACAATTTGTCTGGGTTCAGGCACTGTTCCATAGTCCTGTCTCCCAGGGACCAAAGAAGATATACTTTTCTCTCAGGGTTCTGCTTGATAAGGTACTTGCTTAGTTAACTCAGAATATGGCCCCATCTTAGCACCCCAGTTAGTCAGAGCTTCAAAGTTTTTGCCATAGGCAACACAATCTATTTACTAATTCTTGGATGTTAGGTATCAGACCTTCTATAAAAAGGACTGATTACGTCTTCTTGAAAGCCCAGACTCTTGTCTATGAAATGTCTCTGAAAGTTTCTGCTGTCCTCTCGCATCAGTAACATGCTCATTTATTAATAGCTAGTGTGCCTCCGAGAGCTTTATTCATTTGGAAGTAAAAACATGACAAAGTTTCTAAGGGAAGAAACCTAATACAAAAGTGATTTATTGTCCTATAGTTTTTTTTTTTATCCCTCCATACTCTAAGTCTGCTTTGAACTCTTTTTAAAAAAATTATTTTTCTTGGATATTTTATGTATTTACCTTTCAAATGTTATCCCTCCCCCCTCCCTGTGCTTCTATGAAGTAGCTCCCACTCCCACCCACCCACTCTAGTTCTTAATACTATAAACTCCATGCATGAGCCGCCAATAAGTTTTCTTCCTTCAGAGGCATCACTCTTGACTTGTGTGTGATCACTGTCATGGTATCATTGTCCTTTCTGAAAATGTACCTTTCTATCTCCTTGTACGTCTAGATTTCAACCTCTTATGAGAGCACCAGTCACATTTGCTCAGGGACAACTCATATTCCAATTTAATTACTTTTGCAACAGTCTTATCCTTCTGTGATCCTCTCTTGATACAGCAGATTGAAGGTGTCATGCAAGAATTTTGAAGAAAAAAATATTCCCAGAATGAATAGTGGAATTTAAAGGATCATTTTTATTTCAGATTAGTAATGGAAATTCCATAATTTCAAACAGTATGGAAATCACGTTCAAAACTGGGCACATATGTATTTCCATCAGTGCTGATTCAGTTTGGATCAGCAAGGGCATTTTGTGTTTGCATTGTGGTTTTGCATTGTGTTGGTTGGTCATGCCGGTGTGCCCTTTGTACACAAATGCAAACAAGCACACAGAGAACACGTATCTAATTCCAATAATTTGATGTTATTTTAGGCTCTGTTTCCCTTTCTGTACTGTAGTCCTCATGACATTTAAGCCTATTAAATTAAAAAGTCAGAAAGAGTCAACGACAAAGTCTTTCACTTACTATATTTATAACAATAAGAGTTGTCATTGGAAGCCAGAAGCTGGAGAGAACCCAGATGCCCTTCAACAGAGGAATGGATACAGAAAATGTGGTACATCTACACGGTGGAGTACTACTCAGCTATCAAAAAGAATGACTTCATGAAATTCGTAGGCAAATGGTTGGAACTGGAAAATATCATCCTGAGTGAGGTAACCCAATCACAGAAAAACACACACGGTATGCACTCATTGATAAGTGGCTATTAGCCCAAATGCTTGAATTACCCTAGTTCCCTAGAACAAATGAAACTCAAGACGGATGATCAAAATGTGAATGCTTCACTCCTTCTTTAAAAGGGAACAAGAATACCCTTGGCAGGGGGAAGAGAGAGGCAAAGATTAAAACAGAGACTGAAGGAACACCCATTCAGAGCCTGCCCCACATGGCCCATACATATACAGCCACCCAATTAGACAAGATGGATAAAACAAAGAAGTGCAGACTGACAGGAGCCGGATGTAGATCGCTCCTGAGAGACACAGCCAGAATACAGCAAATACAGAGGCGAATGCCAGCAGCAAACCACTGAACTGAGAATAGGACCCCCGTTGAAGGAATCAGAGAAAGAACTGGAAGAGCTTGAAGAGGCTTGAGACCCCATATGTACAACAATGCCAAGCAACCAGAGCTTCCAGGGACTAAGCCACTACCTAAAGACTATACATGGACTGACCCTGGACTCTGACCTCATAGGTAGCAATGAATATCCTGGTAAGAGCACCAGTGGAAGGGGAAGCCCTGGGTCCTGCTAAGACTGAACCCCAGTGAACGTGATTGTTGGGGGAGGCGGCAATTGGGGAGGATGGGGAGGAACACCCAAAAGAAGGGGAGGGGGAGGTTAGGAGGATGTTGGCCCAGAAACCGGGAAAGGGAATAACACTCGAAATGTAAATAAGAAATACTCAAGTTAATAAAAAACATTAATAAAAAAAATACTCAAGTTAATAAACGTAAAAAAAAAAAAAAGAGTTGTCATTGGAGTAGTAGGGCCCTCATTGGTAATTCTTTTAACAACTGAAATGAGGAAATATTAATGAGAAAAACTAAATGAGGAAATAGTAAATATTTAACCAACTTCTTGTCTGGTAGTTGTGATTCCATAGGTTCTTCTTTATTTATCTAAGAGGAAGTTCAGTTTCGCTCTCTTTACTTACTCTTTCATTTGTTTTTTTTTTTTTTTTTTTTCATATCTTTGCTTTCTCTGAGAAAACTCTCTCAGGTGGGTTTGGTTGCATGATGTAACCTAGTACTCCAAAGGGTGAGACGAAACATTGAGAGTTTGGAACCAGTCTGAGGACACAGCAAGACGAGGAATCAATTCAAACGTAAACTACTGACTTTATCTACCCTCCTTTCACTCACTATGGGTCTGTTTACCATGTTCTAAACCACATATCCAGCCATGGGGAAGCTGTGACTGAAAAGTGTAACTGGAAAGTGTTGTTAGTTGTGGTAAAGCTGAATGTTGTTCCGAGTTCCTGAGTTCGCAAAGGCTTTATATGCAGCAGGCTGTTTCTCAGACTGGGAAAGTAGAACAAATGGAGCTCATTACCACATTTTAAGATATCAGGAAAAGAAGTGATTCTCCAATGTTGCAATTCTCTTCTGGGGCTTAACGGACAATTTGCCTTTATGTATTTCCTTTTATAATTACAGTTACAGCTTCTTCCCAGGTACCCGGAGCTCCCTAGAACTTCAAAAGGAGGCATCACTTGAGCCCTCCTATCCTGCCCTTATCACTTATTTGCATAAAGAGAAGAACGAGTTCAGGCAGAAATAGAGATTTCTATGTTATATCTCTATGCCATGTTTCCAACTCCTGTGAGGAATTGTCTGGCTACTCAAGTTCTTTGAGGAATAAAGACCACTGATGCTCTCAACTTGGTGCCTTTGTGCTGATCCATCATTATTTTTGTTGTGTGGATTTTGTAAGGCACTTAATATTGTTTCTGTAAATGTCAGAGGGGATAAATAGGCATTTATCTTTCTTGTCACTATTTCTATCTCTCAATTTTCTGTCTCTGTACCTTTGTGCGTGTGTGTGTGCGCATTTATATATATATATATATATATATGTATATATAGGTATATATCCAATTTCATATACATACACATGAGATATTCAAAAATTATAAAGAGACTTTGGCTTATTAAAAACTAAATATTTTCAAAAGATCATTATATAAGTATCTCTTATAACTAATATTCAAATTTAAAATCACTATAACACAGGGACTAATGCTGTGAAACATCATAATAGTTTAGTGGAAGAAAATGGGGTCTTTTCAGCTTACCCTTTTATTATTTCCTTCACATTCATTCGTAATTAGGATGATCAGGGTAAGTTTGAATATAAATGTACATTTTGAATAATATTCCTTCTATTAGACATCTCTTTATCTACATTTACCTTCTATGAATTTATCAATACAATAATTTATTTACCTATGTTATCCCTGAGAATAATCTTATTAATCAGTCTATCCAGCCATCCGGCCAGCCAGCTACCTACTAATGCATCAGGTTTTCAGACATTCATGTCAATGTATTTTTGGTAACAATGGTGCTTTTACTAATTTTCTGTATTCTTATCCACACAAATTAGATGCCTGATATGAAATAGTTTTAAGCTGAGTTTAGTAAAATCATGAAGTTATATTCTTAGACCAGGAAGATGATGCATGGTAAAAGCATTTGCCAGATAAGCCCGATGACTTCAGTTTGATCCCCAGAATCCATGACCCATAGAAGAAGAGGAAGACTGACCCCTGAAAAATTGTTCCCTCACCTCCACATTTACATGATGGCATCCTTGCCCCTCCCCAAACAACTCTCATGCACATATACCCATAACTGAATTAAAAGTTTTAAAATTAAATTCTAAATTTTACCATGAGTAAGATCTGTGCATTTTATTTCCAGGCTTAATGTTTTAGTAAATGCATTTTTTAATTCATTTAATTCAATGCATTTAATGCAAGTAATGCATTTAATTTCAATTCACAGAAAATATCTTTATATTTCCTGAAGACTATTAAACCCTTTATTTTTGTTTGAATTTATTTGTTCCTGGAATACATCCCACACATTATACATCGTTTCATTTTAACCATTAAAGGAATTTTAAAGGATATTATTCTTAAAACATTTTGTAAATATAGAAACTGACTATTGAAAGGTTAATTCTTTCCTATCTTATAGTTTATTTCTGTCAAACTCTTTTTTTTGTTACACTTTCATTCTAGAACTCATAGCCTGAACAGTTACTTTTCATCATTGGTTGTGTTGGATAAACATGTTGGCTTTCAATTCTTTAAGAAATGGCTTTTCATCCAGGCTTCTATCAGCTTATAGGTAAAAATCATGTTTCAACACATGGGTATCCTCCATTAACGTTGAGCATAGTAGCACAGAGCGTTGGCCACAGGACACTTGCATGCTCACCATAAAAATGGCTAAGTATAGACTAATTAGTTATACGAAGGATAATGTTTTCAATCTATTTTTCTTCTAAGGTTTACTGAACTAAAATATATTTTTATGGCCACAGATGAAACAATTTTGTATGTCGTCAATATTAAGTAAAATTAAATGACTATGTAAAAATGAAAAGAGAATGGGTTTCTGTTAGTTTACATTTGATGGATTTCTGGTAAAATATATAACCTGACAGTTTATCTAATACACAAAAGAAGTGAGAATCACTGAGAATCTAGAACTTACACATTCGTGGGGTACTATTAAATATGCTTTTAATAAAGTAAACAAATTCTATTACTTATTATTACAGAGTGAATGCTTACCGCTCCTTTCTCTGAATTTCATTAAAGTGAATGCTTTTGCTTTCCCTGCTTGTAGGTCTTGTTCTACAAAAAAAGGGTCATTGTATTAACTGAAATAGTCTACAAACTCAGATAATACTATTTTATTGCTATTTGTTTTGCTTTTTCCAATATGAGTGAGTGAAAAAAGGAATGAGGGAAGGAAGGAAGAAAGAAAGAAAAAGGGGAAAGAAAATAGAAAGTCAGGGGGAAATTAATAAAAGAAAAGGAGAGTGGAATGGAGAAGAAGGAAAGATGGAGGGGGAAGGAAAGAAGGGAGGGGGCAAGGGAAGGAGATAGGGGAAAAAGGAGACTCACGCAGAGACGTGTGACTCTTATTGAAGTTTAGCAAAAAACAATGAGTTTGCTATAAACCTGGCACATCACATTCGCAAATCTGAAAATCTGTGGTCCTGAAGCGAAATGGGAGCATATTTGCCTCAGGAATGTCACTTTCAGCAGTGTATTCTTAACATCACTCCATTGTACTCACTAGATTGGCACACAAACTAGCTTTTATCTCTATGTCTATTCTGTTTCACATATTTACAACATGAATTGCTCCACAGATTGCTTGATCTCTCTCTCTCTCTCTCTCTCTCTCTCTCGCTCTCTCTCTTTCTCTCTGTCCATCTGTCTGTATTTCTATGCATGTATATGAGTAAGAAGGAGACCTGATTTTGTGATATTTACAATTAAAGAATAGTAAAAAGCAACCACTTCCTTTTTCTGGCTGTATCATCAGCTGCATACAGTACAGAGTCTCAGTTCACATGGACTTCTGTGGGCACAAGTTCTCATGGTCCGGTCAAACATTATCCACACTGGAAGAAGAGGCACTGTGATGTATTTGTGTCTGTGTTTTCAGAGTGCACACATTGCCTAACGGAAATTGACAAGAAGCCTGTGTACACATTGCTTTGTTTTCCTGAAGGAGATATAGTTTCCACTTTGGTATAGAGAATACAGTGCTCTTTGACCTTTTCCCTGAGTTTGAGACATTTTTTTTCTTTACTCTTTCAGGTCTTAAGGCAAATTCAAAAATGTAGCATATTTAAGAATTCTTTGGAGACATATGTGATTTCAGTAAACTTGTATTTCCTCATATATGTGGTTGGAGGAATAATTACCCATTCCCCAGTTGTTCTTTTCTAGAATCCTAGGGTGATTTTATGACTATTATATTGCCTTATTATGTAACCTGATTCTACAAATTGTTAGCAATTGAGTCACTAAATGAAAAGTAATTTTTATTCTTTATATTTAGACTGTCGTAGAACATTTCCACAAATAAAAGGATTTTTTCCATAATACACTCCCTAGCAGGACATTTTCTTAATTTTGCTCGGCATATCATAATTCAGGATGCTTCATTAACTTTAATGTATCAGGCATGCTTTATTTATTAATAAGGTCCCAAGTATCAGGTGACTGTAGAGTTCTCATTGATTATAATTACTTGGCTTCATTAAAAGGCTTAAATGTATGGTGGTCCGGCATCCTTTGGAAGATTGTCTGTTCAGTATAAGAGGATTGGATTAGAAGGTAGAGTATACAGCTAGTGATGGTAACTCTTGGGCTGTCACGAAAACACTCAAGAAAAACAAAATGAATTCATGTGCTACTCTTCTTTTGTTCCTAACCCACACTGTCACTTTCATAGTAGTGTATATATGTATCTGTTCTATCACCTCAAATATTTAGGCCAAAGCCATATTGCATGAAACTGTGTGGCACTGTCTTGATGTGGAACGGTTTTGTTCTGTGAATTATAATTTATTCAGAGATGAATTGATAGCTCCTAGCCCAGTTTCTATCCAGCAGGCCGTACAGATGATCTGGAGAAAATAGTGTATCATGTAAATTGGTTCAAGAGTGCTGTGCTTGTTAACTTTGAGCCAGATAGCATCCATGTAAAACCAGAATCCATAAATGTCAGTGATCTCTGCAGCCCAGAAACCCCTGTGCCACCCTTGGATTCTAACAGATGCTGGTTTTTCTCTTTGCATCTTAGATATTCCCTTGTAAGAAAATAAAAAATCAGAAAGACATTTCCATGACACCCATTTGGATTGAATAGGATTTCCATATGAGTTGTGAAACCAGGGACACCTGATTTTCAGTTAAAGATGTGACTTTAACTATACATAATCCATGCCATTATCTCATTCCAGTAGAAGATGTAGTCAGAATGTCCTGAAGGAATTCTTTCTGGTAACTGTAGCATATTTTTTTTCCTAAATTAATATTAACAGAAGTGAATTAACTCTAGATTTCATGTCTTGAATTAACTTAGCATCATAGAAAAGCTGATGAGAGATTATTTATCGACAATTCACATGTACAAGCACAAGAAGAATTCATGTTCTTCCTCTGAATCTATGAATGATAATGGCCACATATGAGATGACTTACATTTGTCACTCATTTTTTTAATTTATTCATTTTCCAGGGTTCTTGATTCACACACCTTGTCTTCTATTAACTCATGAATCTTAGTTCCTACATTGGCATTAAGCTTCAAATTCACACTTGGAATGCCCAAAAGTGCTTATCATACAGGAAACACTTGATATATAGGTGTTAGCTCTTTTAGCACTGCTATGACACAATGCTTGATATAAACCACTTTGGCAGAGGCCAGCTTTGTTTAGACTCCTACTTTCAAAGGGTTCAGTCCACAGTTGATTGGCCTTATGCTTGGTCAGCAACTAATGATGATAGTTGTGTGGTATCCTGTGAGCATACCTTCAAAAATTATGTCAAGTCTTCTACGTTTAGCAATTGTATGCTCACAGTGACTAACTTCCCCCATCTAGGTGCTTCTGGTAAAGTTTCCAGAGCTTTCCAAACTCCTGTCATGGTACAGAAAACAACCATTCAATGTATTAGCCAATGGGCAAAAACATTTTATTTAAATCCTAAAGTCAGAGCTACAACACCAATAGAAATCATCTCAGAGGCAATTTTCGCTGCTTTTGTCTTTACAATGAAGAGTGCAGGGTGCATTTTACATGCTGATTAAGTGAAAAGATAATGTCTTCCTAAGCCATAGGAAACCCCAGAGTTTTATCCATCAAGGCTTATTTTCATGTGGCCTTGATTCTGCTCCAGTTAGTAAAACCAGCTCCTGAGAAAGGCAACATTCACATGTTCAGATTACAGAAAACTGTGAACATTTAGTACACTTGGGATGTCTTTAGCGTCATAGGCTCTTGTCAGTGGGATGAAGTGATGAATAAAATCATTGCATTAAATGTGCAGAACCTGACAGACATGTGGGGAAAGAACAGCAAAAATAGTAGCTTGTGATTCTGCTTCGCCACTACTAAGAGGGCCCGACTGGAGTACTGTGTATCCTGGCTGGTTCTCAACCATTTTGTTGTTGTTGTTGTTGTACACCCACAAGTCTTTGTTCTAATTTCAAATTGCTTACCTGGTTTTTGTGCATTTCTGTCAGAGAGAAAGAAAGAGACGCAAATGGTCCATTGAAGTATCATAATATAAAACATAATACTACTTTTAAAAACCCATTAGCCTTTAAAAATCTAATATTTTTTAAAAGTCCAAGGTCTCCTTAAAATGCTCAGTATGTGTTTTAAAAGTAATATCCTTTCAAGTAAAATTAATATATTTCTTATTTCAATTGGGAAGACCTGAACTATAAAGAGAATCGCACCCAAACAAGACTAAAATGTAGTCATATAAATCTGAATTCTGCAGCGTTTCCATCAGCATCACACAAAGCTATATTACATGCTTAGGCCAGCTTTAATTTATACCTGCCACTATTTTAACGGACATCTACTAATTCTGGCATCGACAATATCCTGTGCTCTCCATGGCAAATGAGGCCACACCATCACTAGTGGTTTTTTCTGGGCTCTCCACAGAGATTCGAACCCTGTTCCATAATGTTTGGTTTCACATATCCTCCCGTTACCCACTTGATTTTGCTTCTCCAATTCAAGGACCATGTGGGGACTCCTACTCATTGCCATATTCAGCTGACAGCTGGATATGCTTTCCTTTGATGAGCTTCGAGGTACTGATCTTCAGGAAATACTTGCTTGTTTCTCAAGAAGGTTTTACCCATACAACACTAATCTCTTATTAATCGGAGCTGACTCTTCAGTCACAGCCTGTTTAATGTTCTGAGGTTCAGTGAAGCACACGCTTTATTTACTTTAGCGGTGCTGTTCTGTGAATCACTGCTGATTCTTCAGCCTCAGCTGATCAGCGCATACAGATTCTTAGCAAATGTCATAAGAGTACTCCGTGGCCTAGTTCCAGTAGAGAGATTACTTGTGACCCTTCACAATGTCATAGTACAGGCCTTCACATTTCCCATTTCCTTGAGCACTCATTCCTTCCGTGCTCCTTCTAGAACAGTTCAATCAGATCTGGGCACTTACTGGCTTTCCAGAAAAAAGTGTCCTGCATTCCTCTGGAAACAACACAGTAAATAACATCACAGGTACTGTTGGGGTTTAAGTCTTGGCTAGCTTCTAGGACACAACACACAAAACCAACATGGTTCTACATGGAGAGGTTTAAGAAGAGAAGAGTAGAAGAAGAACAGAAAGGCAGGCCTTTTGAAGAAAGCACATAGAGAGAGAGAAGGTGAGGGGGATGGGGAAAGAAGGGACAGGGACAGAGATGGCACAAAGGCAGAGAAGAATAAGAGCAAAAAAGGAGTAAGAGAGAAGTAAGAGGGAGAGGAGGGGGCAAGCAGCCCCATTTATAGTCAGGCACAGCTAGCTGTTGCCAGGCAACTGTGGGAAGGAGCATACCTGGCTATTGCCAGGTAACTGTAGGGGTGGAGCTTAGACAGAATACCCACAGGTATTCTTTAGTACCAATTTCTGTTCTTGTTTTTTTGTTTGCTTCCTTGTGTCTATGACATATATCATGACCAAAAAGGACTTAGGGGAGGAAGGGACTTACTTGGCTTATACTTACAGTTTACACACCCGTTATAGAGGGATGTCAGAGCAGGAACTCAAGAGGGTCTTGAAGCAGAAACCTTGCAGTCATGCCGCTTGCTGGCTTGTTACGAAGATGATGTAATCAGGTAATCCCTTCGTTAAGGGTTTGTTCCCTGGTGTTCTTAGGTTGTTTCATGTTGACAGTTAAAGGTCCTAGAAGAGAATGCATATACTATTAATTTTCTCTAGTCTATCACAGAATGATATTAGTAAAAGTTACTTGAAATATTTTCAGATATATAAATATCTGTACATGCTTGTGTGTGTACCTGTATGTGTGTGTGTGTTGCTGTATGTGTGTTACATATACACATGTGTGTCCTACTGCCACATGTGTAAGTCAGAGAACAACTAAGTTCCCATGCTTCACGGATGGCAAGAGTCTTACAAACTTGAGACATTTGCCTGAGGTACTTGTCTCTGTGTTGGAAAGAGATTTATGCCAGGAATATCAAAAAGTTATACCTAGTTGGAGCACTCATTGAATGAAAATGGTCTCAGCTATTTTATGTCCAATATGGTCAATTTTATCTTTAAATACTTTTTAGATTTATACATCCTCTCAGGTTCTAAAATCAATCATGTAGATTAGTCATTATGTCCCTAGAATAACTGAAGCCCAATTAAATCTGTCAATGTCCATAGAACAGATAGTTTAAAAGACTTGACTTTTACTAATGTATTTATTCTTATAAAAAGAAAACACACTCTGCTTGCTACTCCTTTCTTCTTACTTTGAAAGACAAGTGATTTAAAAACCTAACTTCACAATAAAATTAATTAATCAGATTCTATTGATATTAGGAAGAAAATACACTGAGATAATTTCTAGCATAACTAACAATAAGGTCAGAGGTTTGTTGGTTAATTTGAAAAACTGTGGACAAGACTGATACTTATGAATCCCCTTGTCTTCAGAATGGCTTCTGTGTGAACAAAGGCTTGCATGAATGATATATTATTCAAATGTTCTTTTTTTAATAAAAATGCTAATGGAAATGTTAAAATGCACATAAATTAAAATGATCATAAATTAGGATTAATATCACATTAATGAATTATAATCCCACATTCATTAAGATAAAGTGGCGTTTCAATATTTGTTCTTGTTCATAAATTTAGTACAATAAATGAAAGGGATACATTTTGAGATTCAATAAATATTTGATGTAATCTTATGCTTCAACTTATAAAAATATTCAAAGGTAAAGGAGGAGATCTCAATGCATTTGGGCTCATTGTTGCTATTTTATGTCTTTTTCATAATCTTTTCATTTATCGAAGCTCTAAATACCATTGAAATTGGGGGAAAAAGCAATAAAGCCTCTTCGGAATAAAAGGAATCCCAGGAGAACACAATGCGCTTTGAATTTGTAGTTTGTGTGTACTACTACCTACCACTTTATTATTATTATTATTATTATTATTATTATTATTATTATTATTAAATTATTTTTTACATTCCAAAACTTGCCCCTCTTCCTGATCCTCCTCCCCCGATTTCTTCACTCCCTTCCCACTGCCTGTGGAAGGGGTTGCCCCACCTGCCCACCTCCCTCCCACCTCACACAGAAGCCTGGCATGGCTGACCTCTGAGAGGAATTCTTCAGCAGCTGACTGAGTCTTACAGCTAACCTTGGATTGAGGCCAGGGACCAATGTGGAAGAGTTAGAGGAAGGACTAAAAGGATTGCAACTCCGTAAGAGGAACAGTGCAAGTAATTGAGACCACTACATAGGTCTGCAAGGCCAAGGTTTTGCTTTATATTGAAAGTCCTGAGAGGCCCAGCCTGAGCTTGACAAATACAGAGCGAATGCTCACAGCCAACCATTGAACTGAGAACAAGGTCCCTGTTGGAGGAATTAGAGAAAGGATTGAGGGAGCTAAAGGGGCTGCAACCCCATAGGAACAACAATGCCAACCAACCAGAGCTCCCAGGGTCTCAACCACTAGCCAAAGACTACACATGGACAGACCAATGGCTCCAGCTGCATATGTAGCAGAGGATGGCCTTGTTGGGCACCAATGTGAGGAGAAGACTTTGGTCCTGCCGAGGCTGAACCTCCCAGTGTAGGAGAATGTCAGGGGGCGGGAAGAGGTGGGTAGTTGGGGAGGGGAAACACCCTTATCGAACAAGGGGGAGGGGGATAGGATAGGGGGCTTATGGACAGGAAACCTGGGAATAAAATTTGAAATGTAAATAAAAAATACCCAATTTAAAAAAAAAGGCAGTCAAAAACTTTGTTAAATCAGTGTTCATTGAGGTAATCTGTGATGAATCTGAATTCTGGTTGAACAGTTGCTATTTTCCATAAAGTTCTATTCTTTTGCTTGAAAATGTTCTCCTGTATCCCATCATTATTAATTCTTTCCATAGTATGGGAATGATTTCCTGAACTTTAAAAATTATTGAGAGTTAAAGAAAGAAATGAAATTCTTACATATAGAAGTCGAGTTTTTTGTTTTTTTTGTTTTTTGTTTTTTTGGCATAAGTATAGCAACAATCAGATCAAATTATTGACTCACTCCATTTTTATCTTATCAAATATCAAAAATACAAAGTACAAAGTTTATAATCCTTATTGGTCCTCTGGTTTTAATATCTCATACTAAATAACTCATTTTAAAATAAAATTTAACATGTTTACATTACACCTGAATAATGTTTTTTTTTTTTTGCCTCATTTTACTTCATACAATATCATGGCTAACTTGTGTCTATGTGTATGATTGCATATGTGTATCGATAATTCAAAAAGTACACATGTAATTTTGTGATCTCCAGACTTTCTCATCGTTTTGAAACCATGCAACTTTATCTTTTTTTTTTCTTTTTCTTTTTTTTTGGAGCTGGGGACCGAACCCAGGGCCTTGTGCTTGCTAGGCAAGCGCTCTCCCACTGAGCTAAATCCCCAACTCCCATGCAACTTTATCTTATACAAACTTGAGCACTTTATAAAAGCTGGTCTGGATGACGGTTATTGTGCTTTGTTGTAACCTGCTGTGAATGCAAACATATACACTGTTTGTACAGTAGTGCTTTGCAGAGACTGAGGAAGTAGTGAAAAAGTAATAACTTGATGCATAACCAAGAGTCGGTTAAATAATACTGGAGATAATTTAGCTGTCTCCACAACTAACTCCTGCTACTTTTCATTTCAGTTACACACAGATCTGGATCCTGGGAGCAAAAAAATCAAGTATATCCTATCGGGTGATGGAGCCGGCACAATCTTTCAAATAAACGATATAACTGGAGACATCCATGCTATCAAAAGACTTGACCGAGAGGAAAAGGCTGAGTATACGTTAACAGCTCAGGCAGTGGACTGGGAGACAAACAAACCTCTCGAGCCTCCTTCTGAATTTATCATTAAGGTTCAAGACATCAACGACAATGCCCCTGAGTTTCTCAATGGACCTTACCATGCTACTGTTCCAGAGATGTCCATCTTGGGTATGTATGCTTTCAATTGTTCAGTCCTATTAAGGGTCATCTTTCAAATACCTCCTGCCATCAGCTCTGGTATGTTGCTGAATAAAAGACATTTATTTCGTACTTATCTCTCATTTGCATTTTTAAATCCCCTTCCTTGGCACAAGTTCCACAGCTCAACAGCTTTAGTCCCTTAGTGA
Source organism: Rattus rattus (assembly GCF_011064425.1). Taxonomy (NCBI): domain Eukaryota; kingdom Metazoa; phylum Chordata; class Mammalia; order Rodentia; family Muridae; genus Rattus; species Rattus rattus. The sequence continues at coordinate 7,907,184 of NC_046170.1, read as the reverse complement.
TGGGAAATGACGGCGGAACACTTTTATTAAAATAATGCTTCTCGTGTGGCTGTATTTCAATAGGCTTCCTTGCATTCCTGTCAAAGACAAGTATTGTTATGGAGACAGATTTATCAAGATTTGCTCCCACGTGCTAAACTAACCCTATTGATATTTGGTTCATGTTTAATTATTTGTTTGTGTATATTGTCATGTAGATGTAGTGAACAGAGGCATAGGAAAATATTTAAGACTATAGTCAATCAGATACTGGTCTGATTGAGTGGGAGGAGCCTAAGGTGGATGGTACAGTCACTTTTACCAATGAGTTTCTCTTTTATGGCTAATTGACTTTAAGTGTATGGTTTCTACAAGTCAATGCCACCACTATTCACTCACTCCTACTTCTCCTGAATCACTGATACCTTTATTATGCAAAATGCAAAACAACATGCGTTCAAGAACATGATTTTAAAACCTACTCTTGTAGGTCCGACTATCTTGTCTTAATTCAACCTTTCATACAGGATTCCCCAAAACTTCAGAACACTTAAGATAAGGGGAGAGTTTTTAGACCTCATTCTTTCCAGACAAGTCCGAAGGCAGGATTAAAAATTCAAAGTACAGCATCGCAGAAGTCGTTTTTGCACATGTGGTATGTAATTTAGTTTATTTCAGATTGCATTGAGGACATATGGTAACCAGCAAAGTCAAATAAACTAGAGAAGGTAAAAGTAACAAGACAGGAAAAAAACAAATAAACAGAAAAATCAACAAAATATTAAGTGTTCCAAACCAAAGTATTTTCTACTTCACCTGGCAGCGAAGCCAGTAGTGCACACAGTTATTCAACTAAAAGTCCCAAGAAAACAAAACACAAATGAGAGACCAAAACCATCACGAGTCTTTAGATGTCTCTGATCTAGTTTTCCAAAACTTTTCTGTGTCCTACACATGGAAACCCCACATAAAACCTGGAAGACATTTGTCAAGTTTTTCTTTTTTTCTTTCAAACTTTGCAGCAGTCTGTTCTTATATACCTATGACAGACAGTAAATTATTAATTCTTTAAGAATATTTTCCCAAATGCTTTGGTAATATTCACCCACCATTCCTCCCCCTTGCCCAACACATCCTAGAATTCTCCTCCTTCTTTTCTACCTAACTCTGTGTTTTTGTTATTTTATTTTTTCTTTTCCTCATCAAGACCAAAGTATGCTATCCAAATGTTCTTGGATCTGTAGGTTTTTTTTTTTTCAGTTGAACATTATTGACTTATCCAGAGATTATTTTTAAAAAAAAAAAAAACTGACCCTCCCTCTGCCAACAGCCAAGAAACCCCTTATAAGCTCATGTGGAGGTGGAGCTTCATGCCTGTCCTCCATCTCCATGCTGTGATTTAACTGACAGAGACTTAATAGTTCACATGGGCATCTGCCCAGCTTTGTTCAAGAGGCACCAAATCTTTGTAGCCATCTACCACCTCTGACTTGTAAAGTCTCTTCGCTTCCTCTTCGTCATGATCCTGGAGCCTTTCTAGGAGGACTGGGGGACATATACTCTATGTAGGACTGGATTTTATCTAGAGAAATCTCAGTGACACATCTTACTTAGATTGAGCAATACTAGATCCGATCCCACTGTAGGCCAACTGATAATCTCAGTAGTTTGCCTAATAGTTTGCTTAAATACTCTAACCCTGTTAATGACTGTTTGAATGCACAATGGGAAAGTCTCCCATGTACTCCGTGGTTTGTTTATTTTTTCATTGAATAAAACTGTTCAAACTTCTTAGCCAGTGATATTTTTATGGCTTTATTTTCATTCAATATCCTGTTCCTGAGCGGCCTATAATAAACTGCAGCCGAGACACCCATTCCAGCAGCAAATCAGAACTGATTTCGGTTCTTCATATCTTACCCATATATTTCTCCTGGCAGGATTCCATTTTATCTACTTCTTGTGAGGGGAATTCTATTTTTATTTATTTTGCTGCTCATCAAAACTGAACTGTTGCTCTATAGATGCCCGGAATGACACGTTTGCTTGGAGAAACTTTTATGAACTCCTAGCTGTAATGTACCACTCCTCCATCAGCACCACCATAAAAATGAAGTACACAGGCAAGGGAGAAACATCTCCATCCTCACACAGCTTTTAAATTCTGAAGCACAGGCAGGAAGCAAGCAATTCTATGTGACTGTTCTTTCTTTTAGATTGTGTCTTGTGTAGTCCTTACCCAATTTGCCATTTTATTTAGATTTTATTAAGACAGTTTAGAGAAACTGAATTATTAGCACCCTTTCCTTAATTAAGTACAAATGGTGAACAAGAACAAATGGTGAACAAGGAAACTGTGACTGTCCCATGCTATTTTCTTTCCCTTAAGCTCAATTCTGTATCTGTTGACTATAAATGTATAAGAGGATGTCTTTTGTGTGCATGTAAGTTATTTGCCTGATACACATGCTGGGAAAATTCCATATACATGCACAAAAGACATATTACTTTTATCTATGAAAATGTAGGAAAAGTTATTCACTACAGAATATCATGTGGTTGTGTATACCTGTGTGCATGCATTCTATCATGTTTTCAGCTAAAGGGATAGAATTAAGTAATCTTTACACACACGTACACATATGTATATATGCGCACATATACATACTGTCCATACACACATAAAGATCTAAGTCCTTAATATGTAAGAAGTGTTCCAAAATTCATAGAGAATTTGTTGAAGTTACCAGTACAGATTTAAGTGTAGATTCCTTCTTTTTATCTTTCTTTTATTCAGGGGTTGATTGTGAAATATTGACAGGTTAAATTGACATCCCTATTCATAGCTAGGGTGATCAATTAATGACTTCAATTCTCAAATACAAAGTAAAGGAATGCTTGAAGAGAATTCATGTACCATTATTGCTTTAGTGGTGGCGAAATAATTTATATTAAAGCATTCCTCACCTTGCCTTTGTGCTTTCCTATTTGTATTGATTTTAAGCTGTGGGTGTCTGGTTTCTGCTGGATACTATCTTCTCTGGTTAATGTAAGCAGAGGCAGCTATACCATTTTATTGCAAAGTGTGAATTATTCCCTTCACTTCTCATGAAAGTGAGCATCGGGATGAAGGTCATCTACTGCCTCCTTTCTCTCTTCATTACCACTGTTCTCTTTCATAATGTCTCTTCCCTTGCTTCCTTTCTTCTTTCATTCTTCTTCCTTTGCTGTTGTACGAATGCCAGTGCTTCCCGTGTATGCCCCGAGGAATGCCAGTAACAGCTGAGCAATTTCATTGAGCAGAAAGTGAAAAATAAAACTCTAATTGAGAAATTTACCAATACTTAACAGAAACAAATGAGATGTTGGAAAATTGCTTGCCGGTTGACAAACTGTCAAGATAAAACACCCATATATATTTGCCCAAATGGCAGCCAAATTAATTCAGAAATATCTGAATTGGAAGCTAGAAACCTGATTCCTTTATATTCTATAGAGAATTTAAGAATTCACGATAATTTGCTTCTGTACCAAAGTTGTAAATGATATGTGTCAGACTTATTTTAACGGTAGAAAACCACGTTATTTTTAAGTTTTGTCTCTCTCTCTTTTTTTTTTTTTACTTCAAATAGTAAGTGTATGACTTAATGTTATTGTGTATTGGGGTAGAGAGTTTTAAACTGTAAATGTTAGTCTAAATCTGGAATGAAGCGTAATAAACTTTCTATTTGCTTTATAAATTGATTCTGGAGTTAGTAACTTCCAAATCTGGTTTCCAATTGTGAGATTATTAGAACTCCTAACTTAGGGACACTTCATCTGTAGGAAGACCTGGTTAGAGTACGCTTGGGAATGTCAACCATCAAACTGCTAATTACGTGGTTCAAAATAAAACTGATGTCCAATAAATAAAATTTTCTTTATAACTAAGATAATGTGATTTCATTGTAACAACATCATTCAATAAATTGTTGAAAGTGTGGCCAATGAAAACTTGTTCAATGACAACTTATTCTATACATTTGCATGCTAGAACAAAATACTTTGTTTAAAAGAATCTGTTCAACACACACACACACACACACACACACACACAAAAAAAAAAAAACTCCAAGCGTACAAAGTGGACTTGACAGAAGGTAGAATTTAGATGGTGGGGTATTTTTCTTTATTGTCTATGAGGCTACAAAATACTAAATAGTGGTTCTTAAGCTTGCTAATGCTGTGACCCTTTAATAAGATTCCACCTGCTATGATAATTCCAACCATAAAACATAAAATCTTTCCTCTTGCTACTTCATAATTTTAATTTTGCTGCTTCTGTGAATTGCAATGCAAATAAATGATATGTAAGATATCTGATCTGCAACACCTTTCAAAGGGTCATTTGACACCCACCCCCCCAAAGAGGTTGAGGCCCACAGGGTGAGAATCACTGCTTAACACTACATATCATTTTTCTACTATCTTGAAGCCAGGTAATGCTCTAATATTGAAAATTATTCATTGAACTATTACCCCTGAATATTGTGCGTGTTAAATCCTTCAATTTTCACCAATAGTACTGTGATTTCAGTATGGAGATAAATTTCACTAGTCTTTATTAGTTTAAATCAGAATCCAGTATAGCAATCACTATTAAAAGGCCGAATATTAAAGTAAGGAGAGTGTATTTAAGTTTAAACATCTGGCACTACCTCGGTGGGTTAACCATCATGCTCTACTGATCTCTAATAATATCTCTAGAGAATTTTGTTTATACGACACCAATGATTATGCTGCATATTTACGATAGTTAATGTTCTTCTAAGGTGAGAGAGTTTTTGAGGTCAGCATATTTTGCAAATTAAATAAAAGATGTGACAGGAAAGTTGCAAAAAAAAATAGTTTGGAGTGAAATATTACAGTCACCAGGATAGAAATGTAAGTACTTAAAAATGTAAGACTAATACAGCACGCAGGAATTCAAATAACAATAAACATCTATAAAAATCCCTGTGGTGAATGGCGGGGACTGAAGTACTGCTAATGTGTTAGGTACAAATATAAAAGCAAGTGAACGGAGTGGATTCTGTTTCTGCTGGTGGTGAAAGTAATTTGTTGAAAAGTTTAGGAAATGATCTAGAAAATAGGTCTTTTGAAAAATCACACACCACAGGTTTCCCGGGTTTTCCCACCTAAGAAAGAAGGGAAGCAAAATGGAAGCAAGTCTACTACATGAAACTGGACAGTGACTCAGCTTAAAGAACAAAAAGATGACTTAATGATTAACTAATGATTCATTAATTAAGTTATTAATGAGTAACATAAGTTACTCAGATGTTTTCTTCCCCTCAAAAAATGCATCTTTATGTTTATTCATTTATTTCTCTTCTCTTTATATTTATATAATGAATCTTTGTAAAGTTGCCCTTTTATGGTAAAGACTTTTTAGGGCTTCTTTTGAAGAGAAACACAATAAACACACACTCTTATTTGTAAACATTGCTATCTTCAATTTCAACTCATTAGATTAAGTCTTATGAGAAAGTGCTGGGTATCAGCCAAACGTCTCTGCTGAAACTCCAAAAATTAAAATGTTGATGTCTTGTCTCCTTATCTATTACATAATCTCTCATATAGATTTAATTATATACTAAGATAACACCACCAAGTTCAAGAACTGAATAGTGACATTCATTGGCTATTAAACACAGAGGCACAGTTTCCCACTTTTCCGAATCATGTCCTGTTGTGCTAGCGATTGACCTCTCTAGGGACAACCATGCATGAGACCCCATTATTCTATAAGTTTTCTGCAGTTGTACCTTCCTTGGCATGGTCTTTATGCTTCACAATTATGAAAAATATTTTATAACAACTCTGAAATGTTGTCAGTTCTTTCTTTGGTTGAATACAGAATATGCCTTTTGATAATACTTTCCAAGATAAGGCAACACTGACTTCTTTGAGGTGCCCTATTTTTTCCATTATTGGTGACAATAACTTTGATCACTCTGCTGAGGAGGTACCCCAGGTAAATCTATTCTTTTGTTTATGCGCTCAATGCTTTGAGCCTTCATAAATATCTTATTTGTCATCAAACTATGAACACCAAATTTTAACATCAATAAGTTTCACGGCTGACTTAATTAGTAGCACGAGGAAATACAATAAGTTTTTTTTCAATTCACTTTCGGTGACATTATGACATTATATGACATACTAGAGACATTATAGATAGAATGTTCTTTTCTTCCTACTTATTTACTTACGAATGTATTCAACTAACTTGGTGACTTAGATGTGTTTTACCTAGTAAGTCATTACAGTTATTTAAAGTACTTACTATAATGTTCGGATTTTCCTCCACAAAAATGTGGAGTGATCTTGTAGCTGGTGCTGATTATTTTTCTGCAACTTTTACTTTCTTGGTCAACAAAGGTTTTTTTTGAGACTTATTTTGTGGGTTTAGTTCAGCCAGAGAATTAGAAATTTACACAAAGAGACCCAAGGCCTAAATCTAGTTTGTTGTGTTATTAATTGTTGTTAGAGTGTCTCTGTTTCCAAACTTCATAATCTAAGAGGATCTGACGAATTCTTTGGAGATATATACATGTTTACACACACATACACACTCACATACTCACACAGACTCACACACACACACTCACACACACTCTCACACACACATACATACATACACACACAGACACTCACACACACATACACACACACTCACACACTCTCACAAACACATAAACACTCACACACACATTCACACACTCACACACACTCAAACACACACACTCACACAACACACTCTCACAAACATTCACACACACACTCTCACATACACATACATACACACACACACCACCTACACACCACACACACACATACACACATACACACACAAACAGATACACATACACACACATTCACACACACTCACACATATACACACACACTCACACACATAAGCACACACTCACATACACATACACACACATTCACTCACACACATACACATACACACTCACACACACACACACACACACACACAAACACACACACACACACACACACACACACTCACATACACACACACACACACACACATTCACACACTCTCACAAACACATACACACTCACACACACACTCACACACACTCTCACACACATTCACACACACTCACACACACTCTCACATACACATACATACATACACACACATTCACACACTCTCACAAACACATACACACTCACACACACACACAGCAAACATACTTTACTCATTTGTACGGGTTTGAATTGTGTTCTTAATACTCAGAAATTAAGAGAATGCTTATTTAGACAGAAGACATTTATGTATACTATTAGTTAACTCCATATCATATTTTGTTAAATATAAATACAACTATTACATCAAATCTATTGGAAGATATAGATGTGCTGAGGGAAAGCCATATACAGGTAGAGGCAGAAACATGTGTTGTGCTATCAGAAGCTAATAAGTAGCTTGAAAGGACACGAGAGATCCACCCAGAGAAATCAGTGCCTACACACTGTGATTTGAGATTCTGGTAGTATAAAGGAGTGAAATTCTATTATTTTAAGAAATAGTAATAGAGGAAAGAAACTATGCATAAGTAACTATCTATATCTATTGTATCTTATTATATAACAGATATACAGAAATATTTAAAATATATATTAAAGGTACACTTGCACAATCTCACACAAACAACCGTTGGTGGTTCCTTGAACCTGAAAGAAAGAAAGAAAGAAAGAAAGAAAGAAAGAAAGAAAGAAAGAAAGAAAGAAAGAAAGAAAGAAAGGAAAGAGTCACTTCTCACGAAAAGAAAAAATATACAAAAATAGATTCAATGCAAAAAGTTTAATACATTTGAAAATTCCTAATTAAATTGAGCTTATATTGTTAATTTGGCCCTGAAAATGTTAACATGATTTTTTTATATTAACAAGATTTTTTTTATTTCGTATTATCTGCTCTAACTGCATTGCATACATTTATATGAGCATATAATTCATTGCTTTCAAAAATTCTGCATCCATGTAGCAACTTTACCCCATAAAGGGCTTAGAAAAAAACACATTTAATGATAATACATTTTGTTTCTATGCAGGGCACATGTGAGATTAGCATGCAACTAAATAGAGAATTTTATCATTTCTGAGAAGTGACCTGCAGACTACACTGACGTCAGTTTGCATGCATTGTTATGCTTTCATTCTTGTTATTCTCTCCTTGAGAAGTACGTGTGGTAGCCCCAAATAAAGTTTGTTTCCAAAGTACTGGCTGCAAAGATTCACACTTTTTTTTTATAATTAAAGAAACATTACATGCTCAAAAGATCAAAGGATGCTGTGTCCTGACAAACTGTTGAAAGCTTCTGCACCTATTTTTATAATCGCGAGAATGTAGCTTACTTTTGTGATCTTTTTCTTTCCCTGAGCAATCTTTTTAAGAATCCGGCACATTGTTTTCTAAAGGAATGGTGCAAAGTGAAAAGGGGAAAAAAACATATCTTGATGGATCTGATTACACTTTTTGCCAGCTTTGATTCAGAGAGATGAGCAAAATTGAAATTCTTTAGGAAAACATGGGCAGAAAATCATGAGGAATGAAATAAACAATTTCAAAAGATATCCAGCTGGTGTACCTGACGTGAATAGCAATAACAGCTGTAGTTACAGAACCTCAGGACAGAGTGAACATTCCATTTCTATTTCGCATAAAGAAGCTAAATCTTCATTAAGAATGTGGAGATGGCATGATACCTGTATGCACACATGCACACATGCATGCATGCACACACACACACACACACACATACACACACACATATCACACCAAAAGGCCATGAAATAGCATACATATATATACCTGCTATTACATATATATCTGTAAGTATGCATGCACACATAAGTATAATTTAAATATATGCAATACAATGTTATTTTCCATTATTTTTTCTGCTTCAGTAGCTCTCCCACAACTGGTCCAAGAATAAAATAAATGCTGTTAATGACATTTCTCTTAAAACATGCTGGTCTTTCAAGAGGTATTATTCTCTTTCTCCATGGTGGATGAAACCAAACTTGGAAATATGATGAGGCTATAAACATTATTTATATAAATTTTGTAAATGGAATATCTTAAGTCATCAGTCTTTGAACTAATATGCTTTCATAACTGCCTCAATTATAAGGTGGCAAGTTTTGCCAAAAGAACAACAATAACAACAACAACACCCTACTGGGTAGAAACATACAATTCATCCTTACTGTTATGTGTAGAAGAATTCTTAGGTTTTTGATTCAGTGACACTCTGGTTCTTGTTGATATTTCTGAGCCTTCTAAAAGATAGGAGACACCTACTGAATTGTTGTTTCTTAGAACTAAGAAACCAGAAAACCCATATTTACCACAGAATCATATTTCCAAAAAAAAGTTTACGACATGGAGAGGAGTTTGACAACCCAGGCTGTATTCTACTCAAACTGTGTATGAATTGGATTTTCTTTAGGAATTCTTTTTTTAATATTAATTATAAGTGTTCTTAATTTGTGTACATTTGTGCATTTATGTGATTGCCTTCTTGAATGCTACATGTGTACAGAAGAAGACATCAGGTCCTCTGACCATGGTTGATGGGAGCCAAAACTTAGCTTTGACACTGCCTTTAGATAGAAATTAGGATTACAAGATACAACACGTGTACTGGTCCTACAAAGGGTATTTGGGATGCTTATGCTTCTAGAGCTCTGTGAAATGGCACGAACACTCACAGTGTATTTCAGGATTATTTTGTTCCAAAAGGATTCTAAAAATTCATGAATTAAGAGGATTTGGCGAAGGAGAGCTCAAAGAGTCAGCTTTTTCCCAAATTTGTCTGGGAGGAAAATGAGTCAGCTGCATGTCAGGGCAGCACTAAAGCATACATCTGTGAAATTCTGAAATCTTGGCTGAAAATGAGTAGCAGACACCACTGTCAATATATTTTTGACATACACTCCCAGAAACCTTGCCTCTCATAGTAATGGAGGTTTCATAGAGTCTCTATGAATATAAGTAGACATTATTTCTTTAAATTTGATAACCAGTTTTGGTACAAAAATTTAGGTCCAAGTGTTTTGATTGTTCAACTGATTAGCATTTGTATTTTTATAGTTTTGAGGCACAATTTAATTGTCTTCTCTCAGAAACTTCACATAGAGAAAAATAGCATTATTGATTTATATGACAAGATGTAACAAGCATAGATAAGCATGTAGGTTAATAGATAAGAATAATAAAGAGGATATTCAAGCTGTTAAATGAGTGAGAAATAAAAATAGCCATGTAGACTTATGGAGAAAGAGATTTAAAATATGCTACATGTCTTCTTATGTAATTAGTTTTCCTGACAAAAGGCAAAATATAGCTACTACACAAGGCTTTGAGGGAGAGCATATGGATTCTGGGTAATGTATATACTCAGATGCCAGGACGGAGTTGCATCTTTTGTTTCTGGACTCAGCGTCACAGCCAGCGGAATCGCACTTGTGCCATTACTGGAGAGGATTTTATTCCGTTTCATTTTGTTAGAAGCACAACAAGAGGCGCCTTTGTATCCATGTCAGACCCTTCAGAGCTCATCATTGTATACCCATTGTGATTCTTTTCAAATAACAAGTGTAGGCTGAGTTCAGAAAAGACACTGGGGTCACTGAGGGAGATCAACAAATAAAGTTAAAGGCTTCCGGATGGGAAAGATGACTTGGCAGTGAAAAGCACTTGCGAAGAACCTCGGTTTGACTCCTAGTACCCATAGGATGGCTCACAACCATTTGAAACTCCAGTTCAAAGAGATTAAATGCCCTCTCTAGCCCTCTGTGTACACTAAGCACACAGGCATTACACACACATATATATGAATTCATAAACACATATACATAAAATAAATGTAAAACTTTTTAAAATGTGAAAATCCTCTGTAATAAGAATTGAAGTGTTTATAATAATATTTTTAAAATTCAGAGCAACACTATTAGCTAAAGGCCAGGATAATAAATAACCACCTATAAGTCAATGATAATTAATATTAAATAGTGACAGCCAATTCTATTCTAACTGCCTTAAATTTGGAAACTACTATAGATTTTTTTTTTAAATTGAGAAAGCAGAGCCAGGAACTACGAATGAACCTTATTACTACCACTATATATAGTTTGAGACACCCTACAATGTCTTGTTTGAAGAATCATTTTGTTGTGAACAGTTTTCTTAGTAGTTTTAAGATTCAAGCATTTTACTTGGCTATAAGGCTTGTTGCTTTTTGTGGCTAAATCATCTTTCATGGTGTCCGTTAGCACAGCTTATTTTGAGGGACATTGAAATTACTTCCAGGTCTTTTAGGATTTTGAGAGGACAGTGCAACTAAACTCCTGTAGCATATATGTAAGTCATTTTTGTTTATAATTCCGTTTCCATTAAGTTTTGTTTATATATAAATTTCTAAATCATCGTTGGGTATGTGGGTATTAGGTCATGGTAAGATGACAGTTGACTTTGTGAGGGACTTCAAAACTGCCTTTGAATTTGCTTGCACATTTTTCATTTATACCAACGTGGGTGGGACTTCTTGTCCTTGTAAATATTCAGTGGATTGCTATTTCCTACTTGAGGACTTTGGTGTCATATTTATATTTATCCTATTCATTTTCTTAATGATATAATACTGGGAATTACTTTGTTGGAAACAAGTGTTCTTTTATTATTATTATTATTATTATTATTATTATTATTATTATTATTATTCTGTATATTCCAGTCATGGTTTTGTGCTCTCCTTTCTCCCACATCCTCTTCATCCTCTTTTTGTTCATCTTCCTGTGCAGTTCGTATCCCCTTTGAGGGGATCTATCCCTAAAGCTGTTGCCTGTATATGTGTATGTATGTGAGTGACATATGTTCTTCTACCTGGGCTGCTTTGCCAGAGGGAGAGAAAGTGCCTAGCCTAGCAGAGACTTGAATTGCCAAGCTGGAGGGATAGCCAGTGAGCCACTCAGAGGAGGAGGGGAAGAGAAATGGTGGAAGAATTGTGAGACTGAGCGACTGGGAGTGGGGAAGTAAGCAGGATGTGAAGTTAAGTGGAAAATAAACAAACAAACAAACAAACAAACATAAATGAAAAATAGAAAAACATGCCTTGGATCCTCTTCCACACAGCTCCTTGACCCATGAGGGGAGAAATTTGACGAAGACAATCCATATAGGATTGAACATTTTAAGTCCCTCACTCCGAAAGACTCCACATGGCTGACCCATGGCACCAGCTGTGTATGTAGCAGAGGATGGCCTTGATGGGCACCAATGGGAGAAGAAGTCCTACCAAGACTAGACCCCCAGTGTAGGGGAATGTCAGGGCGGGGAGGCGAGAAGAGGGGTGGTTGGGGAGGGGGCACGGGCTTATAGAAGAAGGGGAGGGGATGGGATAGGGGGCTTATGGACAGGAGACAAGGAAAGAGAATAACATTTAAAAAGTAAATTTAAAATATCTAATAAAAATGTATCTAAATTACAGACCAAAAAATTAAAAAATAAAAGTCCCTCACTTTCTGCACCTTGCCCATGTGTTAGTCTATATTAACTCCCAGCTCCCAACTTCTTCCTGAGGAAGCTTTTCTGATGAGGCTTGAGTGAGACACTGATATACGGGTATATAAAAATGTCATTAGGTGTAACGTGACCGTTAGGTTTCTTTAGCAGATCAGTAGTATTTGCTTTTATCTTGGGCCCGTGGTCTATGTAGTCTACTAATACTAAGGCAGGAGAAAAACGACTTTCTTGCCAGCCTTGGTGATAGGGCTGAAATAATATAAAATAAAGAGACAGTAAGGGTGGAATATATGACCTACCGGGCTATTGAAAGGAATATGCCTGCCTTTGAAATAAGAAAATGGAACTCGCCTCTTAGCATCTCTAACAGTGTCTGCATTTAGTGACTGCCTGTGAGATGGATCCCCATGTGTTGTAGTCACTGGATGGCTTTTCCTTCAGTCTCTGCTCCATACTTTGTCTCCATATCTTCTCCTATGAATATTTTGATCCACCTTTTAAGAATTACTGAAGCGGTACTGAGTAGGCTCTTTGGTCTTTCTTCTTCTTGAGCTTCATGTGCTCTGTGAATTGTACCTTGATCCTATGACCGCTTAATGCCCCAGTGTAGGGAAAGCTAGGGTTGGGAGGCGGGAGGGAGTAGGTGGGTGGGAGAGCACCCTCATGGGGGCAGGGGGACGGGAGATGGGATAGGAGTTTCTGGAGGGGAAACTTGGAAGGGGGATAACATTTGAAACGTAGATAAAGTAAATATCTAATAAAAAATGAAGGGGAAATCAAAAGAAAATGAGGCTCATACAAAGATGAGTTTTTCTTGCCGTCTAAATAGTGAGTGTTACATACACTTTTTTGTAATATATTCAAAGATTGTATTAATGGAGCTAAACATGTTCTGTGCTTTTTTCTTTAAGAAATACCATGAAAAACAAAACTAGATTATAGATACTGAAAACTAAGGAAAGCAGTCATTCCTAAATACGTCGTTTCACTTTTCTTCATCTCCAAAAATATTTTTAAACACCTATTTCTGTATAATTTTTAGTTTTGCTGATGCTATTAGGTGACAATGTAAAATATAAGCCATCTCCAATATGTTTATGCACAATAACAAGTTATATTGTCAAGATTAATTATGAGTGGGTTCAGTGTTTGACCTCAGAGCTGTTCATCCGGAAATAGATTCTAGACAAATATTCTGAGAGGTCCTGGTTCCGTTACATGGTGTTCCTGTAACCAAAGAGAGCAATGGGAAAGCCTAGTGGTTCTCTCATCCTTCTGACTTAGCACAGTTGCTGCTCCTCGCTTAAATTGTAAATATTAATAGCTTTTGCTCTGTTGCAGGTTTTCTGACATTTACTTTTCTTCTTGTACTCTGAAGATACTTTAAATTCTGCATTCAGTTATCATGTCAGTATAGTCAAATAAATCCATACTCTTACCAGATGCTAAACAGGTTTGTGAGATTAGCATCAAAATAAAATCACAATGGTACCAATCTTGAAGATTCTTTCTCCTTTTTTTCTTATAATTTGAAGACTATATTTTTTTATTTTATTGGATTTTTTATTTACATTTCAAATGTTATTCCCTTTCCCAGTTTCCAGTCCATAGACTCCCTATCCCATACCTCCCCCTCCCACTTCGTGTATGAGGGTGTTCCCCCACCCCTTCTCGCTTCCCTGCCCTGACATTCCCCTGTACTGGGGGATCAATTCTTGGGAGGACCAAGAGCGTCTCCTTCCATTGATGCCCAACAAAGTCAACCTCTGGGTTTAGCTGGAGTCATGGGTCTGTCCATGTGTTCTCTTTGGATGGTTTAGTCCCTGAGAGCTTCAATTTCTTTCTTGAGAGACTTGATATTCTTCTCATGCAGATCTTTCACTTGCTTGGTTAGACCCACACCAAGATATTTTATGCTATTTGTGACTATTGTGAAGGGTGCCATTTCCCTAATTTCTTTCTCAGTCTGTTTTTCCTTTGAGTAGAGGAAGGCTACTGATTTGTTTGAGTTAATTTTAGATCCAGCAACATTGCTGAAATTGTTTATCAGACTTAGTAGTTCTCTAGTGGAACTTTTGGGGTCACTTAAGTATACTATCATATCATCTGCAAATAGTGATATTTTGACTTCTTCCTTCCCCATTTGTATCCCTTTGACCTCTTTTTGCTGTCTGATTGCTCTGGATAGAACTTCAAGAACTATATTGAATAAGTTGAATAAGAGTGTGCAACCCAGTATTGTCCCTGATTTTAGTGGGATTGCTTCATGTTCCTCTCCATTTAGTTTAATGTTAGCAACTGGTTTGCTGTATATGGCTTTTACTATGTTTAGGTATGTGCCTTGAATTCCTGATCTTTCCAAAACTTTTAACGTGAAGGGGTGTTGAATTTTGTCAAATGCTTTCTCAGCATCTAATGAGCTGATCATGTGTTTTTTCCTTTAAATTTGTTTATATAGTGGATTATGTTGATTGATTTCAGTATATTGAACCATCCCTGCATCCCTGAATGAAGCCTACTTGATCATGATGAATGGTTATTTCAAAGAGTTCTTGGATTCTGTTTGTGAGAGTTTTATTGAGTGTTTTTGCATTGATATCATAATTCTCTTCTTGTGATGTATCTGAGCACATTGTCTTTTCTTTTCATAACAGCCATCTTCTCTCTACTAATGTAGATAAGTTTAGTCTGCTTGTGCCTTTAGATAGACTCATGAATATGAATGCTTTTATGTCTGGTTTCTTATAATTTTTGTTTTATTTCTTTATAATGTTAATTAGCACTGCCAACAACCTTTTTTTCTCTCCTTGCCCTGAACGATGACTTTTATAATATTTCTCTTGGGTAGGGTTTTGTTATAAGCTACGTATTGCTCAGTAGGAATGTCTATGCTAAGGTCCAGCAATATCTTAGTAAAACAAATGGTAATTCATTAATCATGCCCTTGTCATACTCTACAGGTCTTTAATCTGCTTCAAAAATACCTCACAGTTTTCCTAAAGAAATCCACTTACTAAAACTATTACTTCTTTAAAAAGATAAATAGGATTGCTTCTACTGCCTTCATGTTTCTTTTCGTTATTGCAAATACTGCTCTGTTTTCTCCATTTTTTACAGTCAGATATATATATTATAAATATAGATTGAACAACTAGACAGTGAAACTACACAGACAAATGGATGTTTGCAGATAGACAGATAGATAGATAGAAGTTTATTCTTCTCAAGAGTCGGCAGGCCTTGTGGCAAATCCCTGAAAGCTCCCTTAGAGAGAACACTGAATCCACCTTTTGTCCCATGAGATCTACTTTCAGAATTTATGCTTGGCATCAAGAATGCCACTAACTGACATGAGCCACATCATGTAAAGGAAAATATACATTTAGATATGATTTAGATTAAGATTTTAGGAAGAGATTTATCTCGCTAGCAAGATCACTAGCAAAAATTCCCAAATAGTAAGTGTGGTATGAGATCTATGTGCAGGTAAAATAGTCAGCAACTTATTACAGGCAGCACTGCTGACTAAAGCTGTTATTTGCAAGCCTTTTGATTCTTTAATGTATACGGGACACTAGAAGGTATCAGGAACACTGTGCATGTAAAGTAGAATAGAATTGGCATGCTGTCTTCAGCATAATCAAAAAGATTAAAAGATGAGTAAACTGGATATAAATATGTTTATGTATAGATTTAAGTTAATTAATATTGATTCTTTGTACACCTAGAGTAGACTGCTGGCATTATACCATTTTGGAAAGGAATATATTCTGCGAGCTGCTGTTAGTTTCGTATATGCCAAGTGAAAACACTTTCAGTAAATGGCTTCTGATACCTGTGCCCGCCTGCCAGTGCCATCTAGGATGGAAGGGAAGACAACCTGCTGTCTTTATACTTTCAAAATTGCCGAAGAAATATCGTAACTTAAATGATGATATTTCAATTACACTAAAATCATGGGAAACATCATCTGAAAAACTGTTTAAGGTTACATAGGAAATATTAATTAAAATACCATTATCCTTTGGACTAGAATTCATTTAAAAAAATTCCAGGTGAATCCCTGTGGATTGTAACATGGACCTTATTGTTTTCGTGGCAAATATTTAACATAAACCATCTCTCCACATGATATCTCTACATGTCTCCAAGAACCAACTTATCATGACTAAACGGGCTTACTGTCTGAGTCACAAAAATAATTTTTAAAAATGACTATCAAATCATTCATTTCTCCGTGCTTCTAAACAGTCTAGTAAAGACTTGCAATCAGTGTCATGTTCAACTGTGAGTCAGGTTATTGATTTAAATGTGTGTGATTGTTTGCTGCACCGAACAGGAGCTTCTGGGTCTCATCTACCAAGTGAAGGACACTTGGCCAGAAGAAGACATTATAAAGATTCCATATTAAGCTTTTAGTCTGGTATCAACAGTGGTAAGAAGAGATATTTTGAACCTGTCATGCTTTCGTAGAGATAAGTATTAGATTTTAAGGCACAATGGGTTGTTTTAGACTTGGCATTTTCTTTGAACAGAAAGGTCTTGTTTGTTAATTCTATTCTTTTCTTGACTTAGTGGCTTTCTCAACAGATCCTCACTGGCTACTGGAGCTTTAATCACAAACAAAAAAGTGGGTATTTAGCAATGCAATATATTCAATGCTGTGCTTAGAGGTGCATGCAGAATATAGGAATACACTTGTTACTTTTTATTTAATGTTGCCTTAAAGTAGCCTACCTTAAAACCTCAGCCTGGAAATCAGGCTGGTGCTATAATTAGAAATTTTCAAACAATGGGATAACCATTAGAAAAAAAATTACCTCTTAAAATCAGAATCTCTTTTATTTTAAAATGGCATTCAAAATGGAAGGTGTATTGTGGCTATAGTAATTTGCAGGGCATGTAGTATTTAAAACATTTCCGTTTTTCAAAGCTCTGAACATTACCTATGGTTGTGACGTTAACCTTGGCTCTATTACTTGGTCAACATGGTGTTTTGGAGGTCTCTGAGCATCTGTGTGCTTCATCGTCCTCTCAGGTGTTGATGTTTATAATGTAATTAAATTTCTTGCTGTCCTTGTTCAAAACAAAGGGTTACATTTCATTGCCTTGATGGTGGTCAACGTTCTTTCTCTGTGTTTGTCTTAGCACACCTTTCATTTAATTACTATTATTTATAACTTCATTTTCCAAATATCAGTATCTCATATTTGACCTTTATTTTAGGTCCCCAAATACCTCGCAAACTGCTCTGTGACATCAAAGTTGAGAAGATGGCACATTCTCACACATCTACGACTGAGTGTTTCTTCCTTTTGAACAACATTATCACAAACATTATGGTTAACATCAACACACATGTATTATTTCCTAGTTTATATAAGTCATCAGTCCAGTCAGAGAATGGGTCTTCTGTGTTTCTGTTTAGGTGACTTACAATGCTGCAACTAAGATTTCAGCCATGGCTGAGGTCTCATTTGAGATTTACATTCACAAAATAAATGTATCCCAGTTGTTACCACCACTCACCACTCAGGGCCTTCTAGCTTGTTGAATTGAAGGCCTCCTTTTTGTTCGTTTGCTTGCTTGCTTGCTTGCTTGCTTGCTTGCTTGCTTGCTTGCTTGCTTGCTTGCTGATGTAGACAGGTTGCCATCTCCCATACTTTGCTCTTTAGGCCCTTTCTATGTGACAACTCATGCTCACACACCCACACAAAGCCTCCTACCTTCCCGAATTCTATTGATTCCATGTCAGTCACAGATTGTGGATGCTCTTATGTATCCTGCTCGGATACTTGGACAGCAAAAGCTCTCTTTCGCAAAGAGGTTTTAGTCATGCCATCTTTACACCTCCTTATTCCAGTTATGAATCAGTGTAGGAAAGCTTTCACTTATTTTATTACAAATACTAGTTATCTGCCCATGGCATGTTTATGATTGATGTTTCTGTGTTACTTTATTGCCTCCAGATCCATAGCATTTGGGGATGATGCTCTGTGTGCTTTATTTATGTAAGCCAACAAACTCATACTCAAACTGCTTGTAGCCTCAGTGGTGAAGGTTTCTACATAGGCTATGGATTTGCCATGTGAATGTGAACAAGGAAGTTCTAACACATGGTGTCTGTTTGAGCATTGCAATCTTTATTTCTTAGCTTTCTTTCTTTGGGTTGTTTTAGCTTCTCCTTTCTATAAGTTGCAATTCATTAATTGTTAGTACATGAACTTGACCATAAGCTTCCTGTAGCTTATGATGACATTTGTAAACAGACCAACGAAATACCATGTGATAAATCTTGGGTTTTGGTATAATTGCTTTGTCCTGGACTCTGGCTTGAAAGCAGTTGTGGAGAAGGCTGGAAATAACACATGAAAGGCCAGAAATTAGCAGTGTTGTGTAAATGAACACAAGTAGTTAGCGAAACTCAGAGCAATGCAGGAATTTAGTGATGGGACATCAATGTCCCATTCTTTTTGTTTGTTTGTTAAATGATATTTCTATCTAAGTTGTCTCTCAGAGTGGCAAGGTAGCAAGCCCTGGGATGTGACAAATAAAGAATTTCTTGTATAGACATCTTTTAATGTTCCTTTTATATTCAAACTTTTCCTTTCCATTGTGGCTTTTTATTTTTTCCATGACTCCTGTCCAAACTTCATGTTGCTTCCATTTCCTTGGCCTGCATCTCCACTGCAACTTTCTTTTATTAGATTCTAACTTTTGCCAAATGAGGTATTACAGAAAGCATGAATGTAACTTAATCCACAGTCAAGAAAATACATTTGCAATTTAAGGAATGAAATCAGATTCACTGTGTATGTCTATCTATCTATCTATCTATCTATCTATCTATCTATCTATCTATCTATCTATCTGTAATGTTTTCTGTGCCTTCACCAATGAGTAAGTCGTGGAGAAAAGATATAAATCTCATTTGCAGACCTAGGGTTTCTATACTGTGCTAAAACATCATGACCATAAAAACACTGGGGAAAAGGGGTTTGTATCAGCTTATATATCTAGAGTATAGTCCATCATTAAAGGAGATCAGAGAAGGAATTAAAATAGACCAGGACTTAGAGGTAGGAGCAGATGAAGAGGTCTGAAATATCATGCTAACTGACTTGTTACTCATGGCTTACTTACCCTGCCTTTTTCTAGCAATCAGCAGATCCCAACTACGTGTGATCATTTACACAAACCTCCAGCCTAGGGGAGGAACTACCTATAGTCATCTTGCCATCCCACATTACTAATCAATCAAGAAAAAATCATCCAGACCTGCCCCACAGGACACTCCTATGGAGGTATTTTCTTGATTATATTTTTTTCCTTTCCAGATGACCCTAGTCAAGTTGACATAAAGTTAGCCAGCACACACAGATAGAAGGGATCAAAAATGTTCAGGCTGTAACTGACACTGCCTGTTATAAAACAGGATTTAATGCAGAAGCATGAAATGCTAAAAGGCATTATGTGGAGTGAAGCAGAGAGTGGCAATACCCTGGAGAGTGAACTGTATTTCATGGATGCCTCGCATTAAACATTCGAGTCCACATAGCTTTGATTCTTCTTTACACATCTAGTTTATCATCTTTAATAATAATAAGATGGGATTCTTTTTGTTTTACTGTTACATATTTTAGTGCATATGCAGCAAGGACAGTAGATACTCAGTAGCTGTTAGTTCAGAAGTAATGGCAATCTCCCATACAAAATGCCCAAGCAAGCCTCGTGCAATAGAAACGTTAAGGGAATCATAGTGTCATCATCAGGGTTGTCATTATCACCATCATTAGGACTGGGTGCAGCAGGACGCTGGAGATGTTCTATTATTTTATTTTTCCACACTTATCAGGCCAAGATTTTAACAAAATGTTCATTTTCACCAAGAAAATATAGTTGAGGACCGGAGAGTCTTACAGAAAATGGGCCAAGAAGCTGTGCACCAACTTTCATAACTGGACCACGAACACTTTAGGAGAGCTAGCATATGATACTTGCAGGAGGAATAAAGCACATTTACAAAATACCTGTGCGTTTTGTTGAAAAACACAATTGGATTTGAGGTAGGCAAGGCTTCTTTCACTTCCCAGCCAGTCACTCGACACAAAAGCCCGTGCAGTTATATTTTAAAAACTTCCATTCAGTGAAATCCAAAATATGTCAGTCTGTGGGAACTCAGATATTTGAGGTACTCCTTGAATATTTCTTCTGAGATGCCTTCCTAGGGATGGGAAATAGCATTTGTTACCTCTCACTGATGTATTGCAGCTAAGTATAAAATAGGTTTTTCAAAGGAGTGCTAAAAGGTTTGAATACCTGACCAAATGTTTGGATCATTGCTTTAATGTCATCACCATGCAGTTTGCATGAGTGATTTTCACAAAGCAATCTAAAGTAAGCCAGTGCTTACACATGACTTTTTCAGTGGTCACAAAGAAAAAGTTGCAAGAGATCCATTCTAGGGCTTATTCTTCTTAGTTTTTAACTTCTTTATAAATTGAAGGACAGTGCCATTTCCAAAAATATTTCCTTTTTAGTCTTGGTTGGATACAGTTATTTTTCTCTTTTTCCTTTTATTTCTGCTGCTGTGAAAAAAAAATACTCTGACAAAAAGCAGCGTGGGGGAGAAAGGGTTTATTTTAGCTCATGCTTCCAGCATGCAGTCCATCTCTGTAGGAAAGGGACAGGGGCAGAAGCTTGAGACCACTGGACAAAACTGCAACCAACAGATTGGGAAAAGATCTTTACCAATCCTACAACTGATAGAGGGCTTATATCCAAAATATACAAAGAACTCAAGAAGTTAGACCGCAGGGAGACAAATAACCCTATTAAAATGGAGCTCAGAGCTAAATAAAGAATTCACAGCTGAGGAATGCCACATTACATCCATAATCAAGGGCTCATGCTTGATACTTAGTAAGTTTTTTCTGCTCATCTGTAATCCAGGAACCCAAACCAGGGAACGTTTCAGGTCAACATTTATGGTGGGTTTTCCCATGGCAATTAAGGCAATCAAGAAAGTTTCCATCAAACATGCCCACTGCCAATTTTATCTGAACAATGCCTTTTTGAGGTTTTCTTCTAGGATGTTTCTATGTTTTGTGAAGTTGTCAGTTAAAAGTTAACATTCGTCCCTCCTCTAAACCATCCTCCTTTCATTCTCCTCTTTCTTCTTGTTCCACCTCTCTCTCTTTCATGCACTCACGATCTCTCTGTCTCCTTTATTTCTTATTTATATAAGTTGCAATATTAGGCTGTTTGTATGTGGAGATTACATATAAAATATAAAATATAAATATAAATATATATGGTCTAAGATGGAAAGAAAATGTTGCCTTCATTCCAAATCAAAGAGAAAAAGGTGTATAGTCTGGAACAGCAGCAAAAAATGGCTGATTTGACTCACAATCTCCCAGAACAGAAATATAAATTCTATCCTGCAGGGAATTCTCTTATAAGTCTAGAGTAGGCATCTTTCCATATATACACAGAGAGTGAAATATGTGCGAAATCTTAAGTCTCCTTAAGAACTAGAGAGATCATTAATCTTGTATTATCTTAGCAAAACTGGAGCTGAGAAATTATTTATATTGTAAGCTCTGATTCAAGGCAATTCAAGTTCCAAGGGATTGAATTGCACCAAAACTGTAGAATACCACTCCCACCTTCTTGATTTCTGTATTTCCTCATTTATCTTGGTATTCATCTGTCACTACCACCAATAGTATATCTTGTTGCTTATGAAGAAAGCATTGATTAATCTTGGTGATTGAAGCAGATTTTATGTGACTACCGTGGTCTTCGCTAAGAGCGTGGTCTCTGCTAAAAATTAACTAGGTCATTAACAGAGATAGAGGTTGAAAGAGACAAGCTAGGTCAACAAATGTCGAATATCATTATTGCAATTGTATTTAGAGATGGTATGATAGTTTTTATTCTATCAAATTGTGGTGAAAATTTTTACCTTATATGCTCTCAGATAAGGCCTCCCTGGTTGAGGGATGGGGCCAACCTCTCACCTCCAAAATTTTAACCCAGGAGAATTTTTCCTCTCTAAAGGAAATAGGGGACAAACTATGGAGCAGAGACTGAAGGAAAGGCCATTCAGAGACTACCCCACCTGGGGATCTATCCCATATGCAGACACTAGACCTATCACTATTGCTGATGCCAAGAAGTGCTTGATGATAGGAGCCTGATACAGCTGTCTCCTGAGAGACTCTGCCAGAGCATGATAATTACAGATGTGGATGCTCTTAGCCAACCTTTCGAATGAGCATGGGGACCTCAGAGGAGGAGTTAGAGAAAGGACTGAAGGAGTTGAACAGGTCCAGCTGCATATGTAACAGAGGATAAGCTTATCTGGCACCAATGGGAAGGGAGGACCTTGGTCCTGTGAAGACTCAATACTCCAGTGTAGGGGAATGCCAGGGCACTGAGGTTGAAGGGGGTGGGTAGGTGGAGGAGCACCCTCATAGAAACAGGAGAAGGCGGTGGGATAGGGGGTTAGTGGAGGGGAAACAAAGGAAGGGGATAACATTTTAAATGTAAGTAAAATATCCAATAATAAATAAATAAATAAAAAGTGGAAAAAAAGAAGAAAAGCAGATGAGTAAATTAACCCTTAAGTTAGTGACATTCGTTGAGACTTGCATGTCAATCTTTCGGTTTCAATAAGCCCCACATATGATCATTTCTAGGCTCAAAGCGATTTCTTTTATTTTTGAACATTACCTGGGTCATAAATAAATAAAGGAAATCAAAAACAAACTCAAGGTTGACACTTGCACCCCTCATGGTTATTCAACACATATTCATTTAGGAATTAGAAAGAAAAGCATTAGTACTGTAAGACTGCACATATTACATGATCCCTGCTTATCAGAGGACTAATTTTTGTTGTTTTTCCCTGAACAAAATTGGGAGAGACAGGAACTAAACCTCAGTAACCAGTGGCCTTTCCATTGTTGACAAAATAAAACATACGGAGACCTACTTCCCAAGGTTAATAGGAAACTGTCAAGAAGCAAAATGCTCAGGGCATGTTGGTATTAGTCATCTCAGGGACTCAAATTATAGCATATCTTATAAAACACTGGCAGGAGGAAGTTGACATCAAGAACCTGACATCACTGAGGTAGGGGCCTGGGAAGCCACAAGTTTTAACTGTTAGCAGAACTGTAAATACTACATGTTTGGTGGTATGTACTTACTGATAAATGAATGCTAGCCAAAAGGCACAGAATATTTAGGGTACAAACTACGACCATAGAAGTTTAACAAGCAGGAAGGCCCAAGTGAGGATGTTTCAATCCCACTTAAGAGGGGAAACGAAATAATCACTGGAGTCAAGGGAAGGGAGGGACCTGAGTGGGAGAGGAGAGGGAAGGGGAAAATGGGAACAGGATCATATATTGGGGAACAGGGCCAGGAGAATGAATGGAAATATGCAGGCTTTGAGGGCAGGAGGTGGGGGAACCCTTTAGAAAATACCAGAGACATGGGAGGTGAAAGACAGGGTTACTAACCCATAGTCAAAAACTCTGACCTAGATTTGTTCCCGTCAAAAAGAACTGCAGGTACAAAAATGGAGAAGAAACTGAAGGAAAGGCCATCCAGTGACCAGCTTGAACTGGGCTCCATCTCATGGGGAAGGGGCACCAAGGCCTGACACTGTTACGGATGCTATGATATGCTAACAGACATGAACCTGGCATGGCTGGCCTCTGAGAGGCTCTGACTCAGCAGCTGACTGAGACAGACACAGATATTTACATTGAACCATTGGACTGAAGCCAAGGACCCCTATGGTTGAATTAGGGAAGGTTTGAAGAAGTTGAAAGGGAGAGCAACCCCATAGAAAGTCCAGCAATTTCAACTTACCCAGACCCCGGGGAACTCCCAGAGACTGAGCCAGCAACCAAGCAGCATACAGGAGATTGTCTGAGGCCTCCTGCACTACTTAGATCTAGCTTCAGTGAGAGAAGACAGTCCCAATCCTGGTAAGACTTGATGACCTAGGGAAGGGGAAGGGCACACTCTCAGAGATAAGGGGAAGAGGAATAGGATGAGGGACATTGGGAGTGTGCTTGAAAAGTAATGCTTCTTTAATTCTTGTTCTGATGTTTTGGCAGTATATACTTGCTCACATGTTTAATAAGTTTGGAGAAAATGTGTATTTGGTACAAAAGCTATATTATACCTACTGTAGCATATACTGTCTTCTAGAAGTCCAGCTAACTACTCTGGTCACGATTTGTCAGAATTTAGTGGTGAGATACAATAATTACTGGAGAGCCTTGAGAAGTTTATTAGCTATATCCTTATGAGAAGCTTGTAAGAAAAATGAAAAGTGTCTAAAGCAGACTCGGAAGAATGCCAGGACTTGATGCATTTCCTTTTAGATGATAGGCATATTTTAAACTTTCCTATAAACTACAAACATTAAAATTGTCTTACCAAACATGGAAACTCACAAGCTTTGTGATACAGGAATTAATCATTGTGACAGTACTGTCAGTGTTTGCATGGTACTCTGATCTTCTGGTTTGAATGCTCATCAGAATTACCGAATGGGTCATTATATACACATTTGAGCCTCCCGTTAAGACTCTAGGATTTGGTAGTTCCTGAGTGGAACTTAAAGTCAAAATTTCTAACATAATCCTCACTGGTACTATGGATAGAAGACCACATAGAGAGAATGACTTACATAGTGATTTGCAACTATGTCTTATATGTCTACTTGGAGTCCACAATAATGTACCAGAAGATTTGAAAAGCATGAGAAATGGTACACGTTATATCTCTGAGGTTTTCCTAGAATATTTGTGAAGCTGTTTTATATTTAAAATAATATCAATATATCAATCATATGTTCTAAGCAAAACTCAAGACCTTGTAGATGTGTTTTGTCATTGTCTCTACCTGTAAATTCTACCTCACCTTTGGCAGTCTAAATTGCTGTAGATTTTTAACCATTTCCTTCCAAATATTTTAATACTTGGAGTTCCTTACTGGCAAATACATGGTTGAAATCCCAGATGCTGACAATATAAGAGCTTCAAAATTCTGTTGGTCTGCGACAAAGCTTATTGTTTGATTTATAAATAAACAGAATCAAACACAGACCACTTCCATTTTATTGGGTAAACTGATAAAAACTTTGGTCTCTCTCCTTGGCAGATTTAGAGACAACACTTAAAAGCAGTCACAGACCAGAATAGATATATTTTGAGACTATTCTGTGATACACAGCTATTTCATCCCTGGCATCAAATATTAATGTTAGTAAGTTACTAACTTTAGCTGAAAACCAATTAGTGTTCTGATAAATAAATATATATCATTAGTGTGTCCACTTGTGGTGAATATAGGCATCTTATGTTTGGATGAACTCACAATGTACTTCTTATTGTGTTGCTTCTTACTGTGTAGGTTTGTTAATTACATGTGTGTATTATTACATGAACATTCTAGCAATTGTTAGAGATCCACATCAGGTAACTCTTTCAATTTTTATGAAACTTCATTTTTGAGACAGAATCCCACTCCCTCACAGAAACTAAAGCTTACTGATAGGTTTCTGTGACTGGATTGCAAACTTCAGAATCTTCCCACGTCTGTCATTCCATCTCTGATACTATGTCCATCTTTTTAAGAACCTCATGCTTCTAGACAAGCATTGTCCAGAATGAGTCATTCTCAGTCCTCTGTAAACCCACCTCCTTCTTTGCATTGCAATACTACTCTGTGGACCATGTCACAAAAAAAGCATACTGCATAAAAACAAAGTGTTATTCACCAGGTAAAGGCTCTTACTGACAAGCATAATAACCCATGTTTAGTCATCAAACTAATATGGTAAAATAAAAAGCTTACTCCAACTCCTGCAAGTTACCCTCTGATCTCCAGAGGCAAGTACACACAAAGAACAAATAAATAAAACAAAGTAAAAAAATTAATAAAAAGTATTTAGCCCACCTCAGATATAATAATACAAATTAAGCACATTTAGAACACTTTGGTTATTCAAACAGCTAATGTTTTTATTATGTAACTATTATGTAATAGGAGCAACTATATTCACACATTTGCTCAAAACACAGCCTAATTGGAAACAGAATTAGAAACAGAATTGGAAAA
Organism: Rattus rattus; assembly: GCF_011064425.1. Classification (NCBI taxonomy): domain Eukaryota; kingdom Metazoa; phylum Chordata; class Mammalia; order Rodentia; family Muridae; genus Rattus; species Rattus rattus. The sequence continues at coordinate 7,880,447 of NC_046170.1, read as the reverse complement.
AGACTGCAGAAAACTACAAAAGGTAGATAGGCTTAACTACTTAGAACAGAGAAATTAAAGGTGTGGCCATTTTCAGTCATTGAATCCTTGCGTGCTTTCTGGGTATTTCCCAGAGAGTATGACCCTCCTACTCACATTAAATTGTTTCTGACAACTCTTAAGAATGCATTGCTAATTAACTCCTTAAGTCTTTCTTCGCATAGTCCAGTGACTTCTAAGGTCTTTCTTTGAACGGCTTACAAAATGAGGTGTGTTTCCCACCATAACTATGTAATACTCTCATAATGAAAACCTTGAAATAGCCTATAACTCCTAAAGGCATTTAAGTATTCTGCTCTCTCCTTAACTTTACAACTAGCAGGACTTCTCAGTGGGCTAGTGTGTCAAGTATGGCATAGTGGTCTACCTCATGAGATTTTGAGGTGATTTCAACTAGGGAACTCAAAAGTCTGAATGGAGAGAAGGATGGATTTGGACAAGTTCAGAACCTTAGAATGAAAAATATTCTTTACTGAGCTACATTAACGACTCCTACTTACGCGCTTGAGACAAGTTCTTAAGAAGTTGCATGTGCTAGGCTTGAACTCACTCTGTAGACCTGGCCAGGCTTTAAACTTGTGATCTTCCTGCATCTGGAATAGTTGATGTTACTGGCCAGTGACACAAGACCCCTAATACATTCTTTGTAAATATAGTAACCCAGAAGACTAGAATCAAGGTGGAGGTATTCTAACCCAGAGCAGAGTTTAGACATGTTACTCTGTTTCTCTCTTTTGTGTACAACTGTTTATCTCTTCAACAGTCCCCATTTGTGAAAAAGAAAGGTTGTGTGGATACAAAAATAAACATTTAGGATATAGTTAGAAATGAAATTAATAGTTTATAAAGTCAGCAGTACCAAGGATGAATTCCCTCTAGTTGAACAGAACTTAGGTCCAATCACATAGCTGCTGGCTATCTCCAAGACAGAAGTGCCACCAGTGAACTATTTTAGATATCATGCCAATCTGGCTATTAGTTAATAGACAATACAGCTAGATGGAACTACTGATTGTTCCTCTTCCCAGGCAGCTTGCAAGAATTTTCAGATAATGTGAGAGTCAGTTGTCAGGGAAGAGGCTTTCAGAACAGCTCTACCTTGATTCCTCTAAGTGCTGTACCTATAATATATGATGTCCCCAGAAATATGCTCTTGGGAATTCTGGAAGGCTACCAAGGGCAATAGTAATAAGCCTTATTGATTTAGAGGTCTCTTGTATTCCCTTGACCAAAATCTCATAGGTTGCTTCCCCAAGCCTAGCATTTTGTTCTGTTTTGTGTTGCTTTGGTTTTCGCTAGCTATCTCATGGGTCTTGGGGGAGCACTACTATTACTGGCAAAGAATTTTATTTAAAAATATAAGTGTTCACATTTGTATGTATGTATGTGCTCACAAAACTATACCTATAGTTACCTAACACATATTTATTGGTTTACTACATTTTGTCACAAAGTTGCTTGCTCATATTTTGGATTCAATAAAATAGCTCTACATGCATATTTGCATAAATGCACACACAAAATCATACATACAGAGTCATTCTAATCTATCAAGGTTCTGCTACATCACACTTAGATAGCAAAAACCTATCGGTGGTTAGGTCTCAAATAAAATAGCAATGCTTGGCTATAACAGAATGTATACCTCATGCTTTGGATTACCTATAAATTACTTACAAATCCCCATTCTATTTTAAAGCTTTATAAATAGTTGTTCATGTGAATGATTTAAGAAGTGATGACAAGATAAAGTCTTGCAATACCCAAGAAAGTCAACGCGTGTTCTATCTATGAGTCGTACATGATGATGGAGACATAAAAAAGACTTTAGGTGTCATGCTCTTTTATTCACTGCTTTAGGTCCATAAGACAAGGTCTCTCACCGAACGTGGAGCTATGCTGGTACTCTGTAAGGCAAATTCTTCCTTCTCCATACTTCCCAGTGCTAGGATTATAAAAACATATAGTCATTCCTAGTTTCTTGTATGGATGTTGTGACTTATATCCAAGGGGTCATCTCTTTAGCTACTACTCGCATTTTTAAAATTTTAACATTAATTTTATTATTTTATATGTATGACAATTTTGTCTGCTTGGTACATGCAGAAACAAGAATAGGGTGTCCATTGTGAAAACTGCAGTTGTGATTGTTTATGTGCAGTGTGATTGCTCAAAAATGAAACCAGGGTCCTCTTGAATATAACCCAGTGTTGTTAAGTACTAAGTCATATTTTGAGAGCACAAATCATACTCTCTTATTAGAAAGATTTACTCTGATGTTACTTTAATTCCCACAAAAGATTTTATGGGGCACCACGGGCTTCTGGAGTCTAAAAGATCTTTTTCCATAAATAATGGTTTACACAAGATTACCTGTAATTAGGGGCAATGGACCCAGAGTCATGACCTTGGGTATGTGTCTGTGAAATTGTGGCGAGTGTATATTTCTATGTGTGTCTGTGCATTCTCTAGCATGTCATCTTAGGATATTTTTAATTATGACTCAAATAGAAATTACATCAGTGCTTCTGTAGATGGAATTACAATGGGTACACATCTGTTTACTCTTAGCACTTTAGAGGAATCTAATCCAAAAGTGATTTATATTGCTGTCTTTCTTTCCTTCCTTCTTTCCTTCCTTCCTTCTTTCTTTCCTTCATTCTTTCTTTCTTTCTTCCTTCCTTTCTTTCTTTCTTTCTTTCTCTCTTTGTACTTTTATTAAATATTTAATGTATTTACATTTCAAATGCTATCACCTTTACAGCTTCCCCCTCTCCTCTTCCCCCTCATCCTGCTTCTATGAGGATGCTCCCCCTTCCACCCACCCACTACTCCCTCACCACCCTGGCATTCTGCTACACTATCAAAGGCAGTGACTTCATGAAATTCTTAGGCAAATGGATGAAACTAGAAACTATCATCCTGAGTTAGGTAACCCAGTCAAAAAAGAACACACATGATATGCACTCCCTGATATTTGGCTATTATCCCAAAGACTCAGAATAACCAAGATACAATTCACAGACCGTATGAAGCAAAAGAAGATGGACACTGTCTTCAAACAAGTTGAAAAGTGATAGAAGAAAACACTGGATATTAATCTTAATATCCATGGACAACATGGGCATAAACCTACACACAAACACACACACACAAGTACACTGGAAAATAAAACAAGTTATTTAATAAAAATAATATAAAATAAAAAGAATGAAATCTGAGAAGTTATCAGTCATTTATTCTGATGGTAATTATAAATGTCTAAGTAGAAGAGACAAATATTTGACAATTAGGTAAATAACTAAAAACAAGGTATGAGAAGGGAGTTAAATGTTGTGTCCCTGCAAAAGTCAGTGTACTGCCAGCTTTCTTTTTCTTTGGAATAGAGATGTGGGTGAAGCTCGTTGGTAAGTACCATCTGATTCCTGTGTTCTGGGGGAAATTGGGAGCTTCTTTTCCTGTATGAGATACTGCATTGAAATATTTTTCTGGAGAACTTAAAAGTAAAACAAACAAAGAAACAATAACAACAGCACAAGCCCAAACCAAATTTCAGAGTTCTTGGGTCTGAACCACACTCCATACTTCACGCACTTACGTGCTCACATGTACAAAATTCTGCCGCAGTTTTTCTTTCCGCAGGGTAACAGCTGTAGAGATATTAATTGCTCTTCAGTTATAAATGAATTGCCAAAAGGGACAGAGTGGGCTCTGTATCTCATCAGCGTGCCCTGTCTGGGATAAATAATGAGACAGGAACTTGGTAAATCGGAAATCTGTGATAAAAACGGGATGCGACGTTATGAAGTCCTGCCAGTTTTCACTTCTGGATTTATTGATTTTTAAGGCACTCTGCAAAACAGCTAAATCAATGATTGTCTGTCACAAAAATGTTGACTAAAAGGGTTATATTACTGGGGTCAACTATGAATTAGCCCAAAGTGTAAACACAAAGATAGCACCAATCTTAAAAAGAAAAAAATAAATTCACACGTTACAAAAGTACCTTGAAAATCACAGCTGTTAGGACACAGTATGTATATATATATATATATATATATATATATATATATACCAATAACTGATTTTAATATAGTTTCTATTTAAAAAACTAGCAAAAGTGAACAGAAAATTACAAATAGTCTTATAATCATTAAAGTTATTCACATACAATTATAATCATATATAATTATATTCATATATATAGTTCCATATATAATTTCAATATATACATGATCTTATATATACATGCATATTTATCAATGCTCCTATTTTTAAGTTCCCAGTATTGTAAAATGATTATATAATTTTTCCTTTCTCTTTCCAGCTCCAAACCCTCCAACTGTTATTCAAAATTATGACTTCATTTTCTTCAAATCTTGTTGTCTGTCTATCTATCTGTCCATGTATCTATGTATCTATGTATCTATGTATCCATCTATCTATCTATCTATCTATCTATCTATCTATCTATCTATCTATCTATCTATCTATCTACCATCTATCTATCTATTGATCTATCTATCTATGTATCTGTCTGTCTGTCTATTTATCTGACAGACAGAGAGTCTTATCAGTTGCTATATTATTACTTCTATGTACATGTTTTTAGAGCTGATCATTCAGCATTGTATAAGCAAATAATGTACCCTTCCTAGGGAAGGAGGTTTATCTGGGTTGCTCTCAGCATTCCCTAACTGCCTGTAGTCTAAGATTAAGACCTCAGTAGCTCTTCTGCTCCACCTTAACAAATATAGTGTTGCCTTTTGGAATGTGACTACTTTCCTGCTTCCTTACCTTTACCTCACTCCTCTCGTCCCTTCACGTTTCTTCTCCAGACTCTCTTTCTCTGGTAGGTTTGGACACACAAACATACACTTACATGTGCACAAATATATAAATCCAACCTGCTGAGTCCATTGTTTGTTAACTGTGTGTATATATTTTCAAGGCTAATCACTCTGAATTAGACAACCAAGAAAGAACTCTTCCTCTGGAGAGGTTAATTCTTCTGCCAAGAACCATTGTTTTCTGTATTTCTTTGTCTAGGAGTTAGGACATTTTAAAAATGGCTTTCTCCCATGTTCACAATTATACTTTAAATTTTTTAACAGTGCTAAATTGCAATACAGCAGATATGTTTATGAACATTAGGTGATGTTTTGAACAAAACTTCTCCTTTAAATTTTTATTTAAGCAAGATCAAATGCTTCAATTGCCATTAAACATATATCTCACGTACCTTTACAATAGCACAGACACCCAGAATTTTAATTTATAAATTCATCATTCAAAAATCATATATCTTTATGGGGAACACACATAACATTACTACATGAGGAAGATTTTATTTACACACTATTCACCTGACTTCCAGTGTTTCCTGGTAGTAATCTTGGCACACAACCTGGTCCTTAATCATAGAAAGATTTCAGGGTTCCAGATTATGAAGTTCTTGCTATACAGAAGGAAATACATAGAAGGAACACAATGAAGAAATTAAATGTGCATTCCTCTTTCTTGCTAATATTTTATCAGTCAATAAAAGACTTCTTCAGAGTTAAAACACTCAGTTTGGCTAGTCAGATTCTCTCAGACAGCTCACTCTCTCTATTCCTCTCCCTTCTACCTTGCCAATTAGAAAACTAAAACCTCAAGTTGTTAGGAGTACCTTGCCTAATCATTTGTATGTCTGTGTGCCACTCTCTCTGTGACCCATTGCTTAGCCTTTCACATATTCTTTTGTTCTTGCCAAGATTTTAATTAGGGCAGACAGAATTTTCAGTGCAATTTCTCACAATCTCTCGAAGCATTCACATATCAAGGTCTCACTGTATTCTTACAGCATATTTTGTTCTTATTCTCTGGCTTTCTTGTTCAATATGACAACATTTTATTTCTTTACATATCCCTGTAAAACACCCTTTCTATTCATAATCTCTTTAAGACAATCTATGAGAAAGAAAACAGAAACTGATGTATCCCAGTACTCAAGAATGATTCGAGTAGCATGGGACGGATCAAGCCGCAAAGAATGTGTTGCTTTGTCTTTGCTCCAAACACAGCCTATCAATTTGCATGTATGTTTTGACATGAAGTCTCGTTTCTGAAGCTTCTTTGTGAGGACTAGACAAAGATTAGACAAAGTTTATTTGTGAGGATTAGACATGCATGCATTATGTTGTTGGATTTCAGGTATGTGGCTGTCCTTGAGTATTTCTCCTAAGTTGACAATATTTCATGGTAGAACATTAAACTTGAGAGGAGAAAGGGAACCAGCCAAAAATACTATTCACTCAATACCCATGCTTTGTCTAGTGGTTTAGGTCTTTTATCTAAAATTTGATATAGCAGCTTCTGATTTTAACTATGTCCAGAGTACAAAAATCACTGAGGAAATTTTTATCTTGTAGCACTAGTTGGAGACAGCAATACTGTCATCCATATCACAACTGGAAATTGGGAGGAGGACCAAGTGTCTTTCCTTCTAACTCTTCCTGAATATAAAATTATGATCCTGTGATAAAAAGCATTTCATTTAAAGATACTGATATCAGAAAGCACATGTTGCATAAATATATTGATGTATTTTCAGAAATGTCGGTTTGGTACCTATACAGCTATATTTGTTTGTAAGATTCTTACACAATCACATGGGCCATGGCTCTAATAAACACTAAGAGTTCAGGCTGCTGCTGTGGAATATTAGGAAAAACTACATCTATCAAACAAGAGGCATGTCTTTCTCACCCTCTGAAGGGCAAAATGTCCAAGATCAACATCCAGTTACTGCCTTGTCTACAGATCTGGTTTTCATGGTGTCTTTCTGTGCTATCACAGCCAAGAGCAAGAAAAGAACAACTTTCTTTCACCTCTTTCCTTCGAAGACTCTACCATAATAACCTTGTTAGTTCATTCTGGAGGCAGGGATCAGAAGTTCAATGACATTCTTTGTTATACGGCAGGTTTCAAGCCAGTTTAAGGTACATGAGACCTTGATTCAAAACATTTGCATTTTTGTTTTCTCAAGCATTAATAGAATTTCCTTAACCATATATCATCAAGACCCCCACAAAGTACTTATTTATGTCAATCAAAGAAAATTCCAGTTATTTGCTATACAAATTAACTAGGTTTCTTTTTTTCTTTGTTAATTTTGACATTGTTCCCTTTAATAATCAAAGGAGTAACTCATTAAAGTAAGGTTGAGCAGTGATAAGTATGCCAATAAACATTATATTGGTAAAAACTGTGTTTAAATAACATTTTCTATGTTCTTTATAGAAGGATATTTTAGAAAAATTTAACGGGACTGTAGTAATAATCACTTTCTATCAGGAATATATATATGTATATGTGTGTGTGTGTGCGTGTGTGTGCGTGCGTGTGTGTGTGTGTGTGTGTGTGTGTATGTGTGTTGGAAGATATATAGGTATAGATATATAAGTATATCTTCAAAAATTTAGAGATATGACTGAGTGCCTTTCCTGTTGATGTATTTTAATTATAGCATACTGTGTTAACTTCATAAGTTTCAGATACATCGTGGCTCGTTATTTGAGAAGTATTACTTCAAACTGCCCTTGCCTAAAGATCTAGCCCCAGGTTTTAGAATTGATATGAATTCTTGAAATTTCAGACCAATAAATATATTCCAGGCATCTGCCATGTCACTTGATAGGTTTCTGTAGCTGTGATAAAACACTGTGATCAGATAGGAAAGGGTTTTTTTCATCTCACATCTCTTTGATCATTTTCCATCAGTGATGGAAGTCAGAGCTAGAACTGAAGGCAGGAACCTGCAGGCTGGACTTGAAGCAAAGAAGATTCCACAATGATACTTATTGCTTTTCTGAGCCTGCTTTTTGTGTACAATCCAGGACCACCTGACCAGGGCTGGTAACCTACTATGCAAAACCATTAATCATTAAAATGCCAACATAGACTTATAAACAGATAATCTAATGAAAGCATTTTCTCAACTGAATTTCCCACATAACTCTAGTGTAGGTCAAATTGACAAAAACCAATCAGGATACTAACAGAAAAGTCCCAATTAAATTAAACTCTCCCAACAGGAAAGGATAGCCCTGGACAAATTGTCCCCAACCCATAACACCATTGGCCATCGCTACTGCCTTTGACTAGTAGGTTATTTTGTTGATATACATTCTAGAGAGTTCTCTTAGTCCTGGTTTCAACCAACATCATGCTAATTCAGCATAAGTTATTGTCTTTGTTACTACTCTATTTAATCCATAGTAGCCTTGTCCTTGAATCGCAATTTCATACTTGAGCACTTAAGAATTATCTTTTTACATGTAATTAAAGCTGTTGATGCAGGATTGTGTGGCCTGTGAGCCATGACAACCCATTTCTCCACCTTTACCATACTTCCAGTCATATAAAATTCCTCACTGATAGAGACCCTTTCCTCAGCCCCGCACCCTCACCACTAAGTTGTCTGTTTCTTTTCTCTACCCATGAACTTAAGTGAGAGTTTGAGATCACATTAGCTTTTGTTTGCACTAATATGTGAACTCAAGTTGAAAATAGGTCCTGCCTACCCTCATAAGAATTAGAAAAGAGAAAATATTTACCATTATTAACTGGTAAGATTAAAAATAAGAATGACACAAAAGTATCAACACATAAAGCCAAGCATCTCATCACTGTATTAATTTGTCAATAAATGATTTATTCATTAAATCTTACTCATATTCACTAAAGAGATGGTTATGTAAAAGATACAGTTTTGGACAATAGAGTTAAAAACAGAAACTAGCAGGTTGTTTTCCCAGAACTCAAAGATTTAGAATCAGAAACATTGTAATGTACACATTGTGGTTTGAAGAGCAGGCTTGCAGGCAGCTATGTTTGCTTTGTAATCAGATCTGACATATCACAAGGTGCACTGAGGCTCTCACTCCAAATTTTAACATGTTTGTTTCAAAGATGATAAAAGTTATGAATCAGGCCTTTATTTGCCAGGCATTCCACTTTGAAAATGTAACTAAGACAACATGGAGCTATGTGTGAAGAATGACCTAAATGATAAGGTTATGCCTTTCAGAAATGTGGAAGGCTGGAGGTGAGAATTATAGGGGAAATTTGATAGAATAAAGAGGAATACTGCCCGGTCTGGGAATCCGACCTATATGCAGTCCCCAAACCCAGTCACATGCTGATGTGAAGAAATGCTTGCTGACAGGAGCCTGGCATGGATATCCCCTGAGAGGCTCCGTCAGAGACTCACTAATACAGAGGAGGATGCTCACAAACAACCATTAGACTGAGCATGGGGACCCCAGTGGAGGAGTTAGAGAAAGGACTGTAGGAGTTGAAGGGGTTTGCAACTCCATAGGAAGAACAACAATATCAACCAACCAGATCCCTCCCCCAGAGTACCCAGGAACTAAATCACCAACCAAAGAGTACACATGGAGGGACCTATGGCTCCAGCCACACATTTAGCAGAGATGGCATCAATAGGAGGAGAAGGCCTTGGTCCTGTGAAGGCTCGATTCCCCAGTGTCGGTGAATGCCAGGGCATTGGGGTGGAAGTGGGTGGGTGGGCATGGGACCATCCTCAAAGAATCAGGAGGATGGAAGATGGTAGAGGGAGGAAGAGAAAAAGGTTATACCATTTTAAATGTAAATACATAAAATATCCAGTAAAAACAGTTAAAGATTTTTTATTCTTACGTTTATTTAAAATAGATTATTCTCTCCTATATTACATCCCAAATTTAATTTCTACTTCCTCCTCTGCCCTTGTAGCTTCTTTTTACCTCCCCTTTCTCCATATTCACTGATCTTCCATTTATTTAGAAAAGAGCAGACTTCCAGGAGAGGGCAGTCCAACAGGATGAAACAACATAAAATAAAAGGAGGTAGAAGGCATTGTTAAGAAGCTTGTGGCATATAAAAGAAAAGTTTCTCTGAATAAAAATGTCTGCATAAAAATAAATATTACCTGAAAGGCAGTCAAATAAAGCATTGTGAGACCTCAGTGATTGGGACATTTCAGGAGAGGAATCAAGTATATCTTGAAAATCTTGTGGTTTTCTGTTGAATGACAGGCCGAGATTTGCCAGACCAAATCTTTAGGTAAAAAGAAGTAAATCAAAAGATTAGAGTTCTGATACTTTTCTTTTTAAAGGGCTATTTTTTTCTAATTTTCCCCAAACAAACTCCAAATGATTCACTTAATTCAGGAAAAGTGCCCCTAGTTTGCAACTCCTATGACCTTGGAGACAGGATCATCCTTTTCTTTCAATATAAATGTTATGATTAAGACCTCCTCATATGAAAACCATTTCCTTAGTTGCTTCATTTTGTTCAGGCTTCTGGACTCTTCAATATTTGGTTCACCTACAACACTCTATGATACCATTTTGTAGCTATTGCTGAAAACATTCCTGCCCCGACTATTTGCCCTCTAGAGAAAGCAAGAGTTTTTCTCCTAGTGATAGTTGCTAAGCTGCTGGAATAAAGGCTCGATGCATGGCGGCATATCAATACAAAGATGGTGAGTGTCCTGAGTAGGGATAAGCTGCCTTGCCTACATGCTGGCTATATTGTGGATAGCAGTATGCACAGGACGCCATACTCTCTGCTAGTACAGATTAGTTAGGAAAATCTCCCTCGGAAACCCAAAGTATCCTAATGACATCAAATAAATACTGCCTTATTTGGATCTTTCATTCTACTCGCTCTACTGGGTCAGTGACTTTTCACTTAGGCAGGTCTGAAATTTGACAGGATTTTGTCTTTCCCTTCACAAAGGAGAGCTGACAGTGCACTGTCATCATTTTTTACGAGTCCTGGCTCCTCACTAGAAAGTCGAGCTTATTCTTAAAGAACAGAAATAAACAGGCACTGGGATGGGGGTGTTTTATCTTCATCCATAGTAGCCTTATCTCACATTTTATCAAACACGAAGTGTCATCTTGTAGGGAACCCAAGATCGTGACACAACAAAGATCCTTGAATCTGGCAATAATGCTGATCCTTTATTCATAGAGGCCCACAGTAAGACAGTCAAGACCCTGGCGTCCTTTCTCTTAAGATATTTTTTCTTAAACATTACTTAGTTGTGTGTGTTTGAGGTCAAGGATGCTGTCTGTGCTGCTGTGTGTCACAGTGCACATGTGGATATAACAGAGCAACTTGAGATTTACTTGTCTTTTTCCACCATGTGAAACCCTGCAATGAAATCAGGACGTCATGCATGGAAGCAAGTGCCTTTATCTTCTGTGCCAGATCTCAGGTCTTGGTCTCATATTGGTTATTAGGAAACTGAGTCAAAGATGTTAACGAGAAATTCTTAGTTGATTGGCATATCAATTCATGGATGCAGAATTATAGCTCCATCTGGTATCTATGTCTGTGTATGAGCTCATCTGTATGCGTGTATGCCTGTGTTTGTTTACGTGTCTGTTCATGTGTGTTTCACATTCACATATTATGCGAAGTTGTGGAAGACAGAAGCCGTGTTCACTGTATTCCTTCGTTGATTGGCACTATGCTTTTCCGTGTTCACTGTATTCCTTCGTTGATTGGCACTATGCTTTTGAAGACATGGTCTCTTACTTACCTTCTAGCTAACCAATTTTGTGATCTTAGAGGTCAGCAAACCCCAGGTATCCTCTTGAATCTACTGGCCCAACACATGAGAAATGGGTATGTGGCATTGTGTCCAGGTTCCTGTATGAATGTTGGGGATCTGAATACATGTCCTCATGGTTATAAAGTCAGGGTTATTCTGGATGACATTGTTTTTTTTTAAATAAGTATACAATAAAAGTTTATCGTTTTCTACAATGAAGATATATCATTTGCAAACATTGTGATCTCCAAGCCATTTAACCAGAAATTCCAACTCTCCTATCCTTTCCTATATCACAGCATCCTGCTCAGTGACTCATATCCTGTGTATGCTACAGAAAAGTCTACACCACAAGTGGGAACAGATTAATGAGTTCCTATAACAAAACAGAAACAATTAAACTTGCCCATCACTATGCCATCTAAATGGTACATCTCAATGCCGTGTGTGGCGTTACTTTGCAAGATCTGGATGGATGTACCTGATATTCCAAAGCATACACAACGCTGGCTTAGTTCTAGTATTTATAGGATACTATTTCTCAGGAAACTGATTAGGGGAAAACCCTATTGCTAGAAATAGGCTGCCTATGGAATAAAAATACACTTTTTCTGTTTTGTACTGTTGGGGAAGTCATCCGAATTCAGACAGGGTTTATTTATGCACATGTTACTGTACACCAGGCAGCTTATTAGTTTTCACAACCAGGCCTCCAGTTGCCCTCATTATCTGTTTGCAAATGTACCTCCTAGGCCACCAGGATGGCAAGCATCGTCTGCAAGTGTTGCAGAAGGCACTTTCCCCCTGTGCACAGGAAACATGGGTGAGATTTTTACAATAACACATTTCCACATGACTCTTCCCAGTTCTCTCACTCAACGCACATTACAGATGGATTCCTGAATGATGTATGGGGGAGCAAGAATTGTCCATGTCCTTAGCTATGTTTCCTAAGCCATTTTAATCGTGTATGAACGTTTCTGGCTCATTTTAAACACAATGCTAAGTGGTTTGGCTATTTCCTTGTTACGTTATTGCTTATGTCTATATCTACGTGCTCCAAAAAAGAAGTGTGGAAGCTGGATTTATTTTCTTAGCTGATATCTCAAGTCACAGAGCCAGAAAGAATGGAATGGCATAATGCATTTTGGTACTGTCCCTCATGTTAACCCAGTTAAGAAAGTTGCCCGCCCACTCATATACTCAAGTCATTTTGGAAGACATGAAATTTGCCAGGTCCTGTCCACTGTAGGCTAAGAGGTGGCGTAGGAAGGCAGCACTCAGAGAGCAATGCATATTACGGGGGGGGGGACTAACTCCTGGGATTTTGATGTGGTGTGTTTCTGAATAAATGAGACCAAGTTAGAGCTCCTCATCCATGTCAGCTGGGCTTGACTGATGGCAAGACTTGATTATCAAGTAAAGCAAGACTGCAGTTTGCTATTCCTCAGGCCTGAAGTTAAATGTCCAAGTGGTTTGGCTACCTACCTTCAGAACTAAGCTTTCAAAGAGATCTGCACATATAGGGTTAATCCAAGTCCCCTATAGTCTTCCTTAGCCTGCAAAGACCCCTTCCCCCAAGTCAGCTTGGAGATTGGGATACTTGGCACTTGTCTTCTAAAATTAAGGAACACTACAGAAACATAGCAATAGGACTTAGGGCATGTTTCCCACTGGGAGCACTGGCTGGACGTCTGTCTGGAGAAATAAATGTTGGTAACTATGGTATCAGTTAAAGAAATGGGATAGTGGTATAACTTGGATGTTTGGATTTTTCAGCTTTTATCATAATTACACGACGGTTTTGTCATATTATAATTTTTAAAAAAGACCCAAGATGTAAACAAATAGAAGAACACAAAACCCAAGACTTTAAAGAAATGTTCGACAAGACTACCAAGCAATGGACTGGATATGACATGTTGAAAACATCCAGGACATCATGCTTCTGCATGTAGTAACTGTTAATTTAAATGCCAACAAGTTATGTGGGTCATGTGAAACCATAGCATAGCTGCTTCACAACAAACAAGCCATGTTGTCATGGAGACCCCTGTGCCCATGTACCTATTGTGCTCCAGAGTACTTGGGGAAATTAATAAGAGGGATGAGAAAAGTTGAGCCCAGGGTTTATTTTCATTAAACTAATGAGAAGAATCCCATCGCTGCTATGACCTGTAAGACTTGTGATCTTTGCAATGTGTATGAATGTTTAAGTAAGGCTTTTTCAGATGATGTGTCTGTGCCCGCTGTCTGTAGATTATTCCTACTGAACTTGGGACAGGGACCTAGAAATTAAAATGAAAAGTTTGAAGGCGATAGGAAGAGGCCAGCGGTGCACGCCTCTTTGGATTCCAGCTATTGCAAAGGTTCTGCTTCTTTATTTTCCCACTGGCTATCGCAATGCTTATTCTCTAAGAATGGATTGCAAATGACTCCTTGCAAATGGGGTCTGTGTTCCTCTCATCATAATAGCTTTAGCTTTTCCAGTGTGCGCATTTTCACGCTGCACCAAACCTTTGTTTTCCTGCTCAGGGTGTCAGCACCAGCATTTTTCTTTCTGAATAATGTGCAGAATTGGTGTGCTGACTTGCTCATAAAAAAAGTATAGCCAAGCCAGCAGAGCTACGCTACCTAAAGCCCAACATCTTATTTTCCCCGAAGGCTTTTCATCTTAGTTTGTCAGCAAACCAGAACCTCTAACCTGACAGAGCAACGTCTTTGATGGTTAATTTTGCTTGTAGTGTTTGCTGTCATGATTGGAAGAAAATATGTGAGTTCTGAAGTTAATAGGAGGAAAGTTTCAAGTGGGAAAAGATGTGGACGATACTGCAGCCTCTCTATTAATTAAAATCCATGCAACATATTACCACATTTCATTTAACTAAGAATCTAAATGTAGAAAAACAGGTTTGTTAAAAACAGAAATCACCTTGGACTGGTGTGTTCACACTTGACTTGATACTAGAAGCCTGGATTGCGGTGACGGGGATCATTTTTGTTGACAACAGCTGGAGAGACAACAGTTATATTATAATTAGGATCAGCATCCAGTTGGATTATAATAGGGGCTTTCTTGGAGAAATGGCACAGTGTCAAATTTATAGTCACTAGCTAAATGAGTCTCTTGTATCCTTGACAAAAGGACAAAAACTGTTCCAAATGAAAACACAAACAGAGAATCCTGGTTGTTGTATTTCCTGGGTATTACTCAGGGTTCTATTTATCACACAGCAACACTTGCTGCTTTGAAGAAACATTATCCTGCAAGGTTTACACTTTTCAATTTGCCTCCGTGCTCTGCATTCTGCATGCATTTCCACAGAGAAGCCCACACAGCAGCTTGATTCGAAATCTCTTCTGCTGCAAGATTCACTTCGAAGCATCCATCTTCCTTCTTCTGGATAATCACTGGACAAATGCATCTGCGAAACTTCTATCGCAGTATATAGGTGCATCAACAGTACTGAATCACTGTGAAGGAATAGCATCCCTGACAGATTAGACACTTTCCAAGTATCTAAGATCCACGGATGTGCATTTCTGGAAACCCGGCACCAGGGAGACATATCTGAGATGAGAATGTGGGCAAAAGCTTGTCTTAGCCCTGCTGTGGTTCCCGAATCAGTAGAGCATCTTCACATCTATGTGGGATAAGCGTGATCTTGAGAGTGCCTCTATTCAAGTAGCATCAGAAAACTTGCATTGGCGAGTTGCCAGATGCCTGGCTTTGTGCTCACTACATTAAACGCTTTTCCCTTTCTGACCCAAGAGCAATTTATCCCAAAGCTGAGACTGATGTGAAATAGATTAGACAGAGGTCATGTGCTGATAAATACGAGGTTACCTGCCAATGTATCTTTTTTTTCAACTTTAATAATGAAATCACTTCTTTCGTACAAATTTATTGGTATATATATTTTCCTTTATTATAGTTGACATAGATTCAAATATAAATTGTGTAATGATCAGCTTAGAACTATTAATATGCCTACTCACTTATATCTTGAATATTGTAAAACAATCTGTATTCTGTTTTGCATGCATAGAAATGAGAATTCACTTTAGCAAATACAGAAAGCTTCTAGAAATATAATAAATAAAAATTTCCCATAGTTTACGTGGATTATTATACTGAATTATCTGAACATGTCTGCAATGTAACAGTTGCTACCAACTTTGTTAATACAGACAAGGATGCCAAGGGTTTGAAAGTTCATATATTTAGCTGAGTGTGCAGAATTTGAGAAATTCAGAGATAGAAAGTATAACGTGTGTTCTGATTCAAGTCTTTGTGACCTTCCCCCAACATTGTATTTTTTTTCAGCAGACTTGTCCATAACTCTGCCAAATAAGAAGTGGTTGTCTTGGTTGAGTAGCTGAACCATG
Organism: Rattus rattus; assembly: GCF_011064425.1. NCBI lineage: Eukaryota > Metazoa > Chordata > Mammalia > Rodentia > Muridae > Rattus > Rattus rattus. Next base: position 7,864,408 of record NC_046170.1, on the reverse strand, counting down.
GAGCTGTTGAGTTCTTTTCCCTCACGCAGGAGTACTGTGATGGGAAGCCTCTCACAGTGAAAGGACACCACAGGACAATAGACAGAGTAGCAGAAGTCATGGGGACTAGTTTGGGGGAAAAAAAAGGAAACAAACTGCCAAGGACACATTCTCACTTTCTTCTCTGGGCAGAATGGTCTGCATGGCTTGTTTCCCTAAATGAATAGTTGTAAATACGCTTCATTTTAGAAAGAAATCTGAACGAGGGTTTTCTTCCTCACAGTAGTCACATCAGAAATTAGTGTGCCGGAGGAAAATAAGCAGAGCTCAGTGGTGAGAAGTTTGTCTTAACATGCATTTTGAATCATGACCTCACATCAGAATTGCCTGCAAAGATTTAACAATATACTTAAACTATGACTGTCTGTATCGTATCATTATGGTTGGATCTTAGGGGACCACTTTTAGAAGGTAGTAAATTTGCATAGAGGCATGGCTATTACTCTCAGGCTTAGGATGTGGTAATTTCTGGGTTATCTACAAATATTGTTTGCTTAACCCTCAGAACTATGCTAGTTATATGATATATATATATATATATACACATATACATATACATATTTATATATATGTATTATATGTATAGGTATACATTTAGGGGTCTATACATGCATACATAAATATGTATATGTTTATAATATATATTGTATAGGAATATAATGTATATATTATATATAATTAATCTGATACTGTGTCAAATTAAATGACTTGCCTGAAGATATGTGCATGTGTTTCAGAACAAGTTAGCCATTTTGTATGCAAAAGCTTCTGTGGCACCACTTAACCCAACCCCATAGACGTTCAAAAATATTCGAGGGTTTTTTTTTCTCTGTGAAGACATTCCTTAATTTGTATCAATGCAGAATGCGATGTCAGTGTTAGAAGAAAAATCTTTGACCACTTCCTCTGTTTCCCCATGTTTTAGTAGCGACTGGGCTCACTAAAACAGTATCATAGTGAGCATTAAACATGAGTAACTTTTCTTGCTAGTGGATTACTTCATACTGGAAAGAAAAATCACTTGCTATAAACTAAATACCAAAGCAAAGGAAAACTCTCCAGTGTTTCTTCGTGCAGAGCTTCATACTAGGCTTCATTTTGATTTCTGTCAATCCTTTAAATTAGTCTTGGAGTCGTTTTTTCTCTCCACTTTATTTCTTCAACTTTTTGGGGTTAATTTTACAGACTCCAGTAATAGTTACTGTAATCTTCCTTAAAAATGTCTGCACTCTTACAAAATATTTGACAGGTATTTTACAAAAACATAATTCAATTCCCTCACTCCTGGAGGTAAGGTTCTATGGGTTTAGGAAACGTATGTTACCTCTTTGGGCAGTGAGAACCGGATGTCCCCTCAGGAAGATGGATGAAGTTGGAAGAGCCAAATGACCAAGCTCTCCCATAAGGCATACAGGAATCAAATGCAGCTTGCCTGGAAGGAGCCTGATGGCCTGGCCACTGTGCAAACGCCTAGCTACAGAGGGAAACCCTGTCTCAAAACAAACAACTATGCCAGGTTACTTGCTACTGCCATTTGCACATTAACAACACAATCTAAGATGAAACACGGCCAAGCTGTGATTTCCACGCTCTCCCTGAATCATCGGATTACCATCACAGGTACAAATAAAGAAACTGAAAAGCGAGTCCGCTTTATGTAGTCCTGACCCAGTGGTCTTAATTGGACGACTGCTGTAACCTCATTATTGGTCTGTTCTCCTAATCAGTCTCCTTGCCTCCAAGTTATTCTGGCAGCACTGAGAGCAGAAGTGGCCCATCAGGAATTGACCTGGACCTAAAAGTCAATTTTTCTGACACAGTGCATATAACACACATATTCCCTTATTCAAATGCTTCATATAATTTGATCCTCACTTGCATCTCTAACCCTGTATTTGATATCAGACTTTTCAGGTCATCTCGTCTAAAATTATTTTGACACTCAAGCTCCCTATTGTCCCCTCACATAGAATACTTCCTCCAGTTGTTTCCAAGTTAAACTATATTCATATAATTGTCAATATTTGTCTTCTATGTGTTCAACTTCCCCCAGCAACATAGATATGTCATTTGAGAAACTGAGTCTTATTACACACACACACACACACACACACACACACACACACACACACACACACTCACCGAAATGCACTGTTCCCAATTTATACTGGAGTGCTTTATAGAAGTGAAATTTGAGACATGTTGTTGCTCTGTAGTCTTTAAAACTGATAAGACATCATTCTAAAGATAAATTTCTATTATATAACTATCAACCACTCAACAAACGTCATTACTTTTTTTTTCTCTGAACAGTGACTGCAATTGAAAGCATCTCAGAAACATTTTGATTGATAAGACCTTTCAAGGACTCAATCCTATTTCAATCACAACAAAAATAGACTACTCAGAGGCATAATGTATCTCCTTCAGGATTAAAACCCTCTTCCCCCATACACTGGGAGCAGTAGTAATTGACTATTTAAGACTGGTAACCCCTGACATCAGTTTGTAGTTGCCCTTGGGCTAAACACAGCAGCCAGAGCCTAGGCTAAAGTTCCATTCTCTGGGGCCATCTTACCGCCCTCCTTTTCAGATTTGCAGATATAGTGTCTGTTCCCATTCCTCCATGAACGCTCCAGGTCTCAAACCCTGCCTTGTACCCTCAGGTGATCCACTGCAGCCATTGTCATGGTTCCATGACATCATGTGTACTTCTACTTTGTCCTGTTTCCATCCCTTACTGTCAGAGGTTAATGATGGACACCCTGCAGTAAAAATTACACAAGTATCCTTTTATTAACATATTTGCTGTGAGTGATCTGTAACATTAGCATTTTCAATAACTCACCAGGTAATTCCAATCTATGCTTTTATTTAGTCAAGTAATAAGCATGTTACATACCTACTCTGTGAATGGCTTTTAATAGACGAAGGGCACTAACATTAGGCTTGCACTTATCTCTAATTCCAATCATATCAGACTCCCCTTGGTCTCCAAGTTTCAGAAGCCGTAAAGCTGTCCCATGTCTTCTGTGCCTTTCCTTGTGCTTGGATTCTTTCTTGGGATTTCTTCTATGCACACGTCTATATGCTAGGCCCAAAGAGGGACACATGCTTGCTGACCCTGCATTCACGTGAACTGCTGAGTCAGCTTATCTATTACCTTCTCTTTAGTTCTACCACAGAACTCTCTGCTTCTTTAGGACCGGGATTTTTCATTAGCATATATCCTGCCATACAGGAAACTATGTGTGTAGTTGTTATAAAACACAGATTAATGTTGAGAAGGATTTTGTTCTGTTATCCACATGTCTAATTACCTGAGCTCACTGATTAATTGGTGGTTCCGATCTTATTTTAGATTCTGGGACTGTGAGTGTGATAGAATAAAATATTCCTTTGATATTTATGTGCTGCCTTTTACAGCAGATAACTTTTCAAGGTACATTCTGTTGTACTTTAAAAAAACTCAAGTGCTACATGCTGTATTATATTATTAACCTTTTGTTTCATATTTCTTTGATATGGTTCCTTTGCACATTCCTTAAGCTCACACTAGTCTATTAGGCATCCTTAAGATGAAAACTACAAAGGCATCTTAAATAATAGAGACTAAAAATGCTATCTTAATCCACTATTTCAGTCTGGCAGTACTGTATCTTATAAAATTCTTGCTGTTCAAGTTCGAACAAAGCAGTTTGCCTCCATATTTAGGGAGTTATTTTTTCCTATGGCTTCATGTGTGATATGCCTGACAAAATTCAGCACCTGGCAAAGATTATGTGTTTTTTTTTCTTATTTTTTCACTCGTTTATTCTGTCTCTCTTTCTCTTTTAAATTAGGTACGTCTGTCACTAATGTAACGGCCACTGATGCTGACGATCCAGTTTATGGAAACAGTGCAAAGTTGGTTTACAGTATCTTGGAGGGACAGCCGTATTTTTCCATTGAGCCTGAAACAGGTTTGTGGCTTAAATTTTAAATTCTATTTAATGTGTTTTGCTTCAGGGCAACACTTATTAGGAACTGGTTTATGAAATGTTCTGGCTAAATATTCCACTCACTCTACCAATAATGTTTGACTGCACTCGGTGAGGTACATGGTTAGCCCGCAATTATTGACGCTGATTAAAATGAATTATAAGACTGGGGTTGGCTATCTCCCTTAAAACAGATGGTCCAATACCATTTTTCATCTAGGCATCAAGGAAGAAAATGTGCTTACATCAGGCAAGTCGAATGTCATATTTAAGTACAGATTCAGTAGTTTATCAGCTCTGTGTTAAGTGACAAGTCACTTTCTAGGTTTCAGTTTGCCCATCTATGAAGTGGGTATAAGCACAGCCTTTGTGTTATTAGTGACACAATGACCATTTAATATACTGGGATGTCTCCATCATTACATCTACCACTGGACTCCTTTTTGATATCATAGCATTTGATCTTTTATAAAGACATTTTATGGACCCCATCAAACTTAACTAATACCAACAGGTTTAACTGGATACATATTATAAAAATACCTTTCTCAGAAAACAAAAAAAACAAATAAACATGCACATATACATTGATGTTTTAAATAAAGAAGACAATATAGAAAAGATCTCATTGAACAATACATCTATTCTTAAATTCTTTAATAGAGCCTAAGATTAAATTTATTCTGAAAGTCTGTATTAAGTCATGGGGTTTTATTACAGCATACATAACATTATTATATTTTATTGATGTCAATGTTGTTATTAAGAGCAGTTGTTAATAAAAAAAATACTTTCTACTGCATGTATTTTTCTTTTCTACCCTGTGGTTCCTGTCTTCACCTAACCATTCAGAATCATTCAGCCTACCTGTGTTATTTTTTCTTTGGTTCATAAATTTTTACCGCTATTGAGAGAAATGCCATGAGTTGCCATTATGCCAGTCATTAATCAAATTAAAAATTAAATTTTTCTTTGTGCTTTTCAAAATAAATTCAAAGAGCAAAATATGCATTTAAAAGAAGTACATTTATACATAAATAGGTCACAGCTACAGTAGTAAACATAAATTTGGAAACAGGAAAGCACTTGTAAAGTGCATTAAATTGGGATGTTATGGTTAGATGATTTTCTCCAGGGAAGAAGAAAGTCTTTCATAAAGTTTGTCCTATTTCAATCTTTAGATAATACTGGATAAAATAGAATAAAGTATCATTTAAAGAGAAAGGGAATCTATACATTCTCTGTAACCCTACAACTCTGTCAAATTCTAGTGGTAGATTTGAGAAAAGCTAAGACTCACACCTATGTCTCCATTTTCATACCCATTGTAAGAATGTTAGATTTCTGTGATTTCTTCACTGCATCTTTCACTCTACCTGCCTTTTCGTTTTATACCTCCCATACACCATCGTTCCTTCCTTCTTTCCTTTCTTCTTTTCTTCCTCCATTCCTTCCTTCCTTTCTTCCTTCTCTTCTTTTCTCCCTTCCTTTCCTTGTTTTACAAGACCTCACATAGCCCAAGCTTCTTGATAAGACCTTAACATTTAGATGCCGGCCTTGACCTTCTAATCTTCTTGCCCTCAGTTCTCTAGTATTAGAATTATAGGTGTAAACTACCACTATACCCAGCCACATTGAAGTTCACTTGTGATAAGTGACAGCTTGGTTACAAGGGCTTCTATAAGAATGAAACACCTTGGTTGTAAACTTAAGTTGGATAGTTTCCTGTATTGGTTTTTAGATCTGTTCACTTGAGCATTTTTGTAGATCATTTCCAGTTTAATAAAGATATAAGTTGGGGATTTAGCTCAGCGGTAGAGCGCTTGCCTAGCGAGCGCAAGGCCCTGGGTTCGGTCCCCAGCTCCGAAAAAAAAAAATAAAAAAAAAATAAAAATAAAACAAAGATATGAAGGCAAGAATTCCTATTGAGTAGTCACTATATATAGTTATACACTTACTGAATTAAACATGGAAAGATTATACATACATACGTATGTATATATACATATATATGTGTATATGTGTGTGTGTCTGTGTGTGTGTCTGTGTGTGTGTGTGTCTGTCTGTGTGTGTGTGTGCCTAATTAAATGCTCTCAATTTCAGTCATTATTTTATTTTTAGCCAGTATTATCAGGATCCATATCACATCCATTTAAGCTTTTTTGTTTATAGTTTGACCAATATAAAATTGTCTGATATGTAATTTAATAAGGTAATTCTGGTCTTACTTTAGACAATTCTTAGCAAAAAAGAAAAAAAGATAGTCAAACAATTCACACAGTAGTTGCTAAGTAAATATTGAGTAGCTAAGGGCAACATTTTTATCTACAGAAGCGATAATGAAATTTAAAATAGACCACATTCAATGATCAACTAAGAATAAATGAAAACTATATGCATAAAATTAACTATAAAGGTTATTGATTAGGGGGTCGATAATACACAGCCCTTCTTCAGACAACAAGAACTGCTATTACAAACATTATCTCACTTAGGGTGTATATGGCCTGAAGATGTGGCTTCTGAGTGAAATTTATACATCACCCTGTAAATTTATGCATTATTACACTTGAGTATGTTCAACTTAAAAGAAAGGGTGTTGGTTTTCTCATGGAATCTAATTCTTATCATTTCAGCAAAACTTTTTTTCTCCTTAAAAAGAAAAACTGGTTAAAGACATTGAGAGAAGAGCAGCAAGTTTATATAGAAATAGAAAAATAAACACTGTAGAAAACATGTATGGTGAGAGGGAGAACACCCTTACAGAAGAAAGGGGTGGGGGATAGGATAGTGGTCTTATGGACAGAAAACTGTTGCATAACATTTGAATTGCAAATAAAAATATCCAATAAGAAATAAAATAAAATGATAAAAAAAGAAAATGTGTAGTTCTACTTTTAGCAGCCTTTAGAAAGGTTCTCAATGTTTTTAGAAACAAAAGAATAAATATGTGCATTAAAGTGAAAAGTATTAGGTTGGCTTAAAGGAAACAGAACAGGTATCATCTACCAATAGCTGCTGTCCTACTGTGAAGCCTGAGGAGGTGTAACTCCTCAGACTAAAATACAATGCACTTAAGCGCCCTATCTGGTTTTGAGAGCCCAGAGGATTACAAGAGAGCTATAGACTTCTGATCTGTATTAAATGAAGATAGTTTCAGATGCAAAGGAAATGACAGCAGCTGGAGTGGCAGTAGCAAGTTGACAGCAGTGTTGATGAACTTGCCTACACAAAAATGAATCCAAACAAGTGGGGTAAAAGTTTTTCTTTCTCCAACTTCCATTTATTTGGGCTGCTACTTAGAAGTGCTACCCACATCTGGAGAGCTTCCCAACTCAAATAAACTTTTTAAGAACAATTCCTCACTTGTATGACCAGGACTTTCCGTATAAGTTAAGACCAGAGCCAGACAAGTTGAAATTCAAAGGGAACACTCACGAAAATACCTTTAGTGGTGGCAAGATGTGGATCACTTGGACACTCTGAGAAAAAGATATTGGAATGGAGTTAGGAATAAATACTGATTAATGGGGTTTATGACTTGAAGATCAAACTAGTCAGGAAGCCAAATTGAAATAAAGTGCTTCAGATAAGATTCTCATAGGTTAAAAAAGAAAAAAGAGAAAGTAAGAAAAGACTAGCTGTGACAGTTCTGGCTCAATTTTGGGTGAATCCATAGGGATCCATAAAGTATCTAAGTCATCTCATACTGCACATGAGTGTCTATTCTCTTGCGTATACCCTATATTGAACTATGGACATTTGTGTCTCTAGACCATTCTTACTACAACTGAAGAGCAAAGCCCTGCCTTATGAAACCAGTGAGTGTAATGCTCAACGTAGTACCATGCAGGGTCAGCAAATGTTGGGTAATTAGTAGCTCGCATGCATCAAAAGCATCAAGAATGTTCGCAAACTTCTACCCAGATTTAGAATTCTAGAAACCATAAAGAAATGTTTAGGAATGAGCAGAGACTCCTTATACATCGGATGGCATTTGTCATACTTAGCTTTAGTTGTCACCTTGACACATCTAGGAAGAGGAAACTTCAGTTGAAGAATTACCTCCATCCAATGCCCTGTAGGCCTGTCTTCAGGGGTGTTTGTTGACTGCTGATTGACACAGGAGGGCTAAGCCAACTGTGAGTAATAGCATCCCTAGACAGGGGGGCTTTGCCTGTAAAAGAAAGGTAGGTAAACATGAGTCTGCAAGCAAGTCAATAAGCAGAATTCATCCTTGTTTTCTGACTTCAGGTTCATGCCTTGAAATTCTGCCCTGACTTTCTTTCACGATGGATTATGATCTGGGAATTGTAAAACGAAATAAACCCTTTCCTCTCCAATTCTTTTATGGCTCAATATTTTATCACAACAACAGAAAATCCAACTCGAACAGCACTCTCAATAAATGTCTCTGTACCTATTTGGTTTGTCGATTTCAGAAAGTGACACAGCACAATTCAATCATAAAATGTTATCAGTTTTTACAGGGACCTGGCCATGCCAGCAAGGATCAGACCTGCAGGTAAAGTGATCAATAATTTGACAGAGAACTGTTCACTCAACAGGCTGTGCAGTACGGCTATGTTAAGGATCTTTATGAAATGTAGACTGCTGCTTGAGAACTGTCAACAAATTCTTGGCATGAGCACATTTTCAATATGTTAAAAAATTCCAAATCATAAGAGGCAGAAAACAACCTAATATCATCTTGTCCTCACAGTAAAGATAAGAGCAGAACATCTGATGTTGGAACAGATGAATCCTGCTTTCCTGTGCTTATTATATTCTCATACAATGGAATTATGTTCTGATGTTATAGTGGGTGATCTTCATCAGAAGGGCACTTCCCTTATTCCAGGTATCAAGATCACCAAGAGACAAAAAATTTGTTCTTTAATTCCTTTTGTGAGCTTGAAAAAAGAATCAGTAATTATTGTATCCATTAACTTTTCATATTTTAAATATTTAAAATATGAAAAATTTTTAAATATTTATTTAAATTTAAATATTTCTCATATACAAAGGGCCAAGATTGAGACAAATGAGGATTTTTGTGCTGTGTTAGTTCATGTACAGCCTAGAACATTGCACCCAAGCATAATTCTTTAATTAGAGAGAGAAAGAGAGAGAGAGAGTTACCATGGAAAGAGGAATGGGATCATCAAAAATTACAGAAATCGGAGGATTCAGATTATAGTTTATAGTTTTCGAGCTCACATATAATTTATTTTCTTTATTCTTTCACAAGTGAACACTTAATTTCAATCATATTTTCTTTGATATTCATTTAGAGTTACTAACATTCTTGTCATTTCCAAATCTATATATTCAATTTGTAGGTGATTTAATTTCGATTATTACTGTTCCAAAAACAGGAAAAATCCTAAACTCACAGAAGATGTTGCTCAAATTCACTTAAAGAACAGAAAATTTAGAGTCAAGAGAAAGAAAAGAATAATTACTAGGCGATCTCCCTCTTCCTGTGGTCACTGTGATACTTAGTGTCAGGCCTTCTAGAAATAAAAGGCACTCAAGAAGTTAGACTCCAGAGAATCAAATAACCATATTAAAAATGGGAGATAACTATGACAAATACAGAGGTGAATGCTCACAGCTAACCATTAAACTGAGAACGGGTCCCCGTTGTGGACTTAGAGAAAGAAACTGAAGGAGCTTAAGGAGTTTGCACCCCATAAGAACAACAATCCCAACCAACCAGAGCTCCCAAGGACTAACCCCCCATCTAAAGAGTACACATGGACACACCCTTGGATCCAGCTGCATATGTAGCAGAGGATGGCCTTACTGGGCACCAAAGGCAGGAGAAGTCCCTGGTTCCACCAAGGATGGAACCCATAGTGTAGGGGAGTGTCAGAGAAAGGAGGCAGGTAGGGGTGGGTAGTTGGGTGGGGGAAAGAGGATAATATTTGAAATGTAAATTTAAAAAATCCAATAAAAAAGAAATGAAAAAACAAAACAAAACAAAACCAAGGAATTCTCAACTGAAGAATATCAAATGGCCGAGAAGCACCTAAAGAAATGTTCAGCATTCCACGTCATACACACCAGAATGGCTAAGATCAAAAACACAGGTGACAAGAGATGCTGGTGATGATATGAAGAGGAACACTCATCTATTGTTGGTGGGATTGCAAGCTAGTACAACCACTCTGCCAATCAGTCTCAGGTTCCTCGGAAAATCGGACATAGTACTACTTGAGGACCCAGCTATATCACTTCTGGGCATATATTCAAAAGTTGCTCCAAAATATAACAAGGACACATGCTCTACAATGTTCATAGCAGTCTTATTGATAATAGCCAGAATCTGGAAAGAACCCAGATGCTCTTCAACAGAGAAATGGATACAGAAAATGTGGTACATCTGCACAATGGAATACTACCCAGCTATTAAAAACAATGACTTCATGAAATTCATAGGCAAATGGATAGAACTAAGAAATATCATTCTGAGTGAGGTAACCCAATCACAGAAAAACACACATGGTATGCACTCACTGATAAATGGATGTTAGCCCAAAAGCTCGGAATACTCAAGATACACTAGGTTCTTGACTTACTGATGCTCAAGAAATTGGAAGACCAAAGAATGAAATGGATGTTTCAATCCTTCTTAGAATGGGGAATAAAATATTCACAGGAGGAAATACACAGACAATGTGTACAGCAGAGACTGAGGGAAAGGTCATCCAGAGACAACCCCACCTGGGGATTCGTCCCATATACTGTCACGAAACCCAGACAATATTTTGCATGCCAAGAAGTGCATGTTGACAGGAGCCTTATATAGCTGTCTCCTGAGACGCTCTGCCAGAGCCTGAGAAATACAGAGTCAGATGCTCTCAATCAACCATTGGACTGAAATGGGCATCCCAATGGATGAGTTAGAAAAAGGACTGAAGGAGCTGAAGTGGTTGAAAACCCTTCAATATCAACCAACCAGATCCCCCGCACCCGACAGAGCTCCCAGAGACTAAACCAGCAACAGAAAAGTATACATGGAGGGACCCACGGCTGCAGCCACATATGTAGCAAAGGATGGCCTTGTTGGGTATCAATGAGAGGAGAGGCTTTTGGCCCTGTAAAGGCTCAAAGCCCCAGTGTAGTTGAATGCCAGAGTCGGGAGATGGAAGGAAGTGGGTGATTGGGTGGGTGAACTCTCTCATAGAGGCATGGGGAGGGGGAAAGGAATAAGTAAATTCCAGAGGGGAAACCTAGAAAGGGGTTAACAATTAAAAAATATAAGTAACTATCCAATTAAAAAAACACTGTTTTTTTTTCATATTCTAGTTCGGACTGAACTTTATTTATTTTTAGGGAGCTGATGGACAGGAAACCGGGAAAGGGAATAACATCTGTAATGTAAATAAGTAATACCCAATTTAAGAAAAATGGAAAAAATAGTTTTTCTCAGATCATATATCCTGATTGTGGTTTCCCCCCCTCCACTCTTCGCTGTTCCTCTCCTTCTCCTCTCATCCAAATCAACTTCCTCTTTGCTTGCACTTTAAACAACGCTGCAGATAGAAATGCTACTGTCTTCACCTTGCACATGATGGGATTTCATGAAGAAGGAGTTAAAAAGCTCCCCAGCCTTTAAAGATTATTCTGTCTAATTATAATAAGAGAGAAAAGGAAACAAACATATGCAAAGCCATCCCTTAATCTAACACTTACTGCATTTTTGACATGGTGCTGCCTGTGCCACTCACCTCATCAAATACATAGTCATTGTTTTGAGAACTTTGTTTTGAGAAAGACGTTACCATTTGAGCATCTCCACCACCACCACCAGTACCAACAACGACAACGGCAACAACAACAACAACAACAACAACAACAAAGATATGGGGCTTAATAGAATTTCTTGCTCAACGTTCTGAAGCCATATCAAAAGAGAAATAGTGTGAATCTGCACCCCAGATTTGAATTCTCTGAAGCCACCACATGTGACATCTATACATGTGGTATATTTTACATTAGTGTAGGTCATTGGTTTTAGAGAAACCTACTAAACTTGAAAATAGGTCCCAGTTTCCTTTATAAGTAGGCATAGGGCTGAGACAATGTCGTGTTGAACAAGAAGTGAGTGAAAGCAATTGTAAAATGCACCATCATTTTTGTGAATAGCTTTTATTATGAAACTTCAAAAGGCTCAAAATAGCTTATTTGTAGTCTAAAAATATTGCCTTTTTTTTCTTCTCTCTCTTCTCCACCCCCAATACCATATGTTTGCTTATAACATTTTGGGCACAGCCAGAGAGAAAAGCAGGATTTCCTTCAGTAGCTCTAATTTGAAGCCAGCAGTGAGAAAACAGTTGCAGTACATCCTAAGCGACTGAAGACAGGACGGGTAAATGAAATGCTGGACGAGTAAATAGTAAATGCTTAATTATCTGGGGAAACTGGGGTGAAGTTTCAGAGCAGTCCAAGCTTTGCTCCAAGCAAGCTAGAGTATGAAAAATGGCCTGCTTAAAAATAAACCAACTTAATTCATTGACCCTTTTTTTTTCTTCTTCTTCTTGAAACTAAGACCATCTTTCTTCTTTGGATACAAATAAGATTTGTCGCAGTGGAACCTGTAAAATGGACCGGAGTTAAAAAACAAAATACTCCTGGGGGGTAGGGAGCATGTAATGAATGGTTCCTTTTTAGAAAAATCAAGATAATAATGGAGTCCTCGTGGAATGCTGGAACAGAATTGAGTCAGTTTAATGCCTTCAGAGTCAAAGTGATAAATTACAAACATACGGGGCACAGGGTCTCTTTTTAATCAGGACTTCATAGGTTAACATAGCTACAGACAGGATCAGTGTGTTGTTGAAAAGGAATATTCAGAGATTTTCAAGCAGGCCAAACTTGTAGGACTTTGCATAAAAGATAGAAATGACTCCTTAGTTCACATTAATTGGTATTTACTCTTCCTCCACATGCTAAATCATGCTCTAGGCACTCAGGTTGAAGAATTGTGCCTAACCAATACAGATTATACATTAAAATTTGTATAACTAAAAGATATTAAATTAGAACATATCTAGAAGACTACACAACACAATGCACATGTTTGAGCACACACACACAAACATAGGAAACAAGTAATAGGGTTCATTGTATATCAAGAGAGTGGTTTGCTATCTATGTATAAAATAATCATAGTGTTTTCTAAAAGTTCTCAGAGAAAGAGTTCTAAAACCTTGATGACAGTGTAACAGGCAGAAGATTTGGGTTTAGAAGAACTGCTAATAAGGTCTTGCCCAAATTCCAAATCAGTTGGTATTGCATTGTGAGGCAGGCCTGAATCTCAGGGTTTATGAGGGATACTAAGCGAGAATAGCAACCCCACAAGTACACGTCTTGGAAAGATAATCTCAAGTAATTTATATATAGTTAATGATGACTAGAGGAAATCATGTCACTTGTGGATCAAATGTTCTATAGTTAGTACCAAAGACATCTATGAGTCAGTAAAGTAAGACAAAAATCTAAACATGGATAGGAGAGAGGGAAAAAAAAGAAGGAAAGAAAAGGAAGAAGACCTAGGGCGTTCCTAAATTGATTTCCTCTCAGATAGCTTTAGGCTGGATCAGGTTGACAGTTATATCTAAATCTAGAATCCCAAAAGTTTGTGATATGTTCTATGTGTTGCCATTCTTGATAAATATAATTGTCTGATTATTTGGGAACTGCAGCTATGATATGGTTGATTGCACTCCAACAAACCAAAGATACTCATATAGATTGTATAAGATTAGATCAGGTAACGGTACCTTTTACACATGACTGATGATTCTCTCATCCAGGAGCCATGAAGTATTATTCACAAGAGTGACATCTCGAGCTCTGTGCATACCAAACTAGAAAACCCAGTTGTGGTGATCATAAGTAGTAGACACCAATGCCTGCTTTATTTCACTTTTGCAACTTTCTTGGAAACTTTAAAATGGCTGATGATACCCTTGGTCTATATGAAAGACCAATAAAAGCTCTAATAAATTTTTGGAATGTTTTAGGGAAATAAAAAGAAAGTTTGAGTTTCCTATCATTTTCTCTTTAGTTTCAAACTACAACAAATCAGGAAATTGTGTGGAAGGATTAAGAGGAAGCTAAGAATCTAGGACCAAGTTGTGGAGAAAAAGAAAGTAGGTGCTCTAAAGATGTCAATAATCACATTTCAATCATTGTTTCCTATCAAATATGCAATGTTTTTCTCCTCCACTCTCGGAAACATGGTTGTGTGCGATATAGACTGAAACAGCTTCTGTAGCTCACAGACCTTTAGAGACGTCATCCCAAACAATGAGGCTTTTACTACCTATTTTCTGTATAATGTCCAAATGTTATAGGAAAGTAATAAAGTGATAAGATAGCAATTTGCTGCTGTTATTATTGTTTGTAGGATGGACTTAGCCTTGTGAAGAGAAATTTTTAAAAAAATTAACAGAACACCTTTGAGCAACACAGTCTAAAGAATTTAGTTGTATTTAGAAACTCGTGATTTGGGAATCTGTTCTTTTGGAGAATCCCAAGCTGGGGCTACTTCAAAAAAATGATGGCTATCAACAAAATCACTCCTTCTTCAAATTACTTTCAAACTTTGTAGTTCAGTAGAACATTCTGGGTATAATAACTACAAATTATTCCCCTCACGGACATGCAATTGTGAACTTATACAAAAATAATGAGATCTTTCTACTTCAAGCTCTCTGAGATATGTCTAAGTATGTATGTATGTGTATGCATGTATGTATGCATGTATGTAAGTATGTATGTATGTATGTATGTATGTATGTATGTATGTATGTATGTATGTATGTATCCTGTGGACTTAGAAGCCATAGGATGAAATTAGATGCCCTCCTCAACTGGTCCATCTTTCATTTATTTTTGACAATGCCTCTCATGGAACCTAAAAATCACTGTATTTCAGCAAGGCGTGCCAGACAGAAAGTCATAGTGAGTGTCTCAATGCCACCAGCTCTGCTCTAAGTCCTATGGTTACAGCCACATCCTGCATTTTAAGCATAGCTGTTTAATGGAACCCGAACTCCTATCATTATGCTTTTACTGAAAACACTGACCCATTCCACAACTCCCTATCTCAAATTGTTCAATAAGTAGAAGGAAAAGTTATTTTTTCAAATCACTATGTACATGATGTCATGTTGAGAATTTGTAGTTAATATTTAATTCAGGATTTAATAAGGATAAATATGATTTAATTCAGGATTTAATAAGGATAAATATGATTTCTTTGTTAAGAACTTTCAGTGTATATGAACATGAGAACCAGAAATTTGGAACTCAATGAACTTGAAATTTTGATCTTTAAAAGGTTAATGAGAGTTGTGGTGGTTGGCAAACACACACACACACACACACACACACACACACACACACACACACACACACCACCACACACCACACACACACACACACAATTTAAGGCATGTCTGTAATTGGTGATAAGTATATGTATGCCTGGGTAAAGAGATATGTATGCATACACAAAATATAAATTTGGAGAAGGTCTTTCGAAGATTTTTGTATGATTGATCACCAGTGGAACTTCCCTTTCCACCCTATTAATTTTTTTTTTGTTTTATGTAGACTTTTATTAACCAGTGGGGATTAACTTAGCATACACATCTATCCTCCTCTTAAAGCTACCGAAGGTTATTCAGGGTGCCAAGGTCAGAGCATGATGATAGGTAAGCCCAAGGAAATAGAAACTGATTCTGAGTACACCAGGGCTTTGTCTGCCCCACCCCTGACCCTGTTTATAACTCTTTTTTTTTTTATTAACTTGAGTATTTCTTATGTACATTTCGGTGTTATTCCCTTTCCGGTTTCGGGCAAACATCCCTTCCTCCCCCCTTCCTTATGGGTGTTCCCCTCCCCCCTCCCCCCATTGCCGCCTCCCCCCGACAGTCTAGTTCACTGGGGGTTCAGTCTTAGCAGGACCCAGGGCTTCCCCTTCCACTGGTGCTCTTACTAGGATATTCATTGCTACCTATGAGGTCAGAGTCCAGGGTCAGTCCATGTATAGTCTTTAGGTAGTGGCTTAGTCCCTGGAAGCTCTGGTTGCTTGGCATTGTTGTACATATGGGGTCTCAAGCCCCTTCAAGCTCTTCCAGTTCATTCTCTGATTCCTTCAACGGGGGTCCCGTTCTCAGTTCAGTGGTTTGCTGCTGGCATTCGCCTCTGTATTTGCTGTATTCTGGCTGTGTCTCTCAGGATCGATCTACATCCGGCTCCTGTCGGTCTGCACTTCTTTGCTTCATCCATCTTGTCTAATTGGGTGGCTCTATATGTATGGGCCACATGTGGGGCAGGCTCTGAATGGGTGTTCCTTCAGTCTCTGTTTTAATCTTTGCCTCTCTCTTCCCTGCCAAGGGTATTCTTGTTCCCCTTTTAAAGAAGGAGTGAAGCCTTCACATTTTGATCATCCGTCTTGAGTTTCATTTGTTCTAGGCATCTAGGGTAATTCAAGCATTTGGGCTAATAGCCACTTATCAATGAGTGCATACCATGTATGTCTTTCTGTGATTGGGTTAGCTCACTCAGGATGATATTTTCCAGTTCAACCATTTGCCTACAATTTCATAAACTTCGTTGTTTTTTGATAGCTGAGTAATATTCCATTGTGTAGATGTACCACATTTTCTGTATCCATTCCTCTGTTGAAGGGCATCTGGGTTCTTTCCAGCTTCTGGCTATTATAAATAAGGCTGTGATGAACATAGTGGAGCACGTGTCTTTTTTATATGTTGGGGCATCTTTTGGGTATATGCCCAAGAGAGGTATAGCTGGATCCTCAGGCAGTTCAATGTCCAATTTTCTGAGGAACCTCCAGACTGATTTCCAGAATGGTTGTACCAGTCTGCAACCCCACCAACAATGGAGGAGTGTTCCTCTTTCTCCGCATCCTCGCCAGCATTTGCTGTCACCTGAGTTTTTGATCTTAGCCATTCTCACTGGTGTGAGGTGAAATCTCAGGGTTGTTTTGATTTGCATTTTCCTGATGACTAAAGATGTTGAACATTTCTTTAGGTGTTTCTCAGCCATTCGGCATTCCTCAGCTGTGAATTCTTTGTTTAGCTCTGAACCCCATTTTTTAATAGGGTTATTTGTCTCCCTGCGGTCTAACTTTTTGAGTTCTTTGTATATTTTGGATATAAGGCCTCTATCTGTTGTAGGATTGGTAAAGATCTTTTCCCAATCTGTTGGTTGCCGTTTTGTCCTGACCACAGTGTCCTTTGCCTTACAGAAGCTTTGTAGTTTTATGAGATCCCATTTGTGATTCTTGATCTTAGAGCATAAGCCATTGGTGTTTTGTTCAGGAAATTTTTCCAGTGCCCATGTGTTCCAGATGCTTCCCTAGTTTTTCTTCTATTAGTTTGAGTGTGTCTGGTTTGATGTGGAGGTCCTTGATCCACTTGGACTTAAGCTTTGTACAGGGTGATAAGCATGGATCAATCTGCATTCTTCTACATGTTGACCTCCAGTTGAACCAGCACCATTTGCTGAAAATGCTATCTTTTTTTCCATTGGATGGTTTGGGCTCCTTTGTCAAAAATCAAGTGACCATAGGTGTGTGGGTTCATTTCTGGGTCTTCAATTCTATTCCATTGTTCTATCTGTCTGTCTCTGTACCAATACCATGCAGTTTTTATCACTATTGCTCTGTAATACTGCTTGAGTTCAGGGATAGTGATTCCCCCTGAAGTCCTTTTATTGTTGAGGATAGCTTTAGCTATCCTGGGTTTTTTGTTATTCCAGATGAATTTGCAAATTGTTCTGTCTAACTCTTTGAAGAATTGGATTGGTATTTTGATGGGAATTGCATTGAATCTGTAGATCGCTTTTGGTAAAATGGCCATTTTTACTATATTAATCCTGCCCATCCATGAGCATGGGAGATCTTTCCATCTTCTGAGGTCTTCTTCAATTTCTTTCTTCAGAGTCTTGAAATTCTTGTTGTACAAATCTTTTACTTGCTTGGTTAAAGTCACACCGAGGTACTTTATATTATTTGGGTCTATTATAAAGGGTGTCGTTTCCCTAATTTCTTTCTCGGCTTGTTTCTCTTTTGTGTAGAGGAAGGCTACTGATTTATTTGAGTTAATTTTATACCCAGCCACTTTGCTGAAGTTGTTTATCAGCTTTAGTAGTTCTCTGGTGGAACTTTTGGGATCACTTAAATATACTATCATATCATCTGCAAATAGTGATATTTTGACTTCTTCTTTTCCGATCTGTATCCCCTTGACCTCCTTTTGTTGTCTGATTGCTCTGGCTAGAACTTCAAGAACTATATTGAATAAGTAGGGAGAGAGTGGGCAGCCTTGTCTAGTCCCTGATTTTAGTGGGATTGCTTCAAGTTTCTCTCCATTTAGTTTAATGTTAGCCACTGGTTTGCTGTATATGGCTTTTACTATGTTTAGGTATGGGCCTTGGATTCCTATTCTTTCCAGGACTTTTATCATGAAGGGGTGTTGAATTTTGTCAAATGCTTTCTCAGCATCTAATGAAATGATCATGTGGTTTTGTTCTTTCAGTTTGTTTATATAATGGATCACGTTGATGGTTTTCCGTATATTAAACCATCCCTGCATGCCTGGGATGAAGCCTACTTGATCATGGTGGATGATTGTTTTGATGTGCTCTTGGATTCGGTTTGCCAGAATTTTGTTGAGTATTTTTTGCCGATGTTCATAAGGGAAATTCGTCTGAAGTTCTCTTTCTTTGTTGGGTCTTTGTGTGGTTTGGGTATAAGAGTAATTGTGGCTTCATAGAAGGAGTTCGGTAGTGCTCCATCTGTTTCAATTTTGTGGAATAGTTTGAATAATATTGGTAGGAGGTCTTCTATGAAGGTCTGATAGAATTCTGCACTAAACCCGTCTGGACCTGGGCTCTTTTTGGTTGGGAGACCTTTAATGACTACTTCTATTTCCTTAGGAGTTATGGGGTTGTTTAACTGGTTTATCTGTTCCTGATTTAACTTCGGTACCTGGTATCTGTCTAGGAAATTGTCCATTTCCTGCAGATTTTCAAGTTTTGTTGAGTATAGGCTTTTATAGTAAGATCTGATGATTTTTTTTTAATTTCCTCTGAATCTGTAGTTATGTCTCCCTTTTCATTTCTGATTTTGTTAATTTGGACACACTCTCTGTGTCCTCTCGTTAGTCTGGCTAAGGGTTTATCTATCTTGTTGATTTTCTCAAAGAACCAACTTTTGGTTCTGTTGATTCTTTCTATGGTCCTTTTTGTTTCTACTTGGTTGATTTCAGCTCTGAGTTTGATTATTTCCTGCCTTCTACTCCTCCTGGGTGTATTTGCTTCTTTTTGTTCTAGAGCTTTTAGGTGTGCTGTCAAGCTGCTGTCATATGCTCTTTCCTGTTTCTTTCTGCAGGCACTCAGCGCTATGAGTTTTCCTCTTAGCACAGCTTTCATCGTGTCCCATAAGTTTGGGTATGTTGTACCTTCATTTTCATTAAATTCTAAAAAGTTTTTAATTTCTTTCTTTATTTCTTCCTTGACCAGGTTATCATTGAGTAGAGCATTGTTCAATTTCCACGTATATGTGGGCATTCTTCCCTTATTGTTATTGAAGACCAGCTTTGGGCCGTGGTGGTCCGATAGCACGCATGGGATTATTTCTATCTTTCTGTACCTGTTGAGGCCCGTTTTTGACCAATTATATGGTCAATTTTGGAGAAAGTACCATGAGGAGCTGAGAAGAAGGTATATCCTTTTGCATTAGGGTAGAACGTACTATAAATATCCGTTAAGTCCATTTGGCTCATGACTTCTCTTAGTCTGTCTACGTCTCTGTTTAATTTCTGTTTCCATGATCTGTCCATTGATGAGAGTGGGGTGTTGAAGTCTCCTACTATTATTGTGTGAGGTGCAATATGTGTTTTGAGCTTTAGTAAGGTTTCTTTTTTACGTATGTAGGTGCCCTTGTATTTGGGGCATAGATATTTAGGATTGAGAGTTCATCTTGGTGGATTTTTCCTTTGATGAATATAAAGTGTCCTTCCTTATCTTTTTTGATGACTTTTAGTTGAAAGTTGACTTTATTTGATATTAGAATGGCTACTCCAGCTTGCTTCTTCCGACCATTTGCCTGGAAAGTTGTTTTCCAGCCTTTCACTCTGAGGTAGTGTCTGTCTTTGTCTCTGAGGTGTGTTTCCTGTAGGCAGCAGAATGCAGGGTCCTCGTTAAGTATCCAGTTTGTTAATCTATGTCTTTTTATTGGGGAGTTGAGGCCATTGATGTTGAGAGATATTAAGGAATAGTGATTATTGCTTCCTGTTATATTCATATTTGGATGTGAGTTTATGTTTGTGTGCTTTTCTTCTCTTTGTTTTGTTGCCAAGACGATTAGTTTCTTCCCTCTTCTTGGGTATAGCTTGCCTCCTTATGTTGGGCTTTACCATTTATTATCCTTTGTAGCACTGGATTTGTAGAAAGATATTGTGTAAATTTCGTTTTGTCATGGAATATCTTGGTTTCTCCACCTATGTTAATTGAGAGTTTTGCAGGATACAGTAGCCTGGGCTGGCATTTGTGTTCTCTTAGGGTCTGTATGACATCAGTCCAGGATCTTCTGGCCTTCATAGTTTCTGGCGAAAAGTCTGGTGTGATTCTGATAGGTCTGCCTTTATATGTTACTTGACCTTTTTTCCTTACTGCTTTTAATATTCTTTCTTTATTTTTGTGCGTTTGGTGTTTTACTATTATGTGACGGGGAGGTGTTTCTTTTCTGGTCCAATCTATTTGGAGTTCTGTAGGCTTCTTGTATGCCTATGGGTATCTCTTTTTAGGTTAGGGAAGTTTTCTTCTATGATTTTGTTGAAGATATTTACTGGTCCTTTGAGCTGGGAGTCTTCACTCTCTTCTATACCTATTATCCTTAGGTTTGATCTTCTCATTGAGTCCTGGATTTCCTGTATGTTTTGGACCAGTAGCTTTTCCCTTTACATTATCTTTGACAGTTGAGTCAATGATTTCTATGGAATCTTCTGCTCCTGAGATTCTCTCTTCCATCTCTTGTATTCTGTTGGTAAAGCTTGTATCTACAGCTCCTTGTCTCTTCTTTTGGTTTTCTATATCCAGGGTTGTTTCCATGTGTTCTTTCTTGATTGCTTCTATTTCCATTTTTAATTCCTTCCACTGTTTTATTGTGTTTTCCTGGAATTCTTTCAGGGATTTTTGCGATTCCTCTCTTTAGGCTTCTACTTGTTCTCTAAGGTAGTTCATCATGTCTTTCTTGAAGTTCTCCAGCATCATGGTCAAATATGATTTTGAATCTAGATCTTGCTTTTCTGGTGTGTTTGGATATTCCATGTTTGTTTTGATGGGAGAATTGGGCTCGATGGTGCCATGTAGTCTTGGTTTCTGTTGCTTGGGTTCCTCGCTTGCCTCTCGCCATCAAATTATCTCTAGTGTTACTTTGTTCTGCTATTTCTGACAGTGGCTAAATCTGTCCTATAGGCCTGTGTGTCAGGAGTGCTGTAGACCTGTTTTCCTCTCTTTCAGTCAGTTATGGGGACAGAGTGTTCTGCTTTCGGGTGTGTAGTTTTTCCTTTCTACAGGTCTTCAGCTGTTCCTGTGGACCTGTGCCTTGAGTTCACCAGGCAGGTCACTTGCAGCAGATAAGTTAGTCTTACCTGTGGTCCCGAGGCTCAAGTTCGCTCGCGGGGTTCTGCCCACGGGCTCTCCGAGGTGGCAGCAACCAGGAAGATCTGCGCCGCCTCTTCCGGGAGCCTCCATGCACCAGGGTTCCAGATGGCCTCCGGTGTTTTCCTCTGGCGTCCGAGATGTGTGTGCAGAGAGCAGTCTCTTCTGGTTTCGCCAGGCGTGTCTGCCTCTCTGAAGGTTTAGCTCTCCCTCCCACGGGATTTGGGTGCAGAGAACTGTTTATCCGGTCTGTTTCCTTCAGGTTCCGGCGGTGTCTCAGGCAGGGCTCCTGCCGCTGCTAGGCCCTCCCCCACAGGAACCCAGAGGCCTTGTACAGTTTCCTCTTGGGTCAGGGATGTGGGCAGGGGTGGGCAGTGTTGGTGGTCTCTTCCGCTCTGCAGCCTCAGGAGTGCCCACCTGACCAGGCGGTAAGGTATCTCTCCCACGGGTTCTGGGACTATTAATTTTTAATATTACTGCAGTGGTATGGTCTACTTTAGCGGACACCATTGTCCTAACACCTATGAAACCTGTGAAGAAGAAGCAGAGATATCTTAATTGCAATGAACACAGTTTTGTGGGGTTATATGAAACAAGAAAATGGAATGCAAGTTTTGTTTTCCTGCTTTCATTCTCAACAGAGTATAAATTAACTGTTCCAGACACAAATAGGAATAATGGAAAGCAATGTGTGCCAGACCTTGGGCAGTAACAATAGGTAAAGCTCTTGGTAATTGTACAGGCTGCAGTGACTCTTGGCTGGTCCTCAGATCCTGTTCTGCCAAATGGGGTCAAGGAAATAAGTGGCCTCATAAACTTTTCACAGTCAAGTTCTCTCTCTCTCTCTCTCCTTAGAATTCTCACAGAATATTTGAATTCAGATGTGACTGAGTACAAAAAATTAACACCTTTAGCAATCAAATTTTGCTAGGTTTAAAAATTTGCAAGTTCAAGAATCTTAAAACTGTAATAGTCTGACTCAAGGACTATTAATAATAGGCACTGAAAATATTTACAAATTCTGTACAGCTCAGTGTTGAGTTATTATTCAATAGTTAAAAGGGCATGACTCTCTCCTCTTTCTTGTTCTGTCTCCTCATTCTACACAACTGTAACAATTAAGTATTAGAATCACAACAGTATAATCTATTTTGAGATGACATCACTTTTTATGAAATTTGAAAATATCAGGGGAAAATCAGGTTTTAACTAAAATTTGCCTTCTTTCTGACACTTCAAAACTTACCTCGGACTTCCAACACTATGGAAACTAGTTATTTCTGATTTTTACCTAAAGCATTTGGAAGAAGTAGTAGAAGGATAAATAGGCTTGTATGTGTTCCAAATAAATTCTTTATTAGAGCAAAGCTGAGGCTTCATGGGATTGCCATATTTGAGAGAATGGATTTCAGAGAATGTAAATATAACTAATATTTGATATTTTTGGTAGGAGCAAAAATAATATGTGAGATCTTCACTGTGGATCTTGGAAACAGAGTCAAGCGTACATTTTGCATCTACATTCCATAGTACCTTTGATATATATGATATCTCAAATGTACATGAACCCACTTTTTTTAATTTCTTCAGATTGAATGACTATTGGTAAATTTCAGGGCCCTATAATTGTTCCAATGGATAGTTAGTATATGTAACAAATAGGTTCCCCTTTACTCTTTGAGGTCTTATATTTTAAAAAAATTAATCTTCACTTAATTTCTCAACTCAGATCCCAAACTCATATACTGCATCTTTTAGTATTTGACACACTGACATAAAACAAAAAATTGACTATTAGCTTTAGAAAGAACTCAATTTGGAAACTGTTTTAACAATTTTCAGAGATCTCTACTGTAAGTTGCCTTTTAGTTTACTATGTAGCTAAAGGTGACTTCTAACTGATAATGATCCTTCTTCCACATCCCAAAGGCTGGCGTTACAAGTCAAGGACACCATAGTTTATGTGATGCCAGGGATTGAACTCAGGACCCTCATCATTCTTGGCAAGCACTCCACACACTTAGGGAAATCCCCAGCCTTTGTCCATCTTTCTTATACAGATCACCGTATTAATTTGTTAAGATATCCGTAACACAGTGAGTCAGAATATTGCGACTCTATTTCTCAGACTACATCTGAGAAGGAAGTGGCATTTCTAAGTGATGGCCTACCGAATCTCCCGAAGTACTTCTTAATTCTGCATATTTCCCTCATCCTTCATGTTCTCTCATTGGCAGAGGGCTGTCTTCTTCCCTGACTGATAGCACCTGTACTGGAGTCAATTTACCCACCCCCTTTTCAATGCAACCATTTCAACAAATGTCAAGGTGCTGAATTTTCACTTGTGCAAATATTTGTACAAGAGGGAGAATATTAATTCTAAGGTATTCAGTATGTTTCACATGCATAAATTAATTATACCCTGTGGCTCACTGTTAAGTAGGGCAATGTTGCTCAAGCTCTTGAGTATTATCTGCCCAGAGTTTTCGATCACAAAGGTGATAAAGCAGGAAATGTTAGCTTAAACCTCTTTTTCTCCTTGGAATCGGTCTGGAGGTAAGCATCAGATGCATTTATTTTTATATGGAATCTCTGTCTTAGTCCATCTGTGCTGCTGTGACAGATTGCCACGTGTCCTGGTAATATGTGCAGAGCAACATTTTCCTCACAGTCCAGGAGATTGTACAGTTCAAGAACAAGGTTTTGCCATGAGGTTTATGTTGCTATACCATGAGCATCACACACAGTAACAGAAAGTGAAGATGAGAGGGACAGGCAAACAGGAGTGAAATTTGCCTCTCTTTAAGAAAGAGACAACAGTAATAGCAACATTAATCCATTTGGCAGGGCAAAGCCCTTATGGCCTAACCATTTTTTAACCACTGCACCTCTAAATACTGTTGTAACTGCAATTAAATTTCAACTTGACTTTTGGAAGGGTTAAACATTTAAACTACAGCCACTTTTCTGAAAAAGGGAAATGCTCTGTATCAACATTGAATGGTCGAAAACTTTGCATGGTTTATACTTCAGGCTCTACAAACTGAGTCAATATTAGTAGAAAAGTCAATGGTGCTCTTGTTTCTTCCTCTACAAGTGAAATGCAGTTGAGGAAAGCCTTTGATGAATGGATAAGAAAGAGCTCAGATGTCATCAGAGGGGAGTTGTTATTTTGTGAGGGCTGGTGAGAAGGAGAAAGGGATTATAGGGCTGTTTCTACAAATGATGAGAGGAACAATGAGAAGGTGTGGCTTTGGTATAGTCACACTGTCTGCCCTATGCATCTAGGAGGGACTGGTTGATGACATTCCGAGTTTCGGGCTACTCTTTTCCAACACAGAAGGGTGGAAATCACTAAGAACCTAATGACATTGAACTGCATAGGGAGGTAGGCCATGCAGTAGTCATTTGTTTTAAAGTGGGAAGATGGTAAGAGGCTCTATAAAGCCTAAGAGACCAAATTTGATAGACGTGGGCCAGCAAAGTAGATTTGAAATTAAGAAGAAAATTACATATCAAAAACAATTGGATATGATTAATGTTGTGATATGTGCTCTCAGTGTTCAAATAGGGCAGTTTGAATTTCAGCTCAGCAATGACTTCGTCTTTTGAATGTTTGAATGGGTAGGCATAGTTCTCTGACCTAATCCTTTTCTGTTTTCTGAATCATCATCCTTTATCACAGTGTCTGTTTCATTAAAGATGTTCTCTCAGTATCATGGGTTTAAATCACAGAGTCCAAAGTTACACAAGGGTGAAGAACTAAAGTGGGCAGATGAAAGCAACATGACTTTCTGCCTTTTCCACATCTAAGAAATTAGAATGAAATTTGCAGGCTTTGACAAACTTAGCGCATGGTGATTAATCACTATGAAAAGGAAAAAACTTAGTTATTTCGCCAGTTTTCTGATTTTTTCCCTTAGATGTTTTTGAATATGAAGGCAATTTATACAATAAATTAACCCATAGGATTCCATTAACATAACGGGCCATTTGCTTCAACAAAGACTATAAGACCTAAAACATTCTGTGCCTCTACCCAGAAACTACCAACAAAACTAAGTTCAGAGTTTGAGAATATCAAATGTCTAGATAAGCAGCTATGAAAAGAATAGTGTACTAAGCTATACAGAATAAATTCTCTTATATTTCGACTCTTTAGGGGTAATGCTGGCCAATTATCCCAGGGACAAAAAGGAATAAAAATTCCTTAAAAGTAAATTAGCTGTAGCTAGTCATCTCTGCAATGTGCCTCTATCTATGATATATGTTTTGGTGTTTTCTGTGTGTCCTTATAAAATATACATATTTACAATAGATAGATTGGTTAAAAAAGAAACAGAGAGACAGAGATATGCACAGAGGGACAAAAAGATATATATATATATATATATATATATATATATAGAGAGAGAGAGAGAGAGAGAGAGAGAGAGAGAGAATATTACAGCTCGTTTAGTGTCAGAATATTGGAATTTAGATAACGTGGATTCTAACGTCATTTGGTAAAGACAGTACTTTAATACTTTCACCATACTGTATTTTAGGAGGATAGTAAAATTATCTTTTCAGTATACTCATACCCATTTCTTTCATTTGATTCCAATCTCAATTAAAAACAAAAGTTACAGAAATCACAACTCAAACATAAGTGGGAAAAGTTGGTGGAGATTTCTTGTTAGTCAAGTACTTCTTGGTACAGAAGAATAGGGGTCTGATTTTATTCTCCAACAAACATGTAAAAGGCTGACCTTTTGGAACATTTTTAAAGTGTGCTTCTCAAATGCAAGCAGAGAGAAAGTAGATGCAGAAAGGTTCCAGGCATACACTGGCCAGGAGTCTATGCACATTGACAAGCTTCATGTGGAGGAAATTACAAGAAACAACACTTGATGTCAAGCTCTGCTCTCCATATGCAGAATCAAAGAAGTTCAAACAAGATCTAAAGAAAAATTTCTTATCTGGCAACATATGTGCTTGTGTTGACCATTGTTGCTTTGTCTGTACCCTACAAACTCTCCTTTATGGGGCAATCATGCAAAGCTACATTCCCATAGTATAATTAATTTAATGTCCAATATCTGCAACACACTCATGATTTTCTGGGCTCCTCCAAAAGGCCCAAGTCACTTTTCAGACATTCTCTCTTCTGAACACAGAGCATGTCTTTTATGTTCAGGCAAGCTATACCGCACAGCTGGGGCCCTTCTTGACAGGCAACCGATGATACTGACATATCCAAAATGCTATGGCCTTTTACTAAAATTGGGTTGAGTGTTCACCAGTAGTCTCTTCTGGGCTCTTTTCTGACCTTTTTAAGTCTGGGTCTTCAACTGCTCAATTTACCTACTCCACTGCACTCTCTTGGCCTCTCACAAAATAAAGCCTGGAATGCTTTGATAAGGCTTTCATGACTTCAAACCAGTACCACATTGGTAAATGTTTCACAACACCTCTTTTTACTGTACTTTTTTTTTATCTAGATTTGAAATGTTATCCCCTTTCCCAGTTTCCCCTCCAGAAACCCACTGTCCCATCTCCCCTTTCCTTGCTTCTATAAGGGTTCTCTCCCTCCCACCCATCCACTCCCTCCCATCTCCCTTCCCTGACATTCTTCTACTCTGGAGCATTGAACCTTGTCAGGAACAAGGGCCTTTCCTCCCATTGATGCCTGACAAGGCCATCCTCTGCTACATATGCAACTGGAGCCATAGGTCCATCCCTGTGTTGTCTTGGGACAGTGGTTTAGTCCCTGGCACCTCTGCAGGGTCTGGTTGGTTGATATTGTACCAAGTGTGGCTGCAGCATGAGGTCCAATCTTGGCTACTTCTGAAACCGAGTTTCTGTTCCCTGACTCTCAGACAACATTTCTGAGAAGATTTCACCTCAAAGATGCTGGTGTTTTCTTAATCGCCACTATTTCTCAGGTCCAGCTGAAGAGCATTGATTATCCCAGAAAAGCAAAGATTTCACTTTAGTGGTTCTGGTCTTTTGTTAATCACATCCAATTCTTCAGATCCAGCTGACCAGACACCATAATTTCTTCCCATCGTGTATTTTCTTCCTTCAGAAGTTTGACATGCCAGGCCTCCACCATCTGCATTGTCCACATTCTTATCTTCTAAGCTCCAACAAAATAGCCTGCTTAGTTCTCAGTGCTTGATGGCTTTTATAGCTCGATGTCCAAAATTCCTTACACGATTTTTCCTAAAATAACATGGCCAGGTCTGCCCCACAAATTCTATTCTACAAAATCTATATTAATCATTGTTCTCTAAGTAAACAAAATTTATATAATATGTATAAATCTAATACATATTATACAATATAGAGGTGTATGTATGCATGTATATATTACAGTATGTGGTCTAGTTGTCCCATTTGTCTAACAATGATTGTTAACCAAGGAAATGTCCAAGAGTCTAGTCGTTTCTCAGTGCCTGAGGCTGGATGTCTCAGCTTGTCTTCAGTATATCACAGAATCCTGAAGAAGCAGGCTATAATGCCAGAGAAGGAAAGAATTTGCCAGTAAAAGACAACACAGGCACTGAGAGCAATCTTCCTCCTTCCACCTTCTGTATACAGGATGCCAGCAGAAGGTGTGGCCCAGCTAAAGGTGGATTTTTCCCACCTCAAAATATCTGGATTAGAGTTATATCCTTTCGCCTCAAAAGATGTAGATTAAAAGTGGGTCTTCCCACTTCAAATGATTAAAAAAATCTCTCATAGGTATACCCAACCACATGGCTTTAATTTAATTCCAGTTGTAGTCAATTTGAAAGTCAAGGATAGTCACCAGAGTGGTTCTATATTCGTTCTGTAGGCAAGGAGACTGTGTTTCTTTCTTTTTTTTTTCTTCCATTTTTAGTTCATTTATTTTATGTCCATAGTGATTTTACCTGAAAAATATTCTAGGTGCATCAAGTGCAAGTCTGGGACCAACATAGGCCACAAAAGTGTATTAAAACTCCTGGAATTCAAATTGATATAAATTATGGGCCATATTTAGGGGCTATGAAACAACACACATTCTCTAAAAAAACAGCAAGTTCTTTTAACTGCTGACCTGTCTCTCCAGCCTTTAGATCCTTTAAAGGTAACCAAATTTGATAATATTAAAACTTGTAATGCCTTCGCTTTTCTGAAAATTTAACTCTTTTCTTTATATCTATGCTTCTTTCATACTATTTCATAACTGCAGTTTTCCCTCCCTCCCCTCCCCTTTGTCTTTTCACCCCCTTTCCCTGGATCTACTCCTGCTTTGTCTCTACTCAGAAAAGAGCAGGTCTTCCAAAGACATCAGGTAAATATGACATAAGAAGTTACAATAAAGCCAGGAACATATTATCAAAACAAGGCTGGATGAGGCAACCCAGTAGGAAGAAAATGGGCTCTAAAGCAGGCACAAGAGTCAGACAGCCCCTGTCCCCCATTAGGTATTCCACAAGCCATGACATATATGCAGAGAACCTAGGTCGTACCTATTCATGGTCCCTGATCTCTGTGAATCAATGTCTTAATTAGGGCTTCATTGCTGTGATGAGACATTATGACCCAGGCAACTCTTACAAAGAAAACATCTACTTGGAACTGGCTTACAGTTTCAGAGTTATCATTATACCAGGAAGCATGGGAACATTGAGGCAGATGTGTTACTGGAAAAGGAACCAGTGTTTTTACATCTAGATCTGAAAACAGTCAGAAGACTGTTTTCCACAGGCAGCCAGGAGGAGGCCCTAACTGCACACTGGGCAGCTTGAGCATAGCAAACCTCAGCCCACCCGCATAGTGATGCAATTCCTCCCAGACCACACCTATTCCATCAAGGACATGTCTCCTAAGAGTGCCACTCCCTGTGGACTAAGCATTAAAACACATGAGTTGATGAGGTCTAATCTTTTCAAACCACCACAGCCAACTCAAGTCCTGGTCAGTTGAGTCTGTGGATCATGTTCTGGTATCCTTAATACCTCTTGCTCCTCTAATACTTCTTCTCCCTCCTCTGCAGGATGCTCTGAACTCTTCCTAATATGTGGCTGAAGGACTCTGCATCTACTTCAACCATTGCTAGATAAAGTCTGTCTGGGCACTCTCATGACAGCTAAGCTAGACTTCAATCCTAGCACATCATACATGCATGAGAATCTGTAAGGTTTTGAGGCTGTCTGTGTCATCGTACCTCCACTTGAGGCTTTGTCTAGTTAGAGAGGATGGCCAGATGAGGATCTATGTCCACCATCACTAGGAATTTTCACTAGTGTCATCACAGATTCTATGAGGAGTTCATTGCACTAGGTTTCAACCTCACTCTGGAAATGCCTGCAAGTTCCAGTAGTTCCCTCCGGTATTTTCTTCTTCCAATCTCCAACCTGATTCTCCCTCTTCCATCCACACCTGCCCCCACACCCTTGAAATTTATTCTATTTACAATTCTCAGGAAGACAGAGACTGTTTACCTAAGAGCTGAAAATAGAACCAAATATTTTTTTTAGATTCAACTTTTAATCATGGATCCACCTATTGGTAAGGGAGTCCAGAAATGTTTTTCAGCTTGTGCGGACTCTGGCTGTTCTTATCTGCATATGTTCAGAATGCCTAGGAGAAAGCATCCAGTTTCAAAGCAGCTTTCTCTTTGCTTTTGTGAGCTACCCCTTACCTATTTAATATACAACGCATTATTGGATTGTCGCTAAAGGAAAGAATGGTGCTATCATAGTCTTTACAAAATCATCCCACTTGATCGATGAGTTCCTGGAAATGTTTTAATGTAATAGAAAAGAAATTTTCACCTTAATTCTGAATTGCAGTAATTGCTAGTGTTTCCAAATAACTCAAAATTAGCCATTCAAGTAACATTAACCATTAGCTAGTCATGACTTGATATTGGAAATTGGAGTGTGTGCAGATGTATTTAACAGAGGATTCAAACATCTATGTGAGCAGCAAACCATACCATGAACTCATTATGTTTGCTGTATTTAACAGATCATAATGGGTTGTGATTGTTAATTCATTTGCTAGGACTTGGTATGCTATTCCATATGGATGGGGACTCAGACATTGCTATTATCTACACAGCAGGATGACTAAGAAGTCATGGTTTCTAATCGAAGGACATACTGCTTGATAAAGCAGGAATTTTACATGCTTTGATGGAATTTTTATACATCATGATACTTAAATGGTTCTTAGTAGTTCTCTTAAAAATGCCCAGCTTGATGTCCTCTCACAGATATTCAAGCCCAGCGACACATGGTAGAGAGTGTCATACAGATGCAAGAATCACATATTCACTTCGTTACAATGCTTAGGTGACTTAGGAGGTAATGGTTATACAAATATCCTACTGAGAATACAGTGAAGATGATTTTGAAAAAAAAATCCAAGAATATCATTTTGTTCATGCTTCATAATCAGAACATTAGAGACCGAGATGTGCTCCTTGTTTAGTCACGGATAATAAACTTTGCTAAAGACTTTCTTCCCCATACCAAACTCCTAAGATTCAAGACATAATAAGTATTCAAATTATAAACAGAGAATTGTTTTTTCATTAGCTGCGGAAGGAGATTTTGTATACTTACCATGTTTTTTCTAAAGATATATAAAGATATAATCCATGGGACTAAAATATAGGTAGAGTAACAACTGTTATTAAAGTGTATAAATACCCACATATATGTATATATATGCATATATATCAAATTTTTCTTCATAAATTCATCCCCAAGAAATTAATTAAAAGGTATTAGTATGATATGTAAATATGTAGCCCATTATGCAGTACTAGTCTCCATTTTAAGGACTTCTGAGCACATCTGCCATATTGTAACACCACAACATGTATACTGAAATGGGTAATTGATTAATAGCCAGTAATTAATGCCAGTCCTGGAATGGTCAAGGTGTCTAGACAAAGAGAAATCTCTCAGTGCTACAGTCTACAATACTGTCACCTCATTCTCATCCCCATTTCTCTTGAATGCTCACACAAACCGAAGCTGAGGCTGTTTTCATGGAATGACAAGGTCAAGTGTTTGACCTCAGAGGCACTTAATGGCCTACTAGCAGCATGAAGATATCTGGTGTCTGGACAGGATGATTATTAGTATGTATCAAAGTTTGCATATTCATAAATGAATCTCCAGACATTTTCCCCAGTTGATAGTCCCCCCTTTGGCTTTTCTTCCCTCCTACACTTTCTTCCTCTTGGTATTATTTTCTTCTCCCTTACAATTACTAAAGACCTGTTCTGCACAGGGATTTTGTTATGTTTTGGCATATGAGGATGAATGAGATGTGGCTTTGCATATGGTAATTTGCTCTCAGGACAGATTGAAATAGTAAAAGCCGTAATGAAATCGAGACAAAACAGAAAATTAATTGCTGTAAGAAAGTTCCTAGCAAACATGCATGAGATAAAAAGGAAGAAAGCAATTAGTTCTACCTGGAAAGGCCTTTTTACTGATGAAACATCAGACCAAACACTGAAAAGATTAATGGACTTTAAGAGGTACAGTAAAGGGAAAAAATGGACTCACTGCATTATTAGTGTATGCACTTGTTGATACACTAATATTTGTGTCATCTCTCAAGAAATTACAAGACCAGAGTCTCAGAGCCATATGCTATGAAGAGAAATACACAAAGTCATGTTTAGGGAAATGGCATTTGCAAAAATTTGATTGTAAAAGAAAAAACCTTCTGTTAATTTTTTTTAACATTAACAGGGCACATTTATACCTCGAAGTGTCTCATTTGTTAATTAAGACTTATTATTTATGCCAATTGTCATCCCTGAATTAATTAGTTAAATTTAATTTATATATATGTAAGTTTACATTTATAAAATGCAAACAAAAATATATGTGAATTTAAAAATTTATTTGTTTTGTATTGCATGTTTATTGGTATAAATGCAAAATACCAATAATACCAAAATACCAAAATACTTACCCTCTCTCTCTCTCTCTCTCTCTCTCTCTCTCTCTCTCTCTCTCTGTGTGTGTGTCTGTGTGTGTGTGTGTGTGTGTGTGTGTGTGTGTGTGTGCTTAAAATTTCAGGGTAAGATTCTTATTTGAAAATATCCTATATTTTTTATAAGTGATATGCACACTTGAAGGAAGTTATTTTGCCACGGTCACATAACTCATAATTTTTTTCATAATAAACTCATATAGTATTGCCTGAGCCTATTCTCTAAAACACGAAGTACCGAGAAGCAGGATTCTTGTCCTTATAGCACCTCCCCAGAATATATCAAATTAACTTTGTATATATTTTACTCTCATTTTTTTACTTGTAAAATACATCAAACATGACATATACTACTTCTAAGGAAAACTGGAAATCTGTTACATACATTTTTTGTTGCTAAATTTTTATGGTGCAGTTGTTAATGCTAGCACAATACTATATGTGTTTACCACTGATTTAATATTTATCTACTATGATATTAAGTAATCTTATTTTTATATTAATATCTTATAAAATATGAAAATACAAAAGATTGAAAACAGAAATACTCATTTGTAATTTTCTTAGAGATATTTATTAGTTTCAAATATCTGATTTAAATATGTAAGTAAAATTTTGATTCCTGGTTCATTTGACTTCTTTGACCTCTATAATTTTGTTGCATTTTCACATTATACTAGATCCATGTTGTATTTCTCAGTATCCAGGCACATACATACCAAAGTTCCCTAAAGATTATCTCTTATATGCCTACCCTCCCAGTAAATAATCTCCAGGCTTCTTATAAATAGTTTACAAGGTAAATGCTATGTGAATAGAGGTTACATCATATAGCTTAGATACTATCACCAAGAAATAACGTCTATATGCATTCATTACATACCTAATTAAAATATATTTTATCTCATAGCTATTGAATATGTAAATGCAGAACTAGTGTCAGTAAATATAGAGTTATAAGATCTACCTTCACTCAGCTGACAGAAGTAAATGGAGATACCCACAGCCAAACATGCACAGCTCAGAGATCCTGTGGAAGAGTGAAAAAAATGGTTAAAGAAGCCGGAGGTTAAGGACACCATAGGAAACTCAACCAATCAACTAATCTGAGCCAATAGAGACTCCCAGAGATTGAACCAGCAAGCAAATAGCATGGATGGGACAGACATACTGCCGCACACGTGTACATAAGAGATGTGTAGCTTGGTCTTCGTGCGGGTTTCCTAACAGCAGGAGCAGGGGCTATCACTGACCCTGGTGCCTGCCTTTGGGTCCCCTTTCCCTAACTGGGCTGCCTTGTCTAGTATCAGTAGAAGAAGGTGCACCTGTCATACTGCAAGGTGGGTGGATAATCATGGGAAGCCTACACTGCTCTGAAGAGAAAGGGCGTGAGGGTGAAAGGAGGGGAGGTGAGAGGGTGGGAATTGGTAGAGAGGCAGGAGAAGAAGCAATCTGGACGTAAATTAATTAATTAATGAAAAAATAAGATCTAAGTGATCCTGTCTTCCTATTGGTCTGTTGTCTTTTATTATCTATCTATCATCTACCTATGTATCTATGTATCTAGGTTATCTATCTATTTATCTATCTATCCATTTATCACCTATCTGCCTATCTATATTTCTGTAAGTCATTGCTTACAAAGAAAGAGAAATGCAGTATTCTTTGAAAACTATGCTGGCTGACTCATTTTCTAAGTTATTTGTGCAAGTGTCCCTCTTTCTTTGGGATTTCATTGTGTGGATTTAACATTTTCATGAAAACAGTAGGATGCATTCCCCCCTTGTATACTTTTGACCTTCATAACTGGCCACATGTGGCACCAATCACAGAGCCAGCAAGAAGGAACGGCGCAGTACAGAAACTCCTACAGGAAACAGTCTCTCCCCACTTACTCTCTTATGAGACAGACCCTCTTTCAGAGACAGTGAGATAATAATTGTACATTGAATCAGCAAGGGCTTCTGGGGATAACAAAGGTAGGGGTTTCATAACTGGTATAATGTGTTCCACAAGACGCATTCAAAAGAGGAGTTTAGCGCAGCATTTTATATCAACTGCAATCTCTGTGCAGCACAATCTGGGAGACCCGCGACGAGTGAATTACAGTAATCAGCCTTCGATATGACAAAAGACTTAATCAGCATCTCCTTGCCTTTCTCATGAAGCCTCTCAATCTGGTGAGATCACGGAAATTATAAAAAGACGTTTTCGAGATGGATACAAAATGCTTCTCAAATGATAATGTTAAAGACAATGGAAATGGAGGAGGGGGGAAGCACATACAAGTTTTATACTTTGAGATGTCTGAAACAGGATTCTAATCAGAACCGTTCCCTCAATGCCTAGACATAAAAAACAGCTGTCTAACATTAGGGAGAACTTAGGCCAATCTGAGATTCTTTACTCTGAAATTTTGCACCATGGAAATCGCTATTTGATTAAATAAAGCAAAGGTAAAAGTATGCCTTTTAAATACCAGAGAACGAGTCACATGGGTCTGGTCGTAGGAAGGTGATCAGTGTAGACTGCAGTGAAAGAGGATCCCCTTTTCACCCTATCCCTTTGCCAGGGTTCCCTCAAATCCCTTACCTTCCCTAGCTATACTCCCCAGTGTCAGTTCCAAGTATGCATTGAATTAATTCATGGAGAACAAATGTTCTCATTAATTTTCTGATTAGATTAGATTTCTTAAATCGAGTTCCTGGGAATTTCTTTTAAAAGATTCTAGTTTCAACCTCCACTGTGAACCTTGAAAGTGATGTTACAGATTGGCTTAGGACCCATGTGTTACTTAAATTTCTATTATGGTGATCAGATACAAGACAGAAACAACTCAAAAAGAAGAATCATTAATTTGGGTTCATGTTTCAGTAGGCTCAATACCAAATATATTTGGGGCCAGAAGCACGAGTAGAAAGGTACCGTTCTCAATGGAAAATGGAGCAGAGAAAGAGGAAGGACCTTTAGCCCATATATAAGTTTCAGTAGAAAGTTCGGTGACCTACATTACCCAGCTACTTCTCAACTACTACAATTTTTATCACTTGTCAAAAGAGTAAAGCCATCTGGAACAAGGTACATAACACATGAATATACAGGGGTTATTTTATATCCTAACTTTAACTACCAACTTGTTTTCCTCAATTAAAAACCCAATTATGCTTGACCTTTCTCAAACTTATGAAAAGTTAGGGTCCTTCATTTTTCGAGAGAAGAGTTTACCCTGGGGATGTCTTGTGATTTAAACGAGGTTAGAAAATTGTAGAAGAGGATAAATCTAAACTTTAGAAATGATTCCTATCTAAAATTTATAAATATTAAGACCAAAGTACAATAAAATTATTGTTTTAACTCAGAGTGTTCCTGGAATATTTAGAGTGAGAAAATGACTTATTTTATTTATTGTGAAAGTATCCTGAAACGCATCATGACAAGCAAACAAAGAAAGAACATCTGTGAGAAGTCAGGGCCAGTAAGCTGTAGGGAAGGGCATGGAGCAAAGGAAATTGATAGGTGCAAAATAAAGTAGTAGACATGTATGAAAATGTCATAACTAAACCCATTATCCTGCATGCAAACTTGAAGAAAAAAAATCAAGAAAAATCACATCAAGGAGCTTAACTAGCTGGCCAAGAAATGTAAAAAAAAAAAAAGTCAAACATCATTTTGAAAAATTATAATCTGTTTATAATTTGTTTGCAAGCTGCAATGGAATCTTAAATGTCCATGACCTCTTAAAAATGCAGCTGAGCATGGCAAACGTGTGACGATTAGCACATAAGTGAGTACACAGGCACTATTGTTCATTGGCCAATATGATCAAAAACAAGGATATACATTTCGCATCTTGGCTATACAAAAGCATTTGTATATTACTCTGTCTAACACAATGTTGGTAGGAAGTGCTTATTTGCCTTATTAAAATCAAAGCTGAAACCTGACAATCATTGCTAGTGAAATGAATGTTTAAGTCTCTGCTAGTGTCCACATGTCCAACTCTTTGAACTACAAATATGTGAAGAAAAGCAGCCTGTTCTAATCACTCATTTTTTCTGCTTTATGCACAATATGTTTTTCATAAACAAGGTACTTGTCCATACACCTTGCAAAGCTGCTGATTTTGTGATGAAAATATGGGCCGAAGCAGCAGAGCCTTTTAATGCAATTTCAGTCTTCGATCAACGCCTCACAGTGCTGTGGACGTGAAATGGCCTATCCTTTGAGTTGGAATAAAAATCTCAAGTAACATGTATAGCTAGGACCCAACATAAAAGAAGAATTCATAGATAAAAGGCACTAGCAGTTTCTAGTACACTGCCTTTGTAGCCACAGGGTAGCTAGAGAGAAAGTTCTAGAAATTCTGTCTTGGATTTTATAATGAATTACTGCTAGTACTGGGGTTAAGATTAGAGGCAGTGGGCTCGGGCAATCTGTTCATTATATGGTTTGAACCAAAGCCAATTACTTGTGTTGTGTGTCCTGAAATAACCTTAGAGGGAATTCCCACTTGCTTTAGCAATCAGGAAGGTTACTCCCAACATCTTAAAAAGGAAGATAAAGAGCAAAGCTGATAGACATAAAACTTTCCTGTATTATATTACTGAACTATTCACATAAGGCAGGTTTCTCACTGTAGTGATATGTGCATGGATCCCGTGGTTCTCAGTGACCTGCCTCATAACCACAGAACAAGTACTGCTGAGCCATCGCTATCTGGAAAACAATGGCATTCTGGCCATGTCTTTTGCCCTTGGATGACAAAGTAACAATATATTCCCACTGTATTTTAAATTTTACAGGGTTTATGATGAAAGGGTAACTTGGTTACAGGAGAACATTGACCTTCAAAGCATGCAAAGCTTACAACACAAGTACCATCAACAACCTTATCTTTGAAAGAGTAAGGGAGACAATGAGATACTAGACAGAGGTTTGCTATAGTGATATCTGTAAATTAGGGAAAAGAAAGAAAATAGCCATGCATGACTATTTTTTTGGGGGAACTTAAAAAATTGTTTTGACACAAACTTGAACAAATGTATAGGCAACAGGGAAGCATAGTGCTGAGCTTGGGAGAGAGCGTGCGCTATATTGGTACATTCCTAGAAGGCTAGAGATCTTGGATGTTCCTATCAGGGGAATAAAAACAAATGACAGCTGCAGAAAAGGGAGAAGGAGAAAGAACAGAAAAAGAAGGAGGAAGAAGAGGAGAAGGAGAAAGATGTAGAGGAAGAGGTGAAGAACAAGAAAAGAGCAAAAGATGTAGTTTGGTTATCTACATGACAATGATGACAAGACTATTAGGTTCTGGAAAGGTGAGGGAACTAAACAGGTTGGATATTTGTTGCTGTGAGACCATGAACTAACATGGTACATTCATTCATATTATGAACATCTATGTGCCTGTAAGGATACACTGTACTGCAAAAGTGTGATAAAAATGCTAGTATTCCACTTACAAATGTGGTTGCATGTTTATAAGGATAGACACAGACAAGAGCTAAAAGCACAATGAACTTGGGTTTGGGCAGAATGTGTACAATACTTATCAATGAACGAAGTTACATGAATAGATAAAGATCTTCAAAGACAAATTTGGGGATATATAAGGTTTTGAATATTTAACAGAATATTACAATTAATAGTAAACAAATATACCTTCAGAAGGTTTAAATTTCCACAAAGAACTTAGGTTCTATGTACTGGATACTGTCTGCAGAGATCTGCAGGGCTCTGGCCCACAGCTTGAGTGGCCAGAGTTGCAATTTCTGAAGGGGAGGAGGAAACAGATCAGGGTGAGATGCCCAGTCTCTTCAGAGACCTCTGCTACTCTGCAGGCTAGGAGCCAAGGGCCCAGCCACTGAGCTGTAAGTGACTATCCTGGGCTTGAGCAGCTTCCAGAGACAAAAGCTTCCAGAGAGCATTATCTTCCCCAAAGTGTTATAGTTCTATAAAACAGACACTGTCATGTGGTCCTTGAGGACCTAACTCCTGTGTTTTATTTCTTGATGCGTGGGCTTCTCAGTTTGCCCCTACATGACTGATTGTCCCAGTCTTCTCTGTGCTTGACTTTGTCACATGTTCCAGGACAGGAACCAGTTTGGGAGTAGATGAAATGCCTACCACCCTCAGATATGAGAATTCACTGGGATTTCTGAATCTGCTCAACCTTCCATGGTGTTGTCTGGTGACAGGGTTCCACTTGCCCAACATAGTAATAATGTGTTTTCTCCTCCCTTTCCCCTCTTCCTTTCTGTATTTTCTCAGTTTTCTAATGCAGTTGTTACTTTTATGGTAAAACAGTTTATACAAGTGAACTGTTTAAACAAAGTGTAAATGAATAACACTACCTTCGTATTTAAATACTTGTCTGCTTTACTTCTGTTTTGTGCTTTCGTCCTCTGTGTTGATTCTGAGAATTCATTTATTTTGTTCACTTTATTAATGAATTTGTGAGGCAAAGAATAACTTATCTTTGATCTTAGAGCCTCCAAGCTCTTGTTGATCATCTTCTAGGGGAACTGGGGTGTGTGACAAATTGCAGGATTCTTTCACTTCTAGGCTTTTCCTGTGTAGATGAGGCTGTGTTGTGATTTATTCTTTGGGGTAGGCAGTTTGTTTTCTAAAATATATTTTTACAAGTTTTCTTATACCTTACAAAAGTTATTTTTAAAGGTTGTCCATGAATGCCTGTGACTACGTTCACATACATTAGTTTTATAGATATTTACTAGTTAAATCTCAACAGAAAATCAAGACTTCTTGTAGTAGCACTTGGTATATGCATACAGGTGCCTGTGTATCTATGTGCCTGTATGTGACATGATCATTTCTTAATGAATATTCTACTAAAGCTCATTCTTCTATTTTGTTTCTCTCAGCTATTATAAAAACTGCCCTTCCTAACATGGACAGAGAGGCCAAGGAGGAATACCTGGTTGTAATTCAAGCCAAAGATATGGGTGGGCATTCCGGTGGTCTGTCTGGAACCACGACACTCACAGTGACGCTTACCGATGTGAATGACAATCCTCCAAAATTTGCTCAAAGTAAGTGGTTTCCTGCACTCGTCAAGAGTCATGGACATCTTTACTATAATTTTCCTCAGCTTTGCAGAACCTGTTAACAGCCGGAGACTGCTTACTTCCAAGTCTTGCCTAACAGAAATTTATATCCATTTTCATAATTTCAAGGACATGGGGGAAACACCAAATATCAAGGGGAAAATAGGTAATGGAGTCAGAAATAACTTGAAAGAGTGATGAAATTCACCTCAGACATTCATCCACTAACTCTCCCATTGTTGTATAAAATAAAATAAGCGTCAAGTGAGAAAAGGAACTATACATTAAAGGTGTTTCCAAACAGATGCTCTCCTTCTTGCTGGTGGGAGAGAGATCAGTAATCATTAATTCCCTCTTCCTAAGGGCATGTTCGCCTTTTGCAATCTCAACAGAATTCCAGGCAGCCACAATAAGTGATCCTTGCAGATGGTCACTATTTCCTTCATATTCAACCTCTAATAAAACGTCTCAAATGTATTTACTAAGCAATATTACACGGGGGAGTGATTCATTAAAGTTTTTTTACACATAGCAGGATGATTCTTGAGTAGAGAAATGAAGGATGCATGGAATTACATGGAATAGGATGAAGGCAATAAGCCAATGGATGTATGATAGACATTGATGCTAAAAATATGCAGCTAAAAACATGTAGCCATAATACTATATAATCACACTAATGTACATATATCTACTTTTAAAGATTCTGAACAGGAATAAATTAGATGATTTTTTCTGTCTAGTATTTTTTTTATTTAATATAATTTCCTCAATGCTCAACTATGTTGTCAAAGAAAAGACATTAATTAATGCTGGAAAAATACATGGATACTATAGTCATAGGCACCACTATTTACTTATTTAATAATTCATTGATAGGTATAAAATTATTTCTATTTTATGAGCATTGTAACTAATATGCCCATAAATTTGTACATACCTGTATTATTAGCATTGCTCTAAATTTGTACATGTACACTCATATATATAATATTAGTATATATTATATATAATATTGTTTATATTGTTAAATATATACAATAACAAAATGATAAGGATTTTGCTGCCAATGAAAGTCAGAGAACCAGTGAGTTATGATTGATAAAAGGCACTGAAAAATGAGGCTACATATGTGCAGTTTCTGAGTTAGTATACTATATTAAATACAATGATGTTTAGTCTAAGATCATTAGAAAATTATTAAAATATCATTATCTGTAGGTGAATTGACTGAGTTTTCTCAAGAGTAATAAAAAAATGAATAAATAAACATGCAGACAGACGGATACTTTACCACATTACAGCTCAAAAACAGTAAGTTTATAAACATTCCTTTCAAAGATTTTAGGAGCCACGGGATACAGTGTTGGTACAGGTCTAAGCAGAATAAAGTATATGGCCTCAAAGTAGTTACATGTAAACTATGCAATCCTAAGAATGTACTGTCTTCCAAATTTAAGGAGATAGCTTATAGCACTTCTGATAACAGCAGCTAATGTGCTCTTGGAGCTTCCTCCTGGTTTAGGAAAAAACACCGCGAAAACTATTTTTTTGAAAAAGAATGCCAAGGAATGAAGAAAAGCAAGGAGGGGAGAGAGGGACAGGG
This sequence comes from Rattus rattus, assembly GCF_011064425.1. Lineage (NCBI taxonomy): Eukaryota > Metazoa > Chordata > Mammalia > Rodentia > Muridae > Rattus > Rattus rattus. Next base: position 7,823,030 of record NC_046170.1, on the reverse strand, counting down.
TGTGTAGTTCTAAAACGACGTATTTGATAAATCAATTGAGAAATTCGTTGCCAAAAGATTCCAGGCAGAAAAGTATAGAAAATATTTTCTAAGTAGAGATGCAGCTTTTCATGTCTAACATCTTGGAATTATAAAACTTTTGCATGATATCTATTAAAAGTAATGTTACCCTTTTTTCTACGGTCTTTATTTGGTCCTGCTACCCTCACCGAATTAATGAGCTCGTCTTTTTACTGAAAGAACAATTTAACAGTTTTGGTGGGTTTCTAAAGCAATTTCCTTTGCAAAAAGTAATGATTAATGTATGATCACCCAATAAAATGAATCCAAGAGCAGTGGGTAAAGAGGTGTTGCATTGATTAACCTTTGAAGGCTCCCCGGTGTAAGATTGGTGGGAAGATGAGGTCCAAAATTTGGTTATTAACTTTGTGGCGAAATCAAGGATATCCTCTAAACTTACCTAGATACAAGCTATGGCGGCTTGTGTTTAGATAGGACGTATTGTCTTTGTCTACTCTTACTTTTGAACTGTATTTGCAAAATGGTTTTGTTCTTCAATACCACAACTTTACAATTCCAAGAGATAATTTTGCTTTCTCATTAACAAGAATTTAAGGAAGTCTGCTCTTCAAATTAATCCGTCAAATTCTAATGGATAAACATATTACGGTTATCCAGGAATTCAGTGTCTGAGCTTACATTACAATTAGGTAGTGCTCTGCAGATTTCTTTTTTCCATTTAGGGGTGATTGCTGTAGGACTTAGTCTTCCTGGTTGTCTGAGTTTGGGTTTGCCTGAAACAGGCCCTGAGACAAGAATCTTATTATAAGTAATTTAATTGCCCCCTTTGAGTGCCGAAAAGAAAGTAAAAACGGCAGGATAGAAAGCCAGAGGTGTACAGGATCCAAACAGTTAACTCTGTGGATGAATGTACCTTTATCCTACTGAGAAATGTCTGAACCGTTGGAAATGTAAGGAAAGAAAAATAGTAACAACACAACGTTATCCTACCAGAGAGGGGGAAAGTCTACTATTTCATAAACTAACTCCTGTGAGTCTTAGATGACTGTTTCCATGGCATGAATCAATGCTTGAGCAGTTCCTCCAGCCTGACATGCAATGGATGAAATAGAATCTGAAGGTGAGATAAAGCCCTGAGGCAAAGAAATGTAGGGAAAGGTAGACAGATGTAGGGCAGATGAGCAGTAATGTGTTAATGGCCAGGGAGAGTGGTCTAGTACCACAAACCTCCACTACTCCAATGAAGATAACTGCATCCAACATCACAAAGAAGAAATTGGAATAAAAAGTAGGACAAACACCCCTGATTAGACATGCTTTACCGTCCCCAAAGGAGAATGAAAACACATTGTAATTGTATTTTGCCTAGGGAGTTTTGAAGGTAGGATTCTAGTCTTCAGAGCAATGAAGAATTTAGTGACAAGAGGAGTGTTTCATGTATCTGGGTAGCATGCTGCAGGGCATGGCAGAAGTGTAGTAATTGGATTTTATCAAAAACGGTCTGCAAGTTTGTAAATACAAAAGTAAGATCAAATGTGACTTTCAACACATTACACATTGCATCTCTCTATGCTGAAATTAGCTAAATATATTATGTGGGGCAACAATAAATATTCCTGCAGGCGGGCGGTGTGATTTTACAGAATTTAGGAAACAAAATTTTAATAGACACACTAATATTCTGGTAAGGCTACTCCAAATAAATACTTGGTAACCGTACAGATAATACGTATGGTTTCTGTCTTTAGAGAATGAAGAGGACTCACTACTTCTGGGAAATACTTGTTTTATATTTGTTTAAATGAGTGTGAATTTCACAGATGAGATATTTTTCCATTTCTATTTCTGTCTTGATAGTAACTCTAAAGACTCCATAATACAAAGTGTCCAATTAACCTTGCTAAATTAATTAGTGACTGAGTAATGTTTTTATAATACCCAATGTTCTTCATCTTTTTAAAGGTTTGTATCACTTCTCAGTACCAGAAGATGTGGTCCTTGGCACTGCAATAGGAAGGGTTAAAGCCAATGACCAGGATATTGGTGAAAATGCACAATCTTCCTATGACATCATTGATGGAGATGGGACAGCACTATTTGAAATCACTTCTGATGCCCAGGCACAGGATGGTGTTATAAGACTAAGAAAGGTAAGCTAAGGAGTATTTTATTCATCTTCTAAATATCTTTGAGAAATCTGACTTTTGATATCTGTGAGAGCTGAGTAGACAGATAGAATCCAGAGTTGGTAGATATTTAGATTTAAGATGAATGGTGGGTTAAAAAGGTATACATAACAGAACTGTTCAGGATTTCTTGTCTCTTAGGGCCACATCATGTTTTAGATGTCCCCCTGGTAAACAGTTACCATGTTGTAGCTAGCCTACTCCTACTTATCTCCACTTTTATGATTCGATGTGTTTTCCACTAGGGGAAAAAACAAACACAAAAACATTCAATCTTTACACAGGGCACTGAAGTCATTATCCTTAAGGGAACCCTCAACCAATGGATAGACAGATACTATTGGCTGATAAAATTATTCCAGGGTACAATTACTTCCAGTTTAAATGGAGTCTCAATGGAGACATGTGTCAATTGCCCCCCCAGGAGTTACAAGTTCAATAGATTCTAGACTTTTTCTGTGTAACTCTCATATTTCTGATCCCCTGTTTCTTTAAATGTCCCTCCAAATACATTGGCATTTTTCCTTGGGCTTTATTGAAAATTGTGCTTAAAAAGAAATGTATATAAGAAATACTCAAGTTAATAATAATAAAAAAAATGTGACAAAAAAAAGAAACTGAATGATAAGCAAGACGCTCAGGCTCCAGCATCCTGTGTAGCTCTGAAGTTCAACATGGAGAAACTCCTACCACTGGTTACTTTAAATATGTCGAAAGCCCAGGCTTTGTGGGAAATAAATCTCATGTTATCCTTGTTCCAGAGATGAAGCATTAGGATAGGAAGGCAACCTTCTAAAGAAAATGAAGATTTGGAACATTTTGAACTGTCTCTTTTCTTCTTGTTTTTGTACTGTTTTGTGGTGCATGTGAACCACTCTATATGGTTTTCAATTTGTAGTCTTCATCATGGTCTCTTATCTTCATAAAAATCATGTAGCAAAGAGGTCAGGAAGAATAGTACAAACTTTTACTCATGTTAAATCTATCGCTGTGGATGCCCATAATTCTCTGTTCAATATTATTCTTCACATCCTTTATTGCAAATGCTATTTTAAATAGATTGTCTAATTTATGAATGACAAGTGATGATATACACTATTGGGAACCAGTAATGTTTTTGCTGCTGTCTTTATTAGCATTAAATTGACACAGTGTTAAGTCTACAGTGTGGCTCTACAATGTTGTATGATAATCTAAGTCAGCTGATGATGTAGCTCAGTGGGATCTGTTGTCAATCATGAGCAAGACCATAGAGTTCTATCTTTGGCACCTCAATAATATATGTGGAATGGTACTTCTCTAAATTTTATATTGAAGAGGAATTATCAATGGAAACCTAGAATTTTCTGGCCATTTTTTAAATAAAATGCTTACAGATGATGCTGGAGACAAATGGCCATATTTATTGTAATTCTTCAGTGAGAAACATTATTTTCATGCCAGGATTCAAGTTCAGAACTTTGAGTCAAAAAATAGTTAAAGGCTGGTATTTGCTATATAATTATACTTAAGTCAATTATTGAATAACATGCAACCAAATTTTTTTTTACCTAGAACTTTGTAATGACATTTTTATTGTCTTTAACTGCCACCCACCCTTCCTATTGGGTAGTTTTATAAATTGAGACAATTAGTTATTCATTGTGATTCTGTCCACTAATATTTATAAATCTGGAGGCATATGTGATGAACTTAGTGCCATGAAACAGAAAAGTTGTTTTTAGAGACTGCTTATAAGTGGTCATATTTCAACAGCCCACTAGGCTACTGTTTATTAACTGATAAAACTAAGGAAATGAGAGGACATTTGGACACATCATAGTTAAACTGAGCTGAAAATCACAGACAAGCAAACAAACAACAAATGTCCTCAGGGAATTGCCTTATTTTGTTTTGTTACTGAAGCAAACATGGAGTATGGTGCACAGAGCCTATTTACCCACTTAGGCAGGCTGGGCTACAGGACCTTTTTATGGAAGATTCTAGAAACTATGTGGAAAATGCCTACAGAGCTATTATTTGATAATGGGCTTTGTGAATGCATAAGGTAAAGGAAAGGGAAGATGTTGATCAAAGAGTTCAAAAATACCAAACTAGATATAATTTAGTGAAAGTTTGTGCCCAATTATGACCACGGCATTTCTACAAGAATTGATTTTTTTGTTTGTTTTTCTTAAGGTGAGAACTTTTTCCCATTAATTATTTTTTCCTTGATTGAAGTCCCTTTTACTAATATCCTCCAAGTCCCACCTTTATACCCCCTTCCCACCATTCTTCTCCCATTATCTTCCAAAAAGGGGAAGTCGCCCATGGGTAACAACCAACCCTGGCATATCAAGTAGCAGTAGAACTGTGTCTGCCCTTTCCCACTGAGGTCAGACAAGGCAGCTCCGCTAGGAGAAAGGGCCCAAATGTAGGCAACAGAGTCAAAGACAGCACCTACTCCAATGGTCAGGGGACTCAAATGAAGACCAGGCTGCACATCTGCTACATATGCTTAGGGGATATAGGTCCAGCCCATACATGCATGAGGTTAGTACTTCAGACTCTGTGAAGTACCATGTGCCCAGGTTAGTTGACTATGTAGGTCTTCTTGTGATGTTCTAAACCCCTTTATCTTTTTCAATTATGTCCCCCACCCTTCCTCCATACTCTCTGAGCAGCACTTCATCTGTTTCAATAGGCTGCTAGATGAAGCATCTCATAAGACATTTATGCTATACAGGTTTGCAAGTATATTAGAGTATCATTAAAAGGATCAGGGGTTGGATCTCCTGCATGCGATGAGTCTCAAGTTGGGCCATTTATTCATTTGCCATTCCCTCAATCTCTTCTCCATCTTTATCCCTGAACAACTTGTAGGTGGGACAAATTTTGAGCTGAAGGTTTTGTTGGTGGGTTGGTGTCCCTGTCCTCTACTGCAAGTCCCATCTAGTTATCACTATAGTTAGCATCTAGTAACTATAGGCTTCACCTCTCCACTGTTAGGAGTCTCAACTATGGTCATATTCATAGAGTCCTGAGAGTATCAAAATCCCAGGTTTTCATGTTGCCCCAGATATGCCACTACCACCAATTTCTGTTCCCAGTCCTCTCTCCTCCCAGCCCTTACTTGCCTGTTCTCCTCATACCTACTTCCTATTCCTGTTCCTCTTTCTACCTTCTCTCCCAGGCAGTTCCACCCTCCATCCACTTCTCATGTCTATTTCTCTTTCTGAGTGAGAGTCAAATATCCTCCCTTAGTCCCCCATAATTCTATTGGTCTCTGGATTGTAATGTTGTTATTCTGCACTTTATGGCCAATATCTACTTATAAATGAATACATATCATACATACATATCATTTCATGTCTGAGTTACTTTGTGGTACAAAGCTAAACAGAGGACTCTTAACAGAGGAATTTCTAATGGTTGGCAGAGAAGCACTGAAAGAAGTGTGCAATAGTCTTAAACATCAGAGAAATGCAAATAAGCTCTGCGATTCCAACTTACAACCATAAAAATGGCAGAAACAAAGACACCTCAAGAGATAGCATATGCTGGTGAGGATGTAGAGCAAGGTGGGAGTGCAACCTTGTATAACAATTTGGAATTCAGTTTGGTACTTTGTGAGAAAACTGGGAATAGTAATACCTCAAGACCCAGCTATACCACTCCTGGACATATAACCAAGAATTTTCTACCATCCTACAAGGACACTTGCTTAGCAACTTTATTCATAGTAGTCAGAAACTGTAAGCAATCTAGATCTCTTTCCGCCACAGAACAGATAAATAATATTGTGGTATATTTATACAATGGAATACTACTCAGCTATTAAAAATGAAGAATGGAGTTGTTGTCTTAGTCGACGTGTGTTTTTATGCACAAAACATTATGACCAAGAAGCAAGTTGGGGAGGAAAGGGTTTATTCAACTTGCACTTCCACATTGCTGTTCATCACCACAGGAAGTCAGGACTGGAACTCAAGCAGAGCAGGAAGCAGGAGCTGGTGCAGAGGCCATGGAGGGATGTTACTTACGGGCCTGCTTCCCCTGACTTTCTCAGCTTCGTTCTGGTAGAACCCAAGACTACAAAACCAGACATGGCACCACCCACAGTGGACCCTCTCACCCTTGAACACTGATTGAGAAAATGACCTATAGCTGGATCTCATGGTGGCATTTCCTCAAGGGTGGATCCTTTCTCTGTGATAAATCCAGTTTGTTTCAAGTTGACACACAAAACCGTCCAGTACAGTCTTAATTTCCACCTAACTGCTAAGGGAATGAGATGAAGGATGTGTCAACTGAGTTCTTTCTTTGTAAACTAGCCTATTATTGCGCCTTAAATTATACATTTGTCAACTAAGTTGGTATGAAATTAATATCAAATTAAAATTTCTGTTTGTCCATTAAAATAATATTAGTATATTACACAGTGCATATTTTAAATATATTTTGAGACATGCCTAGAATAAAGATCTATTATAGTGCAGAAGATTTGCAAAGCTTAAATAACATTTTACCACTCTAAATCATTTCTTCCAAACTAAAAACATGCCCATTGTTATTTTATAATCAACAGGGAAGTATATTTTGTAATGTTTATCAGAAAATATTGCAGAGAAAAGCTAATTCCCATTATATCTGAATTCAAACATGAAAGCTAGCATTGAAGTTTGAAATAAGAATATATATTTAATCTTGCACAATTACTCCCATGCTAGCTTTTGTTCCAGCTTCCATTTTCTAAAAATCTGCATTGCAGATTTAAAATTCTGTTTCTTCTGAGAAATTGTGATGCATATATAAACTATCTATTTGAATCCTGACAGACTTACATTCTTAAAATCTGGAATATTATAACTTGCCAAGAATCTCCCTAGATGGGTTCTGATGTATGTAAGGGGAACATAGACACTTACCTTGCTCCATTTACACCACAAACCCGGTGGACTATTCAGAAATGAATGATGACTCTTTCGGAGATATCATCAGGAACAGAGAAATGATATAATTTCAATTTTGAGTGGTTGATGTGCAAAAGTCAGAGCTAGTGGAGTCCATTTGTTTGCCTTCCCATTTTTCCAAGTGTAAACAAAAATAGGTTTGCATGTGCAAGCATTTCACTTCATCGGATTGCCTGCTCCATAGCACAGCACTGTTGACAGAGACCTAAAGATGTCCTAAGAAGAAATAGACCCCATTTAAGTCACATAACCAGTTAGAGTAGAAATGTTGTGGAAATTATATAAACCACTCTTTGTTAGGTTTAGTGCTAAACCATACTTTGTAATATCTTTTGGGGTAAACAATGGTCATTTCTACTCTCTCCATTTCACACACCGTGCAGAAATGATAAAATACTGTTCCCAGATAGAGATGCGTTCAGTGCTGCCTTATCTGCCTGCAGCAGAAGCTCGGTTAACCAAGTGTTTAGCATGCTGGTCATGTCATCGATAGTAAAATTTTATTACGACTCTGAAGTGAAAATGTTACAATTCATGACTGGGAATATTTTTGTGAATTCCAAGTGAAATGAACAAAACACAACAGAACAATAGATTAGACTCTCTGAGCTTGTATAATAAACAAGTATCAATGAATGGCTTGTAAAATTTATAAGTTGAATGGGGGGGATATAGCCCATTAACAATCACAAACCAGCTTAAATGAGAATAACTTCCATCCATCTACATTATACTCATTTGTTCTTGCTGTGGTTTAGTGAGAAGAATTTATCTTTGTCATTTTTTTAACAGCCTCTGGACTTTGAGACCAAAAAATCCTATACTCTGAAGGTGGAGGCGGCCAATATCCACATCGACCCACGTTTCAGTGGCAGGGGACCCTTTAAAGATACAGCAACAGTCAAAATTGTTGTAGAGGATGCTGATGAGCCTCCGGTCTTCTCTTCACCGACTTACCTCCTTGAAGTTCATGAAAATGCTGCCTTGAACTCTGTGATTGGCCAAGTGACAGCTCGTGACCCTGATATCACTTCCAGCCCAATAAGGTATTTCATTTCTAACTACAGTATGTGCTGCATCACTGGACAAGAGAAGGAGCCTTGGGACTGTGCCCCTGTGATGAAGGACTTTCCATTATTTTATCCTCTGTTTCTGTGTTTGTGTGTGTGTGTGTGTGTGTGTGTGTGTGTGTGTGTGTGTGTGCTTGTGTATGTACATGTGTGTGTACGTGTGCGTTGCATGTGCACGTGTGTTTCTGTGTTGTACATCCACCGTCTACTAATCTAGAGAAAATGCCTAGGAATGGGAATATAAAGATAAGTCATGTTATTCCAGCTCTTGAAAAACTTGAAGGAGATAAAAAATTACAAATGTTTTAGAGCACATTGGGAAGAATCTTTTACATTTCATGCTTTATATATTCTATATTTTTAGTATTGCATGAGCATTGCCAGTTTGTATTTTGTCGCTTCAGACAGATATAGTGAATTATATTTTAGAATTCAGAAGTATGAGACCACCGTGTCAATGCAATCAGATGTCCCTATCTTGTCTCTGAATGTGGCTTTGAAATTACCTTATTCTCAGTTTCTGAGCATTACTGATAAGTCAGCATATCTAGACCAGTTTCTTTCACAAAAAAAAATTTCAATGTCATTTTAAAATGATTTGTGTTTACAATACTTTTGCTCAGAATTTTTTCTTAGGATGATAACTAATCACTTCAAGTTATTTTTTTTTCTTGTTGTAAGATATGATGCTCAAATCTGTTTTTATGTTGATTTATAGACATTTTTTCTCATTTAGAAGTCAACAAAGAACAGTTTAGGTGCTCAAGCTAAGTAAGTTTTTTGCAAAATCACACCCAGAGTGCATTGTGTTGTGTACTGGTCTCCAAGGATGAAGTGTTGGGTAATGATGTGTTTAACAGTGGATTTTAAATATGGTCTTGTGTGTGTGTGTGTGTGTGTGTGTGTGTGTGTGTGTGTGTGTGTGTGTGTGTGTGTATGCACGTGCATGTGTGTATGTGTGTATGTGTCTGTGTGTGAGAGACACAGACAGACACAGAGACAGACACAGACACACAGATAGGCACAGACAGAGACAGAGATAGAGGGGTTACACGTCATATTAAATATTTCAACTTCTAATCTACAGTTATTTAAGGCTATCATCTATGCAATGATTTTTTTTCTGATAAACTCTAGAAGAGTAATTTTCTGGATCTTGTACCTGTATACAATTTAAATTTTATAACACTTTCGTTTCTTAGATGCTCTTCCACGTATTTTGGTCATTACGTGCTTATGTGTCAGAATTTTCATATCCTTCAGCTATGGTTCATCTTAAAAAATAGAGGCTTTGCAGGCAATGGAACATTTATGATTGTTTTGTATTTTGTAGTTGCATAGAAACATATATTCAATAAAAATAATTGTTGAAGAAGAGGTCATTAATTTGGGTAGCTATGGAAACATGAGGATTTGGAGTGTTAATGGCAGGGTTGGAAATGATGTAGCTGCAGAACTCCATGTAAACGTTGAAAAAAAAACACAATTTGAACAATTACTCAATATATTATTTTTCATTAATATTTACTTATAAAATTAAAAATATGTTAAGTTCCCATTACTTGTATGGTGATAAAGCCATGAGGTTAAGGTGAAATTTTTCAGAAGTCAGTGCCTCAAATGACAGAAGTTTGGACCAAAATTGGAGTTATTTTTACATCTATTAAAGCTCTTATTAAAATATACTTTATATTTAGGAAAATAAAAATACACCCCCTTGAGGATAAAACAGAAAGATATCTGGAGAAAAGAACTAAAAAGATAACACTCTATGTGAGGATTTGACTAATGGCCATTAGCTGCACCAAAGCCCAGACATGCAGAATGCCCTTCATCTGGTTGAGAGAAGTAAGTCTGTGAGAAGGACAAATGTGAAAGGGTGAGAAGGATCCAGAATGAGACATTTACAAAGGCATCCATATCCTGGCTACACTGTGAAATTGCCCAGTGCCTACGGTGGTATGGTGTGAACAAATATGTGTGGGCACAGTTCTATTTATTGCAAGAATATGTGACCTTGTTTTCATGTTTCTCCCATGTTCTCTGTAAGGCCATGTTCTTACTTTACTCATAGGCTCATGCATGAGTTGTAATATGAAGGGAGTGAGTGAAGTGGCTGCAACCGAAGTCTCATTATGAGGATAATCTCAAACATTGATGTGATGGCATTGCAATTATCACAGGTCACAACAAATAAGTGCTCACAACTATAGAAAACACGATCCCTAAGAAATAAAGGATATGTATATGATCACACATAGAGAGACTCACAGACACAAACACAAGCATAGGTAGACATGGAAAAATATACATTCAAACACACATGTAGACACTGAAAAATACACATTCAAATATATCTATTTCTCTCTCTCTTTCTCTCTCTCTTTTGAGATAGATAGATAGATAGATAGATAGATAGATAGATAGATAGATAGATATCACTATGAAATGACATGTTGTTTATCAAGACTAGATTTGAGGAGCTTAGAGAGTCCAAATGAAAGTACTGGGCATAAACCAAGGTCCCTACTCCTCTCATCATTTGTACAGATTTTAAAATCTCTCCATTTTATTGGTGGGAAAGCAGTTTTATTGAACTAACTGCAGTCCCCAGGTAGTCAGGCTGTGAGTCTTGCTGTGACTGATTATAGCCATATCTATTCTTGTCACTGGAAAGTGACAATAACGACTGTTCAGAAGAAGCTAGGGACGCAATAGCAGCAACCATCCAGTTTTACAAAGCATGCCATTTTCCAGTCCAGCTCTAGGGAAGGACGGGAACAAGATGTACAGATCAAGTGTGATTTGGTGACAGACAAATCAGTGCTTCTAATGTATGCCAGGCAAGCGTGAGTTCCTCAGCATCTCTAGTCCCATACAAAGGAGAAAACGATACTGTTTGACAGCACGTGTGGTAGACTGAGATGTCAGAGATGATGTGGGCCCCACACAGTCCTGAGTGGCAGGTGGTTTGGCCCATGGAGGTGACACTACAATGAACCATTGTTTTTTTTCCCACCCTTTCAACATGATCTCTGCATTTCTGCAGCCCTCCTATGCCAGATGGCTCACAGAGCAACTTACCTATACCTGTACACAAATGGTTAATTTGACATAAAAATTAAATCGTCTGACTAACCAGGTCAGTAGTACATGGGTATTATGAGTCTAGAAGATGGTTTTAGGACAAGTTTCTTTTCAAAGTAGATCTAGCAAACGTGAAACTTCAGGCAAACTCTGGGCAGCAGATAACCGTGCATTTTTTTTTCTCTTTAAAGCTATTGTATTTCTTATGCTGACAGGAATGTATCCATCTTTCAGGATAATATTTGCTTTGCCATCCAGCAAAAAAAAATAGTCATCTATTGTGGCATCTGCCATGTTAAAGCATGCAGCCATTTGCTGGCTCACTGACTTTCTGGTACATTTCATTTTTGAATGCAGCTCCTACCCAGAAATAACATGCATTTGGAAATACTTACACCGATAGCTAGATCTGTATTCCTATATGTGTGTCTCCATATTCCAGTCCAGGTAAAACGAACAGAGATATACATTAAAACCTGTGATCACGCTGTCACCCTCCGAAGAACATTAATTAAGGGGTTGCTTCTTTTTCTACTACATGTTGTGCGGTAATGTAGAATAATTTCTGACAACTTATTTAAAGGTGATGTTTCTCAACTTAGCCACACTAAGCAAAAAAAAAAATCATATTACTGCTTTTTTTTTCAGCATAGCTGTCAGTCTTACAGTTCTCTCTGAATCCCTTTCTGTATTGTATATGATATTATAGTCCACAGAGAGCATTGAGCATATAAGGTTGCTTTCTTAGCCGACAGTAGCATTACTAGCTCATAAAGGGTAAGACGTCACACACAATGTTTAAGAGATTTACTTACTTTCCCTGTATGTGTGTTTTGCCTGAATGTGTATTAGTGCCCCGTGTGTGACTGGAGCACACTGGAGATACAGGAGGACACTGCAATCCTTAGATCAGAAATTACAGATGGTTTTGAGCAACCATATGAGAACCAGGAATTAAATTACAATCAACTGAAAGACGTATTCGACACCACTGAGCCAACTTTTCAGCTCCCCAACACCATTTTAAAAATAAAATGGAAATTAAATATTTGTTAGATGAGAAGAGAATTCTAGTAAAGTTGGGTAAATCTATGCAGAATGACATGATAGTTTTTGGCTTGTCTTCATTGTTTGTTTTGGTAAAGTTATATTTTGAAGAGTATAAATAATAAAATAATGTCATTCACTCTATTTTTCTCATGCTGCTGATTTATACATTGTTACCAATATGATCAATGTCTTAAGGCCTGTATTAATATGCTAGTTCACACTGAAACATTTTTCTGAGATGATATGCCTAGTAGCTTCATTATTTAACACAGGAAGGCGCTGAGGACAAAATGGATGAGCTTTTCATTCTTCACACAAACAGATGTGTAATCTTCATTGTCAACTTTATAATTTTAACAACCATGGGAATTCTGTGTGTGTCTATGGGGGTGCTTTTCAGAAAGGCTTAACTGAGGTGGGAAGCCATTCCCCCTGTCCACCCTATATTATGTTACCAGTGTCTTCTCTTGGGCCTAGATCCTGAACGCAATTGAAAAAGTGAAGTGAAACCCAGAATCCACCTCTCTCTGCTTCTTACCTGCAGTTGGAAGGTGACCAGCCTTCAACACTGCTGCCTCTCCTTCCCTGGCACGATGGGCTGTACCTCAAATTGTGAGCCACAAAAAAAAAAAAAAAAAAAAAAACGAAATGAAACAAAGAACAAAACCTAAAAATAAAGCATTGCTCAGCCAGGTGCTTTTTGTCAACCATTGTCACAGCTTTGAGAAAAGCAGCTTATACAATCATCTTTTTTAACATTGGAGCAAAATACCTGGCAAAATCAACTTGATAGAAGCAAGGGATAACACTCATAGTTTCCGACTTTTCAGTTCCTGTTATGGGACAATGTTTGAGTCTCGACAGTTCTATGTTTCATGTTGGGAACATGTTGCTAATGAGGCTGCTTACACCATGACAGCCAAGAAGCCGTCATGAAAGAGAGATTCCATATCCCCTGTAAGAAGCCACTCCCATTCAAATTAACTTTCCTTTACAGGGCCTTGCCTAAGGAAAGCTTCATTTCCACCTGCTGGCATTACAGTGCCTGCCTCAACTGAGAAGTATCCACTGGGGACATTCTAGACTGAATTTCTTCTCTTGGCTGTTGTGACACTCGATTGTCTGTTCCCCTCCCATATGACATTATTCTCGTCTGTATCTGTGGTCTCTGCAACTGCAAGTTTAACTTATTCTTCATTGTCGAAGTTGCCTCACCAGATCCAGGGAGTCTACAAGGGAAGCAGAAAATAACTTGTCTCTGGTGTTCAGCCAAGACTGTGTGGGATGGCCCCACGCATCTGCCTTGCTACTTTCTATAGTATGTTACTACTGACTGTGAGGCAGTGTGCTCTGGAAGATGAACATGGGAGGCTTCTTCATGAATCTAACATTATTCCAAAATACTGAGAAGTGGTTAGGTTTTAACTTTGAGAAAAGGAAGCTGAAACTGTGAAAGGATGAGGTGAAGGTACGTGAGTGTTTATCAGTTCATGTGGCTTGCAAGGTCTAAACCTGAGTGTTTTATTACTACCCACTAAGGTCACGAGTGGCGTGGTGGAGCTCAGAGTCTTGGATGAGAATATAATGATGGCAATTCGTTCCTGCTAATGCCATATTTAGTGGCAAACTCACTGAAACAATGTGAAATGTGGAGAAGTATGACATTTAAGATAAAAAGATTCCTAACACACAGTGAGTTTTAAAAATACGTGGACATTTTTATACAAAGCTTATACATAAGCATTCCCTTATTCTCAATAAATTTATTTAAAAATCTATATTGAGAGTCACAGTGGTTTTGAGAAAGGAGACTGGCTTTATTTTTGTTTGTTTGTTTTTCTTTGTTCCTTTTGTGTTTTGTAGTGGCTTCCTGCTCTTTTCAGAATATTCACCTTGAATAAAATTACACGAGCTGTTTAAATTAAAAATCAGACCAGTGACCACTTAGGAAGAGAATAGGTGATTGACTCCAGATCACAGTGCCCACATATTGGTTTGTCCTTATCCCTCTCCTGAACATAAGTGCCCACTCCACACAAGAGCAGGGCATTGCTGTTTGCTCCTGGTGTGATGGCATCCGCGGTCCTCCTCTTCTGTAATCACGCTGGCTGCTAATGAGCTCTTTTCATAACAACACTCCTCATTCCCAGCATCACCAGTGATACTGAAAGAGAAGCATTTCTGATGATACAAAACATCTTATTAATTTGAAATAATCATCTACAATCACTGATTTCTTCCTCATTCTTGTAATAACAGCCCCGTGTGTGTGTGTGTGTGTGTGTGTGTGTGTGTGTGTGTGTGTGTGTGCGCGCGCGCATAAGCATGTGAGTGGATTAGTATAACATACTCATCATATATTGTATAGAGCACGAATCAGTGGTAAAACCTGTGAACACAGCCCCGTGTAACTGCAATTCTGCTTGTTCATTAGCAGCTCCTATCTCCCATGGCTATCATCATCTCTTTAACTGAGTTTAATTACTTTAGATGCTTTATATGAGAAAACAATGCAGTCTTTTCTTTTTGTGATGGGCTTATTTCATTTATTGCAATGTCTGCGAGGGCTATCTGTACATGTTTTTACATATTTTAGCATGTCCATTGTTTTTCAGAACGAACAATATTCCATTATAATTATATATCATACTTTATTCATCTATTATCAGTCAATCAACATATACATGATTCCACTCCTGGAAGCTGCATAAAGTCTCATTGAATTTGGGAAAAATTATATGTCTTTGAGATGCTTTTCCTCAATTCTTTTCAGATAAATAACTGGGATGGGTACCGCTAGATTGCATTGCAGTTTGGTTTTTTAAGGTTTAGAGCAAATTCCTTGCTGTTTTGCATAGATGCTGCGCCATTTTTCATTCCCCCCTTAAATACATGATGGTCAGGTGCCAAGGATCTAATCTTCAGAAATATTTAAAAACTCGATTTGCTTGATGTATAAATATATTTCTCCAGAGAGAAGTGTCATTGTTGCCCAACTTAAAGCACAAACTCTCTCAATACCATTTCAGACATACCTGTTTACACCTGCTGGAATCAGTTCCTCTCATGTGTGACCAATGCATAGTCCTCTATTCCTTTATATTTACAGGAATATTCGGCCTCCCACTCTCCCTGACGTTTGTCTTCCTTGTTATACTAATTGTGCCCACAGTTTCCTGGACATTTTCTTATGTAGATCCATTCCTGGGAAGACACCTCCTGTGCAGCACCCCCCCCTTGTCCTTTTTCCTCCCATCACCCATGACCCCAGTTATGTAATACAGCCCCTCTATTTCAATATAGAAGCTCTCCTCCACAAACCAACCAAACCAACCAAGCAAAAAGATACATCCCATGGTTGGGTATTATTTTCTATAGTAAAAAGTCTGACAGAATAACCACAGGAAAACCAAGCCATGCATAGTTTTTAGCTGCGCTCTCCTTTAAAAAGAAGAAGAAGAAGAAGAAGAAGAAGAAGAAGAAGAAGAAGAAGAAGAAGAAGAAGAAGAAGAAGAAGAAGAAGAAGAAGAAGAAGAAGAAGAAGAAGAAGAAGAAAGTAATATTAAAATTTCTTTTTATACTCCAGATTTTTCCTCTCCTGGTCCACTCTCTGACTGTTCCCCAGTCCATAACTCCTCCCCACATCCCTGTTTCCATGAGGCTGTCCTCACCCCCTACCCTTGGCCCTCCAGACTTCTAAACTCCCTGGGGCCTCCAGTCTCTTGAGGGGTAGGTGTATCTTCTCTGACTGAACCCAGACCTGGGAGTCCTCTGCTGTATATGTGTTGGGGGCCTCATCTCAGCTGGTGTATGCTATGGTGCTATGATAACTAACAGAGCTTTAAAGAGAAAAGAGTAGATTCCTAATACAATCTGAGTGGAAGCAACTATAGCTGTTTAATGAGGTTAACTGAAACTATGCCATCTTCTCAAGGCCCTTGTGCTAACTTGGAAAGTGGACTCTGTTTATTGCTTTGTTTTTTCTTTCTTTCTTTTTTTCTCTTTTGCTTCTCTGCTCCTCCTTCAAAAAGATACTTTTCCCCCCTGGAGAATAATAAATAAACAGCACTCTGGGACTGGAAGAATGCAGACAATATTATTTATTAAAGCAGCCAGAACAACCTGTGGAGCAATTACAGGCAAAAAGCTGCAAACTTGTAGATGGAATTTTTGATTCTCCAAGAACATGCAAAAAATGCTAAAATGCTTTCTTTAGGCACAATAGCAAAAGTGAGAATGAAATTAAGCAGTGAGAAAGAAACAGTTGGAGTTCAGTGAAATATAATAACTGCTTCATAACTAAGGGGTTTATTTCATTATGTGTGGCTCTGAATGGCATCTTCACTTTCAGTCAGCTCCACATTGCATCCTCCTGTACATTTTCCTGAGAGAGACTGCAGCCCAGTGTTGAACAAAGCATTTTTTTATACAACAAAAGCACATTTGTTCCTGCTAAATTTGAA
This sequence comes from Rattus rattus, assembly GCF_011064425.1. Taxonomy (NCBI): domain Eukaryota; kingdom Metazoa; phylum Chordata; class Mammalia; order Rodentia; family Muridae; genus Rattus; species Rattus rattus. The sequence continues at coordinate 7,806,201 of NC_046170.1, read as the reverse complement.
AAATCCAACCACATTACCTTTCTCCAAGGACAGCAGTTCTCTCACGCATTCTAAATAACACAGGGACTGTGGGCAGATGGGTTCGAACTCAACTCTTCTTTGCTCTTGGATCTCCCATTAAGTTCATTTGGAAAGGAGACAAGTATTTTCTAGCAATGAGTAGAGAAACAGAGCAGGCCAGTGGTGAACTCTGCAGAGCATTCAGAAACACACCATTTGCCATATTGAGGGGAGGGCACTTGAGCTCTTTAAGGTCCTCTGTGCTCTACGTCATGACTCACCAAGGATTATCAATATAACGAAACGTGGTTTTGATAAGCTATGTATCTTCTTTTTATGTGACTAGTCCCTCCAAGATTTTATAGCTACTAAACCCATTAAAGGAAACGTAACTATGGACATTAGTAAAGTCTTTAACTACAACTATAGACTGTGACTGAAATAGTGTAGACAAGCCTAAAAGCATCTTCTCAAAAACAGTTGCAGACTCCCACACATAGAGTGAGCTTCATACAGTTCCAATTAAATTAATAAATACCATGGTCCTTCTGGATTGTATTCTGCCTCAGACATGCTATTTAGCTAAGATTCCTAAAATATTTCCTTAAGAACTCTTGTAATCCCAAGTGGATCAAGGACCTCCACATCAAACCAGACACACTCAAACTAATAGAAGAAAAACTAGGGAAGCATCTGGAACACATGGGCACTGGAAAAAATTTCCTGAACAAAACACCAATGGCTTATGCTCTAAGATCAAGAATCGACAAATGGGATCTCATAAAACTACAAAGCTTCTGTAAGGCAAAGGACACTGTGGTCAGGACAAAACGGCAACCAACAGATTGGGAAAAGATCTTTACCAATCCTACAACAGATAGAGGCCTTATATCCAAAATATACAATGAACTCAAAAAGTTAGACCAAGAGGGAGACAAATAACCCTATTAAAAAATGGGGTTCAGAGCTAAACAAAGAATTCACAGCTGAGGAATGCCGAATGGCTGAGAAACACCTAAAGAAATGTTCAACATCTTTTAGTCATCAGGGAAATGCAAATCAAAACAACCCTGAGATTTCACCTCACACCAGTGAGAATGGCTAAGATCAAAAACTCAGGTGACAGCAAATGCTGGCGAGGATGCGGAGAAAGAGGAACACTCCTCCATTGTTGGTGGGGTTGCAGACTGGTACAACCATTCTGGAAATCAGTCTGGAGGTTTCTCAGAAAATTGGACATTGAACTGCCTGAGGATCCAGCTATACCTCTCTTGGGCATATACCCAAAAGATGCCCCAACATATAAAAAAAAGACACGTGCTCCACTATGTTCATCGCAGCCTTATTTATAATAGCCAGAAGCTGGAAAGAACCCAGATGCCCTTCAACAGAGGAATGGATACAGAAAAATGTGGTACATCTACACAATGGAATATTACTCAGCTATCAAAAACAACGACTTTATGAATTTCGTAGGCAAATGGTTGGAACTGAAAAATATCATTCTGAGTGAGCTAACCCAATCACAGAAAGACATACATGGTATGCACTCACTGATAAGTGGCTATTAGCCCAAATGCTTGAATTACCCTAGTGGCCTAGAACAAATGAAACTCAAGACAGATGATCAAAATGTGAAGGCTTCACTCCTTCTTTAAAAGGGGAACAAGAATACCCTTGGCAGGGAAGAGAGAGGCAAAGATTAAAACAGAGACTGAAGGAACACCCATTCAGAGCCTGCCCCACATGTGGCCCATACATATACAGCCACCCAATTAGACAAGATGGATGAAGCAAAGAAGTGCAGACCGACAGGAGCCGGATGTAGATCGCTCCTGAGAGACACAGCAAGAATACAGCAAATACAGAGGCGAATGCCAGCAGCAAACCACTGAACTGAGAACGGGACCCCCGTTGAAGGAATCAGAGAATGAACTGGAAGAGCTTGAAGGGGCTTGAGACTCCATATGTACAACAATGCCAAGCAACCAGAGCTTCCAGGGACTAAGCCACTACCTAAAGACTATACATGGACTGACCCTGGACTCTGACCTCATAGGTAGCAATGAATATCCTAGTAAGAGCACCAGTGGAAGGAGAAGCCCTGGGTCCTGCTAAGACTGAACCCCCCAGTGAACTAGACTGTCGGGGGGAGGGCGGCAATGGGGGGAGGGTGGGGAGGGGAACACCCATAAGGAAGGGGAAGGGGGAAGGGGATGTTTGCCCGGAAACCGGGAAAGGGAATAACACTCGAAATGTATATAAGAAATACACAAGTTAATAAAAAAAAAAAAAAAGGAATTTCTGAAGACTTGCTAAAAAAAAAAAAAAAAAAAAAAAAAAAAAAAAAAAGAACTCTTGTAATCACTTAAATTAGTTTTGAATGAGCACAGCTACCTGTGATGAGAATTGGGACTTCCTTGGAGCCTTGGGTTGCTACTTCCTATTGGTCCCACCTGAATGCCATACAGAATTAAGAACACCCGATTACAGTCAACACTTAGGAGACGGAGGCAGGCAGATTCTTTGAATAAAGGGCAAGCCTGATTTATGTAGAGAGTTGTAGGGCAGCTAGGTGTACACGGGGAAACCTGATGTCTCAACAACAGCAACAACAAAACAACAACAACAACAACAACAACAACAAAAGCCCTTCATATGGCCTTCACTTGTCTTTACCCTCCATCTTGTCTGAAGCAGCTTGTCTTCTATTCACTGAGCACACCTGACTTACTGGCTTACAAGCTCCTAGGATTCTCCTATCATCAATGGTCAACACTCAGACGGAACACGCACATGACTTCTTGGGATTCGATCTCAAGTCTTCCTGAGTATGTGGCTATTGCTCTATGCACTGTGGTCCTTCTTTAGCCCCAAAGTTGCCCTCCTTATTTAGCTATGGAGAAGACTTACAAATACCATACAAACTATGAAAGGAGAATGCTGCGGAGGTAGCTTTAAAGATGAGGCTTTGTTTCCTTCATGACATTGAAACCCTGATCTCTTTCCTGCTTCATCCTATCTCCTGACGTGTTATGTCTATTCTGAGGGCTGTGTGGAATTCAGACTGATGACCACCTTTGCCAGGTTCTCCCCTTTTCAATGATTTTGATAAATGCACAGATTCTTCTTGCATTTTTTAAGCTAGAAGCATGACATAGTTCTCATGCTGAGTACACTTTCTGTAGTAAATTCAGCAAACTCTTGAATGCATTCACTGGTAAGACAGTATGCATCCAGCGAGAGACACTGGGATTCTTTGTGAAGGACATGTTGTCTTTACATAGGGGCAACCTCCTTTATGTGTCATTTATGCTTCATTGTATTAACTCTGGGAATTGAACATGTTCTTCTTCCCAGTAACTAATCTGTTACAGATTCGACAGTCCAGAGGATGAGCATTGGGGTATAAGATATGTTAAAGATTGGAGTTTTGAAAGGAAACAGGCAGAGACAACAAATGAACAGATAAACTATTGAAGTGCAAAAGGAAGGAAGGAAGAGAAAGAAAAAGGAAGGAAGGAAGGAAGGAAGGAAGGAAGGAAGGAAGGAAGGAAAGAAGGAAGGAAAGAAGGAAGGAAGGAAGGAAGGAAGGAAGGAAGGAAGGAAGGAAGGAAGGAAGGAAGGAAGGAAGGAAAACATCTTCATTCAGCCTAGTGGAACTCTTTCAATATATTTTCAAGCTCGGGAGTTTTACATTAAGCACCATTGAAAGTGTCTCGATAACTGTTTCCCTAATAATGTTTACACCAGGGACAGAACTCCATGACACACTGGAAGTAAACAAGAATGGACTAGTAGAAGAGAATATTTCATTAAATAATTTTTACTTATTCACTTTATATCCTGCTTATTCTCCCCCACCCGGGCACCTCACCATCATCTTTTCCCCATTCTACCTCCTCTTCTCCTCCTATTAGGTGGGAGCCCACTGGGTGTTCCCCCAACTCTGGCAAAGATGTGAATTTCCAACCAGGATCCACGTAGTATCTGCATCCTTTAAGGGAAAATTGTGAAATATATCTCATTGTTTATGAACAAGAACAATGGAAATTACTTGTTTGTTTACATTTTTGACTGAATAGAATATTGAACCTCAGATATCACAACACATTAAGATGGTACTCCACCATTGAGGTAGAATTTTAGGCCCCTGTAATCTCTTAGTAAATTGACAATTCTGTCTGCTCAAGTCTTTGATTACTATGCAGGCATATGTTTTCATCCTTTAAGTACATATTTTGGGATGTTTTCTTACAAAAGTAAGAAATCAATTGGCCTAAATTCTATCAATGTGGTGTTGGTTGTCAAAAATGACTGGTGACTATCATTGTGTATCGATTTTCATTAATTAATAATAATTTAATAAAATACTTAAAACAAGCAACCCAGTATAGTAAAACTAGAATAATAATCATTAAAGTCAGAAATAAAAGAAGTGTTGATAAGGTTTTAAAACAGCTGTTATACATCTTCTCATTTTTTATGTATCTATCTTCTGTAGGAATCAAAACTTAATAATAATGCTTATATTCTAAAAGAAACAAGGATGCTAGCAAAATCTGAGCTGTAGCATTATACATCATTGTACTTATAAGACCGAATAAGTCCCTTATCTTGCATCATGGCAAGCATATACTGAAGTTCTTATCTGATACTGAGATATATGGACATAATTTCAGCCAAGTATTTTTTTATTAAATTTCTACACTCCAATTTGAAACTGTGCACTGAACAACCACTCTTGCTGTAGATGAAGGACAATCAGATTTGACTTATGACATGGAGGAAAAACTCAGAATCATCTCAGGAAAGCTCAATTTGTAAAGGGAAAGTGCCTGTTTTCCTATTCTATAAAATGTTTATTAGAGCCACTCTACTAAGAGCATCTGATTTCAACAAATCACGATGCCTAGCCTTTGATTCCTTGTCTTTATCAGGTCTCTGGAGATAATTCAGGTTTGTGATGATTTACAGACGTTTGCAGCTTTACAATGGTTGTGTAGCAATTTTTTTCCAAGATAAAACAACCCACGTTATAGAGAAGCTTCTTAAATCATGGGTTCTAAAGCAGGTGAACCATCTCATCATTTAGAGATTTTGGCTTAATTCAAGTAGTAAACAACTTAGAAATTTCAGGAAGTCCCTGAAATCAAGATGCAGTACATTCTGTAATGCACCTTCCTCCCCATGGTCATGTGAGCAGTTAGGACTGGTGGGAAATATATCTCAGGCCAGCTCAGCTGCCTAGAATATGCAAAGCAGCTAAGACACTGCCCAGAAAGCCACTCTCCAGATTGTTGAGCTGTCTTCAAGTTGTTCAATGTGCTCCAGGTTTCTGGCTTTTATGAGCTCTCACCTGTATTGAAGTGGCCTTTTGTTGATGCAGCTGTCTTATTCATCTCTCCTGTTGTAAACAGCCCCTTACCCATATTCCTATAAGCACGTCAACTGTAAATCATTGGTCTATCTTGTTGGGTACTGGTGGTATCTTTACTTTTGTGTGTCATCCTCAGTTACCTAGGTGGTATGCTTAGACATTCGGTTGAGGACTCCCAAGGATTACTGCCACACAATAGTAGTAAATGAGAATATTACTTATGAAGTGATAGCAAATGGCCAAAATTGGGAAAGAATTATCTAGATACAAATGACAGCAAAAGGCTTAGCTCTAATCCCCAATGAAGGTCTGATATCGGGTTTGGCAGTCATGAATTGATGATGTGTGGAAGTGGGAAGTGTGCAGTCAGAGAGTTGGCCTGTACGTTAGCAAAGAGGAAACATTCAGGATAACTTCAACTGGAATTAAAAAGTGTCTTGTTGGGCTTTGCAAAAGACACATGGAGTGTGGGACAGGCATTCCATTTGGAGGGGAAATTTATGACATTAAACATGTTTGACTCAGAAAGAATAGCATGTGACATAATACTGAGATGTTGATCTTAAGTTCTTCTTTTGCATTATTATCCAATTAAACAAGTGATTATGATATCCTTTCATTTCTAATTTGTAGAACATCTTACTAACTAGTAAATTTCTATCACTTACTCCAGCAACTTCTGTTGTTGCTAATTGCGTCTGATGACCAGCTAACATTCCAAAACATAAGTGAATTTATAAATTTTTTACTAACATTGATTGGATACAATTATGCACTATTCATTTAATATTCTGGAGTGTGCATGCTTTCTATGAGCAATTTTTCTACATTGTATACTAGTTTGACCAAAATTGAAAATAGAGCAGCTAATTAAAGTCAAAGTACTCCTTCTAAGTACTTAGAATTTGTAGTGTGATTATCGCTTGTCATTGCATTGCAGGATACTGTACATATTATTTCAATGGCTTTGTGGCTGCAGAATAGGCATTATCTTCATTTACAACTAAAGACATTAGAATGTGACTGCAGTTGAATTATATATTAATGGCTACGATTTTATAGGAATAATTAAGAAATTAATGTATGAGGATTATCAAAATACTGAGAGACAGAACGTTTTTAACAATTAGTTAAATGTTTTACTAAGTATTACTATTGGATTTGCAGTCTACATTGACTGCTAGTGAGGTACTTTGTCATTTTTGTCTGTGTAGTGAACGCATAATCTGAATACTATTTGTGAAGAGTGAAGTTAAAATTAGTATTATCAATTATTCTAAAAGTTATCATTTAGGGCAAGTAAGGCCACCCTTCAATAATAGGCTGTCTAGATCTCTTTGGATTGGTGTAGTTCTACAGACAATCCCTGAAATTAGTTGAAATTCCTATGTCTTGATGGTGAATAATGAAGATTTTTAAAAGGCTTTCACATGATTCATTTTCTAGAGTTAAACTATCATTGGTGTTATTTGTTCCACTTTCCTTGATACACCCTTTCATTGACTACTAAACTTCCATCAAAGTGTTCCGTGTTAAAGTCTTCACAGACAGAGAACATATGTCTGTGCTAGGTTTTTTCTCTTTGCATTCTTTTTGTGGGAAGTATATTTGTAGAAGTTTATTCATCTTCCTTCTTTTTTTTATCTCACTCTTAGCTCCAAGAGAGCTATATTCTTTTATTGTCTTACCACATATAAATTAAGTTACACATTACAAAACTTATATCTACTTAATACAATGTCTCGTTTATAGCAGGAAAAACCTAGGTCAATACTCTAACAGAGCTCAGTTTCTATCATACCTGGTATGTGTCTTGAACTTTGTTTTTATTACTTGATAAATGTTACTCAAATTTAGATCATTAAACTATAGTCCTCTTGGGAGATGGCTCATTTAGAAACCAGGGTATAGTGAGAAATCGTAGAAAACTGGAGGCTTTCTCTAAAGCAGTGATTTTCAACTTCCTGAATTCTGTGAAATTTTAATACAGTTCCTCATGCTATGATGACCCCCAAACATAAGTTATTTCATTGCTATACACAGCTGTAATTTTGCTATTGTTATGAATAATAATTGTAAATAGGTGTTTCTTTGATGAGGTGACTTTAGAACACAGAGTGTACTTAGCCGAGAAGTTAGTAACCAAGGAATTTAGAAAATCATCAGATATCTCATGTGATATCACCCTTAGAAGACTGCAGTTTACATCACGTTGTTTCTTAATTGGATTGTTATCATAATTAGTAAAGCTCTGGAGTATATTGTGTATTCACTCTGTAGTTTGACTGTGTTGCCCGGAGTCACAGGGAATAACATGAAACCTAATAAATCCTGAAAGTGATAATTATCATAGAATTGTTACATTCCAATATTTGTAACTGCAGAGGAAAAAAAAATACATTCAGGAGGGGATGGAGTCTTCCTGTGGGTTGATGGCCTTGGGGCTAGGTCAAAATAAGAGAGTCAAGAATTATGTTGTTATTGTTATTTTTGTTGTTGGCGATGTTTGTGGTAGTGGTGGTGACCATGGTAGTGGTGGTGATGGTGGTGATGGTGGTGATGGTGGTGATGGCGGTGTGTGTGTTTATGGGCATGTTATAAGCAATGAATCTAATATAAATCTTTCACACCCAAACACTGAATATAAGAGGTCAAAATTTTGTGCCAAACACTGGCTTGAAAATATGAAATGAAATTATGTCTTGCAGCAGCATATTAATCCCGTAAAAGGTATTTTTATTAATCAGCGACAACAGAAAATGTGCACTTTCTCAACATAATAGAATTTTCCAAGTAGTTTTCACAAAACCAAGCAATGTTATTTTCTTAAACTCACTTCTGATATCAGACAGATAATCTGAATTGGATAAAATTCATGATATAAGTTCATGTCCAGTAAGAGCTTCATGCTAAATTGCCACTTTAAGCCACTGGCTTGGGTATTGTCTTGTATGTATAGACTTAATTCCATAAAGAAAATTAGTGAAGTCCTTAGCATTTACTTTCAGGATTCACAACTGTAGTGAAAAGTAAGTCAAGCCAAATATTTGATGGATTACAAGTTAGAAAATTTCAATAGGTTTTCTGTGAAACCAAAGATAATATGGTTTCTAAAACTCATCTTTTCCATATGAAAGAAATTATTTCCAAAGTCCTAATTATTTCATTTATATAATCACGACTCGAGAATCCCATTTTTTCACATTCTGCTTCCCACTGTATTAATGGAAAGGGTTTTTGTTGTTGTTGTTGTTTTTGTTTTTTGTTTCTCTTATTGCTGCAGGAAGGTGATTTTCCAAAGTGCATATTATTCTACTCAATATATCTTTTAACTAAAACATCACAAGTAATTGTGTAAAGGGTTCACAAACGTAACACATAAAATCTTAGGAAATCAGGATAGATATTTCAATCATGTATATAAAAAGTAAATTTTTTAAATGCATTTGCCAGGATATGTTTCAGATTTTAACATTAATTCTAGGACACAAACTTCTCCTTTCTTCTCTCTTTTTCCCTCTCTCTTCAATCTTTTTTAATAATGGGATTCACGTGTAATCACAACCTTACTCAATAAATGACTGTCTTGGCATAACATTGTCAAAATAGCAGCAAAATCTATCTAACTTACTTGATGTTAGGATGGATGAACAAAGCCTTCTTTTTTTTGTAAGTGAAGAGCAGGGGTCAGGTACATGTTTGAGGAATAATAGGAGAGACATTCTTCAGAAAGAAAGCCCAACAAAAACTGGGGCCAAGTAGTAAAGATGACTTGTGGAAGACTCATGACCTAGAAAGCCAATGTAGTTTCTCCCCTGTTCTACTGGAGTCTGTGTTCTGTTGAGATACCCACAGTCCCAGAGGTGAATAGCGATGTAGACAAATACTGCAAAGTGTTTGAGAAGAGTGTGAGGCTCTTTTAGGGCAGTTTGCTCTCATCACAGCTGCTAGAATATTTCAATTAGGACTTTTATCCACGTCTTTCTATTTCTGGACTCTCGTTCCCCCACTCAGTCTGGTCCCTCCGTGATTTCACCACTTATATACTTACCCCTATGCCTGTTATCAGTTGTGTTTCAACTCACCACAACACAAAACACTGTAGATGTGTTTTACCGTTTATAGACTAGCATCTAGGACTAAGAGGTTTCTGTGACACTGACCTCCTCCCATAATTGACTGTTAGCTGTGGAGTCCCTGGCATGAGGCCAGCATATATTGTTCCTTCTGTAACAATATTCAGTATACAATAATGCCAAGAACCTCAGCGTAGCTAAATGACTTGATGCTTCTGAGCCCTTTGTCTATGTGATCACATTTTCAAGACTTGTATTTCCTTGTATTTCCTCAGATTCCCAAATTTGAGTCATTATCCCTAGAAGTAACCCTATATTCCTTTGAGAATGTTTTGTCTATTATGTGCTAGTGATGAATCCTACATAGGAAATTATTAATCCAGACCAGTGACTTTTGTACTCTATGCAAAGGTTTGTGGCATGTGTTGTATGTAGCCTAGGACTTTCCTGATAGTCTAAGAAGAAACACACACACTAGCTATGCTATCAGTCATCAGTGCAGAATTTGAGAGATAATGAGGTGGATTAAAATTTATCCAGAGGCATATAAAAATGATGAGAGATAGAAGACATTATTCCTGACTTCCTGAAACCTAAATCCCAATTAACTTATTTAGCAATTCATCTTTACTTAGATCTCATATTTTAATACTTATGAATTACTGATATATTCAAATTGGTGGCTTCCAAATTAAGAAAAGGAATTACCTCTTTGCTGAGTCTTGTCTGTTCTAGAGACATTAAAAAACGCCATATATCGGGCAGTTTAAGTCAACAGTTTCTATGATTCAGACTTCCTGAAATCTGAGCCCAACAGAGCAGCTTCTGACAAAGCCCCCTCTTTTGCTTGATTCTAGAATGCTATCTCACTATTTTTTCATGTGGTACAAAGGGCTTGCTTACACTCTTCTCAGCCATCCACCCTCAATTTACTGGGGATTTGAATACCTAAATGTAAGGTCTGTGGGGCAGATAAACATCCCAACCTAATATCATGTCTATTTCCTTATTATTTTTAACATTCAGTATGCATGTACAATCCAAGTGTGACATTGACCCATAAGTGATATGAAAGCCATTACTTCATAATGGTTAGCATAATGTGGTTATAATGTATCATCTCATTTAATTATCTCAGTAATATTAATAACTATTATTACCATCTAATTCTGAGCATTTTCTGTATATGAATGAACATTAGAAGGGATCACAAATACATACACGTGATTTTTCTATTTACTAATTATGTTATATAAACACCCCATTTCCTTGAGAAATTTTACTCTATTCATTAATAGTTTGTTTTTAATGTCGGAGGATTTCCTATTCTAGAACCAACAGAATTTTAAGTCCATCAAAATAAATGTAAACTACTTCTTAAAGTGTTAGAGAGCAAAGCTCTTCTGGTGAGTACAGTTCTGAACTCATGAGAATGAAATCGTGTGTAGGAACACCCTACTATGATTGTTTCAGTTTGCCCAGATCCTTAATCTCTGTCCAGAATTCTGTTTTTCCTCTATATACCATGATGCTAATTGTATGATACCTACATCTGTATAAACATGCTCAGCTCTTTTGCTTTTTTTAAAAAAAAAAACAATGACCATTTTTATTGATTTTCTACCATATTAGATAAAATCCATAGTGTAGACATGGAATGATTGAAAGTACATGGGAAATTGTAACACAAAAGTACATAGGTTATACCAGTTTGTGTAAGAATTTCAAATCTTCTAATACTCATGCACTTTGAGGTCCTGGAAGCTGTTAATTCAAAGTAAAGGAAGAAAAGCCACTTCTCACTGTACTAGTAAACATCCAGTGTTGAGTTGTGCTTGTTGACCACAAGGTTGCCCTCATTTTCTCATCAGTTATCCATTCTTAAGAAAATTTATCATGACCTCAAACTGGCAATAAAATATGGAAAACAAACCTTTTTAGAATCACCACGTCTTCCATGACGCAGTCCATGTAAACCAGAACATTCAACTGATTCATTCTTCCTATCAAGTTTCCTCCATGGTAGAGTCATATAATGTTACTATGTATTTTACTTCTGATCTTAATATATGGCTGCATCTATTGCTTACCAACGAATTCATATGATTCAGTGCCTACTGTCTGTAATGAAGTGAAACTTTAAAAAGTAGGATGAATATTTGGTCCTCTATTTAATATATGGGAGTTAAATAACACTGACGTATTTTTTTAAGTCTTATGGCTTTTACATATTGTTAGAGAGGCATCATTATCCACTTTCCTTCAGCTAGTTTAAAATTATATTTACTGATCAAATTTAACAATTACTAATAAATGTATCTATACATAGGACTTATAGAATACCAAAGATTTTGATTAACTTTTAGTTTTGTAATCATTCTGTCCATATATATTTCATAATTTTTGCTACCTTAGTTAGCAGACCGTAAGAATGTAACAAAGAGTAAAATGGAGGGACTGGTAATGAAGAGGCCAAAATAAGCTTTCAATTCTCTGCAACTGATTGTGGATACATGCAAATGTAGCTATACACACATGTGCATTTGTACACATGCACACACACACGCACACACACACACACACACACACACACACACACACAGAAAACTCAGAACAGATATATTCTTAGCAAATTTCTTGTCTTCGTCACTCAACGTTGACTAAAGGAAAAAACAAGGAGCTTTGTTGCAAATATCTTAGGACCATTCTAACCAGTTTAGTCTAGATGTTCTAGTGACTTCATGACATAATCACTAAACAGTCATGAGGCATGCTTTGGAAAAAAGGTTCACTGTGCATTACTGATTTTGTTAATTCTTACTAATCATGGCTTTTGAGAAACTTGTTGCATTAATATGTGAAATATAAGCAGCACAAAAATAAAATTACAATAACCCTGGAATACCAGACACTTTTACTTAAAAGGAATGTGTTGAGAAATGATAATATAGCCTGCAGACATTTCTGAGCTTTTATAGGTGTCAGAGTGCATACAGTCTGTGGGACAAAGCACTTATCTTTCCAGGTATGTTATAGCTAACATTGGAATGTCTGTAGTTTACTCAGCCATTGTTTTAAAAGAAAACGTCCTTTGGTCTCATCTCCAATTACTGAGAATTCAAAGATTTTATAATTAAAAACTTCATGTTCAACATTTTATTGTTTCATTTCAACACCATGTTGTAGAGTTCTTCAATCCTTTGTGAATCCTTTCATTTTCCTGTTGAGTTGAGATGGACAATTTAAATCTCTATGAGATGACCAGCAACCACTATCTTAGCTTTATTTATTATGAATCATTGCTAAGTCAAAATCATAGTTTCACTAATTGTTTTACCAGGGAAATTATCTTTAAATAAATGTTGATAACATAATGTAACTTATGGTACTATTCTAAACACTTGCATGATAATTGACAGGGGATTCAACAATGATATTTCCTATTTTCTGGTCATTGAATCTAGTCTAATAAATAGATATACCATAATTTAATGAATAAAGTTCTGAAAGATGGAAGAATAACAATTTAGTGTATGACATATCTAGCTACTTATATCTATTAAAACATTTACTATAACATCAAGAACTACATGTTATTTTACCAATATGGAATAATTGAAAATCTAAATGATTACTTAAAATGCTGACATAACAAAAAATCAAGACAAAATAAAGCTTCAGAAACATCTAGTTAGACTATGTTTAGCAAAAACAAAAAACAAAAACAAAAAAATCTGTATTTCCCCAAACAGCTATAAATAACATTTTAGCAGCACACCCTGAATTGGCCTGAGTTTGTTGTTTTATATTGTATCTTGTGGCAATGGCTAATTATCATAAGTTGTCTAATAAATGTGATGGATGGTCCAATTAACTCTTCATCAGCATCAGTTTTTGAGGATGCTACCTATTGAAACCGATGGTGGTTTATGACCTCCATGTTGCAGATCTGGCTAATTGCTCCTTGGACAATAATTATTAAGTTTCCTGTGCCTCATACAGTCATTTTGTTTTACAAATTACGATGCCACAGAGTTTCCCAATTCATTTGGCTTCACGATTATGAGTCGCCTGGGATTACTCAAGGTTTTCTGTAGAAGGTAAGTGTCACAGGATACTTGGAAGAAATTACAGATCTCTCTGTTCTGTAGGTTTTCCATTGACCGCCACACTGACCTGGAGAGACAGTTCAACATCAATGCAGATGATGGGAAGATAACACTGGCGACTCCACTGGACAGAGAGCTAAGTGTCTGGCACAACATCACCATCATTGCTACTGAGATCAGTAAGTCTGGGCTTATTTCTTCCTTGTGTATATGTATTTATTTGGCACCCATTGAACACATGGCGAATGGTTTGTTCTGCCTAGATGGTTTGCCATTGAGATTTATTTCACTTTTCACAATAAGTCTTTGAAGGAGTCATCTCAACACAAAGCAATTTACACTGTAGTTAATTAAGAAATGTAATTAATATATGTTTGAAGGAAACATTTACATATCTGAATAGTTTGGGGTTTTTAATTATAGAACCATTACGATTTCTTCAATGAAATTCAACATGGTGTTTTCTGAAAATAATGTGTAAATTCTCCTCTTTTGCAGGGAATCAGTTTGTAGTATTACTAAAATAACACCTCTGTCTTTGATAATGTAGGGTGTTTTATACTTAATGAAGCTACTACAGCAGCCACACGCTAAAAATTCATATGACACAATCTTTGCAAGCTTGCACTTTTCGCTAACATTTTATTAAAATCAAAACAAAATCTTCCCATGAAGCAGGGGAGATTTAAGTCCCCAGCAATCATGTTCAAAGCCAGGTATAGCAGAGTATATCTGCATCTTCAGTGCAGTGAGGGGAGATAGACAGATCCTGAGAGTTTGCTTGACAGCAGGTCTAGCTGAGAAAGCCAGATCAAGGCTCAGTGAGAGATCTCATGTCAAAATGTAAGATGGAAAAACGACTGAGGAAAACACCACAGCGTCAATCTCTAGCCTTCACATACGTCTAAGTTGGGAAGTTCTCAAGTATGCACTCACACATGCACATGCACATATATACACACACAGAGCGAATCGTACCAAAAAGCACTCTTTTCATTTTATTTCAATGCAAGGTACACGTTCATAGTACATATTTATGGTCTTGTGGAAAACACGATAAAGCCTTCAACACTGTACAATTTCAAACAAGATGATACTGAATTCTAGAGACTTGTGAAAAAGAGAATATGAAAACAAAGGCAATATTAATCCCCCTGTTCTTAATCCATAGCAAAATAAGTTGGGGGGGGGGGTCATTAGAGTCATGGATGCATACCACAGAGAAGGTGCAGAGGAAGTTAGTGCTCTACACTCTAAATGCCACTCTTGCTCTCTGGTGACAAATGCAAAAACAAAGGAGCATGCCTGAGAAACAGGAGCAAAAAGATAGATGCCTCGGTTAGAGAGGGATGCATGTCTGAGCTGGGAAGAGGATGTCCTGATTAGAAACTTCTGAGGAGAGAGCTGTATCTGGATGCAGTCGGGCACATTTATCACCTTAGCACTGGGTGGAAAGTTTAAGGGAGACCTGAACTCCATCGAAACATGGGCTATATAATAAGACCCCCTCCCAAATCACAAATGCGCATGAGAGAGTCTAAAGCCAGAAGATCAGCTTCTGTGTGGGCGAAAACATATTTAAGCAGAAAGAACGTCTGAGTACTGATGGACTCAGGCCTTGGAAATTGCCCTCTCTGCTTTCAGATATTATTTTCTCCCCTAAGGACTTAGTTTGGCTACAGTTTTTTTTTCCTTTGCCATCTTAAGGGAATGATAAAACAAAGCCCATCATTTGCTGGTCTGGGTTTATTAGAAGCTTTAAGCCCATTCAGAAGTGTACAGACATGAAAAGCTTATAATTTATAGTGCTGAAGTGCCATTATAACCTTCAGTCTCTAAGAGAGAAGAAAAACTATAGCTCATTACATTAGTTTAAGAGCATGTAAAGCTGGAAAGAAAAATAGTTCTGTAGAAAGGATATAAGCAGTAGTTACTTTTAAAAGTACATTTAAAAGAGCGCAATCTATTCAGTTTAACCTTAACCCGTGCTCCATTTTTAATGAGAATGATTCCTCCACTTTAATATTCATCAAGGATGTCCCAATTATAAGCAATCATGTACTTCATGCTAAGGAACAAAAGTAAATGAATTCACCAAACAGGTGTTTAAGAAACATTTCAGGGCAATCTAGAAACAAAAGGTTCATTTTCCAGGAATCTCAAAATGAGAAAGACAAAAGGAAACAGATGTTCTGGGGCAGTGAGGTATTAACTTCAGGAAGACGACGGTGACAAACCCCCATCGGGGAAGATGCACGCCGGGTTCTTACTCCAGTAATCATTGAATCTGTCACTCCTAGCACCCATGAATTCAGTGTGGATACCACAGGGCACAAAACCACCGAATCTCTGCAGAGCTTTTCTCCCTCGGCCCCGGAAGCACCTACCTGTGAATGAGTGTACCGGGTGGGGTTGAGAGAGCTAGAGAGGTGAGAAAAACCACGAGTGCCTGAAACGCAATCTGTTCCATTTTAGAAAAAAAAATGCCAACAGTGACATTCTCTTGATGAACATAAGATGTTTGTAAAAACTGTTATGTAATAAAAATGGGAAAAAAAAGCCTTTTGGGTAATAGAGAGATAGCTGGTTAGAATTATCATTTTTTCATACGTACAAGAAAATCAAACTACAAAAGAAAATTGACAAAATAATAATTTTTGTAGTATATTCTCTTAGTAAGGACCTGGATTTGTGTCTGACAGAATTTGTCTGATTGGTTTCAAACAAAGGAAAAGCATAGAGTACTTCTTCCTTCAGATGAACTCAGCTTTACTGGGAACTTTAGAGAATTTGAAGTGTGTGTAACTATGTTGAGATAATATTCTGTCTGTCTCTCTGTCTCTCTGTCTCTGTCTCTTTCTCTGTCGCTCTCTGCCTGTCTCTGTCTATTCCTGTCTTCTAGTCTCTCTGTTCCTGTGTCTCTGTTTGTCTCTGTCTCTCTCTGTCTCTCTCTGTCTCTGTCTCTGTCTCTCTCTCAATCTCTGTCTCTCTCTCTGTCTGTCTGTCTCTCTGTCTCTCCATCTCTGTCTCTCTCTGTCTCTCTCTGTCTCTCTCTGTCTCTCTGTCTCTCTCTGCCTGTCTCTGTCTATTCCTGTCTTCTAGTCTCTCTGTTCCTGTGTCTCTGTTTGTCTCTGTCTCTGTCTCTGTCTCTGTCTCTCCATCTCTGACTCTCTCTGTCTCTGTCTCTCTGCCTCTGTCTCTGTCTCTGTCTCTCTCTCTGTCTCTCTATCTCTGTCTCTCTCTGTCTCTCTGTCTCTCTGTCTCTCTGTCTCTCTCTGTCTCTCTCTCTCTCTGTCTCTCTCTCTCTCTCTCCGTATGTGTGTGAGTGTGTGTGGTGTGTTTCACATACGTGTACATTCAACTTGACTATTGCTACACTGTGTGGTGAGTGCCACTGAGCTTCCATTATTCTTCAGCTTTCTCTCACAGTGCTGACGTTAGTTCAAGGCATTTTGAATTTAGGTCCCCCAGATTATATAGTAAACAGTTTACTCCTTGACTAATCTCCCAGACCCTGTATTTAATTTCATTTAACTTAATGAATACAATTACTTTAATTGGTTCTTTTTTTTCCAAGACAAATCATTCACATAAAAAATTTAAATGCAAAATAAATCTATTATCACTTTTTAAAAATTTTATTATTATTAATAATTTTACTGAGTCTTTTCTTTACACTCCAGATTTTATCCCTGTCCAGGTCCACCCTCTGACTGCTCCACCTCTCATACATCCTGCTCCATCTCCATGAGGATTTCCCCTCTAATTCCCCACCCCGCCAGACCTCCCCAATCTTTGGAGCCTCTAGTCTCTTGAGGGTTAAATGCATCTTCTCTGAATGAACACAGACCCAAAAGTTCTCTGCTGTATAAGTGTTGGGGTCCTCATATCAGCTGGTGTTGCCTGGTTGATGGTTCAGTGTCTGGGAGTCACTCCTACTTAAAATTTTTTTTTTATTTCTGTTTCGCTCTTCATTCATGTTCTTAACACTAACAAGAGTGACAATATAAGATAGATTTTTAAATGTTTCCTTTAAAGTAAATGTTAGGTTAGGAGGGATAAATAGCAAAACTATAAATGTTCAACTATAACCAGAAGGTAAACTAGAGATAAAAAGTTCACCAGACAAAGTAAAATGACTGTGAATATAGTTATAGCATTGTGTTGACTCAGTTTGATTATGGAGTATTTATCTTTAAATCCATAAGCCCCCATTTTAGAAAAAAATTTATTAAAAAAATTTATTATTTTTTAGAAATAAAATTTATTTATTTATTATTTATTTGTGTAATATTAATACTAAAGCTATCCAGGAGAAGGTTCTAATAGTGATAGGGAAGTATTCCTTTCCCAGAGAACAATTGTAAATTCCTGTCTGCATGCTTTATCATCAGATAAAAAGATTTTAACAAATGAAATTCAGCTAAGAAGTGGGTTTTAGGGAAGTCCATCTGTTCTCTATTTTGTGAATGAAGATGTCAGCCTTTATCCTCTTGTGTCAGATTAACTCAAATGAGGCTGAGATAGTTCCCCGGGTGCGTTACCAAAGTGTTTCAGTGATTACAGATCGAGCCTGCCTTTCTGATCACTTGGCACATCTCGCGTTAGATACGCATGCGCTATCATGAGATTAGGCTGGGGACTAGATCTCTGCTAGCTACCGACTCATCTCCAGAAACTACACCACGTGGCTGGTGTTGACCAGGACAGTATTA
Source organism: Rattus rattus (assembly GCF_011064425.1). Taxonomy (NCBI): domain Eukaryota; kingdom Metazoa; phylum Chordata; class Mammalia; order Rodentia; family Muridae; genus Rattus; species Rattus rattus. The sequence goes on along the minus strand of NC_046170.1, from coordinate 7,787,921 downwards.
CATACTTGTGTCATAACGTGTTGATCAATTTAATAATTAGATGGAATTGTATAGACTGCAATGCGTCTAATCCTTAAGCCAGCATTTGAAAGTAGATACGGTTATAAAGAGAGCTCAGGTGGTAGCACTCAGAGACGGATTGACTGAGTTGTTCAAAGGTTGGTGTGAAAACAAGTACAAAATCATCAGATGGATCCGCTTTCCTCCTCCTCTGCGTTCCTGCTCAATTTTAATTTCTGCCGTCAATACCTATTTTGCGAAGTGAATGAAGGAAACGGCTTTACTCTGGAGTGAAGAACACATGAGAATATTGGTTGGAGGACCTGTATCTATTCATATAAGAAAGTACCTTAGGAGCAAGTATATTCCTGTGCATGCTCAGTTAAGGTCAACTCAAAGAGGAGAAAATAGACGTATTCAGGGTCTGCTAAGGTCAGGGTCACCTAACTAATACTGAAATCGTTAAGATGGCTGGTTGGCAGAAGGACTTTCAGAATTGTGTAGCTTGTACCATAAAGACAGTGAAGTCGAATGCCTCTGGGCATATTCATGTTTCGGCACTTTATATAGTTGCAAAGTATTTAAAAATAATATTAAATTTCATAAACAGTCAGCCTCATCCCCCAAAAGTGCAGGAATTTTTATATAAAAGTGCCCGACTTGTTAGCAGTTAAGACTTTGAGGAAGGACAATTGTATATTGTCAAAGCAGGGTGTCTCATCCGAACATTTATAAAAAGGACAATACAAAGTTTTGAGTTTTTTTTTAAACTGGAATTTTAGCTCCAAATTGGAGACTGGAGAAGAGATCAGAAGTCACAGTGTGGTGGTATACTTCAAGGGTATTATGGTTTGCAATGAATACCCCCAGCCCTATTAACTTTCCATAATTGTTTATAACTCACCAATAAGAAACTGGGGTGGCAGTAAAGAGCAATTGCTGCTCTTGCAGAAGACCCATGATTGGTTTTCATCACTCATTCGCATACTCACAACCTTCTAGAATTCCCACTCCAGTATCATCTCCAGGAACCTATGGTAGGTACACTCTGAGGCAAGAATCTATTTTCAATAAGTAGAAGTAAGACAAATAATAGAAATATAAATAAATATGAAGTGGAAATTTAAAGGAAGATATATATCTGTTTTAAACCTATCAATATTCCAAGACGTTTCCCAATTAAATGAAAATACGCAAATGAATACAAGTATAAATGAGTAGTTGTTTAAAACAGCAATTAAATAAAGAAAAAGAAAAGAATAGTGCATCCCTTGTAATAGCACCCTGTCACTAAATTAGATCCAGAGAGATTCCAACAGCCATTTTTCCCAATGTGTCATCCTTCACCGAATTTACAAAATATGGTGACTTATTTGCATGTGTAAGTAATAAAGAGTGGACAGAGAAAGATGGTGTTTTGTGTTTGTTCTTTTTTTGGGGGGGGGTGGTTCTTCATCCACTTTGTGAGTTTTTATTGTGCCCTAGTCTGGGAGTTGAGGCAGAGCTTGGAGATGACCATTGTGAGTTCCAGACACAGCTATAGGAGAGATACGGAGCATTGAGGACTTTGAGAAATTGAGCTGCTTAGAATAGTCCGGGCAGGATCCTTGCACATGCACCAAACACTAGTTTTTAAAGCCTGCTCTGTGCAAGCCTCGTTAGTGTGGCTGGACAGTAAGGAAACGAGAACTCTGTACCTGGGTGCTGGCAATTATCCTTTACAGAAAGCACACTACTGGACGTTACCTGACAGTTTTCAAAGCAAGAAGCATATAATTGCCCGTTAAATTAATTTCTTTGAGTTGGTAATAATGCACTGCTCAGGCCCACTACAGTGAACGGTACACAATGCTGCAAATGAAGCTTTTCACTAATGATGGTTGAATCTCCCAGGGAAAATGCCCTGTTTGATCGCACTAAGGGAATGATTCTTCTTGGCTTAAAGCCCAGTTGCTAGAGTAATTGCTGCATCCAAAAGGTGCTTTGTCCAACCTAGGTTGCTAAAATTGTTTTTATTATTATTATTATAAGTTATTAATAATTGTTATTATTTATTATATATTTACTAATTTTGGACCACTCATGGAGAAGTTCTAGAATTGTTAGGAAGGCAAGACATGTCTTGGACAACTCTTGACAGAATATCTTTTCGTTTTTACTGTCACTTTACTCATCTGGGAAGTGGGAATCCTAGTTACTCTTTCGATGTTCTGGACAGTGAAATTGAATTTGAAGTGATAGTATTATGGCTCTGAGGAGTGTACCTATTCACTTTGGAAAGTGATAAAGTCTTCCTATTTTTTCAATAGCTAATCCAGTTCCTAGAGTTTGATTTATTTCTGAATTTAAGATTACTTACTTAATTTATGTTATCTACTCCCCAGTTTTTTTTTCTCCTTCCTCACAGCGAAACAAAAAGAAAACAGCAGCAAAAACTTAGAAAGGGATCAAATCCTGCTTGTGCTGACAGGTGTAGGTCTTTGTGTGACTCATTCTTCAGTGACCTCCCTCATCTCATGCCCTTGGTTCAGGCATGGCAGATTGACCCGTGATTGGTGAATAAATAAAGTGGAGTAGGCACGTGCTTAAGTATTTTTAAGCTGAGACAGACTGATCGAACCAGAGGATTCAGATTTATCAGTAAGAAAGTATGTAGGCTTTGGGGTGTGTCTTTGCCTATCAGGGGTTCAGGCTAGAACTTCCCTAGGATCTGGAACATTTTGTTTTTCAGGTAGAATGAGAGTGGAAGACAGGAGTTATAAGTTTCCTGTTTACTATAAATGGCTCTCTCATCCAAAGCACTATCAAAGTCTTAGTGTGTACTCTGGTAATTCTGAAGTTTTTAAAGTGTATCTCCTTGTTGGGCATCGATGGAAGGAGAAGCCCTTGGTCCTGCCAAGGTTGGACCCCCAGTCTAGGGGAATGTCAGTAGGGGGAGGTAGGAAGGGGGTGGATGGGGAGGGGAGCACCCTTATAGAAGAAGTAGAGGGGGATGGGATAGGGGGCTTAGGTCTGGGAAACTGGGAAAGGGAATAACATTTGAAATGCAGGTAAAAATTATCCAATTTAAAAAAAAAAGACTATCAATAGTTAAATCACCTACTCTTGAGCAACATTATATTATCGTTGTGTTTTGTAAATCAGTGATTTCTCCTTGAGACCCAGAAAATACTTAAGAAATACTTACTAGGTAAAGGAGTAAATAAAGAGCATAAGACATTAACAGCATTAGGGAATAGCCGGTGACTTCTGACTTCAGACAGACACTATTAATTGATTATGGGAATTAAATTTTAAATATATTCCACTCAGTGATTAGTTGTAAATTTCAAGCTGAAAAGCACACAGTACTATTGGTATGTAGATTCTTAAGTCTTTTTTTTTTTTTTTTTTTTTTTTTTTTTGTAAGTGGCTGACACAGTCTGCAGGGCAAGTGTGAGGCTGCATTCCTAGTATGAAAATTGTGGGGCATTGATTGTCCATGCAGTGGCTTCTCGTGGCGGATCAACCAATCTTGGGAGTAAGAGGCAACAAGAAAGGTGTTAGTGGAGAGGACCCCAAGGTCTCCTGTCACCTTCTTGAAAGAGCCTGGCATGCTGATCTAGTGAGATTTATTTCTCTTCCCTTCAAGAGCCCTGAGGCAAGCCTCAAACAATGCCATCCCATAATTCATTACCCAACAAGTCCGCTTATCATTTAATCTGATCTGTATTGAGCAAGAGGCAGCAGGCTACAGAGCAGCAAAGCCCAAATAAAGAAAGTGCAGCGTGTTTTCTGATTACAGGAATCCTTAATCCAAATCTCTGGGAGTCAGGCTAAAAATACAGCCTCTGTTCCCTCTGAATGTCCCCCAGCCACCTGCACTTCAGAGCAAGCCAAGGAGACCGTTATAAAGATGATAGACATGGAAACTATGCTAATTCGTGGTTACTATATGCCAGTCAATCTGTAGCCACATTTACTTGTATTATATCTAGGAGCTTGGAATCTCTCTTAAGACAAAAAACTACCCTCAACTGTAACCCAAGTTCAAAGACTGTTGTTTGCTACAAGGAAGGGCCACACATGCTCAGCTTATAGCTGCCAAGTGTCTGCACCCAGACACATACATTAGCTAAGAAATGAGACGCTACTGGGCTTTTGAGTTGCAGTGATTTTGGAGAAAAAGCTGCATCAAAATTGTGATAAACAGCAAGGACTGGTGAAGTGTACTTTAAGTTGTAAAATAGCCAAAATCCAGTTAGCCTTGCCAACGCATGGCATTTCTTCTTACGGGTGTAGTAATTTTCTATATTTTCATAAATAGCCAAATACCAGGAGCTGACAGGGTTCGTATCATTTCAGTATCCTATGCCCCTTGACTGTGTGTTCAAGTTAAACTCTACTTTGAAGCAAGAGGGCAAAATTAAGTGTCCCCTGAAAGTGAGAAAATCAGGAAGAAGTAGACATGGCTATAAAATAAATTTGAATGCAATTCTTGCCTCTTCTGATTGTGAGACAGGAACAAACATACTAACACACTAACAAAGAAAATAAGTACTGAGGATCTGAGAATTCATTCTGGAGCAGGAGAGCTCATGAACAGGTGGGAACACAGAGAATGGGGTGGGCAACTTCTGTGAGCCAGCATTCAGAATCACTTAACCCTGATTTCAAGTAAGTTCCCTATTTGGACTAAGGCTGTTGGTCTCATTATGAGAAGCAAATGCTAATCTTTACTCAGAATCAAAGAAAAGCCCGATTAGAGGTGAAATTTGAATAAACCAAATCTACTTCAGTTTGAAAGTAATGCTTGAGGAGCAGTAGACACTTGGGAGACTGTAAGTCCTATTGCCTGGGACACGGAGACGTAAGTGAAAGTGTCATGCTTGCTCTGTGCTATGCAGGGGTCTAATCTTATCTGTGCCTGCTAATATGATTAACTCTCACATTGCTGTGGGTCAACGCCACCCTTTCTTCCTCCCAATTGATTGATGACTGTGGATTTGATCCTAAGTCTGTCTGAGTCTCAATCCAATTTCTGAATCATATTATACATCTGCTCCTGAAGATTAATGAAGATCACTTGGCTCATGCAGATAAAATTTCGAGTGGGTTTTTGTAAAAAACATGGTTTCCTTTTCCTTTCTGCTCACTCCAGTCTTAGTTTTCCAAATCTTCATAAGCAAAGGTCAGCAACTTTGATTATGCAAAGGTTTTCCCATTATTTTCCAAATTTTAGGATCCACACTGTTTTCAAGAAATTCTTCCTTAGAGATTTTGAAGTACAGAGGGCAGCTTTACACTTTGTTCCCACTGAAGGACCTGAATGGGTTTTGATGGCATGGTCGTGACCCACATGAGCATGAGAAATTTACTGTTCACATCTGTTGAAATCGTCTGCACTGGAATGTGGAATTTTAGAAATCCCTGTTTCCTTAATTCCAAAATTATTAAAGTCTGAATTGGGGGCTAATATCGATGTCTAAGTGTTTCTGCTCCCCACTAGGGTAATCTAGGAATGACACTGCAGTTCGCACCACATCCCCTTGAATGCGAGGTAATGGGCAAGAGAGTTAGGCAGAAAATAAAACTGGATTAAAATTGTGGAAAAGAATGGCTGGGACATCACAATCAAAAAATATGAATTCCAAGGGAGCTTCTACTAGAAGTTTCTTTGCTCTATACAAGCAGTTTCCATGGCCTGACTAATGTGGTAATCAGTGAAAATTAAATTTTCATGTTTAATAGGAAGCTGAATTTCACTTGGAATATACACCTATATTATATTATAATGTACATATCACATATTCAGGTCACATATTGTATAAACTAGTTTTAATAAGGGGGGGGGGATGGGGAGGGGAACACCAATATAGAAAGGGAGGGGGAGGGGTTAGGGGGATGTTGGCCTGGAAACCGGAAAGGGAATAACAATTGAAATGTAAATAAGAAATACCCAATTTAATAAAGAAAAAAAAATAGATGTCGTTTTCAAACAGTGGAGTGCTGAGCAATCTCTGAGTGTGCTTTTTTATGGTGAGCTCCATTCACACCATGTTTAAGGGATGAAACCTGTTTTATAAAAACCACTTTTTCCTGGCTTTATTTAACTGCTTTGTTGAGCCAACACATAAACAACTAATGCACCGTGGAAAAAATATGCGCTTGGAAAAATTTTCTTTTATTGATGGTGTTTAAATAAGATTTGTCATTCGGTTGTGTGTTAGGCACAGTATCTAAGTCTCTCTCTGCCTGTTTAGATTTCAGTATCTCGGAATGTAAAAATACCCACACTGAGGCAACACTTGATTTCCTGCTGAATTGTTTTTCACATTTCCAATATAATTATGTCACAGTTACAAAGAAACAAAGATGAACTCTGCTGAATACCATAGAAACCCGAGTTTGTTTATTCAAAAAAAAAATATATACAAAAAAAAAATCTAAGACAGACACTGATGTGAGGGTGACTTAGCAGGGTAACTGATACCTAAAATAAACTTGAAAATATCTAGATGTTTATTAGAAGTGAATGGTTAGACATGGACCTTAAAGAGCTGCTCCATATCCTATAAATGACCCCTAGCATAAGAATATAAGACCTTAGAGAAAATATGAAGTGCTGATATCATTATCTTCTCGTGAACTCTGTCCTGTGAATGAGTGCTTTTGTCTGTAATGGCATCTATCATAAACAGCTTTAAGGTCGAATAGGCCATTACTAAGTGTACCAGATAAATATAGAATATCTGTTTAACATATGAGTTATTCTAACCAGGGACACGGGTTGTTGAAAGCCTCGTTCTTGTCTCCGTGAAGCTTCTGTAGAGAAAAAGAAACAGCATTTGGCTACAATTATGTTATGCAGCTGGAGATAAGACACATGCTCGCAGCAAATGTAAGGAAGTGATAAGTTTGTTCTAATAAGTGCTTTATTCATGGTATATAGTCAAGTCAGGCCGCGCAGCATGAAGAGAAGTAAAACAAGACCGCCATAGACCCTGAACAACAGAAGGGATTCCAAAAAGTTTCCCTTTTGATTGTAACAAAAACGAGTGGCTTGTTCATCTTGATATAATTTTTGTATATATGGCAGCTTTAAACACAGTTGTAGGGTGGTAGGTCCCGTATCTGCTTCACCATAGGGCTTGGCTGCTTAGAGAGGCAAGATGCTGGAAGTTGACCACGCTTACCCCAAATCATCGCTGGGCTGGTGCTGGACCCCAGGGAAGCCCTGGGACACTGCTCTGAAAGTGGGAAAGCAGAGTCTACGGCGCAGGATAGCCAGAGCTGCTTCGGGGTCCCCTGAGCTGTCTCGCTCTCAGACTCTTGGACATCCAGGTGCCTCTGGAAGAGCTGAGAATAGAGTGGGGGCCTGTGGGCTGGATCTGGCCTAGGCTGGGGGAAAAGGGTGTCATGGAGGAGCTCTGGCTTTTTGGCTTGAAGGCTGCAGACCTGGTGGCAATCTTGGCACGAGGTGTAGAGAGCCCTTCTACTGGAGACTGTATGGTGTCTCTATAGGCAAAGGCCTTCTCCATGGCTCCCCAGGGTGGATCCCAGTGAAAAGAGGCAATCCATGCTTTTAAGGTCATTAATTTTCATGGTGGAATGTAGATGTGTAAAACCATACCCCATTTCTCAGGTTGGGTCTGAGATTGAATACCTTTTGCAGGGAGGAATGTCTGGGAAGCTTATTGGCTAAGCCCTCCAGGCCTTTAGATACCTCATTAAATTGAGATCTGTCTTGAGCCTACATCACTACAGGGCTTGTCCTTTTCCTCATGTATATATGTAGGGGCTTGGGGCATTGCCCTTATGTGACTGATGCCACAAGTCTATGGATGGCTGCAGCTAGTGACTGGGGCCTGGTACCCAGAAACAGCCAAAACTCCCACTATCCCTTCAGAGTCTCCGGGCTTCTAGCCTTAAATCAACCGGGAACCATACTTTTACAGTTCCACACACAGTTATTTTCATGAAGACCTTCTAATTATATTTATGAGTAGTGACGAAATTTGAAATATGGCCCAAGTATGAAACTTTTTTGAGGGTTAATCTGATGATAGAAGTAGAAATTATTATATCACAAAATTCTGTTCCTAGCACATGATTATCAAAACTATTTCATTTAACCCTCATGGCTACATTGTTAAATTTATGGAAATTAAATAAATTTGAGTGTACTTTATCTGTGGGATTGAGTTTTATCTTTATTGTGCATATAGGAAATCCTAAATGGTTAAAAAAATTTTAAATTCAGAAAATTCTAGTCACAGTTTGTTTGTTTGACACCTGCAGAGTAGTTGGGGTAAATCAGCACAGATATACACAAGGTCTATCCCTGGTTATAACAGGTCAGAACAGGTCGTTAATATTTTCATACCTTTAAAATCAATTCTAAGAAAATCACGGATACCAAACAGGCTATTAGCAACCCCTAATATGTATCAATTGTAGTAATCAATATAATATATGTAGGTATATGCATTTGTATAACATCTCTACAAAGAATGTAAAATAAATAATGACTTGAAATGTTGAAAGTTAGTATTTAATGTTAACATACTTTTAGGACTTATGTTTGATATTCTGTGTATGGGGGAAAGCATAAGTATCATGATGCTTGTGGATTACTTAGGAAGAAGATAAAACATGTAAGAGCACATATAAAATTCCATAGTTTTAAATCAGTCTTCCCTGAGAACCTGACTTGCTGTCACTCTGCTATGAACACTTTGGGGATATTTTAAGGGTAAATATCTTAAAATCATGTCATTTCCAATGGGAAAATTCAGATTTAAAAATTTGTAGTGCTTTTAAATCCATATTTGAGAAGTTGGGCTTTGTTCTTACGATTACTATTTAATGCTTGAATTACCCTAGATGCACAGAACACACGAAACTCAAGAAGGATGACCAAAATGCGAACGCTTCACTCCTTCTTTAAAAGGGGAACAAGAATACCCTTGGGAGGGAATAGGGAGGCAAAGTTTAGAACAGAGGCAGAAGGAACACCCATTCAGAGCCTGCCCCACATGTAGCCCATACATATACAGCCACCCAATTAGATAAGATGGATGAAGCAAAGAAGTGCAGGCCAACAGGAACCTGATGTAGATCTCTCCTGAGAGACACAGCCAGCATACAGCAAATACATAGGTATTTATTAAACCACTGAACTGAGAACGGGACCCGGTTGAAGGAATCTTAGAAAGGACTGAAAGAGCTTGAAGGGGCTTGAGACCCCATATGAACAACAATGCCAAACAACCAGAGCTTCCAGGACTAAGCCACTACCCAAAGACTATACATGGACTGACCCTGGGCTCGAACCTCATAGGTAGCAATGAATAGCCTAGAAATAGCACCAGTGGAAGGGGAAGCCCTTGGTCCTGCCAAGACTGAACCCCCAGTGAAGGTGATTGTTGGGGAGGGGAGGGTGGTAATGGGGGAAGGATGGGGAGGGGAAGCCTATCTACAAATGGAGGGGGAAGGGTTAGGGGGATGTTGCCTGGGAAACCGGGAAGGGGAATAACAATCGAAATGTAAATAAGAGATACCCAAGTTAATAAAGATGGAAAAAAAGAAAAAGAACAAAGAAAAATGTTAAAGACAGAAGAGGCAAAGAAAATGGGAGGAAGAGAGAGCTCAGGAGGGAGGGGAAGTTGGAACACAGAGATGATCAAACTGCCTTCCCATAAATAAGTTACACAAAGTAGCAAGCACCCAACACAGAAAATAAGATGCTCACTCATCTGTCCCCAACACAACATAAGCACTGAACTATATTACAGATCTACATTCAGTAGTAGTTGTCCACTGAATCATGTATGGGAAGAGAAGTGAGACAGAGTGCTCTGCAGAAGCGCAGGGACAGGGCAAGGATACACAGGGCATCAGCAACCATGCCTGCCAATAAACTGCCTTTAACTGGTTGGTGAGATACTAGAAATCAAAAAGTAACCAAGTTACAACCTCCATATACTTTATTTTAGTAAGTCTTGTATGAGGTGAGATGATTTTACTTACACGGAAACTGGAAGGCTTATTATAAAGCAAGTAAAATCTTTTAACAATTTGAAACTTATCTACAATCTGTCCTGAGGTGACCAGAGTTGAATTTGACATTGTCACTAATAAATGTAGAGACTTAACAATGTAATCTGAATTAAAAACAATTTCAGAACTTAAAAAAAAAGGGTTGGGGATTTAGCTCAGGGGTAGAGCGCTTGCCTAGGAAGCGCAAGGCCCTGGGTTCGGTCCCCAGCTCCAAAAAAAAAAAAAAGAAAAAAAAAAAAAAAAAGATTACTATTTCTCTTTATTTTGGAACCAACTTTCTAGTTTTGAACTTGTTATTTTAAAGGAAACAATTGACAGTATATATTTGGACATTGATTAAATTTGATGTTTCAAGAAAAAAATAAATTTTTGGAAAACTTAAAAATAAAGGATTACTATAATTCTTCCTCGAGGTTTTCTTTATTAACTCCTTGGGTGAAGATTTACTAAGATTTGTTTACAGATCGTTGATAGCATATATACTATTGTAGCCTGTCTTGATGATGCTGACCACAGGATTAGGGGTGGGAAGTTTTGAGTTATGATATGTTTATTAAAATCTGACATTATTTTTTGTTGGGCAAAAATGCTCATTTGTATTTAGTTTTTGTTCATTATTAGTAATTTCAATAATATGATAGTTCTAAATTATTATGAGTTGAGTCTAATAGTATTCAAAAATTGTGTTTAAAACTTAAGGAAAAATATTTGAACTATGAAAGTTCATTATTCTCTGGGACAACAATGATATACTATATACAATGATATAGGGGAATTTTAGAGCCCTAAAAATGTTCATTGACCTTCAATCTAAAACATGAAGACATGTTTTGCCCTTTATACTATCCTGTTAGTGACAGAAGTTAGGAATCTCATTAGTTCCCAGATTTATGTTTCAGGTTGGTGAAATTGCTGAATGGCTAATAATGCATGTATTTGTATATTCTTGACATTTTTGAAATACAATCATTTTAATTACTATTGTAATAAAAAGTAAGATGCATACCACAGTAAGAAAAATCACTCGTGAATAAATGTTTTAGTATCCTTCAATTACTTTATGTGGCTAAAGGAGTCCACAAAAACAAATTTTTGAGAACTGCTGCCTTGAGAAGGCATTTATTAACCAAATTCCTTTGAGGTAAATAGTTTTCAATATTGTTATGAGGCATATTTCCACATTGTTTTAAAAAGTGTCACTTTTAAAATGTGTGTTTTATACTGATAGATATGTATGTGTCCTTAATATGATTTTGAATATAGAGTACCGACAGGGTTTGGATATTAAAGCTCCTTTATAGGATTAGGGTTTTTTTTTTCCTTCATTTAATTAATTTTATTGCACTTACTAAGGATTTTACCAATAACCATTTTCAAGAACTACTACAAATCATCTTTTTCACCTATTCTATCAATTAAAAGCCTAAATCCTAAATGTTTTTCCCCAAAGAGTTTGTTGCTGGTTAATATCTCCAGGCATATGTGGGAAGTGGTCGTCATTGGGTTGACCGCCAGCATGGATCTGGGTAGTTTGCGTGACCCACTGTGCTCTGAGTCGTCTTCAGATGTAAACATAATGTGAAAAGAATTATGTGGTCATAGTTTCTCTACAGTTTTATTTAGGTCATTGATGGTCCAAGTGAATTATAGGTAAGTGTTAAAACCACTGTACTGCCTAAAATCCAGTACAGTTCCTTCCCTGAACTGTCTGTTGGCAGTAACAGCACTTAAGACATTTGTCTCTTGATCTGAAGAACCCCAAAGTAAGCTCATCAAAGCATTAGTAAACTTGAGAAGAAACATAGAAATGCTCAGGAGGCAGGAGCTGGCCGATCTCTGTGATCAAAGGCAGCCTGGTCTACAGAGGCAGGGCTACACATAGGAACAGTGTCTCAAAAAGTGAACAATGACAACAACAACAACAACAACAACAACAACAACAACAACAACAACAAGGAAAAGTCATATTAGGGAATGAACTGGAAATAGTTGAAATGCTGAACATCAGCCTTAATTGAAAACAGCTAGAGCCAGGCATGGTGAAAGATCGAATTTCTGCAGGTGAACCTCTTTAGGGAGTTCTAGAAACAATAAGAGGTATAAACCATCAGATTGACGTCTTTGAATTTTTACAGGGTTCTAGATCTCTTCCCTTCTCACTGTTTCTTGTCCCCTTTAATGTAGATGGCCGGTTCCTCCAAAGAGTCCTGCTGGAATTATGTTCTGTCCAAGTTCAGTAACAAGGGCCGGACATCCTGCAAACAGGAGCCCAAATGAGTCCACCCTCCTTCAAGTTCTTGTCAGATACTTGTCAGCAAGGAAGAGTAGTTAAAATAATTATATAATATATTTCAATAATACCTGGCTACCAACACCACAGTGAATGTTAGGAAACTCAAAAAAGAAACATTGACATTTCAATGTAACTTTCTACGTTGGTACAAAAATTGGTGGCATTCATACAGGTCAAAATTTTTCCCAGCCCAGATAGAGACCAGCCCACTGTTTCTAAATCCTCTTTAAATGTACATTTTTATTAAAATATTATGACATCGTTAAATCACTTCTCCATTCCCTTTCTTTCCTATAGCACCTCCCTTGTTCTCTCCATCCAATCCCCTACAACTCCTCCCACACTCTCAAGTAGTCTCTTTTTCATTATTGTCATGACATGTATGAGTACATAAGCACAAATATAGCAGTACGAACCACTGAGTCTATTTTTGCTGTTTCCGTGTATAAAATTTTAGCTCAGAACACTTGTATTTGGGTATTGGAACTGTTTGAGAAGTACATGGAGTGCTAAGCGTGTAGATCTTATAGAGTTGAAAACAACCCAGCAATGTGCTCCCAGAAAGAGAGATGCTTTCTAAGGACTGAACTTTGAGTGCTTAACCTGGATGCAACTGTGCTTCCTGTCCAGGCAGATAATCCCTGAATAAGGCCATTGCATACCTAAGATTACCCAGCAATCCCATATTCCTTCTATTCCATGTTTAATTTACTTTTTATTTTCACAAATTTAAAATCAGGTTTCAAAAATTGAAGTTAATAATAAGAATGGTTAACAATGCTTACCCTTCGGTCATTTCTTAAGTATTCTTTGATCAGTGGTTGAGATAAAAGCATTTTAAGTTGTGATCATGCTCGATGCCATGGGCATATTATCAATACCATAAGAATGATAATATTTAGAAAGCTATTGTTTCCTCTTCTCCCTGAAAGTCTGCATTCGTAATTCTTGACAGTACTAGGCTTTGACAGTAAATCTTCTTGCTGCCTTACCAGTATGACATAGTACAAATGCTATTGTCAAATATTTTATGTTTAACAAAATACTAGCAAATTTGGTTAATTGTTATGCTTTTACCCTCAGAGTGTCTAACTAATACATGGTAATGTTGAAGCTACACTTCTTTTTAAAATGTGAAAAGAAAGTGGCCATTCTTACTATCCTGGGACAAACATGCTAATCCTAGTGAATTTAGCAAAGTGAATGACATTTAAGAAGAATGTAAATAAGAAATACCCAATTTAATAAGGATGGGGGAAAAAAGGAATTAAGATATAGGAGAAATATGTTTTGTAGAAAAGGATAAATTTGGCCCCAGTTGGATGGTTTTAAAGTTCATAAACTTTGTGGAGCCCACAAAGTAAGTGTTTGAATTAGGCCACTCTGGAGGTTAGCATTGGTGTTTTAGGCAAACCAAATATCTGAGAGCTCAAGTTGTCTTCAAGATTATTCACCTACAAAGGCATTTTGCAATGCAAAGGTTGCTCAGGAATTCCCCAACTGTTCTTTTCTTGAGTGAGATATGTTGACAAAGCTAGATGTTCTGTGGATCACTTCTAGGGACACGCATGGCATTGGTGATTATAGAGTTGTCTGTTGATCACGAACCGATCACACCAAGTTTGAAACAGTAAGGCTGGCGTCACACAGACAGATAACATACGGAAATCTACTGGTAAACATCTATTTGACTGAAGAATTTACATCGTGTGTGTCTTTACTGTCCCTAGAAACAGGATGCCTCTGTGCAGTGCAGCATGCATCCTTTACTCCAACTGCGGATTTTCCTGTAGCACATCAGCGGACCCCCAGAGAGCATTTTGCTTTGCTCCTCTAAGGACTAAAGTTGTCTTGAAAGATGGTAGAGTCTCTGTAACACAGGTCTCCTCAGCATGCCAGACATAATTTGCGAAAGTCCAAACTCGGATTTTGTATAATGTTTTCTATGCAATATTGAAATGAGACCTTTAAATAGGTAAATTATGTTAACACCAATTTCTAGATAATATATAATATATTCAGGAACCCACCCAATTTTATCAAGTTTAAACATCACATTTTGTGATCTTTAAATGTTCACAAAGATTGCCTTGTGATACCAATAAACTATATGTATTTAAACATCTTATGGATATCTGTCACAGAGCACATTTTGTTCTCTCATTTGAGTCAAAATGTTTCCATTTGGAGAAACCATTTCCCATTTTTCTAGAAAAATTATCCTCAGATTTTTTTTTAATTTTCCCTTTTGTTGATTTTTTTTCATTTTTATTAGATATTTTCTTTATCTACATTTCAAATATTATCCCCTTTCCTGTTTTTCCCACTGGAAACTCCCTATCCCATCACTCCACTCCTTGCCTCCATGAGGGTGCCCCCCCCACCCACTCCCTCCCTCCTCCCTGCCCTGGCATTAAACTATACTAGGGCATCAAGCCTTCACAGCACCAAGGACCTCTCCTCCCATTGATGCCGGACAAAGCCATTCTCTGCTACATATGCAGCTGGAGCCATGGGTTGTTCCATGTATAATCTTTGGTTGGTAGTTTAGTCCTTGGGAGCTCTGGGGTATCTGGATGGTTGATATTGTTCCTCCTATGGAGTTGAAAACCACCTCAGTTACCTCAGTTCTTTCTCTACCCATCCACTAGGAACCCAGTTTTCAGTCCAATAGTTGGATCTGAGCATTTGCCTCTGTATTTGTCAGGCTCTGTCAGAGCCTCTCAGGAAACAGCTATATCAGCCTCCTGTTAGTATGCACTTCTTGGCATCCTCAGTAGTGACTGGATTTGGTGTCTGCATGTGGGGTGGACCCCCATGTGTGGAAGCCTCTGGGTGGTCTTTCCTTCAGTCTCTGCTCCACACTTTGTCACTGCTATTTCCTCCTGTGAGTATTTTGTTTCCCCTTCTAAGAAGGACTGAAGCATCCACACTTAGGTCTTTCTTCTTCTTGCACTTCAGGTGGTCTCTAATTGTATATTGGGTATTCCAAGCTTTTTGACTAATATCCACTTATCAGTGAGTGCATACTCAGTGTGTTCTTTTGTGATTGGGTTACCTCACTCGGGATGATATTTTCTAGACCCACCCATTTACCTATGAATTTCATGAAGTCATTGTTTTTGGTAGCTGAGTAATATTCCATTGTGTAGATGCACCACATTTTCTGTATCCATTCCTCTGCTGAGGGGCATCTGGGTTCTTTCCAGCTTCTGGCTATTATAAATAAGGCTGCTATGAAAGTAGTGGAACATGTGTCCTTGTTATATGTTGGGGCATCTTTTGGGTATATGCCCAGGAGTGTTATATAACATTTCTCTCTTGCCTTTCTTTCCTCCACACCATCCTATATACTTCTTCCCACACTCCTTCAAATTATTAGCCTCCTTTTATGTTGTTATTGCATATGCATATGTATTTGAGTTTTTAAAAAAGAGTGAAACTTCTTTTTAAAAATTAGTACCAGTATTTGGTTATACTAATTTAAATATGATACAAATTTCTGTTGATATTGCATATTTTAATATAATAAAGATATTTCTATTGTATATAAAGCTTAAATACATTATTTCTCTAACCTCAATCTGAGAATATTATTAGATGCATCTTAATTATATAATGCTAAAATATATTAAAGCAAACATGGGAAGTTAAACCAACTATCATTTTATCCGTAGGCAGACAAAAACAGTTATGGGAAATATTGAATGGATATTTCTGTTAATTTGGTGAGTTTCAGGAAAAATAAACTTAATTGTTCACTTACTAACTCTTTGGAAATATAGCTCTAATGACAGTAATCTCAGTCAGCAACAAGAAGGCAAGCAGAAGTATCAGTTTGTGGTATTCTAATGTTGTCTTTCAATCTTTCAATCCTCTGATATGTTCATTCTTTTTCCAAAGAAGATAATTCCCAAGATATATTTTATAGTGGCATTTGATTTAAGCACTTGATTGAAGTGACAAAAATATTTTAACATGCATTACTGCTGTATTCCCATGTCTATTTAATTCATAAAGGTTAGAAAAGTTCTGTAGGAAATTTTATTTGCAAAATTCAATAAGATACTAGAGATGGTATCTTAATGTATCCAATTTATTGCTCTTTACAAATATCTTATTAAATCTTGAAGCACCTGTTAGGTATGTAAAGGACAGATATAATTAGACCCATTTGTCAAGTCTAGGTAAATAAGATGAAAAGACAAAAGAAATCATTTTCCTGAAACAGTAGTAAGATGCTTGGCCAACCCTTCAGATGTCTATGATTACAATGTTGCTTCCAAATTATTAGAACATCAATGCTCAACATATTATAGTCATTATGATTGAAATCTTTACTGTGATGGAATGTACTTATATCCATACTTCAAAACATGTTATATCTCCAGAAGAAGTGGGATATTTTTTGCACATATTAATAGAAATGTTGAAGAACTGATGACTACTTAATTTATTTGGCTGCATCATGCTTCTTGCTTTTAGATGCACACTAAATATATCTATAACTTCTCTATTTATCTTTAATAACACAACACAATAGAGTAGGGGACACAAAAATTCAGGAAGACAGCAGTACTGAGACTAAGTGAAAAGTAAAGTATCATTACTCTAACATATCTGTAGACATGAATACTATGTAAGCTCTTTACCTTGTGATCTGAATGGTTAAAAGTTCACAAAGGTGATTGTAACTGGCCTTATTTTCCTGAAGATGAACTGCACACATTTGAAAACCATCTGTGGGAGAAAGAGGAAACAGGAAGCACAGTGAGAGGCTGTCTTTGGTTTGATGTTCAATTCCACTCATTTCTCAGTGAGCCCCTCTGGCTTCTTCTCCTCTCCTCTCCTTTTTCTTTTCTTTTCTTTTTTTTTTCTTTTTTTTTTCAAAGCTGGGGACCGAACCCAGGGCCTTGTGCTTGCTAGGCAAGCGCTCTACCACTGGGCTAAGTTCCCAACCCCTTCTCCTCTCCTTTTAAAATCTCTTCAGTTCTTTATTAAGGAGTGGACTTTAGACAAGAATTCTCCTTTTGTTTATGCGTTTTTGTTTTTATTTTTGTTTTGTTTTCTTTCTTTTTGAGACAAGGTTTTTCTGTGTAGCCTTCGATATCTTGGGACTCACTCTATAGATCAGGCTAACCTCAAATTCAGAGATCCACATGGCTCTGCCTCCCAAGTCCCGGGATTAAAGGCATGCTCCACCACCACCACCCAACTAGACACATAGCTCTTTGTTAATGTTTTGATTATGCAACCTTCCTGCTGTTGGGCTATGAGAAGTTCATTTGAAATTCCTGAGTTCTAGTTCCTTTCTCTGCGGAAAGTATATAATAACGTCAATATGGTGTGACTGAAAGAGGAACTGATCTTCACAACTGTTACATTGATATCATCAATATATATATTGATGTTTGTCATGTTTTACTGTCATGATATACCTTTATTCATTTATAATCTAATAGTGAAGAGCTGAGGAAAATACCAAAAGCATTCCCATTTTTTACACCTCTTTGAAACTCTTTGCATTCATTCCCCTTTACTCATTTCATACAAAAAAAAATAAGTTTATAAGAACATACTTTTTCCTAAGAAACATTCAAGCTATCAACTCCTTGTGAATTTTTCTATTTCCTTTAAGTTAAATCTTTAACCTAAAAATGATAAATGATCTTTATTTCATTTTGTCAGTTGTGCAGTCTCACAGCAGTCTGAACACTTGCACAGAATGGAAATGTGGGAGGAAATATGCACAAAATCAAGCCAGAGACAATCAGAGATGTCCTCTCCAGCTCTAGGTCCCCACAGTATTTTCTTCCAGCTAATATGTCCTCTGCAGACTCGGAGCTCTGTTTTGTGATTTACATGGAAAGATCAATGGGGTGCCTTGCAGAGGAGCACATACAAATACTCTTCCTTTCTGAAGCCAAACATCCGGAGGTGGTAGATGTGAGCCTCCTGCTTTTAGGTTATTGTTTGGACAGAAATGCCATCAGAGCTGTCTAGATGAATAATGTTATCTGCTCTGACCCTGGCGAGGAAGCCTGCAGTTCATGGCACTCCCTGCTGCAAATGGTTGGAAACCGGAATTAGCCCGTAGGACCTGGCCCAATAGATAAAGAAAGAATGGGCAGTGTTGCACAGTGCTGATGACCATAGACATGGGACCGATCCAGGAAACAGAGATTTTGTGGTTTTATGCCCTGTTTAAGCTCACAATGGAACTGTGGCACTTATGAGATGTGTAATACACCTCACTCAATACCACTGCTCCTATAAAATGTGGGTACCCAAATGATCTTATTCTCACTGCAAGGATGCTGCACTGTGAGGGGATACATAACATTTTGACTGCCAAATACCTCAAGACACAGTATCTCAAGCTTAATGTACCCGAGAATTATCAGGGGATCTTGTTAAAACGCAGATTTTTATTCCCTAAGTCTGGGGTGCAGATTCTGCATATCTAATCAGCTTCTAGTGATATTAATGTTACCAATCAGCAGACTGACTGTAGGAAAAAGTTCTATTCATTTTTAAAACATATTTGATACTATATATACATTTCGTAGTAATCACAAAACCCCTTTGAAGCCACTGTTACTCATCGAGTGTTTTAGTTAACTTGTGGGATCAGTAAAGTACAGAGTACTTGGTCCTTCCCTCTGAGTTTCTGCATTTATAACATCTATATTAGAGACTGAAAATTTACATATTTATGTTGTTTTTAAGAGATGCTCATCCTGTAATTGAACCATTCATTGCAAACACTGACCTGATATTATTCTTCTTTCATCTAAAACATATTGGTTTCAAAGATTTAAAGGAAAAACATTTTAAAAATGCGATATTGAGTATAGATAATTATGTATTTGTTTGCCACTGGAAGAAATACTAGAGAATTTCTCTGGGCTTTTCAAATAGATTATTTCAGTTCTAATATTTTGACTTTTATAGTAAGACACTATAATCAAGGCACTCCTATGATTCATGAAACTGGCCTCATTCAATTATTTCCATTTTTCTCACATATGATACATGTGTTCATGTGTATGCTTAGTGCTTTTCAATTTTATCATATGCATAATTATGTGTACAAATTACCATGACTTAGACACAGTGCTACCAACAAAGTCCCATAGTCAGCCTTCTTCCTAATCCTTTTTTTCATAATACTTAGAACCAATAATAGGTTCCCAATCTTTACAATGTTATCATTTTAGGAGTACTACACAGCACGAGAATGTAGCATTCATGTTAAACATTTTACGACTTACTATATCCTTGACTGCAACACTGTATTCATAGACATTAAAATAGGAGATAGTATATTTACTATTTAATAAGCCCTCATATGATTCTAATATTTGTTCAAATGTTACCCACACTAAAAAAAGCCCCTAGCTTCAGGAAATATTTATAGGTAAGGTAATCATATACATGGATCCTTCCAGTGTCCAAAAATTAAATGTATAAGTGTGGAAATTATGTTTTAATATAAAGACTTTTAAAAAGAGTATTAGAATTAAACTCTATATGTATCTTGGAAATTTTCAACTTAATCCTGAGTCACATGATAACTTGTTCATGCACAAGTATGAACAGAATGCATATTTTGAGAGAGAAAAATTATTAATTTATTTATTTGTATATATATTTACTTGGAACACTGATTTCGGCAATTCTTTCTTTTGTTGCATTCATATTATCTTTGGTCAAAAATAAGCTGAGTCAAATCAGAAAGATATTTTAAATTTCTTCTAAAAGAAAGAATTTAACTAGAAATTATAAACTTCATTGCTACCTATGCAGTTGGAGCCCAGAGTCAGCCCCTGTATAGTCTTTGGGTAGTGGCTTAGTCCCTGAAAGCCCTGGTTGGTTGGCATTGCTGTTCATATGGGGTCTTAAGCCCCTTCAAGCTCTTTCAGCCCTTTCTCTGATTCCTTCTGAATAGCCTAGTAAGGGCACCAGTGGAAGGGGAAGCCCTTGGTCCTGCCAAGACTGAACCCCCAGTGAACAGGATTGATGGGGGGGAAGGGCAGTAATGGCGGAAGGATGGGGAGGGGAACATCCACATAGAAGGGGAGGGGGAGGAGGATGTTGGCCTGGAAACTGGAAAAGGGAATAACAATTGTAATGTAAATAAATACCCAATTTAATAAAGATGGAGAAAAAAATTATAAACTTACAGATACATTACATGTATCTGATGTGTGCTTTAAGAATCATTATATAAAATAAGTGTTATAAAAATGTCTGAGTTTTTCCCATACTTTAAAAGAGCTTTGTGTTAAATTATGTACTTGAAAATTATTTTTTCTTGAAAACACAAAAAAATTAAAAAAACACATTTTCATGTTTTCTTTGTTTCCCTGCTTCCCAAAGACCAATCATGTGAATAAAATAATGTTAATGTTTTTATTAATATTTTAAAAAATCACATTTCAAATGATATTTTTTCCTCAATGTTAAAACTTCAAGAGTTTTACTAGCTATTTCATAGTCTTCCTTACACATGAAACTGTACCTACAGTGCCAATAACTAATAAGACAAGTGATCAACACTGTCTACTAAAATTAATTAGAAATCCTACTTAGTATTTAAAAGATTCACTTTATAAGTTATGGCATGAAAATTAAATTTTAATATCTGATACTGATTAAAAAGTGAACTCCGTACTTACTGGTCTAAAATAATAGGAATCCATCGATTTGTTAAACTCTGTAATCTGATCTTATAAACATGGTCCTCTCATTCCGTATTCATTTACTGTCCACTAACAGGACCTTCATAAAGGGTAGATGACTCCTGTTACTCATTCATGTAAGACAGACTGACGCTTGTGTTTCTCCATCTCAGAATGGGGTTCTACAATGGGACATGGTCTCCGTGGTGAGCCAGGCTGTCTGATTTCCAGAAGTAAAAATGCTACATACGTGACAAAGACTAAACCTGTCATTTCTTGTGGCTAGTCAGCTGGAACCTGACACAGCAAGATTCCGGCCATCTTTGAGTGCTACATCAGTGCCAGACACCAGGTTCAATGGAAGCAACTCAGTGGGATGACCGGTAAAGAATTTTATGTCACATTTTCAGATAAATCCAACCTATCTGTGGCCTCAATTACTCATATTCCTGCAAAGAAAATCCTGATGTCTTAACTTGCTATGGCATGCAAGTCTGGCTTCCTGCCTAGGGTTTCCTCATACAAATCAAATAAATGTGCGAATTAGAGGTGTCAGAGGAGGCAAATAGCCCGCAAGTGGTTCTTCTCTACTGAAGATCTTTGATCTAAATGGATGTTTCCTGCCTACCACAGGTTCAGAGTCCATGGGGGTCGCCAGGTGGGACTAGTTTTAGAGACTGTTATCAAATAGGAAGATCAGAAAGGCAAATAGCAGTCACCAGTAAAAGACCATTCTTGACTTCAATTTACTGCATATTTCAGAATCCTTGATCAACAACATTTCAGTTTCTTTCTGCTCTCAGACTCTGGACTGTGTCTTAGGTGATCTTGGCTTTACTTTCTTGATCACTGCTGCCATTCTTACTGACAAATTTTCTTTGCAGTGCTAGTCTCTTCTCAACCCATTTGCTGTTTATAAGCAATAGTCGAGTGTTGTCTCATCTCAGCTTCTGTTTAATCAGTAGCACCATGTTTTCTTTAAAGACTCTGTAACACTCTTATGCACCCATTTATGTTTCATGTAATTATAAGTTCCTTCAAGAGAAAGTCTTCTTGTATGAAACACCTCCTGATCAGAGCTCAAAAGATGGTGGAGGGTCAGTGAGAGACACACTTACTGCCTGTGAGATTCTCAGAGGGCTTCTTCGAACATAGCAAGCATTTCAGAACTTTCTGAGATCTTAACATCAGAGGACCACATTTTCCTATTCTATATTCCGTCTAAAATCTTGGACTCTTACTATGAAGGTTTTGTCTTTTGCTGAATGTATAAATATGAAAAGATTTCAATTCCGGTCGTCCAGGTTCCTAGGCACACTCATTCTTTGACTCAAACCTCTCAGTTCACCTTTTCCTTGGACAATGAGGCAAAGACATGTGACACTTTTAAAATTTAGCATCTGCTTAAAATCCTTTTAAATAAACCATTAAATTCAGTAAGGAATTCTCCTTCTTTCTCCACTTATTCAATAGGTAGTTATATCTGAATTCCATTTGCCCCCAGGGTTTATTGTTGTTGGTGGTGGTGGTGCTATTTTTGCTGTTGTTGTTGCTGTTGTTGTTTTTCACATGTTCCCTAGCTTCTCAATCCATCCATCTCCTATCTGCTACCTGGTCCATAATCCATTGCCACACAGTTAAACTTGTCATAACAACAGAAGCAATTACATTCAGTCATTAAAAGCTGGCTTAGTTACTTAATGTTGCATAACAAACAATATCTTGGAATACTGTGAGATAAAATTGCAAACAGTTGAACTTAAAAGACTGATATAGAAGAAGGACTTATCGGTGTCAGCTTGTTGCTGAAGAATTTGGCAACAGCTAAACTGTTTGAAAAGAGTTGGCTAGCATTTCTTAGGTCATCCCCTCATACAGTTTGCAAACTGGTGTTGTGAAATGTCTCTCAATGAGATGGCTTTGAAGAAACCAAAATGGAGATTGCCTAATGTTACTATTCAGATTCTAGGAGATTCATCAAATGGAACCAAAATGTGAGTTCTGTGACTTTCAAGACTCCACACAAAGAGATGGTACAGCTTCATTTCTGTCATGCATACAGACAGCTAGATGAAGAGAATTCAGAAACATGATACTCCACACTTTAATGGTAGACATACCAAGAACTTAGAAGCCACATTTTAAAACTGTCATTAATTTTAACAATAAAAAAGGAGTCCATTAATAATATATAGTTTATGTTCTCAAAACATTTTTAAATAAAAAGTAACTGAAATAATTTATAGATTAGTATGATTAATTACCAAATCTTAAATGATACTTCTTAATTAAAAGTAATATTTTTTGAGATAACATAATTTCATCATTTTCTCCCATCTCTATTTCCTCCCTCAAAACTGTCTCCCCTTTCTCTTTTTCAAATGCATGACCAGTTACTTCATTAATTAAAATTTTATATAAATATGTAATATATTTGGTGTATACATGCATTAAATTGAAGCTTCTCTGTGTATATGATGGTACTCAAATGCATATTTTCATGGATGACCGTATGGTATCAAATAACCAGTTTGCTAGACTTTAAAGAATAAGGTATCTCGTGCATCAGAAAGGCTGTAGTCACATTTCTTCACCCAACATTCTTTAGTTCCCATGGTCCTTTGTGTGAGATTGACCAAGATAGAGGATATTTGTGTGCCTTACCTGCCTGTTACAAATCCCTTTTGATACTTCTTTGCCTTTTCATCCCACACAGGAAGATCTAACATAAGGCTTTGCTTTTTAACCAGCCAGTGAGTTAGGAATGCTTCTCAAATTCACTCAGTTTCTTATATCTTTTCTCTGTAAATTGACAATATTAATAACATCTTTCACTCCCATTGCAGAGGAATTTATGATGATCAATAAAATGTTGCTGAAAATAGTAGAAAAAGGGAATGTTGACAGGAATGACAATGGGACCTAAAAACTGAGCCAAACAGTAAATTTCAGGTATCTGTACGGTCTGTCATCAGAAACAAGGCAGAAGGAGGTGACTTAGTGTAGACAAGTACTTGGGTCTGTGTTCACCAACCTCCTCAAATAGGAAGAAGCAATTTAACTAAACCCAGACATTTTTATTCACTGAAATCTTAAAATGTATGATTTTTTACAACCACCTGATGTGATCTCAATCTGGATGAGTGTGGGGACACACATGGAGGCACATTTATGAAGAGTTAACAATGTGTGACGATAGATAAACAAAGTGTATTATTGTCATCACAGGTTCCCCAGCACATTATGTTAAATATGTCCCCACCACAAAATTGCTAATTGAAGAAGGGAGTCTATGTGAAGATGTATCTCAGGGAAGTGACATGGGATAATCATATAACATAGTGCATGAACTACTGGGTGTGTGTGTGTGTGTGTGTGTGTGTGAGAGAGAGAGAGAGAGAGAGAGAGATAGAGAGAGAGAGAGAGAGAGAGAGAGAGAGAGAGAGACAGAAACAGACAGAGAGAGAGGAAAAGAGAGCAAGAGAGAGAAAAGAGAGAGGAGAAGAGAGAGAGAATTCACACATTGAATAATTATGTATTGGATTCATCAGAATGCCTGCATTCATATCTTTGTATGTGAATGTGTGTGTGTAGACTCCTAGAATCTAAATGGAAATGATTTCCTTCCATAGTACTTTGAGATTTCTTTTACTTTTCTATATGATATTTTTCTCTGAAGAATTTCTTTAAATTATTTTCACGGATTTCGAAAGTGATTTTACAAAGGGAGATGATGACATGTGAATTCAAATTTACCTTAAACATTTGGCAATAGGAAAATCTTGCAGAGCTTGTGAAAGCTCTAAAGATGCAACTGTGGCAGAAAAAATACAGAAAAATAATACTTGCATTTCAAATGTTAGGGACCACATATGAATACACGTCAGCATTTGTGAGATTGGGAATAAAATGTTGATATCGTATTCATTGAGACAAAATATCTATATTTATCCTGATTAAATTCTCATGCTGAGACAGTCCATATATTACGAAAATAGGCTAAATAATATGAGAAAAATCTCTTCTATCAACTCTCAACTTGTAAATAACTACCATTAGCCAATATCTTTACACTGTAGTTTTGAAAATTTGAAATATTGATCATGCAACTTAAGTTTTTATTTCCTCTTGCCATGAAAGGAAAATTATAAGCATATTCATGTGATATTGAAATATGCATTGAATGTATAACTTATGAAAATTTATTTCTTGCCTAAATTAAAAATAATTTGCTATACTATTTCTGATGGAATGAAAATGGTAACATAGAACTGAACTATGTCATATTATAGATATATAAACACATGTACACATACATGTGTAGCTATGTATACAGTAAATGAATACATGTGCATAGATTCTGAATGTGCTGATTAAGTTACAAAGTTCATTCCATTCTCTTCTGGGTATTTAAGATATGCTAATCTTAGTTTCCAATGAAATTATTAGTAGCTTACAATTATTGCTCACCCA
Source organism: Rattus rattus (assembly GCF_011064425.1). NCBI lineage: Eukaryota > Metazoa > Chordata > Mammalia > Rodentia > Muridae > Rattus > Rattus rattus. The sequence continues at coordinate 7,762,430 of NC_046170.1, read as the reverse complement.
CTGACAAATAAAATTAGCATTGTTTTGGTCAATACGTTCTATGCTTTACAAGTCTGAATTGATCTTGAACATGTATTCTAGCTTTCACAAACTTTTCTTAACATGAGAATGGTTTCGCTTGCCTCATATTATCATTATGACATGTTTGTAAATTAGACTATTTTCCACAAAAGGATGGAAGGGACACTCTTTATGGGACCCATTCAATAAGCTGAATGCTCTCCTACCCATCCATATATTTGCCTATCAATTAATTACATTTTAGTTTATGTACAGATGTATTAGCATTTATCAATTCCTCTTTATGAATAAAGTTACATGTTGTTTTTGAAAACTTAAAGAATTTTCTACAAAATACATGAAAACAAGCAAGAATGCAAATTAAGTCCTTACACCGAGGTCCAGAAATTTATCTTCTCTGTATTCAGTATGACTACCTCATTCTGTGTCTTCATCTTGAATATAGTTTTCATTAACTAAGTGTAAGTTAGAGGTAAGAAGAATATTTGCATGGAAGCACCTCGTAGAGGATGAAATAAAAGCACTTATTCTCATGTCACCATAATCCTATGCTTGTAAGTAAGTTCCTTACAAGCTGCATATGTCACTACACAAGGCTGTGTCCTTGGAGGGCTCCAAGGGTTGGAATAACATGGCAGTGAAGGAATAAAGAAATCACACACACACACACACACACACACACACACACACACACACACACACACACACACTATGGGGGGGGGGACCAGGACAGAGAGACACAGACAGAAACAGAGAGAGACAGAGCGAAGCTTCTGCCATCAGGAGGGTGGGGTCATCTAATGGAGAAGCTGCCTCACCTGGAAACTCAGGTGATATCTACTTGACCAGGGAGGTGGGGTTATTTCATAGAGCTGAAATAGAATTCAGAGTCATTAAATACATATAAACAATGAGGTAGGATGATTACATACAAATGAACAACAACAAAACAAAAACTGGTTAACTCATCTCAGTACTAAAAGTCTCTAAAGAGGAATCGTATTAGACTATAAACAGATTGAACAGAGAAAATATGGATTTTCTGCACACACTATCAACATTCACACAAACCATCTGGCTGAGCCTTACTTAAAGAAGGCTTTGCCATTCCCATGGTTCTGAGAAATTAGTCCTTGACCTTTGCCTGTGTTAAAGGTCCATATTCACTAATTATTTTTCTCAATTTTTACATTAATGACCACACTTCTGTCTCTACTAACTGGACTTACAAATTGCAATGTCTAACACATAGTCTGAGCTGATGTTTAACAATTCAACTATATTTACATCATAAAATCTTTACTTAAGCTGTCTTAAATATGACTTTTAGTGATAAGAAAAATTCTGTGTGTGACCAAATCCTTAAGAACTATATTTATGAATATATAGCTTAATGGAGAATTATTTATTAGAATGCCTAAAAGTCTATTGAAAATAGCAATTATAAATATATATCCTATCCATTTTATATTAAGCTTAAAGAAAACATTCAAAAATAAAAGTCTAGGAATTACTTACCAATCTAAACAACATTGTATTTATTCTGCCTGATTTCTGGCGGCTCATGCAGGATTCATGGGCACATTTCGAAGGACCTGACCTCTTCACTTTAACACATTAAGCTTGGTTTTATTGGTCGGTTTGTTGATTGTGGATTTGTTTGATTTTGTTTTTCATTTCTAAAAGTGACCTGCTACATATTTGCATTCCAAAACATTGCTTTTCCTTCATTGTTCAAATGAAGTTGCAACTCCTCCTGGACGGGAAATAAATCACAACAGTCACAGGAAGTTGAGAAGGAAAATATGCGAAATAATTAGCAAGTAGAATTGGCTTTCATTCTCTTTCCAGTCTAATGTCACTGAGAGCATAGACTGTATCTCATACAGTTCAAAACCCCCTTCTCTCCAACATGTAATCTATAATATTGTATTGTACATTACTAGATATGTATTAACAAATGATCAAATGATATTTAAAGACCTCAGTTTTTTGTAGTTTTGCACCACAATCTGCGGCTTGTGCAGTCTTGTGTACCCTTTTGCAATAAGCGCTGAGCCTTGGGAAGGGTAATGAATATATGGCTGAGCCCTCTAGAGTCACTGAGATTCTGAACTCAAACAGCTTGAGTACTGTGTTACTCATGTTCTTCAGAAAGAGAAGCTTCTTCAATTGGGTTCTAAAGACACATTATGTGTATAATTATAAGCTGGTAGATGTCAGGTTAACCCTGTGTCCCCTTAGCAGAACAATAGTAATAGGTTCTCCCTTTAAGGCTGTGGCCAGTCTGAGCACAGATACTTGACCTTGACAACTGCAAGGTCTGGGTTCCATCTTGTGGAACAGACTTTAAATCCAAACAAACAATTTTGGGTTATTTGTACAACATTTGTGTCAGTATTGCACCAGTGGGCACATCTCACCAGGCAGACTGTGATATTGACTTGCAGGATTCCCAGATGGATACGATTAACCATTACTTTCTCTAGCAATAGCGTTTGTATCCTCTTACAGCACCATGAAAGTGAGACCCTAGGTATGAAGCATCCATGCCAATATCAGTTTTGTTTCTCCATATACTGTGACATAAGTATCGCATTGTCTTCAGCTGTATCTTTTTGGGCATTGCTTCTTTTAAGGAAATGGTTTTGAAGGGGCTAATACTTCTTTTACTGAATTAAAAATATCTATCATCATCTTAGTTTAATAGAGACAGTCAAAATATTTTTGACAAATTAGGGTATTTACCTTTTAGACACTTCTAGTTAAAAATAAAAACAAGAGTTGGGGATTTAGCTCAGTGGTAGAGCGCTTGCCTAGGAAGCGCAAGGCCCTGGGTTCGGTCCCCAGCTCCGAGAAAAAGAACCAAAAAAAAAAAAAATGTAAAAAAAAAAAATAAAAACAAAATACTTCCTTTTGATGTATGTATGACTAAAATTCAAACTTTGTTATCCCCCATAACTGCAAGAGATTTGAATGTAAGTAAGAATTTTGCATATTTTAATTCTGATACCACTATTTCATGTGTATTTATTATTTGTCTGACTCTAGTAAAGTAACATACTTTTTCTTCACATTTGTTTTATAATTTGGACACAAAAATAGTAACCACAAACAGCACATCCATCACTGTTAGTTTCCTCTTTTGTTTAATTTCTTGGCATGCCTTTTCTCCTGCTCTGAAACTATACTCATTGTTATTCAGATGATGAAATGATTTGTTTAATTGCCTTAATATATTAGGCAATTAATCTTTTTAGTGCTGAACAAATTCCAACAGTTTCCTGAGAAGAAATTATAATGAAAGTTTATGTGAAAGAAATTAAAAGCTATGGGATTTTTCTTCTATTCTCATATAGTTTTGAAAAAAAATACCTGGATAGGCAATATTTGAAATTATAAAATTCTTAGCTGCATTCAGGCAGTTAATTAGAGGTTAATATGAATATCGGGGATGAGAAATCATGCAGTGAACTCACTGGCTGCATTCAACTTGAGGGTTTCATAATTGGTAGTGAATTGTGGGGGCCATATCTCTACCAATCAGAGTTATATAAAAAGTTGGTAAGGGAAAAATATTAGAAAAACATCTATTAAATAATACCCACACTATTTAAAGGAGAAACAGAGTATAGCTGTAATTATATGACCTGGAATTACAGTGTAACAAGTAATTGTGATGGAAATCCACTGATTCTGTTTTGTGAAATCAATTCTTAGATATGGCTTCCAAATTCAAATTTAATATTAAAAAAGCAGTAATTGCTTTTAATAAAAATTAACAAAACATTTAAACCTTTGTTACTACCATATGTCTTTTGTTCTCCCACAATTTTACTTTGCTGTGACAAATTATCAGGGGTTCAAATTACTACCTAACAAGGTGACTCCTCTTCCTTTGAGAAGATGTGCTGAGAATGCTTCTTTGAAGTGATGCAGAATGGCCATTAAATTTTATACTTTATTTTTCTACTCTGTAAAACACTAAATCTGTTTTTAAAAATGTTCACATGGCACATTTTAAGGTTTTTTTTTGAATAATTGCTAAAGAGAAATGTATACTTGTAGAATTGTAAACCAATGTGTAGGGATCTGGAGGAAAGTGGATAAATGAAGAAATTTCAGAACTAATTACAAACTAAAAGCAGAGCCAGGGATAAACTATAATTTCTAGAAATTATCTGGTACCTCAGGACGTTAGTTGACATCACTGCCTAAGGGAAAGTTGGACATTTGGAAGCCAATCCTGCCTTTACAACTCTACCCTGCATTTCAAAGTCATAGCGCCTTAAATATAACTAGAATAACTTCAGTCAGAGGATTTGGAAGGTTTCTACTTTTCGTGGGCTCATATATAATCGTGGATATGGAATAAATATCTCATTAAATTCACAGAATTTAGAAAAGATGTCTTTCATCTTAGGAACTTTTCTAAGAGAGAATAATAGTATTAAATCTATAGAATTCTTATGGAAATAAAAACATTATGGATGAGCATGTGGTCAGTGAACAACAACCAGTATCACATACACCCTGAGGACAATGAAAGCTTTCTGATGCACTAAACACTTATTACAAATCTCTTTCTATTTATTTATTTATTTATTTATTTATTTTGCTTTGACCTACTTTTTGAATTCAAGGAGTTTAGTGGGTCACTTAACGAGATACCCCACCTTCCATGAATTCAGAAAGAGAATGAAGCTTTGACAGTTTTGGGGGCTTGGCTGATATTGGGCATTATTATGTAAATAACATTGAAGAGTCTGATGATAGTCTATGTTCCTGTTGTCTCCATAATATGTGGAAATGAACTGGTTGTGATGTGTGTCTCTCACCTTTTCTGATGGCACCATTACAAACTTGTAGGGTACCTAAGCTGGTTCGAGGTTAGCTGAGTAACTTTTCTTCAAGAAGCTAGGTAAGGTATGTGCAGCTAACATCTATGTTTTAAACACAGCTAACATGCTATGAAAATAAACACAAACATTCTAAACAAGCATTATCATCATCTGCAGACATTTTCTTATGACTCTGCGAGTATATTAAAAAGTACTATCCATTACTTATAGCTTTGCATATTTTTCTCAATATTTCGTTTTACATTGCATGACAAAGATATACAGTATTCTATTTTGGCTTCTTTTTAATATACATAAACAGATGGCTTGGAGGAAGAACTGCTGTACAAAGATATCTGCATATATATCTATGTTTACATTTAGTTATATTCAATCCATTTGATATAGCCATCTGGTAATAAATCAACAGTATCCATTTTGTTGTTGTGCACATGTCGCTGAGGTAGTGGCTTGCACTGCAGTTATCTAGGCCATCGCTGTTAATCATTTATTTTGAATTATGTGTGTTTATTTAAATGAATATGCTGCGTATATCTCATTCTATTGGTTCAGGAACATAGAATTCACTGTATTTCAAGCAGAGAAAAGGGAAGGGCATTCTCAAGAGATAGGTTTGGCCTTTTAGAGCATTAACTAAATATAATGTAGTCTTAATGCTGACCCCTGGACTCTGAAAAGCACTTCTTCAGGTGTTCCTCAAACTCACTGAGAATTAGGCTATTTTATAGCAGTCTTTTTCGAGTTAGTCCACAAGGACAGGACAATTTACAGTTTCATTTTCTTAAGAAAATTATGAACTTATTATGCACTAAGGTTAAAAGGATAGTTACGATTTTTTTTCTTATAACTCTAATGGTGGCTTATATCCAACAAGTTCTCTGGCTGCTATCAACTACAATGTTAGATAACAAAGACACTCGTAAGCAGCTAGGTTAAGGAATGGGGGAAAAAACAGAGAAAGGCAAACACATTGAAATGAGCCCTAAATTTAGCACTGTTTATTCCCTTCAGAATGTCATGTATTAGATGTAAATTAGATGTAGAATTAACATACATAATAACAATGACACGGGAAAAGGAAGGGTATAACAAATTGCCATAAACAATTAATGCTTTGCCAACATTCTTGCAATGCACATAAAATGTTTGGCCTTATAAAACATTCTACAAGAGATAAATCTCTCATGTATCATTCTATCTATTATCTATCTATCATCTATCTATCTTTCTTTCTTTCTATCTATCTGCATTATATTTAGCATTTTTCTAGAATATTAATACACTTATTTTAAAATTATAGTGAGCAAATGAAGTCATGAAAATCATTTGATGAGAGGAAAATTGATACAAGATGTTTTATGGCTTTCCCTGGAAAGGAAGAAAAAAATTGTCCATTCTTCATAGAAAACTCAGATTCACCAAAAACAACACAAAGCAAACAAACGTACAAAGAGCTTACTAAACAAGTGAGTTTGTTGAGATCCCTTGTGGAAGAATTGATGAGGGTATGCTGATAAGAACGTGGATGGGTAAAGGCAACACCCTCCCTAAAGAGCCCACCACAGACTGAATTAGGTGGACGCCAAGATGCTACATCATTGAAGCCTCTTGAATGACCGGCAGGCAGTAGTTGGACCGAGAGAATCTCTTTAGCAAGTGTCTCTGCTTGTGCAACCTTGAGGGAAGATCCTGTAACTTTTAGAACTCACAGAGCTTTCTAAGTCCAACTCACTTCTCTGAGACTGGACTGCCTCCTCCTCTGAGAAAGGAATGTTCCAATGTGGAGGAAACAGATGCACAAAAGTGGGGGTATTATGAAAAAAAAAACTGACATGAAAAGTGTTAGAAAATTGAAGCACAATATGAAATTCAAACATCCCTATACGGAAGCCATGTAAACACTTGCATTGCTATAAATAGGCTGCTATAAATTTGTCTACTAGACAAATTTTCAGGCCGAATTTTATAAAGAAAGCAATATGCAAGCCTCGGTTCTATGCAGAGATGGATGTTAAGTAAAAGTACACTTAAAGTCTAAAAGGAACACAAAACATAGACTAATTCAGACAAACAGGAAAAAGTAGTACAACAGTCAACGGGGGAGAAAGAAATATTGCTATAACTCAAGGAGAAGTTTCATAACAACAAAGGACTGAACTCACTGAGGCAGAACAATGCTATTGATATTGCGCTCACCTACAAATGGATTCCCCATACACAGAATTAAGAATTGGCGGAAACAAAGAGAGCAACAAGAAAATTCAAATTTTAGATGAATCTAGGAACACTTCCGAAAGATGTTGATAAATATACTGATAGAGAAAATTAAAACACCAAAGTTACGATATCTACTCAGTTACAATGGCAAAATATGGCACTAACGTATGGAAAGAACTCAGGAAGGTGGGACTGGGAGACGGGAGCAGCTTTCATAAGGTGAATAAATAAAATAATAAAGATAAAGAATCACTACACACACATGCACGCACGCACGTACGCACGCACCCCTCCCTACTCTCCCTATCTCTGACATGGTGTTCCCCCACCAGCCCACCCACCCCACCTCACCCCCATGAGCATCCCTCTTCCCTGGGGCATCAAGTTTCCACAGGGTTAAGCACCGCCTCTCCCACTGAGGCCTTATGATGCAGTTCTCTGCTGCAAATATGCCGGGGCCACCAATCAGCCCGTGTATGGTCTTTGGCGTTGGCTTAGTCTCTGGGAGTTCTGAAAGGTCCGGGATAGGTGACACTATTGTTCTTCCTATGGGATTGGAATCCCCTTAAGCTCCTTTAGTCCTTCCTCTAACTCATGTTGGTCCCCGACTCAATCCAATGGTTGACTGTAAGTATCTGCATTTGTCTCAGTCAGTTGCTGGGAGAGCCTCTCAGAGGACAGGCAGGCCAAGCTCCTGTCTGCTCGCACAATACGCTTTCAGTAATAGTGTCAGGATTCGGTGTGCATGCATGGAATGGATCCCAAGTTCGGCTGGTCACTGGGCGGCCTTTCTTTCAGACTGCTCCATTTTCGTCCCTGAATTTCGTTTAGACAGGAAGAAATTTGGGGTTAACAATTTTGGAGATGGGTGGGAGGCCCCCTGCCTCAAGTGGACATTGTGGCTAATGTCACCCACACCGAGTCCTGGTAGCCTGTCACATTTCAGGTCTCTGTGACTTTCTGAAAGTTCCCTGTTTCCTAACCCCCACTGCTGCATATTTTGATTCATTCTCCCGGCCCTCTGGACATCCCTCCTCTTTCTCCCCATTCATGATCCTGCTCCTCCTTTTATCCTACCTCCTCCCCTCTCCTGCCCAGTCTCCTCCCTCCCTCTGCCTCCCCTGATTACTTTGTTCCCCTCTAAGTGGGTTTCAGGTATCCACACTTTACCCTTCCTTCTTGTTAAGCTTCCTATGTCCTACAAGTTTTATCGTGGATATTCTGAATTTTTTGACAAATAGCCACTTATCAGTGAGTACACACCATGCATGTCCTTTTGGGACAATTCTTAACATGAGTATCTAAAACATTTTACTCAAAATACTTCTAAAAAGGCCTATGTATCATGTTCCAACACATGGAGAGACACTTTCTTAACATAGACAAATTAAATTGCAAAATGCTATTTTTCAGTTTTGGAAATTAAGCTTTCAACTTTTGACTAGCCTTGGGAAAACAGAATAAAATACAGAAGTAAATTAAGATGTTTAAAATTAAAAGATAACAAAACAATGATACGACAAACCACTTGGGATGCAAAAACGCATCATCTGATGGGATAGGACCTTTTTTTGTGTCTGTATCATGGAAGGAAATGTTGTGGAAGTCAAATGCCTAAAGGTCTATTTCACAGAGGCTGAAAATAAACAGAGGGAAATACGGTAGGAATGTAAAAATGAGTATAAAATAATGAAGTGAGAGACAAAAACACAATTCTGAAATTTACGTTGGCTTTTGTGAATGATGACATTTGTGCATAATGTAAATAAAACCTTTTCAGAAAAATGTAAATGTATGCATTCTTAATAGTATATGTTAAATAGCATGTAAATGATATTTGTAGATAGTGAAATTCAAGTGCGCTGCAACCATAACACCCAAACACCCATGGTGCAGTCTATATTCATTTAGAATAATTCCATCATCATCATAATGCAAATAATTTTCCAAATGATCGTGGTATAGGGCAAGCTTAAAAAACATGACTTTTGCAGCTTTGAATGAGAAAAATTTAAAGCATATATATGTGTATTTATGAAAATAAAAAGAAGGAATATTTCTATCCTATATATTACACCAGTCTAGTCTTTATCCTAAAGCTATATACAAACCATGACAGGATGTAAAATCAACAGCCTTTATTTAATATGTAGAATTGTAGCACATCATCAAATCAAATCATAATCACTAATATCCAAAAGTAATACTTCACTCAAAAACTATGAGTTTAGGTTATAAAATAAAACAAAAACCCTAATGGAACAAAATAAATATTCATGAAACAAAGGAAAGGAGATAAACAATTTCAGTAGATACACAGAAAGATTCATACTCAATCTAGCTCAAGATAACGGTGGCATACAACAAAGGAAAGAAAACCTAATCTGATAAATTGCTGCCACGAAAATCACAGGTAATAAACATCAAGCAAAATCGTGAAATATTGAAATCTTTCTAAGACTCATGGAAAGGAAGTTTAATGAACCCATCAATTTGGATGAGAAGAATATCGTCAGTGCCCACATAAAACATGATTGAGTGTATTAGAAAGAAGCAATCTCTATTATAATAATGACATTTGCAAGATTTTTACTTGTTATAAAAATAATTTTATTTGCTACCAACATTCAAAAATAAGGATGCTACTTATAATAGCCAAACAAAAATAAATCAAAGTTTAAAAATTCGGTTATATCATAAAAAATTAAAAAGCATGCCATCAAAACAGAAGAGATAAGCCTACTTACATAAAACCAAGATCATCTAGATTTCGAATGGTTGTTTGAAACCGTCACTTTAATAAGAGGGAAATTAATCTCAATGTGGCACATATGTAATTAAAATGTTGATTGTTTTTATAAATAATGAAAATATGAGTTTTGAATATTCTAAGCCATTTCAATTCTATTAAATTTTATTTATAGGTTTTAAGCTGTACTAAAATTTTGGTCACTTTTTATGTAAGTGATAAACATAAAACTCAATTCCTCTTTCCTGTGTATGTTCAATTTCTCCTTCCTATGTTCCAATGCCTTACATGAGGCTAGTTAACAAGGGCATTTTTTTTTTTTTATTTATTACCCAGATTCATATTATAGTCAATGGTGGAGATGTCTTCACAGGAACTTAGAGCTTCTTTCTTGTATCTGAGTAGTCAAGAAGGAAGAAAAGGAGAGGTTGTGATTTCCTTGCTGAGTTTGCTTTCTTGTTTTGTTCATATTATTCAGTCCGGATTCTTAGCCCACAGGACGGTGCAGCCCACATCTAGGGAGGGTTTATTTCCCTCAATCAAAACTTCTCTAATTACCATATCCAGAGATGACAGTCCAGGTGACTGAAGACTGAACATCAAAAGATATTAAAAGCATATGTACATTTAGGGCAAAATAGGCAAGAAAATGTTTATTAAAACAAATAAGAGTCAGAAAAAAAACAGAAGTATCTTGATTGCCATACTCTTCAGGATACATATTTTAGATTTGCTGATTCCTGCCTTGAGTCAGTTTGAGCAAGCTGATAGTATACACAATACTCTTTTTGGCATACTGGCTGCTTAGGATTTGAAAGGTTATGATAATTTGTATAAACCAATTTCATCTATGTTTACATCTTGCTATAAAATATATCCTGTATGTACTGGGCTTTCTTATATATCCATCCTCTGCCTCTCTTTCTTTCTAACTTTCATCGGTATTCGAATTATTTCTATAAAAATCAAAGAAATGACATATGACACATCATTCATTGCCTATTATGTCATTTCTGGAATTCATCATCTTCCTAATAAAGTGAGTGCATTTGCTTGTGCTAGCATGGTTTAGAAGCATTTTTGAAAACATGGAACTGAATGAGGTTTTAAAGCAAATGTTAGAAAACTGTCCATTAATTTTCTGAAACTTTTAGCTCCCCACCATTATCATTCCAATGTCTAAAAAAAAGAAAAAGAAATAGAATTGCACTGAAAACTATCAATTATTTATTTTCACTAAACATAAAAATGAAGAAAACATAAAATTTTGTGGTTAAAAATTAATGAAATTTATTTTGCATAGTAGATATAGAGATGTTTACTCAGGAGCCTCAGAAGTTATGAAATTAAAAATAGATTGTAAGAAACCCTACACCACTTTGTTTTCTTTGCATTTGTACTACAGAGAAATAAGGAGTGTGTAAGTTACATACAGGCATATACTTAAGATTGTTAGAGGACTCGAAACTATTGATTAACAAATTCAGCAATAGCAGGGAGGGACATTCAATCCGTACCAAGTAAACAAACAACAACAGCATGCATATATACATATTCATACCACAAAAGACATCTGTGTTCACAGAATATACAATAATAAAAGCAGATTTATAAATATGTTTAAGTAATTAAAAGTAGGTAATGTTATGAAATGCACAGGAAAAGGAAATAAATGAGCAGCATATTTTATGATCATTAGAAACAATTTGTCATGTCTAAAATTCCTTTCAATTTTCATTTAGAGGGTAAGTTTTAAAGATCTTGATAGTATTCATTAGTTAACTGATTCTAACCAAGTTCTTGAACTCTGAGTAGCAACTGTGGGATGATAAGCCACCTTTGTTATTTAGAAATGATTATACCACCCGTGGGCAAACTTATTTTTTCATGACTTTTATTTTTTTACATTTTAGTTATTACTTTCCTCCTAGTTAGCCCTGCCACAGTTCCTTATCTCATTATTCCTTCCTCCTGTCTCCAAGAGAAAGTCCCACTGACCCCCACCCTCACCAGACCTCCTCACTCCCTGGAGCCTCAAGTCTCTCCAGGGGTAGGCATTATCTTCTCTCACCAAGGTCAGGAAGTCCTCAGCTGCGTATGTGTTGGGGGCTTCAGACCAGCTGCCTGATTGGTCCTGATTGGTGATTCGGTGTCTGAGAGATCTCAGGTGTCCCAGTTAGTTGAGACTGCTGGCCTTCCTGTGGGGTTGACCTCCTCCTCAGCTTCTTCCAACCTTCCCCTAATTCGACCACAGGGTTCCCTGACTTCAGTCCATTGGTTGGGTGTCAGTATCTTCATCTGTCTCAGTTAATTGCTTCTTGGCTCTCCCAGAGGACAACCATTCTAGGCTCCTATCTGTAAAGATACCATTGCGTCAGTGTGCTTGGAGCCTTTTTTTCAGATAGATCCCAAGTTGGGTCTGTCGCTGGACCACCTTCCCTTCAGTCTCTTTCCCCTTTTCCCTGTCCCTGCAGTTCTTTTAGACGGGAATAATTCTGTGTCAGACATTTTGCTCTGGGATGTCAACCCCATCCCTCCACTTGCCGCCCTGTCTTTCTACTGGAGTTAGATTCTACAACTCCCCTTTCCCCACTATAGGGCATTTATTTCATCTAGGGTCCTTCCCTTTAAGTCCTGAGAATGTCTCACCTCCCAGGTCTCCAGTGTATTCTAGATGCCCCCCAAATATATTTCTAAATGTGTGCCTTTAATCACTAGAGTAAGTGCAGCTCTGAAATTGTTTTCAAAGATCTTTCCATTTCCAGAAGTTTTGTTTTAAACTTCCTAAATTGCCTTCTTTTCCATCGTGTATTCTTACCACATCTTCTTTTGTGGTTTCCATTTCTACTGGCATCCATTTCTCTTTCATGAGTTATTATTTTGCATCGTCTCTTTAAGAACAATTTATGGTTCATGATTTCTACTTCTAGACGGATCAAGAATTTCTTTAGGCCACACTAGCATCTCTAAACTGGTCAAATCACGCTTGTCTTCTTAATAGGCTACAAAGGCTTTGTTGCCGTCAATGCCTGTAAACGTATAAGCTCATTGAACCAGTAGAAGCAAATTCTTAAGTAACTCACACTTGGCAATATTCCCTTACCTTTGCTGATAAAAATGAAAGACTGATGGTCAATTTATGAGGAGGCTATGTGGCAGAGAGGTGACAGAAAGTCATTACGACTTTAGCAGTGGACCTCAGAAAGCTGTTTAGATAAAGTACTTTTTCAGTCTTTGCTTCTATACTCCTTATTTTAAAAATTAGCCTGACTTTCGTGGCCATTTGGAGATGGTCTTTTCCTTCTAGACCTCTTTGTCCTATCTCTTGTGTATAGAAAATGAATATTTAATGAATGATAATCAAGATTCTAATTATAATATCTTTATATTTAATGTTTATGTATCAGATGAAAGGCAAACATTATGGGGCCAGAAACAGAGGGCATGAATAATTTCCTCAGAAGTGTATCTAATTAATTTATTACTCTATAATATTTTTAAAATTTGAGCTGTTATCAGTTCCCTAATTTGGATAAAAATGACTCTTTAGTACTTAAGTGAGAAATTTGTGCTGAAAATCTTAAGTTGTAATTTAAATCATGTGCATGCATCTATTATGGATAAAAGTAACATTTGGGGAATGTTTAGGGAAGATGAACCAATCATTTCATGTTTGTTTGTTTTACTGACTTTATTTTTTTTCAGTATGGTTTCTGATGATTTTAAATCATAAACTCTAATATAGAAAATTCATTCCATATACATTAGTTGAAACAACAACACTTCTTGATTTGGTCACAAATTTTCTACTCTTGGGCCCTACTACTAGTCTGAGGGAGAGAATGAACTCAAATATTATTTTCATGTGCTTCAGACTCCAAATAGGAGAGACCACTTACCTCTTTAAAATAAGACTAATATTAGATGGTTATTTAAAGGAATTAAAAAGCCATTCCCTAAATGAATAATTAGTAGGTCTAAGGGAATAATAAATAAACCAACATGATATGAACCTGTTAAATATCACATATTTGCCTTGGCTATGGAAATACACATATAATGCTATATTGAATATATAAACAGAACAATGAAGAATAAGTAAATAAATAACAAAAATATGTTAAGAAAATTCTCATAAAACAATTATGTTTAATTTAAATGACCTATTTAAAGGCATATTGTATGGTAATTTGAAGAATTAATTCAAAGTATATACAATTAAATTAATTTTACCTGACTGATTCTATGATAGAAGTGGAGTATAAATACAATTATAGAGTATTAATGTCACTCTAATTTATCACAAATATCCTAGCTTTAGGAAAGAGACTATGTATTAGATTGAATGGTGAAAATTATAACGGCATGTTTAGAACCCGACTTGGAAGCCTGTCACTACCACATCAGAAATAAGATTCCGTTCACATGTTATGACTTTAGCACATAGGAGGAGCTCATCCTGAATTTCTTCACTGTGCCTTAAATGTATCCACAAGTGTGCACACACTAGAACTGACAGACAACATGTCAATGCCTTGACATAGTTTAGCACTACTTGTGAGTTCAATAGGCAGAAGGAATCTGAGACGGGGACAATGATGGTGATTTTAAGATGTTTTCAGAAGGTAATGATTCTAATGGGCCTTGACAGAAAGTATGCAATAAGAAAAACGGAGGAAAACTCCTCTGAAAATGCAGGTGCAGGCACGGGTCAGACTTTGCTGCAGACTAAATGGACTCTGCAAAACTATCTAATAAGGGGAAATAAATAAGTAACAAAAAGAAAGAAACAGAAATTCTGTCATAAATATTGGACCCATATTCTCAGCTCAACAATAGAGTGCCTCCATTCTCCAAGGCCAATGACTTAGTATTAGTGAAAAAAATACCTTAATCTCTTTAAAATAAATGTCGCATTAATTCTTTCCTAGAAGGACCAAGAAATCAACAGAGAAAGCAGAGGAAGGCATTCAGTAGTTGAAACGGAACTTAGTTTAACTGAAATTTCCATTCATTTCTTCAAGACAGATGAGGCTACCATCTGTGTCTACTGCATTAATGTCACTGTATGTGCAGTTGAAATGGTTTTCCTCTTCCTTTTCTTCTTTTATAATTTTTGTACAGAATCAGTTCCTTAAAATACTTAATCAAAAGAAAATTTCTAATGTTAATCAGTGGTAGATAACACACACAAGATGTGTAAGATATTTGTTCTGAACATAGACATAAACACACATAGACACATATGGAAAATTGAAATTATTAACCTCATAATGAATTATCATTTTTAAGTACTAAGAAGAGGTATTTATCTATGCATGTAAGATGTGTCCATACAACAACAAAGGGGAGAGAGCAACTACCATACTGATATACATGTCGGTGAGTCTGACACCATAGCTTGCCCGATTGTTCCCTGCACAGGGTCAAGACACTGTGTAAGAATAAGGATAGTTTTTTCATGTACCTTCTATAGTCTATAGTGACAGACTTGGAAGTCACTATTTAACCCAGTTTATCTAGTCTTTGGTGACCACTTAGTAATGAATGGCATTATTTGATAAGATTCAAAATTTTCTAATAGACATTTCCTGTAATTATTTATATAAAATAATTGGATATATAATATATTAGAATTATAAAAAATGAATAACCAACAGTACGTTGCTGTTAGGACACATGGAATTAAAATAGAAAATTAATTTATTAAAGAGGATTTTCATTGATAAAACAGAACCATAAAATATTGAATTGAACTTGTGTAGCTTCCAAGAGAGGACTGTAGTTTCCATGTGCAATTCTGTGAATATCAGGGGTTATGGAATTCATTAAATCAGTTTAGAATTATATCTGGATTCAAACTCGAAACATTGTTCAAACTCAAAATAAATACAACAAACATGGAAACATTTGAGGTCTTGGTAGTAATTAGCTCCAGGCAAATACTGTGTGCCCTCCGTATTTGGCAATAAAAATGGTTCTGTGAAAGACCAAAACAGAATAAACTTTAATATTATAACAGTGTAAAATATATTCTCTAAAGTAACATAATAAACATGATCCCGATGATTCTGGATATCACAAAATACAAAAGCCTGAACAAAATATAAACATGCCTGAATATAGATCACATACTTATGTCACTTTACTTCTATTATATGATTTATGAAAATTTCATGAATACTAATTTCCCTGAGAAGAAAATGAGTCAAAATGACTGCAAAGGAGACAAAGATGGGGATGGAATAATTGCTGCAAACATCCTTTTTACATTGCACGAGCTACCCTACGCTCGTGATCGAGTAAAAAAAAAAAAAAAAACAATAAAAGCCTTTAAGGATATAATCCTTTTGCATTTAAAGTGTAACCTTTGCAGAGTTTTGTTGACTAGACAAAATATGAAATGTCAGTTTCTTAGAGACATGTGGTGTACTGTTTGTAAAATTTGCATTACATCAAAACAAGAGAGCTACATGCTTCCTCTATAAGAGAAGAAATTAGTTCTTCGGACATTAAATAGCAAAATACAAAGGACGAAACTCGGAAGGTGTTTAGTGGCATCATCTTGATTTTCAGAAAGTTGTGTCCCGTAACTTACATGAGCACAATTTTATGGGGCCAGTGTCAGCTCTCCATGCTCAAAGCATTTCTGAATGTAAGAGCGTGCTACTCCAATTAAGCTGCATTTACATTTGAAGAGCAAGCTGGGAAGCAATTGTGAATTTGTAACCTGGTTGGAGTCATTGCTTTTGTAACTTAGAAGTCATTCATATTTTTTAAATGATAAAATACTTGAAGGTTTGAAAGGTTTGTCCTTAATCAATTGTCAAAAACAGAAATTTGTCATATGAGTTGTAGGCCTTTTTGTTCATATTGAAAACCCAAAACATGCTTCTCTCTTTGTTAGCTTATAAATATTCAATGCCACAGAAACACAAATAAATAATTGTCCCTCTTCAACACATTCTGTGTAATTTACAACAGATCAAAGATTACAACATGCTATAGTCAGAATCGAGGTACATTCATTTAATACTCATTAAAAGATAAGCAGTGCCTAACCCTGAAATACATTTAAGAAACAACAAAAGTGTGTGTGTGTGTTTAGACAAGTGTATGAATATACTTTATATTTACTTTAAAGATCTAAGGATCGTAGATTACAATATTAGATGCTCTACTATGGGAATTGACCTAGAAGACTACAATCTTATTTACATGAAAGTAATTGTGAAAATGTCAATAATAAAATAACTGAGTTATTTTAACAAAATACAAAATTTTCAAAGTATATGATTCGTCTTCTCAAATTTTACCCTTTTCATGCTTGATATAATTCTGCCCTTTCACCTGCTTGATAGGCTTTATCTTAAAAAATACATCGACAAATGAGTGACAGCTCGCACTGGGCACCTTTTTCCCCTTCAATGAACAGAAAAATCACTGTTGTATACATTGTTTTTATTTACATGATGGGTTTTAAATAAAATACATCTTACTTCATAAACAAGACCTCTTTCAGCTCATTTACATATGGTCATTTGTGTGGTAATCTCCAGAAGAACAGTGTTTACAATACTAATTTGTGATTTGTATTGTTGTTTATTTTGCATATATGTATATATTTTACATATATATATATATATATATATGATGTAGTAAAACACTCTTTTACCTCACAATGTTGAGTATAGACATCATAATGGTCAAGTGAAAACGTCCTATTGAAGTGAAGACACAGGACACATAGAGATGAAGAGTTGAGCTACAAGTTCAAATGAAATACCCTGAATTCTGATGTTATCTTTTCCTTCCCATAGGGAACCACAGTCAGATATCTCGAGTGCCTGTTGCTATTAAAGTGCTGGATGTCAATGACAACGCCCCTGAATTCGCATCCGAATATGAGGCATTTTTATGTGAAAATGGAAAACCCGGCCAAGTAAATATCTCCATGTTGTTAATACTGAATATGTTTGTATACAACTGTCTCCTATTTAATTAACCTGCATTACTTCGTGCTTTTGCATTGGTTGGATTTACAAAGTCACAGGCAGGAAACTCCTCCAAGCTGTAACAGAAGGGAATATTTGTCTTTCTCAGATGTTAATTCTCTTCTAACTTAGGAACCAATTGGCTCAGAAAGTGTGATGATCTGCTCTGCTCTGACCCCAGCCAAATCACTGTCTTAAAATGCATCACATATGGGTGATGGCTGGGGACAGTCTTATAGTGCAGAAGGTTGAAATCACCATCAATTGGCAAGAATCTAAAGACTAACTCATGGGAAGCATGCATTTTTGTTTTATGTTGAAAAGAAGATTAATGCACAAATGTGGAATGCAAAAAAACCAGTAGTTTATAGAAAGCTCTATGTAGTGGTACTTATGTCTCTACACATATTTGCAAGTTTAGTAAACATAATGTAGACATCAAATTGTTAGACATGCCCCTAAGGCATTTCAATATGTAGAGGTAAGACTCCTAAGGCATAGATGGGGATAATGAAGACAAAAATAAAGGGCAGAAAAATGTATAAAATAGAACAGACAGAAATACACTAAAGAGCTAAAGATAGAAGCAGGAAAGAGGGGAGGGAGGGAGGGAGACAGGGCTGGAAGAAGATAGGGTGGGAGGGAGGGAAGGAGAGTCAAGGCTCAGGGTGTGGGGGGAAGGTAAAATGCAAAACAAAATCGACAGAAACCACTATACTCTGAATGTCAAAATGCAACTAACCTATGTAAAATCACCAAACCACATGTGTAATAGATTTATTTTAACGAGGTGCCGGAGTACTGTATGTTTAAGAAATTTATCATTTTTCAACTTCCTAATTTATTTCTGGATGGTGACATTTTAATTTAAATAAACAGCAGCTGACAGCATGACACTGGAGTTGTTAATCCAACTATTCTTGGGCCTCACGTGGGTGGTAGGAATTAAACTTACTATTTGCCAAGAAGCTTACCTGACAAGAGTCATTTTTTTTTTATCCTAAAGGAAAGAATAGGACTGTAGCTACCTAGCTCTATTCTCTTATTTGATATTACAAAGGAAAAAGAGGTAACCTGCCCATAAAAGAGTGGGTAAAATTTTCTAGACAATTCTTACTAATCTAAATGTTTATTTCCTCTTCCCCTAGTCTACAGAAATGTAAAGCAAAACAAAAACAAACAAGCAAGCAACAAGACCACAAAACACACATTTCATACACAGCAAAGCTAAAATTCTCATAATAAAATGCATGGTCTTTAATTAACTAGGTGCCGTGTTCTTATCAAAACATTCAGCCTTAATGGTTTTTATTTTCATATTCCAAATCCCAATTAGCCTTGTTTCTAATTTTATAACAGAATTGTCAAGTATGTATCATGACTCTAAGCATCTTGATTCGTGATCCTTCTTGGTATGTGTGTGTGTGTGCTCCCACACGCTTGTGTATATGTGCATGCACATGTCCACATGTGCAAAGGTCAGTGACATTACTTAGCCAGGTTCCTGAATTAATAGGCAGAGAAAGTTTGATCAAAATGTGGCAGATCGGGTTCAAGGGAATGGTTGCTACATGGAGCAGAAAATTGATAGGATAACAGAGCAGACTGCAGATACAAGCTAGGCATTTATGTATCATACAGAATCTGAAAAATGCATTAGGCTTTAACTAGAACTTCATTGCTCATGCAGAACTCATCACACAAGTTCAGAGTCAATGGCATTGACACTTCACATGTTGGCCTCAATAGTGATATCGACAGGACTGTTGCTTGGATCTCTAAGAATCTGGATTGTTACCCTGTGGAATTTGACTGTTTATAAAGTTTTAACGATTTTTTTCAGCCATTCTACTTATCCTCAGGAAAAAAAAGAAAGAAAGAAAGAAAACAACAAGGAAATGAACAAAAAAAAATGCATTGCTTTCTCTCCTATTATATGCAGCATCCAAATAAAATGTTGATTTTTTTTTGTTTTATGCTTTTCCAAACTGCAATGAATGGTTTATTGTGTGAACAAATGTCTTTGCTGTGTGTGTTTCACTGCAGTGTGTTCCCCTCATGAATGTGCTTTAAGCATGATCACTAGCGTTTTATTTCCACGTAGAAATCAAAACTTGTTTTGCATGGATTTAGGCCACAGAGTTAACTGGGTATGGCATGTCCTACTGTCTGAACAATTCCTTGGAGTTTCTGAATCCTTTGTGTCATCCACAACTCACGTAGGATTCTTCTTATAACTCCTACCTAATTGTCCATGATTGATTATCTAGTTATTTCTTTGTTTCCCCCAAATTTTATGCTGCTATACTACATATTATGCAGAAATAGAATTTGAAATATGTATATTTCTTTATATTTTCCTACCTTAAAATTTTAGAAATGTCTTACTATATAGCCCAGAATGCCTTTGAATTCAGAATGTCACTGGTACTGTCCTCAAACACTTTTTCCATTCTGTCTCAGTCACCTCAGTTGTGGTATTAAAAGCATACACCACTATCTCCAGTTAGAATACGAGTTTAGCTATCTCTCATAATAAGGCACAAATGGATAACTCACTTTGGAAATACAATGTTCATATTCGGGTCCATAATATCATGAAAAGTATTAAAAACGAAGTAGTACTCACTATATTGATAGTTATCTTAGTATTATTCAACAATTAATACTGTTGGAAAATAACCTCAGGAAGATAAAAGTCACACTCGAATGGCTTGTGTTCCGGCAAGATATACATTTCTGGAGAAACTTCTTCAAGAAACAGCTTATCAGAGGCGTGGCACCTGGAAATCTTTAGCAATGGTCCAGCACTAGCTCTTAAAGAGAGCATAAAAGGTCTGGACTGCAAGGGCATATGCAAAACAATTCTAAAAGCCCTCACAAAAGGGCTCCAATGTCAATATAGAGGTAGAGAATCTATTGCAACATATCCCTTTCAACAGAATTCAATTTATCAAACACATCCAGAAACACCTAAGAGAAGACAGAGGGAAGCTCCTTCACTTGTCTAGGCAATCAGCACTAGTCTGTAATGTATCACATTAAAAGAGGTATAGCTATGTTTTTGCAGGAGAATGGTGAAACACACCTGTTTCTATGACCTTCTTAAAATTATGAAGCAAAAGGTGGCATTCATAAAAAAATGTTCTCTCAAGAGAGCTATAATCACTGTCAGAGAGAGGCAGAAGTCACTATCCTTCACAAAAAAAATCAACCAGAATACTTTTTTGTCTTAGGACATTTTAAATGATCCTGCTAAATCACTAAACATTAATGCAGTATTTCTGAATGCTATTTATTCTGTTCAAACACCATGTCTGATAGATATAGGTAAGTTGTCTTATATAAAAAGGGGTACCGCTAGAGATTTAAGTCAATCAAAATGTGATACAGTCATTACCAACCAATAGGTTCTTAATGTCATGGGAAGCATAGAAAAGATCTCTTTGCTTAAGTCTGACTAATGTCCCA
Organism: Rattus rattus; assembly: GCF_011064425.1. NCBI lineage: Eukaryota > Metazoa > Chordata > Mammalia > Rodentia > Muridae > Rattus > Rattus rattus. The sequence continues at coordinate 7,741,116 of NC_046170.1, read as the reverse complement.
GGTAAACTCAGAATGTGCATCACACTAAAAAATATTTAATAGTTCACACTTGGGATTGAGAAGGTCTTAGTTTGTTCTGATTTGTTTTGGTCAGTAAGTTTTCAATGACCATCGTCTATAACCCAGAGTTCGGCTAAGCATGAGAAATGTTGTGGAATGCAATAGAGAAGAATCAGAACTATCATCAGAGAATTTTCCTCCATTTAATTTAGAATCTATAGATTTTCAAGAAATTCTTTCACACACCTAGCACACAAGTTAAATGGACCTGAGGAGGTAACGATACATCATGAAAATTCTTTAGAGTCCTGAATAAGTTCCTCAGGCACAGAAACCATTTGTCTGAGGAGTCAGTTGGGGATACAGCAGAGACTGTTGGAAGACCATGAGAATCCAGTCAGCAGGTGGAGGAACAGGTAAAAAGTGTGCAACACCAGTGTCTTCACTCAGTATACTTATCATTCCTACACTCAGAACCAATCATGGGACAGCAAGGTAGACAATTGCCCACACTTGGCTAGAGAGCTTTACAGAACTCTGTTCTGCATCATATTTCTTAAGTAGGCTTGGTGGGGTTTTATATCAGGTAGAAATGTCTTACACACTGTAGAAACATGAATAAAGACTTACTTCTAAGACTTTTTCTCTGCCCAGGGACTAAATATTTATTCATTTTTGGCATGAGTCAAGCTTTTTTTTTAGTATGCAAAACACTTAGATGACAGGTTGCTTAAGCCTTTCTTTCCTTTATCAAACAGCCTATCTTGTTTCTATAAATGAATGTAATGGGTTATAATTTGAGTTTCGTCAACATCTGTACTCACAGAGACCTGCCATTTAGACTGAAGTCATTGTGCCTGTCTTATAATAAGAATAAACCAAAATAAGAAGACTTTAGCTCACCTTGACAAATTTCATGTATCTCTGGCAAAATTGTGGCCATTTGCCATTTATTTATTATAGAAATATCATAGCTCACCAAAACATCCTCACCCACACATCTGAGTAATATATAACATAGTTGCCATATAAGGAATAGTAACACAATTTAAGACTTATGCTTCTGATTGATTTCATTCAGCAATGAGACATATTTCAAAGTGAATTTATCATATATTACTATGGAAACACTTGCTTTACTCTCAGACAGTACACATGTTAACTTCTTTGGATGGAAATTTGTTCATTTATGTATTGGACACTAATTATTATGCATCTATGGTGTCCTAATTATTGTAACATCAACTGGGAACACAACATGAAAGTGTAGAAGCATTCTTGTAAAGTCCAATGAAGGACATATGGCAAACAGAATAGAATAGCTGATCACATCACTTAAGATATGTCATTTAGAACGAAACAAAGGTTGAAACAGATAAGAGGTGAAGAACAAAAAAGCAGTGATCTAAAGTATTGTCTGGCACTTTGTTTTGTTTTTCTTTCTTTTTTAAAAATTTTTTATTAAATATATTTCTTTTCTTACATTTCAAATGTTATTCCCCTTCCTGGTTTCCTGTCCATAATTGCCCATTCCCTCCCCTCCCCCTCTCCCATATGGGTATTCCCCCTATACATCCCCCTTATGGCCCCCATATTCCCCTGCACTGGGGGTCCAACCTTGGCAGGACCAAGGGCTTCCCCTTCCACTGGTGCCCCAACAAGGCTATTCTCTGCTACATATGCAGTTGGAACCCTGGGTCAGTCCATGTATAGTCTTTCGGTAGTGGTTTAGCCCCTGGAAGCTCTGGTTGGTTGGCATTGTTGTTTTTATGGGGTTGCAATGACAAAGAACTATACATGAAAAGCAGCTTCTAGTCAGTACCTTACGCCGGAACACAATTTGCAGCAAAAGCGCTTGAAATTGAGGATGCCTCGGCCTGAGAAATAGGAAGCAAGGACTAGATTATAAAATGTTTATGTCTGAACAGAATTTGTACCAGTGTTGTGAGGCTAAGCACATAGTGTATAATATGAAGGGCCTTTATGAGGCTGGAACGGCAGAGCACATGGGTTAAGCCTTTTCTCTCAGGTGGAGACAGAGGCAACTGAATCTTTTTGCCATGTGTAGAACATGACACATAGAATCATAGACGTAGATGTAGATACTTAAGGAATTTGGCACATGAAGCCATTACAGAGCTATGGAAGCCAAGGATGATGAAGATTCTCGGGTTTTGCCTTCTTTGTTTTTGCTTGAGAAAGGATCTCAGAAGACTTAATTGATTGACCTGGAATAAGATATTTCGGAGGAGGCTGGTCTGGAACTCACAGACTGCCACCTGCCTCTCTGTTGGGATTGGAGGCATACACTACCACAAAAAAAATCATGTTTTATGATACAACAGAAATGTTCCGAATTCTGCTCCTGAGGGTGTCAGACCTCTGTGCTTTCTAGGGATTTATTGTACTTCCCAAACAAGAAGAATTTTTGAAATTTTGTGAGTAAATTAAAAACAATGGGAACAATAAGATTCTGACGATAAGTGAGAGACACGACCAAAGGAGCAAACATATATCAAACTCCTGAGGCATAAATAATTTATTTTACTTAAATGCATTCTACAAAACCTTGGATAAAAAGAAAGAAATCTAAATATGAGAGGTAAAGACAATCAGTCTTTGAGAAACTTATCAAAGAATAAGTTTACAACATTGTTCATTTCTTTTCAGTTTCTGAGAGATTTTCATACACACACACACACACACACACACACAAAACAAAAAGTAAAATGAGGGCATTTTGTAGCACTGATGAAGTTGGGATAGGGGATTTTATTTTAACTTGTCCTTCAGAAACTCCCTCTCTCTTTTTTGATCTATCTGTCTACACAAGTGGAAAGCAGGAATGATTTAAACCAGAAGAACTTGATGACCTCAACAGAAAATGAGAAATACTCCTTTTTAATTGATTGTAGTAGAGTAAAAAGGTGATTAGTTAATGGAATTCATAAAACCATATATGGAGAAGTATATGCAGAAAAACTTTTTAGGAGGGTTATTAACAGGAATATGGATTATAGAACACAATTTTGAGAGCAAGAAAAGAATATGTGATAAAATATAATTTAAGATTATGTAGAACAATCCAAATGTCAGCCTTAAGGCATCTATGAAAGTTGTGACTCAATATTAAGGAACACACACACACACACACACACACACACACACACACACACAAACGTGTGTGTGTGTGTGTGTGTGTGTGTGTATATGATTTTTAGTTTTGACTTGAAGTTTCATATAGCCTGTGTCAGCTTGAGACTTGTTATGAGTCTGCCCATGGCCTTGAATTACAGATAATCCTGCTTCTACTTTCCATATTTGTAACTATATACTCAAAAGTTCAGTATAGTTTTTTTGTAATTAACTGTCAGTAGATGTCAAACACCTCTCACTTAAAAATCCAAGATCAAAACTTCTGCAAAATCCAAAAGTCTTATGTTCAGCTATGGCATATGGAGTGGAAATGTTTACATCTGACCTTAGGTGAAAGGTCAAAGGACTCTTGCTGTATGGTTTTTAAACTTATTCACTACTCAGTAGGCGTTTAAGTAAAAGAGTTAGGTAATCACAGGTATGCTTGTTTTACTTTTTCCCTAAAATAGGGGAAAGATTATGGTTTTTAAAGAAGGAATACTGGCTCTACATACTAATAGAGTTTGAGCATAGACTTTCTACTAAGGACATAACTGGGATTTAAAATGGAACCAGAGGTATTGGAAAGATGGAGAAAGCAGTGGCTACATTTCTACAGCTTTCAAGTGTTGAGCTACAACATCTACAACATCTTCCTGCAGATGACAAAAAATCAAACTTGTAAAGTAGCATAATCTGGGGTGTGGTTTTGGTGGTCATGGTGGTGGTCATGGTGGTGGTGGTGGTGGTGGTGATGGTGTATGTGTGTGTGTGTGTGTGTGTGTGTGTGTGTGTGTGTGTGTGTGTGTGTGTGTGTGTGTGCGTGTGCATCTGTGTTTGTATATTTTGTGTATATTCCTCAATAAGGTCTGGAAACACCGAATTAAACAGAGTTCAAGATCAATAAATTAAAAACGTTTGTAAATTTCTATCAAAATGACATAGATAAAATAAATGACTCAAGAGATCCATGTTGAAGGCATTACCTCTTTGAAGAATAAACAGTCAGTTCAGCTTAGGAAATATGGTTTGCCAGTATAAGCAGGCGCTAGCATATAAAACTGTCTGGTAATAAGTTGGTTGTAAAGGCGATCGTGACTTCAAGCCAAAGAAGACAACTGGAGTTTACCTTTAAATGAAAGCTAACTACTTCAGAATCTATACATTTTTATAAGAGATGGAATGGTCTGTTTTTAATATTGATCATCTCTGGAGGGCATAAAATATATATAGGAAACATTTTGAGTCAGCAAAGCAACACAGGAAACTGAACATAAAAGCAAACTTATCTAAACATTTCATTCAGAAAACAACATTGATATTGTTTTGTGTAAGTGTAATGTCAGTAAAAAAATAGGAAAAGTGAGATTAAAAGCAGAAAGAGTGGTTACTTGTTTCATAGTAGATATATGGCGTCCTAAATTCCATATAGTTATATGTTCCTGTGGCTTATTCCTTCATGCTGTGCATTCTAAAGAGGCATGTGACATGTTGAGGACAAAGCATGTTTCTAGTTTAAAAAAAAGAAATGATACAAGAAGCCATTTTGAATAGAGAACAAAATAAAATCCTGACTATAACTGAATGGCTTAACAATTTACCCATAAATTCTATTAGTATCTTTTAAATAGATATGAACAGTGTTTATATCTGGACTCTATGAACTAGTTCTGACATAATTGGGTCATTTTCTAGACTAGGTATATTTCATGTAGTATTTACATATCTTCCTTCTTGGTAAATAATAACTATTTTAAGTTTTTTTTCATGGAAAAATCTCCAGGAAAATAATTTTCAACTTTTGTTTGATGATGGACAAAATAGATGAATTAAAAAACATACTTTATTTTCATTTATGCACATAAATTAGTAAGTTCAAATAATTTGAACTTTTAGTGGAGAAAAGTAAACTAAAGATTGATCATCAGTCATTCATTTCTTCTTCGAAATAAAAAAAAACCTACTGTTATAAGAAATAGACATTATTCTTTCAGGAAAATTATTATTTATTTCTTGAAAGAAGCTAATAATAGTAGAATAAATGGAAGTATGAAATTGCCGTATTCTATCATTTTTTTTTCTTTTACTGACTACTGCTTTAGAGTAACCTTGTAGTTAAATAATTGTAGGAGAAGTTAAAATGTAACCAGAGGACATTTTTGAGTACTGCTTCAGTTGCATATGCCCACTGATCATCGTAATATATTCTTCCTAGAGAATATACACATACACAAATATATTACATATATTTATAATATACATATTTATTCCTGATGTCCTGAGGAATTTGAAAATTACAGCACATTAGTACCTTCTTTCTGCTGCTTTGATTATCAATATTAATTTGATTGTGAATTTTACCCTTTAGAGTCCTTAGGGTACTATAAGACTGTTGAAACAATAAAATGATAATAATGAAGACACATCTTTCACCTACCATTTGTTCTCATATTAGAAGTCTAAACCCAAATTTACTGAAAAACATATATAGAAAATGTGAAAGTCAATGAATTTCAGATCTACCTTGAATGCTGAAAAGAATGTAGACATGTTTAATGAGACACGTTAAAAACGAGTCATAAAATTTTTTGTTGGTATACTAACAAATCTCCTAAGGTTTACTTTTTAGGAAATTATACACATTAACAAGGATGAGAAAATATGTCTGAAATTACTTATTTGTTCACCTGTCCATTAATTTACTTCTCCAATTTATGTTATACAGTTACTGGCTACTGCATACCAGACAAGTTACAATAGAAAAAGAGGGGGGAGAGAGGATTTCACAGACTGTCATGTTTCAAGACCTACAAACAGACTGATGAATAGAAAAATATAAGACCTCATGGGAAATTTTCTAATTGGTCACATGACAGTCTTGTTAACAGATCTGATCTTCACAGGGTAGATTATTGCAAAATAAAATTTTAATAAGAATTACAAGAATTCCATGCAAATTTAGAAGGATGCATAATCTAATAATTTATAGAACCAGAATGGTTCTATCATCAGTATTTTTTTAGTTTCTTTCTTGAAAATGTTCTTTGATGAATCTCAAGAAATATCTGTATGCTTCGAAATTCAATAGTGACCCTGAAATGTATTTCCTTAATAGTATTTCAAATATTCTTTGCTTTTCTTCATTTTTCTTAAACAGAGGCGCATGAATCCTTTGCACTCTCCACTGAAGCTTAATAAATTTCCTAAAAATTTCTAAACCTTATTTATCTTAAGTGCATAGTCACTTTACAAATAGAAGGGAAGGTATCTAAACTGAAAGTTAGGTACACATTCTTCATCTGTAATTCTCTGGACATTTTTACAAATTTTCATGAAGGAGATTTTTAATTACTTAAATAGCAACAGAGCTCAGAAGACGCCTCAGTAGAAATTCTGAGATTTTCACATGCCATCTCCTTACTTGCCTCTGTAATAGGACTCTCTCAGGGTTTACTCCCTTGAATACACCTGCAGTTCTTTTCCTTCTACTGTTTAGAATAAGTATTCAGATGTTACTGCATCATTAAAAAATATAATTTTCTGAATGTATTTTAATGGCGCAATGCCCTTCATATGATCTACCAGGATCAACATTTAGAGAAAATGTCCAAGCAATGGTTATCTGCATTAAAATAAAATGAAATTTTGAATATAGTTTAACCAAAAATGTTAACCACAGCCGACTTAGGGCTATTTGTTAAGTCAATTAGATTCACCATTTTAATTACTTCCTTTCCAACACATCATGAGCTTAACTTATTGACTCTTGAAAAATAAACTTTTTCCTACCTAATGATTAAACCCATGAGCACCACTATTATTTGTCGTGCATTAAAAAAAGAAATGGTTTCAGACTTGAACCTGTATCAGAACCACTTAGATTGTGGGACCTTTGTATTGACTTGTCCTGCCCTGACACATTCTGGTTTGACAGTTTGTGGTTAAGATTCAAGGAATTCCATGTCTAATGAGTCCTGGTTGATGTAAGTGATGGAAAAAAGCATGCTTCATTTCCAGTGTGATGTTCAGACAAAAGTTCTGAGACTTGGTATGGTAAGTAGCTACATGCTTTTATACATGCAAAACAAATTATGAATTGTGTGCATTGTTTTCAATATGATGGATTTACTAATCAAATAACTCTTACATGGGTAATTTCATCAGCACATATGAGCCAACACAGTCACGTTATATATAAATGATAGGAAATTTATCTATGTATAGCTTTTAAATACCCTATTTTATGACTGATCTCCATGCCAGACTATAAAGAAATTGTTTCTTCCACTGTTCCATTCTTCAGATACACTCACATACATAGTGAATTATTGAACTGTGAAGCATAAAGTCTGTGGCGACAAGATTGGGTAAACAGGAGAAAGAATAGCACAAGTGATTCAGTGAAGACCTCTGTCATTCCTTGATTTTATAACATGAGATTCTTACAGAGCTGTCTTTGACTAAAGCAGTCAGTTACTACTTGTCCCTTAAACAGCTATACATTTGTGGGGCTTTAAAGAGTTGTGTTCATTGAACATCTTACTTTGCCCTCTCATTCTAACTTATTTTTGTGAACTCATGAGCCCAGAGTTTCTCCATATTCTTAAATGCCAAAGCATATATACTATGTATTTTGCAACGATAGATATAATTTCTTTCTTTTCAATTCTGGTCAGAGTCAGATTGCTTCCCTCTTGGAATAACTGTAATTCTTGGGCGACGAAGCATCATGTCTCCAATGCGAAGCAATGTCTTTAAGAAAAACAATAGCAATTATCGTGAATAACATTCCAATTGACATTTCATAACAGTATTATGTGAATTTTAAAAATATGAATATACCCATGAGAAAACACTGGGTTTAACACATTTTAAGGAAAGTAGGTTTTAGAATTGTCAAACTACTCTCTTAATGAAGAAATACTAAAAGTGATTTTAACATGGACAGTTCAATTCAAGAAAAAGCTCTCTTATTTCTTGACTTGACGTTTAAGGATAAACTGTTTGCAGCTACTTTATGTCACAGGGCCACTCAAACTAACTGCAGTTATAACAAGCTCTAGAATGTAGCTAGACACATTGTTATAAAATTTAAACATAATGTAAACACTCATTTTTAACTTTGATGTGTTTCCAAATATATTGTAATGGTAGAAAGCAAAAACTCAACCATATGGGAGGTCTAAAATCATGGTTCCTTCACTTGTACAGGTCATATGTCACAAGACCACAGTGACCCGTTTACAAAAGAAAAATGATTTTTCTTTCCTTTTTTGAAAATCTCAAAGTCCAATAAAGCATTCATATTCAAACATACACAAAATATTTAGGATCATCATCATATACTCAACCCATTATTATTATAGATCATTTCCTTATATCCACAGTTTTGTTATATCTATTATTATCTTGACTGCCATGATTCATTCATATAGTAATCATATGGTAGCTATGTTCAATAGAAATATAAGCCCTGATATTTTTACTCTGTGAGCTCTTGTCCAATGTTTTACATTGAAGTGATAAATATCATGAAATTTAGAAGAGAATTAAGATGGGTCTCTGTTATCCTACGAAACAACATGGCATTAAGTTAGTGTTGCTTTTACAAATGAAACTGGCACATTCAGGGTAGGATTCCAAAAGTCTATGCCTGTCTAAACAGTGCAATGCACAGTAGTCATCCCTATAATCTATTCATCTCAGAATAAAATCCTAAGCATTGTTTGCGTATATTATCCACTAGCTTTAAAAACTGCTTTCAATATTGGAAGAGAACATACACAACTTCTCAGAAAGGTTTCTTCCAGGGAGCTTTGTTTGAGGGAAACTCTGTCTGCCAACTACTCATACCCTCGTGGGTAAAGAAGAGCTGTGAGGATTCAAGGTTTAAATCATTCCTCCATGATCCTCCAAAAGCGCACTCCAATCCCTGTAACAGTTCCAAATCTCCTTCTAGATGCCCGTAAATATACAAATTGGAAAGCAACCTGTAATTGCACAGTGGAGTTTTCAAATACACTTAACTTTGCTATTTCAAGCCACAGATACCAAATGGAAACTAAGGTAATGCTCTTAATTTTCATCAATTTATCACAGCTGAGGTTTTAAAGTGATGGATTTTGCTCCATAGCCTTGGCCCAAAGTATCCATGATAATTTTGAAAGCTGAAAATGAGTCTTTGGCCTAAAGTACCAGACCACAAAAAGGGATCTCACTGAGATATTACAAGCAATGGGACCGCCTGAAATGATCAAAAGTGCTGATGACAATTTTATATTACAGGTCATTCAAACAGTAAGCGCCATGGACAAAGACGATCCCAAAAATGGACATTTTTTCTTGTACAGTCTTCTTCCAGAAATGGTCAACAACCCAAATTTCACCATCAAGAAAAACGAAGGTAAATACATTAGGGCTTCGAAAGTACAGCATGGAAACTGGGTGATGGCATGGAGTTTCCAAACAATAATGGAAAATATGATTAAATTATTTTTCTTCACTCATGAGTAGCTGAAAGCCAGTTTATCAGCTGCATGGCAAGGTAATTACATCACTTTCTCTTTCTAATCCTGACATTCCAGATAAGAAAACTGTTAATGAAAATTAATGGTATCCAAGGGAGTAACTTCCTTGACAAGATGAGAAATACCACTTACCTCCCCTCAAATGCTTCCAGGGAGGCTTAGATCCTGAGATACCAGTCACTGAAAGAACTCGGTAGCACTTTGGAGTTGTTAACTTTTAATTGTCTGTTTACTAAGTCTTTAGGGAAAGTCTGTTTTAATTCTGCCTGGTTTGCGGGTACACAGTAGAGGTATTTGTTTTAATCCTGTACCAACCTTAATAATAGCAATCACATCACAAAAACCTTTTTCATGGATATTTCTTACAGTAGAATTTGGGAAGTCATACAATTAATTCTATTTGTGTCCCTCTTAGTCATCGAGAATGTTTGATCCACTACTTTACTTCTTGATAGCCTTCCTTATATGGCTGCTTTTTCTTTGAGTGTGCTGTACTGTAATCCTAGGATGTAGCTCAACCATTAAGACATTATTTCATGTATGCGTTAGTATTTCTTCAGATACCACATTTTAGAGGACTGTAACTTTATTTGGGTTCTAATATATTTATTTTAATCTTAACTAACTAGATTGTTAGTATTCTCTGGGTCTGTTTTCTTTTTTTATTATTGGTTATTTTTTATTTACATTTTAAATGTTATCCCCTTTCCCAATTTCCCATCCATAAGCCTCCTATCCCATCCCCCTCCCCCTGCTTTTATGAGGGGCTCCCCTACCCTCCCACTCATCCCTTCCCACCTCCCCACCCTGATATTCCCCTACCCTTTAGGTATTTCTTTGCTTTCTAAAATGTACAATATAGAATTTGTACTCAATTAGCACAGGAAACTTTGGTGCATGAAAATTCTTTGGGATATTGCTGTCTCAGCTTGTAGGACGGTAGTGTCTTTTGAGAAAATTCTGTTATGAAGTAAAACAGCATGTCGTGTCTCATGTTAAATGTATCATGGCCTTGCCTTTCACGCAATGTTCCTTAGCTCTTTGGGGATGCTTTGATAAATGTAGATGGATCACAGAAGTGGAAGCAAGAAGGTCATTATACAGATACTACTTATCTACCCAACTTACATTATTATAAACATTAAAGTAACACCATTCTGTTCCATCTCCCTAAAGATGGAGTCCTCACCTATTGGTTACCCCAATCAGAAACTCTTATCCAAGAACGTTATATTTGTTCTTTTATGAAGACAGGCAGGATTTGTCTTTTATGGAAATCATATGTATATAGCTATGTTCAAGGCCCACTCATAAACCCCAAACCTATTATAGTATACAATAAAATGGACCCTGCTTATTTTGATCCTGATCTCATTGGCATCTAGATTGTATTTGTGTAAAATCCCCTACAGTTAGAGAGTCTGCATGAAGGAATATGTTCTCTTTTCCCATATTCAGATAGCTTTATTTTCCCTGCACAGTCCATAATTTCAAGACCTGCCTTTTTATAGCTGTGGTCCTGGAAGACACACAGAGGAAGTTAAGGTGCAGCCTCTATTTTAAATGACAATACGTGTCATATGATAATGGATCTCATGTTTTCTCTGAAACGTAGAAATTAGTAGAAAAATAATGCATAGGGAATGCTATATCATAAATTTCAAGGAGCTGTGAAGAGAATGTTTAAAGTTGCATGAATTGTCTGTTTTGTTTTGTTTCTGGAAAATAGAAGCCCAAATGTTGGCCTACCTCCCAGGTCTGAAAAGAAGTCTGAGTGTTACAAAGTGACTCAGGACTTAGAAAGGCATTGCCTATACTACAATTTTTCATTTTAAATCATATAGTCATTTGTTTTGCAAATGATGACTGGGAAATTTGTTATTCCAAGGGGAAATATTTTTATTAAAGTGGAAGAAGCTGCTGTTCATATTTATGTCTGCAAAACACCATAAACTAGGACTGTCTTATAGAACGTAGGGCATTTGTTCACTGCGATGCTGGATTCAGGATCCAAACATTCAACAAACCCTCATAAAATAAATCATGAAGCTGAAGGCCTTTAGATTATACATGTAAAGTTTATACACTTTTTGCCTTTGCCTAGATTATAAATTCATGGACTTTGCTACATACTTTTTTGCTGTGTGAATAGTTACTGTGAAAATAAGATGTACTAATAATACATAGAAGCAATTAAAATAATCAAAGGATTTGTCTATTTTAAAATGTTTGTATAGTTATGTGGATATATGGTAGATAGACACATAGGTTAGAAGAGTTAGTACATAGATAACCTGTATTTTCACTGGTAATGGAGCTTGAGAATGCAAAGGTGATGGTGATATTTTATGTTATTATTTACTGTGGTATCTTTAATGTTGTAAGCATAAGATAAAATCAGATGCCCTAATCATATTTCTAGCTATTAATCACTTATTTTGTCCTTAATTTGTACTTTTTAATGATTAGAAATTGATGCTTCTCAACTGCGATAATTTACAGATTTAAGTTTATGAGAATAAACCATTTTCAATTTTTTGATGTCCAATATATCCAAATCTACACTTGATGAATGGAATAATTTCCCAATCACTTTGATCTTCAGAGAAAATACTTTAGTTTTCTAAGAAACTTGTGGCCATGCCTTCCAACTCAGATTTTTTGTGATCTTTCTTCTTAAATAGATTAAGTCCTCATGCAATTTTCCTCCACTAATTCATAATCAAAGACAAAAAGAAATAGAAATGAGCTGTCTCTTTTATACTACTCAGTTGAATGATTACACAAATAATTCTTCCTCAGGATGATGAGGGATATAAGCCAGTCAGTCACAGAAGAACATACGTGGTATATATTCACTGGTAAGTGGATATTAGCCCAAAATCTTGGAATACCCAAGATAGAATTCACAGAGCACATGAAGCTCAAGAAGAAGGAAGATCAAAGTGTGGATGATTCAGCTCTTCTAAGAAGGGGGAACAAAATAATCAAGGGAAGACATACAGAGACAAAGTGTGGAGCAGAGAATGAAGGAAGGGCCATCCACAGAGTGCCCCACCTGGAGATCCATCCATATGCAGTCACCAAACCCTGTCACTATTGCCAATGCCAAGAAGTGTTCGCTGACAGGAACCTTATATAGCTGTCTCCTGAGAGGCTCTGCCAGAGCCTGATAAATACAAAGGTGGATGTTTACAGCCAAACATTGGACTGAGCATGGAGTCCCCAGTGGAGGAGTTAGAGAAAGGACTGAAGGAGCTGAACGGTTTTGCGACCCATAGGAAGAACAACAATATCAGTCAATCAGAATCCCCACAGCTCCCAGGGACTAAACCACCAAACAAAGAGTGCACATGGAGGGAACCATGTCTCCAGCAGCATATGTACCAGACAATGGACTTGTTGAACATCAATGGGAAGAGAGGTCTTTGGTCCTGGGAAGGCTAGATGCCTCAGTGTAAGGAAATGCCAGGGCAGGGAGACAGGAATGGGTGGATGAGTCTGGGAGCATCTTCATCGAAGTAGGGGGAGGGAGGATGGGATAGGGGTTTCCAGAGGGGAAACCAGAAATAATGAGGATAGCATTTGAAATATAAATAAATACAATATTCAATAGAATAATACAAAATAATCCTTTCTTTAAGAACATAGGAATAATACTTATAACATAATAAGATGGCAGCTTTCAATATGGGGGAAGGGAACACGGAAGGTCAAATGTGAAGATACATTATATCATGCACACCTAAAATTCAGAGGACCTTGAATCTTTAATTTGGAAGTATAGACATTGGTTTCTTCATGTTTTAGTTGAGTGAATTTATAAACAAAGATTTTTGCTGACCACGTTTTAGTATTGGCTTCTATTCTAACTGTGAAAATGGAAAATACGCAACCATTCAATACAAGAAAACAAGGAAGATAAGTGGACCTTTTACAGATTCTGAAATATCTTGCTTGCAGAAAATTTGAGGTCTTCAGAAGCTGCTTTCCACCAGCCTGTACACTGGAGGTAAAATAATTTTTGATTGGATTTGCAACATCTTTGGTTGCTAAAAAGTAAACTTCTGTGGCTTGCACTAAAATATAGAGATGACTTAACCCAGGGAAATATAGAAACTGAAGCTCTTCTTTTTAAGGAAAGCTTATGAGAGGAGAAATACACACTATACCTAAACTTAGTCATTACTTGGTTATGGTTAAGAAAAACCTAGCCAATAATCATAATCTCAAATGAAGTTTGTTTCCCTAATTCTACTGATAAGATAGCCACTCTAGGGCTGTCATTGAACCTTGCTAAGGAAACATAGGTGTAATATATATGAGGCCGTGGAGTCAAACACAAGAATAAGTATCTTTTTCCTCAACAAATGATTTTGTTAAAATAAATGACATGGGCTATTAATTGAGCTTTTGAGTAAACAGGCCTTGCACTAGTTCAATGTCTATAAAATATTTACTTGTAAAGATTGCAAGTCATATTTTGTCTTCAGAACACTATTTCAACTTCAAGTTGGCCTGCTTCAAATACGTTTTTTTCTTCTTCTTCTTCTTCTTCTTCTTCTTCTTCTTCTTCTTCTTCTTCTTCTTCTTCTTCTTCTTCTTCTTCTTCTTCTTCTTCTTCTTCTTCTTCTTTTTAATTAACTTGAGTATTTCTTATTTACATTTCGAGTGTTATTCCCTTGGTTTCCAGGCAAACATCCCCCTAATCCCTCCCCCTCCCCTTCTTTATGGTTGTTCCCCTCCCCCATTCTCCCCCCATTGCCACCCTCCCCCCAACAATCACGTTCACTGGGGGTTCAGTCTTAGCAGGACCAAGGGCTTCCCTTATACTATGAAAATATCCACCATAGAAATATTGTTTCTATAAATAATTTGCTGTGAGTTTAGTTCACTCATCTGCAATACCAGGATGATGGTTCCTAGCTTCTACTGTGTAGTGCTGTTATGGATATACCTGTATATTCATACTGAGACATTTCTTGAAGATGTGGAAAACACTCAATAAACAGGTCATGATCTGTTTCTTTATGAATCTTATTTCTTTTTTTATGTGTCTTTGCTTTTAGTTTGGCTTTGGTACTTTGCTTTATTGTGTTTTTTAAATAAATTGTTCTACATATTTACATCCCAAATGTTGTCCTGCTCCCTTGTGATGCCCCCTTGCAGAGTTCTTCCCTTATTTCCCCCTCCAATTCCACTGGTAAAGGTCCTGCCTCCTACAGGATTAGGCACATACTCTCCAGTGTGCCCAGAGAAGGCATGCCTCTGCTCATGCAAGCCACTGTATGCTCTTTTGTTGGTGGCTTAGTCTCTGGGAGTTTTTAGGGGTCTAGGTTAATTGACATTGTTGGTCTTCCTAGGGGGTGGCCATCTCCTTCAGTTTCTTCAATCCTTCCCCTAATTCTTGCATAGGAGTCCCAGAAATCAGTCCAATGCTTGGCTGTGAGTATCTGCATCTAACTCAGCTGCCAGGGATTGGGGGTAAGGGGGGACCTCTAGAACATCTCAGAGACCTGTGATGGAAGAGGATCCCAGGACTCAATGTAGGTGATCTTAGCCAAAATGCCCAACAATGGGGATATGGAACCAGAAGAGGCTCCCTCCAGCAGTTAGACATGACCCCCGGGAAAAGATGGGGACACCAACCCACCTGCAAAATTTTTGACCCAAAGTGTTCCTGTGGAAAAAGAAAATACAGGGACAAAAGTAGAGAAGAGACTGAAGGAATGGCCAACCAATGGTCAGCCCAAACTTGGGATCTATCCCATGAGTGGATACCAAACACTGACACTATTACGGATGCTATGTGGTGCTTGCAGACATGTCCTCTGAGAGGCTCAACCAGCAGCCGACTGAATCTTACTTTTTTAATTCTTCATTGCTACTTTAACATAGCATTCCTAACTAGGTTGCCTCTAAATTTTTCTTCATAGCCTTTTTTTAAAAGATAGATTAATTTTGAATGTGACATCATCAATAAAGACACTTATCCTCACCAAAAGACTTTGCAAACAATCTTCTTACATGAGAATATTGTAGTCCTCAAGGTGTTATTGTAGAAAGACAAATGACTCATCCAAGAAGAGCAAAGAAGAAAAGGGAGCGATGGGGATTGTCAGATTTAGTCATGAGTAATAGTCTAGTAAGGGCAACAGTGGAAGGGGAAGCCCTTGGTCCTGCCAAGGCTGGACCCCCAGTGAACGGGATTCTTGGGGGGAGGGCAGTAATGGGGGGAGGATTGTGAGGGGAACACCCATATAGAATGGGAGGGGGAGGGGTTAGGGCATGTTGGCATGGTAACGGGAAAGGGAATAACATTTGAAATGTAAATAAGAAATACCCAATTTAATAAAGATGGAAAAAAAAAACCTAAAAGGAATTTTTTTTAAATCTCTTTCAACAAAGTGAAGCTTAGTTTTATTTTCACACTAGCTACTCCAATTTTTAATTTTCTGGATCACTTTCTATCTTAATGTTGAGTTATGGGAACTGTAAGTGAGACATTTTTCCTAGGTTGACCTTGGTCAATTGTCAGCTAATGTCAGAGTCCTGTTGATCATAAATCAAAAATCTGTGGCCTAAAATTGATAGGAGATCACAAGCCACACAGAATGAAGATGTTTCTTCTTGCAGAATAATCAATAAAACATTTCTTCTAGTAATGAGGAAGTTAAGTCCCTCCTTCCATATTTAAAAAAGTTACATGCCTCCATGTGGACTTTGA
Organism: Rattus rattus; assembly: GCF_011064425.1. NCBI lineage: Eukaryota > Metazoa > Chordata > Mammalia > Rodentia > Muridae > Rattus > Rattus rattus. The sequence continues at coordinate 7,724,727 of NC_046170.1, read as the reverse complement.
ATATTAGCTTTCCTTGTTTGTCCCCAGTCCATTTACAGGATAAGCCATATGTCCTTCTTAAGGTTTTCTGTCAGTCTAGAACGTTTTGAAGTAAAGAAAGCCTGCTATAAATTACATTTCTTTCCTCAAGTGCCCATTACTCGAAACTCCATTTTGCTGCTGAAGATTTATACACACACACACACACACACACACACACACACACACACACACACACGTATATGTGTATATATATATATACATACATACATATATACATATATATGTGTATGTATATATATGCCAGTGTGAATAATATATACTTCTTGTTATGCAATATCAAAACACTGCATTCAATATAGCAACTTTTCCCACAGAATACTGACCAAACTAAATGGTTGATACTGAGATACTGAGAATGGGATTTCCTTTTCAATCACAATGGATGCAAGAGGGGAAGGACAGAACCACCCTCCACAGGGCTCCCAAAGTCTCAACCACAAACCAAAACTTACACATGGAGGGACCCATGGCTCCAGCTGCACATGTAGCAGAGGACGGCCTTCTCTGGCATCAATGGGAGGGGAGAACCTTGGCCCTGTGAAGGCTCAATGCTCCAGCATAGGGAATGCTAGGGCAGTGAGGCAGTGGGTAGGTGGGTAGGTGGGTGAGGTAGCATGTTGCCATAAAATTAAAAAAGGAAGTTTCTTTTACCTCACACAAGATCCAGCACCTTAGTCATCTAAGACCCCAAGACATCTTAGATATTTTCATCTCGGTCAGCAAAGTGTCTTACCCTCTTTGCTCCGTCCCATACCACACTGCCAATGGCTCCTCTCTGAGCCTGGCAACAGTCTCTTACCCATCTAGTTCCCAAGGCAGGTTGCCACCATGCCAGACATTCACATCCCAATTCTGCGGTGGCCCAGTGTCTCCAGCCACCACACACTCTCTTGAATTCAATTAAATTGCCACATGAAAGAACACACAACCCAATAACCTCTGATCCAATAGATAATATATAATTGCCCACCTAAACATACAAAGCCCTGTACACACTGGTCCCTTAAGAACATTCATAACAACCTGTAAATGTGCAGAGAGGAATCTTAACATCCTTCTCATATTCTCTCGGTTGCTTCCTCTTCCCCCTCTCCAGTCTCCACCTCCTCGCTAAAACTTTCCTCCCAACAATCCTTCCTTCTCATCCAACAGCAGGCCTCGTTCTATCCTATATCTGCCTTCACCTGTATAATGACATCATCCTACAGTAGCACCCTCGTAGAAGCAAGGGTAAGGGGGCTGGGATAGGGGGTTTGCAGAAGAGAAACAGGGAAGGGGGAATCACGTTTTAAATATAAATAAATAAAATAACAAACAATAAATAAATACATTTTAAGTAACTGATAAGACTTCTGCTTTACTAAGACATATTTTACTGTTATTGTTATATTTATCAGCAGTATGCTGCTGATAAAAACTCTTATGTTTATAAACTTCAGTTAAGGATAACACCTAAGTCATGGAAAGTTGGAAACAGAAATATTGTTTTATTCTGTTATATATGATTATGCAATATCATTAAGAAAACAAGATGATTCTGTTTTCTTATGCTCATGTTAGGTTTTAGTTTCCATATTTTATTTTAATAATTCATGGATGAAGGTATTTTCAGAAGAGTACTTTTTCACATTTGTCCTTTGAAATATTGAAAAACCTTAAAATCATTACCCTGTTCAGATATAGCAATGCACTTATTGTCTAGTTCTCACTATGTGTTATGGGAGACAATTTAGCATAGGCATTGAAGGCTATTGGATATAGCTTATAAACAGCATATATTCATATGTGAGTTTCCAAAGCTTCTATCAGAGCTTTCCTGTCACTTTGCTAGCAGCCGTTTCCAGTCGTGATATTGCATTCTATTAAAGGAGATCTTTGAACAAAAATGAAACAATGAACACTTTGTGCATATTTACCTTAAATTTACATTTGTTATTTTCAATATGCTAGGGTATGGAGCCTTGATTTGATAGTGTTGCTCTCTGAGAAACCTCTAAAAAATAGCTTCTAAATAAAAGTAAATATAAAAATAAAAAATAACCGCTACTGAAAAATGTTCTGAACACTAGGCACTGTGTACAGAATAAGTTAGAGTTGACTTTCACTTTTAGTCAGGCTTCCTTTTGCTTTGCTACTGCTGATGTCATTGAAGAATGATGTTATTTATTGATTTATCATCAATTCTAAGCTCAGAAATAGATCTAAGGTATCTATAGGTCTCAGACAAACATGATTGCTATGAAAAAAAAAAGGAACCCAGCTTTAAAATTAAAAATTAAAATTTAAAATAAAATGAACCATCAGTCTTGGAAAATTTCCTTTTCTAAAAGCATACAAGTGTAGCTGGCAATCATTTCATCGCTGTTCATGGGAGAAATAATACATTTTTGCCTTAAATCGAATATTTCGTAGACAAAGCACTAGGCATACATGACATTTTGTCTGGGTGTGATCTGAATAATGCGTGCCAACTCCTAAGATTACCACATTTTGTTGTAGAAGCTCTAAGAGGAAAAGAAGTAGTCAAAGAAGAGATGGAGAACAATTGGTGACAATGTAAGAGTGGAACATGTACATAGCTGAACATTGCAAAAGTTGACTGGGAATGAATTAGAATAAAGGGTTAAACAAAACCCAGGACAGCAGAAAATGCAAGCTTTGTAATAGGCTACATGCACATCATGATCTCTACACATCTGTTTATAATCCACAAGAATTTGTACAAAAATAGATACAACCTCAAACTGTTAACTCCTAGGTGCAAATAATGTTTATCGTTATACTGTTCTTAATATTAAAATGATAAGTAAAGTAAAAAACAAAAATGTTATTGTGCTAAGGCCACAATCAACAAATTGGAAATGAACAGTAGCTAACTTTTCTTTTTCTTCTCTTTCTTATAGACAATTCTTGTGAGTAGCCTCAATTCATTTCATCACTTATGGTTAAAAATAGAAACATCACTAAGAAACCAGAAACAAGTGGTTGGGTGATAAGCAATATCATGTCATATTGGACCTAACCTAATTGGCCAGCACAAGAAATGTCAGTGAGCCTTTTCCATGACTAAAGTTTAGGTAATTGAGAATAAGGAGAGTTATTTGTATAATGTATGTAGTTCATTGAATATTTCCTTCATTATGGTTAAACAAACAGAAATATAAATTAAGGGTAGCAAACTATTTGAATTATTCATACTATTAGAAAATAAGTATAGTACTTGAAAAATGGGATATTTGAAAGTTTGTGAGTTTATCCTTTTTTAATATGAGTTGAATAATGAATTATATAGGCATTGAATGACAGTTGCAAGTTTTGAGTATAATAAAAATAAGACAACAGGTCAGTAAATTTGGCTATGATCTTTATTTCCCATCATTGTTCCTAAGGTGTTAGTTCATTTCTTGGATTCAAAATGTAAAACTAGTTAGCCATTAAATTACTTCCTAAATTTCCACTTATCATAGAATGTAAATCTCTGCTCTCTACCTTTTCTACATAGCTAGGTTCTAATCATTGATATTAACTACAATATACCTTCCTTTCATTTCTGTTGTTAGCAGGTCCTGCAAAGTTTGCCCTTTCGGCTTCCTTTGCAGTACTTCATGGCTCCTGTTAAGGCAGTTAGAAATCAAGAAATGTCTCTTTCTCATGTTCTAAGGTTTTTAATAATAGATCACATCTTTTTCATGCTTTCATGTATTTGATATCCATTTATTTAGTGCCTCACACATATCAGAGTGCTCTGTGAGTTGAAAACAAAGTAGTGAGTAAAATAGATAGTGACTTTCCCTCCTATATGGTGTATTGTTCTCTTCCTTGGGAGGAGAATTAGTGTTCATTTTTTGAATACCAATTGAATTCTCAGAGAGGATGCTATAATTTTGCAGAAATATTTGGTTTATGGTATTGAAATTCATAAGTTGGTCTGCAGAATCCTGTGATTTCGAGTGTGATGATCCACATTCTAAATTCTATCTCAATTTGTGAACCTATCCTTACATAAAAGCGTTTTCATTGGCTCTCCCATATTCATTTTAAGGAAACATTTGGCAGGTCAGAGGAGTGATATCGATCTATAATTATGGACAGTGGATTCCCCACCTAATTTTATATATCATGAGAAAGTCTAGGTAAGGGATGTTGAAGCAGACTTTCAAATGCAAGGTCAGAGCATGCTGATGAGATGTTGTGGTTGATATTTAATCTCAAACTAGGTTTTCTACTTTGCATTCAATCATTCAGTTTTCAAATAAAAGAACACACAACTTTCATATTTATAATAGCCCTTAATCAGTACTGAAGCTGGACAGATATCTACCCTCTAAGCTATTATGTCTATTTCTTTGACACGAACCCTACAATATGACTTTCCATGTTCCATCTGAACTGCTCTTAAAATTCCCAGAGAAGTGTGTGCAATTTATGTAGCAGGTAACATACTTCATTTTCTTTCTGAAACTTCAAGAGAAACTGTGCATATGTATGAAAATGATATTTACTCCAGAGATTTCAGAACAAAATCTCCAGGTATTAAGATATCAGATAGTATTACTTAAAAAATACTGTTCTATTACATTAATGTGTCTCCTTACTTTGCTGTGGCAGAATTCTTGACCTATTCAAGAACAAAATGTCCTCCATACCAAAAGAAGTGATGACAACTGTACATGATACTTCATGTTTTAGAAATTCTACCTATCTTTTATAAAAGGAAGCAAAGAAATTAAAGAAATCTCTTGAGATATTTAATTATATGATCCAAATTTATTTGTCAGGATGTTGTTTCAGAAAATAAGTGCTCATGGACATATTTGTAGAAGTAAATTTTCTCTGATTCTTACAGATTTAGTGAGGAAAGTTCTGATATACAGGTTATTAACCTAAAGAGTAAAATAAAGGATCAACATTGTTTTGAAAATAAAATTGTCAGAAGATATCCCATTGGTTAGCAAAACCTACATGACCACAAGACTTCCATGGCTGCATAAAGAAGATTAATATTTTTGTTATTCTGATGAGTTTATACCTTATTTTGATGATTTTTGTAGGATATCAATTGTCCCTAACACTGTGAACTTGTGTTTACATGTGTACAGTTTAATAATGAATGGAAAATAAACAAATAGTATGTATATCAGTAATACACATGTAAGATCATGTCAGTATATATTTGAATCTTTTAAAAATTTCAAAAGGGAGACTGAAGATATGATTAATGTTAAAAATGTCTTCTTATCATGCAGGAAGACAGGAGGTTTAATCTCCAGTCACCAGCATAAAGTGTCTGGCATGATGGTACTCTTCTGTCAAGCACACTTGTTTAGGGAACAAGGCATCTAAAGATAGGCATCTCTCTTTAGGTCATTGACCAGCAGAATCAGTCAGCTTTGGGTTCAGTGAAAGACCCTATCACCAAAACAGTAATGTGGAGCACGCTTAAGATGAAGCGAAGCATTGACCTCTGACTTGTATATATATTTGCGTATATCACCAATTGAGCACATATACATGGACAAATACAAATGAAAATATTCATGGATGGTTAAATGATAATTAGAGGGATAGGTAGGAAAGTAGGTAAGTAGGTAGATAGATAGATAGATAGATAGATAGATAGATAGATAGATAGATAGATAGATATGGATGGATAGATTGATTAAACAGATGAGACATAGAACATACTTTGTATGTATTCTGATAAATGTTGGTGGTTAATGTCTCCCAAGGAAAATTTCAAAATGCTGAATAGAAAATTATAATTATTTTTTCTCGGGGCAACAAGATAAAAATTATATATGATTTATATGATTAGATATAGCTTATAGGATTAGGCAAAGAGGGATTGGTGGGAAAGTTTACCCTTAATATTAGCAAACATTTGTGATTAAAATACGTAGTAACTTTATCAAAAACTTGACTTAGTATAGAACATAAATAACATCACAAGGTGAAATGTGTACTATTTATCATTATCATAAACATTATTAATCACTAGTCATCTATTTTTGAAATTTAAATTTTTAGAAATTTGGGATTAGAGAGTTCTTTGATGATTTTAGGATAAATCTATGCTTTCTCACTAACATTTTGTGTTTAAGAGAAACAATGGCTAAAGAGAGTGGCTATTATTTTCTACTACATTATATGACCTGCCACTGATCATTTTCTCTGTGTATTACAAAGGAGAAAAGCAGTTCAGAGTCTTGCCAGTCAAAAACTCTCTTGATAAAACTGACTGTTTAATCTTAGAATATATTCTTAATAATATCGTTCATGTTTCATTTTCTATTTTAGACAATATTTACTTTTAGTTTGAAAATTGTAAGAGTGTACAGGTGAACCCTGGAAAAATGTGTCACATTTGACACTGTTTAATAGGAATACTTTTTAATCCTTCAAAGTCCTTAAATATCTAGTATGCATCAAAAAGAAGACAAAGTATTCAGAATTGTTTACTATTTTGTTTAAATTGATAAAATGTCTATGGCCTAGCTTGGAGCATGAATTTGATCTCCAGGTTCCATGTGGTAGAAGGAAAGACTGACTCTCACAAATTGTCCTCTGATCTCTCTAAGTAATATATATATATATATATATATATATATATTTGTAGAAGAAACTTCTATTCTCCCGAGATGAAGGAATGAAATGAGAGTCATACCTAAGCATTATGAATTAATACGTGGTTTGGTCTGAGACCAGCGCATTTCTCACTATCTCTTAGGCCTGGAAGGAACTTGCCTTCATACAACCTAATCTTTTGCAAGTCTGGACCTTGTACACTTCATCTTCTAGCCTCTGTCCACAAACCTTGGCCTCAAATGTTTCAGCCTCTGAGACTTTGCTAAACAAGTTCACCTTTTTAGCTCTTTCTGAACTATGACTGGCTGACTCAACTCAGCTGTACTGGCTCAAACTCCCTTCCAAGATGATTTATGCAAACTGCCCTTTCTCAGTGTCTGACTGAATCGCTCAGCTTCACTTCAAAATAATTCTAAAAACTTCTAATATTTGGCTTCTCTCATTATCTGGCTCACTCCTTCAGCTGTGTCTAGCTTATTTTCCTTGTCATCTGCTTCTAAAACTGTCCTGGTTAAAAACAACAACAACAACAACAACAACAACAAATCAAGACACACACACACACACACACACACACACACACACACACACCCCCACACACACACACATTGCTGTTCATCACCAAAGGAAGTCAGGACTGGAATTTGAGCAGGTCAGGAAGCAGGAGCTGATACAGAGGCCATGGAGGATGTGTCTTACTGGCTTGCTTCCCATGGCTTGCTTAGCTTTCTCTCTTATAGAACCCAAGACCACCAGCCCAGGGATGGCACCGCCCACAATGGGCTGGGTTCTCTCCCTTTGATCACTAGTTGCTGAAAAAGCCTCACAGCTGGATTTCATGGAGGCACTTCCACAACTGAGGCTTATTTTTCTGTGATAACTTCAGCGTGTGTCAAGTTGACACACAAAACTAGTCAGTTACAGTACCATCTTGAAATTTTTTGTTTCCTGGATTCAGTCTGTTCTCTTACATACACCAGTCCTATCCACTTGAGGATGTCATCATACTCAGTTAGCTGGGACCTTCCCTGTCATCACAGTGTTGACCTCAAATCATTCTTATGCATTCCATTATCAATTTAAGTTCCCCTTTCCATATATGTCTAGATTGGTATCAAGTCAAATAAAATCAATTAGCATGGGATGTTAAAACATGAAGGAATTTTTAAAAATGGAATCTTTAGTATTTCTATAAATAAACAGAAGAACTATGCACTATTTATGAACAGAACAGAAGGGAAATTACAATAACTTAGTCACAATGAAACTCCTGATTGGGATGATCAAATTGAGATAAGCACTCCTAGAGACTTAAAGTGTAAGAAATAGTATGAGATAGCGAGGGATGGTTTATAAGAGAAATGTTGCTTTTATTATATTAATCATTTCCTTAGTTCTCTTATACAATATTTTTGAAAATAACTAAAGTAATATTTGCAAGGAATTGCTTGCTTACATCATGCAAATGAAATTTTTTTTGTCAGTGAGGTACCATACCTAGATCATCATGAACATAAGACAAACTCTCATTGAGCTACAGTCTCAACCCTAAAAGTATAATATCCAGTATTAATTGAAGCCAGATATTATAAAATTCAAGTTTCTCATTGAAACAGATCATCGAAGTATATATTGAATCATAATTATTAGCACATAACTTGGATTTTTAGGATCTGAGAACTTCATTTATTGGTAATTTTGACTCTCAAGAGGACAGTGCTATTTACAGAGGACAGATAATGAGATATATTTAATTTGAACAAGTCTAGTTTATTTCACTTTTTATTTGATTTCCTATTTCATTCATTTCCCTTAAATTGCATACTTTTGTTTTTAATCACTTATTCATATGTATATATTTGTGAAATGAAAGTAAACGTAGAGTTATCTGTGAAGAAGCAGACTAAAGGAGGAGCCACAAGAGAAGGCAATTGGAATTTCAACGTCAGCAAATTATTTATGCATTATGATACATTATATATATATAAATTATATATATATCATATATATATATATATAATTTCCCAATGAAACACTTCATTTATACCATGAACACATACCGATTATTATCTTTTTTAAAAATTTTTATTAGATATATTTCTTTACTTACAATTCTTCCCCTTACCGGTTTCCTGTCCATAAGTCCCCATCCCCACACCTCCCCTCCCCCATACGGGTATTCCCCTCATACATCCCCCTTACTGATCCCCCCCATATTCCCCTGCACTTGGGGTCCAACCTTGGCAGGACCAAGGGCTTCCCCTTCCACTGGTGCCCCAACAAGGCTATTCTCTGCTACATATGCGGTTGGAACCCTGGGTCAGTCCATGTATAGTGGTTTAGTCCCTGGAAGCTCTGGTTGGTTGGCATGGTTGTTCTTATGGTGTGGCAAGCTCCTTCACCTCTTTTAATACTTCCTGTAATTCCCCCCAAGGCGGTCCTATTCTCAGTTCGATGGTTTGCTGCTAGCATTGACTTCTGTATTGGACATGCTCTGACTGTGTCTCTCAGGAGAAATCTATGTCCGTTCCTTTCAGCATGCATTTTTCTTTTTTTAGCTTCATCAATAATATCTAGTTTTTTGGTGGCTGTATATGTATGGGCCACATGTAAGGCAGGCTCTGAATGGCCGTTCCTTGAGGCGCTGCTCTAAACTTTGCTTCCACATCCCCTCCTATGGATATGTTTTTCCCCCTTTTAAGAAGGAGTGAAGCATCCGCACGTTGGTCATCCTTTTTCTTGAGCTTCCAATGGTCTGTGGATTGCATCTAGGGTAATTCGAGCATTTGGGCTAATATCCACTTATCAATGAGTTCATACCATTTGTGTTTTTCTGTGATTGGATTACCTTACTCAGGATGATATTTTTCAGTGCCATCCATTTGCCTATGAATTTCATAGAGTCATTGTTTTTGATAGCAGAGTAGTATTCCATTGTGTAGATGTACCACATTTCCTGTATCCATTCCTCTGTTGAAGGGCATCTGGATTCTTTCTAGCTTCTGGCTATTATAAATAAGGCTGCTATGAACATAGTGGAGCCTGTGTCTTTGTTGTATGTTGGAGCATCTTTTGGGTATATGCCCAGGAGAGGTATAGCTGGGTCCTCAGGCAGTGGAATGTCCAATTTTCTGAGGAACCTCCAGACTGATTTCCAGAATGGTTGATTATTATCTTAAAACATGCTACACAATAAGTCATGTAGAAACTAGTATTAAGTTGGTGAAGGCTCATATAAGGAAAAAGACATGAAGGATTATGCTAGGAGTAGGTTGAAGAAATCATAATAGCTAAGAAATCTCTGCTTTGAAGTTCTCTACTTCAACATAATGTGTTCTCATTGAATAAGTACATTTGTATTTAAAGGGATAATGGGGCATAAGAATTTCTAAGAACAAACAAAGAATAAAAACTATTACATACACCACTGTCTCAGTATTGCAATAATGACACACTACAACCAAAAGCATTTGGGGAGGACAGGGTTTAATTGGCTTATATAATCCAAATCACAGTGCATTGTGGAAAGCCAATGCAGAAACTCAAAATAGATAGGAACCTGGAGGTAGGAGGAGATTCAGAGGCCAAGGAAAGGTACTGCTTACTGACTTACCCCTGGTCGCTTGCTCATGGGTCTCATACAACTCCAACCCAGCATCCTCACTATGGCAACACCCAATGGGCTGGACCCTCCCTCATCAGTCACTACTTAAGGAAATGTCTCACGGGTCTGCCTGAAATACTCATTATGAAGACATTTTCTGAACTGTAGTGTCTTTCTCTCAAATAACTCTAGTGTGTTTCAAATGGACATAAAACAGAGAGGCAGTACAATCAGACAGGCCCGAAGTATTGCCATCTCTGGTTGTATTTCTTCAGAGTATCAGGAAGATTGATCGTTCTGTTATGTAGATTGTGTAGGTCTCCATAGAGAGGCTGAGCTTCAAATTGGAGAAATTAGTGTTAGCGAAGTTGTAGATGCTACTAAGAGACCCGATGTCACTCAGAAGACTACTCCCAAAATACTCTCACAATGATAAACAAGATGAGGTTATCATTTCCTGATTAATTCCAGAATCCTTGGTAGCTTCATTTTACCCACTTAGTGTTCGGATAGCAGAAGCAATTTTTTAAAAAAAAATGAAAATTACATTACTCTGGGCATTAATATAAATGGAATACAGTATCAATAGTATAAAAAAAAAAAAAAAGACTCCCAGAAAAGTTGCAGAAAGTAGGAAATCCCTGAGCAGCCATGATCGCAAGTCTACTACTATCCCGCATAATCCTTTATATTCCTGGCTATATATGTGAATGTGATAAGTGATAGAATTTCCCTTTATTTATCTACACCATAAATAGGAATGGGCTCAATTATCAAAATATAAGGCATTCAAATGACTTGTCTAATGATCACTGCTATATGTTACAAGAATACCTCATGGTGTGGTCTTTCCTTAGCACTCTACTTTCTTTCACACACTAGAGTTCACAAAGGCTAGCTTTCAAAATGAGGTCTCCTTAGCTCTCATGAACTGACTTATGGAGTGAGAGGACTTGTCTATCATTATTCTGTATCTGTTCTTCAAGTCATAGGTCAATTTTTAATGCAAATCCAGCATGCTAACTATAGATGAGTAGGCAGCATGAGTTGTGGCAGCAGTGTTGTGGGTGAGCTCAATGAAGGGATTCCTTCACTTCCCCTCGGAAGCTTTTGGATAAGGAATTACTCTCCTGTTCTGAAAGTTATGAATTGCAGTTGTCTAATATGTGATTTACACTATGTTATATTCTAATATGTCATTGTGAGATGTGACATAATATAATGTGACAGATTGCTAAATTTTTAGAACAAGAAAACTTTTTTTATATCCAGAATCTGCTATCAAATTTGATAGCAGCTATCAATCCATTTTTCTTTTCTACAGACAGATCAAAAATCTGATGTACATGAAAAGCAGGTCATTTTGAGACAGCCACAAATATTTCAATGCCTACACGTCTCAGGAATTCTAAATCAGTTTAAGAAATACTTTGAAAGCTGCAATGGTCTTTACTCAAACTTTACTTTTCCTTTTTTTTTTGTTATAACAATATTGTTTCAGAGTAATAGTTTATTTTATGGATATTACAAAGAAATAATGATTATATAAATTTTTGTCAACAGCAATGAATTGCACCTGGAGATGATTTTATAATCCAGGATTACACCAAAGTTGGGTCAAGTTTACAGGGGTGCACTGACTCTCCAATTTTAATGATCATTATAGTTATCAATTAACCTAAATATAGTCACAGTCTCTTCTGAAGTCTGCCCAAATAATTGAATGTTTTCAACTTATCTAATCCTTAAAACAGGACAGAGAACTACATGATTTAAATATGCAGATTTAAATATGCTAAATGGGTAGTTATAGAATCTTTTTGCACATCATATTTGATTTCTTTTTACTTTTCATGTCCCAGTGTTCCAACTATATGATAGAAATGTGTACAGGATGAACACATTCTGTATACATCTCAAGTCAACATCCTTTAAAAATTGGAGTTTATTAACTGTGTAACCAAATAGGTTTCCTTGTAACATTACTGTCTGCAAATACTGTACATAGGTTCATTTAAGGCTCTCTCTCTATCACTCTTTTATAAAACTAAGCCCTTAAATGCCCTTTCTTATTATATCACACACATATGAAGCTTCTATAAGTGAAACCCTGGTGAGAAATAAAGATTACAAGACCTGTAGACTTCCTATTACACAGAGCACAACAAACAAACAGGCCTCCTCACTTACAAAGTCATCACCAATTGTAATCCGAAATCAACGCAAAGGGATCTCTCTTACTATAAATTTACAACTGTAGTCCCTGCCAGAAAAAGTACTTTACAGTTAATTTGTTTCACACTGGAACACAGGACTGAGAGTGAGCTCAGTTCTCTAAACTCTCACTGTGCTCTCAGAAAGAGTTTGTGAACAACATAGACTAAGCCATAGTCAAAGTCTATGTGCCACTGCCAAGGAATGATGAAACTCTGACACTGTTCTCTGCCACAGCCATGTGACATTGATAAAATAGAAGAATCGGTCATCAGATAAATAAGTAAATATTTAAGTAAAGTAATAAAGAAAGAAATAAGCAAATAAATAAGAACAAAACTTTAGGTTTTCGGTAATAACAGATTAAAATAGCAACACATTGACTTTTTGTTGATGAATTTGGCCTTTTCTGACATATTTTTGAATGTGTATTGATGCTTTAAGAATTACGTGTGCTAATAAGAACAAGCAATTGCCATGGAGTTTGATGTGCAATTATAAGTAGCATTTACTCACTGCTCAGTACTCTAAATGTTAAAGTAAGTGTTAATTCTGAGAGGTGTCTGACAAGGACAACTTACTCTTTCTGTCTCATGTGTGGTCTGCTACGATTTGCTTAGAGTTCAGAATATATAAATGTGTTCGTAAAGCACATATATCACATCTTTATCCTTTCTTCCATTCTGTCCTAGCAGCTGACAGATACCCTTTGTCCTCAGCAAGTGTTATTTTATACTTAACTCATTTAATATCAATTGAACAACAATGGCATCAAAATGTCTAACATTCCTTTATGGGATTAAACTGTAAGGAATGTCTAGAAATATATTTTTAAAGTTTTTTTAGATGTCTTAGCAAAAGTTGTTAGCGATTTAAATTTTATCTCATTCAATGCCGTGCAAGGGGATACTTTTTATTTTTATATTATTTTTATTGGCTATTTTATGCATTTACATTTCAAATGTTATTATCCCCTTTCTCTCCTCTTCCATATCCCCTCCCCCCTCCTCTTGCTTCCTTGAGGGTGCTCCCACTCCCACCAACTCAATTGTACTTCAACACCCTGGCATTCCCCTATGTTGGGTAAATGAGACCTCACAGGACCAAGGGCTGATGCTGGACAATGACATCCTCTGCTACAAATGTGGTTGGAGCCATGGGACCCCCTTGTGTACTCATTTGTTGGTGGTTTAGTCACTGGGAGCTCTGATAGGGACTAGTTGGTTGATATTGTTCTTCCTATGGTGTTGCAAACCCTGTCAGCTCTTTCAGTCTTTTCTCTAACTCCTCCATTGGGGTCTCCATGCTCAGTCCAATGGTTAGCAGCAAGCATCCTCATATGTGTCAGGGCTCTGGCAGAGCCTCTCAGGAGACATCCACATCAGGCTCCTGTCAGCAAGCACTTCTTGGCATCAGCAATAGTGACTGGGTTTGGTGTCTGCATATGGGATGGATCCCCAGATGGAGAAGTCTCTGGATGACCTTTTCTTCAGTCTCTGATCCACTCGTTGTCCCTGTCATTCCACCCGTGAGTATTTTGTTCTCCCTTCAAAGAAGGACTGAAGCATCCTTCTTTGGTCTTCCTTCTTCTTGAGTACTGTCTGTGAATTGTTTCTTGGTTATTCTGAACTTTTGGGCTAACATTCACTTATCCATGAGTGCATAACATGTGTGTTCCTTGTGAGTGGGTTACCTCACTCAGAATATTTTCTAGTTTCATCCATTTGCCATGTAGTCATTGTTTTTAATAGCTGAGTAGTACTCCACCGTATAAATGTACCACAATTTCTGTATCCATTCCACTGTTCAAGGATATCTGGGTTCTTTCCAGCTTCAGACTACTATAAATAAGGCTGCTATGAAGATAGTGGAGCACATGTCTTTGTTATCCATTGGAGTATCATTTGGGTATAAACCCAGGAGTGTTATAGCTGGGTCCTCGGGTAATACTATGTCCAATTTTCTGAGGAACCCTCATTTCCATGGTGGTTGTACCAGTCTGCAATCCCTCTACCAATGGAGGAGTGTTCCTCTTTCTCCACATCCTCACCAGCATCTGTCACCTGAGTTTTTGATCTTAGCCATTCTGACTGGTGTGAGGTGGAATCTCAGGGTTGTTTTGATTTGCACTTCTCTGATGACTAAGGATGTTGAACATTTCTTTATTCCTTCCTTCTTTCCTTTATTTCTTTCTTTGTTCCTTTCTTTGTTTCTTTGTTTGTTTGTTTGTTTGTTTGTTTCTTTCTTTCTTTCTTTCTTTCTTTTTCTGAAGGATGTTGAACATTTCTTTAGGTGTTTCTCAGCCATTTCATATTCCTCAGCTGAGAATTCTTTGATTAGCTCTGTACTCCGTTTTTAAAATAGGATTATTTGATTATCTGGCATCTAACTTCTTGATTTTTTTGATATCTAGTTTATACAAAGATTAGCTATATTAGCCCTCTATCAGATGTAGGATTTCATATTATTTTTTAAAACTTTAGGTTTAGAAACCACATTGCCAACTCTATTCTCTCTGTTACATGTATTTAATCTGCAACAAATCATACAGAATGTAAACTCACACAACTGTACCTATGGAAACAGGCGAAACTTGACAATTTTTACATGGGTCTGTAGACTTCTGTTTTAGAGAATTTATACTGTGAGAATCACTTCCTGCATTTAAAGATACCACAGTGAGGAAGCAATTGGGCTTTCTGATCAGAAAGCCATAAATACTAAATTTCATTAAATTATGTTTCTAAAATGAATAATTCTTTTAGTCATTGTGTTTTAGCCTGGCTCTTTTAAATAACTCAATTAACACTTTTAACATTTGTCTTCAAAAATATTCTGACAAGGTTGGAAAATACATAATGACTTTTTAATAAGTGCATATTACTTTTACAAAAGAATAGGTTCCATTGTGTATGCAATAGGTTTCATAAATGTATATAATTCATTTTAACACATTCAATATAATAATAACTTTGTAAAAAGCCATTTTTTCTCATAGGTAGATAAGATTACAAAATCAACACATGATCAAGTCACTATATGCACATATACATATATCATAAAGAAACCAACTATATATATTGTAAAACATGAACTAATAGAATTCAAATTAAGACAGGCAAAACTTAAGGAAATTGTTCCTGTCATCAGAGATAGTTGTGATTATGTTTTTTCTACCCTGTGACTTGGTTTACTACATGACATGATTTATTGTAGCATTTCATTACTTTCATTTGGTGTGCTAAGAAAAGTGTCTGTTCTAGCAGTTACACTATGTCTTCTAATTTCCCCTTTAGCATTTTCTTTACCTGGATGTAAAGGAAATACTATACCCTTTAGGGTTCTAATATTGTATCTTGTTATAAGGTATTGCTATCTTTACTGGTTGGTTATTCTATAAAAATAAGTATGCTAAAATTAATTATGCAACAAACTTTAAAAAAAATGAAGATGCCCAATGGCATAATTTTATTTGCTCATAAGGATAACTTTGTGAGTGTTTCTCTTTATATTTATTTTAATTTATATAATTTAATTAATTTAATTTTTTAAAAAATTTGATGATTTCCTGAATATATGTAACTGTGATTATTTTCACTCCTCATTTCCTCATTTTCTTTCGCTCACTCCTGCTGGTTTTCTTCCTTCATGATTTCAAGCTTCTGTCCAGAGCCACTGAGTTTAGGATGCTCGCAGGACATTATTTACTGAAATATGGACAGTTTACCAGTAGCTGTACCACTGAAGTAAGTGATACTTCCTCCTTTGAAACCATTAATTGTCACTAGATTTTCAAATATGGCTGAGGCTTCATGATATCACTAATCCCCAGCATATATATTTAAGCTTAAATGTTGAAGGACCTATTTTGAATGCCTTGTCATGGTGTCTACTAGTGTTATGTGTTCCTAGTTTCAGTGGTCATGCAATGTCCAGAAGACAGTGTTTCATAGCAATCTTCTTCCCTTCTGGCTCTAACATTCTTTCTGCCACTTCTTTTGCAATATTCTCTTGTGTTTGAAGTGAATAGTATAAATTCTCAGTTTAGGGCTGAACAACTCAGTAGTTACATATTTGCAAGTCACACACCAATTGGGATTCTTTCCATTAACTTCCTTCTAGTGAGAAGTTTTTTGCCCAAAATGAGATCAGACCTAGTCTATTAATTTAAGCATAAAATTTTAGAGTGCATTTTAGTTATGTATTTGGCAAGACAACAGAAGGAGATCTCTGCTCTCCTCCACATTTCATGCCCCAAAGCCTGTGTTCTCTCAAGCATGGGCTTTTGTTCAGTTTTATTGTACTGGGTATATATTCCTTCTTGTGGAGCAGGTCTCAAATTCCATAAAAAATTCATGTAAGTTATCCACCCAAAAACATCATGGCACAACTGGGCATATCTTGCCCTCTTGCCAGGGCATTCTTTTTTTTTTTTTTTTAATCTTTATTTAACTTGAGTATTTCTTATTTACATTTCGATTGTTATTCCCCTTCCCGGTTTCCTGGCCAACATCCCCCTAACCTGTCCCCTTCCCCTTCTCTATAGGTGTTCCCCTCCCCATCCTCCCCCCATTACCGCCCTCCCCCCAACAATCACGTTCACTGGGGGTTCAGTCTTAGCAGGACCAAGGGCTTCCCCTTCCACTGATGCCCTTACTAGGATATTCATTGCTACCTCTGAGGTCAGAGTCCAGGGTCAGTCCATGTATAGTCTTTGGGTAGTGGCTTAGTCCCTGGAAGCTCTGGTTGGTTGGCATTGTTGTTCATATGGGGTCTCCAGCCCCTTCAAGCTCTTCCAGTTCTTTCTCTGTTTCCTTCAACGGGGGTCCTGTTCTCAGTTCAGTGGATTGCTGCTGGCATTCGCCTAGGTATTTGCTGTATTCTGGGTGTGTCTCTTAGGAGAGATCTACATCCGGTTCCTGTCGGCCTGCATTTCTTTGCTTCATCCATCTTATCTAGTTTGGTGGCTGTATATGTATGGGCCACATGTTGGGCAGGCTCTGAATGGGTGTTCCTTCTGCCTCTGTTCTAAACTTTGCCTCCCTATACCCTTGGCAGGGCATTCTTATACCACACTGTGTCTACAACTTGATAACACTATGATATTTTTCTCTCCTAACAACCTGTATGGTACCTCCTGGCACTTGGACGTTATAAACCAGAAATGGATAGTCCAGTTCAATATTAGGTCCCGTATAGCAACTAAGTAGAGTCATCGACAATCGGGGCTTACTTGTGGGTGTGGTGGATTTTTAATTTGTTGCTCCTTCTTATCTGATTAAGTTCAGCTAGACCAAAAAGTGAAGACAAGATTTCTGACACATATTATGACAGGTTTAGCACTATTTGGGGAGATGGAATAATTTTATTGTGTGCATCTGATCCTCTGGAAAGGTAATACATGTATGTTCACAAGATTATACAAGACTGCCTAATATAAAGGAAAGGGACAACAGACATTATCTACGGCTCCCTTGGCCAAAGAAATATTCAGTATTAACTGCGAACTCATGGTGGGGGTACCTTGTTCTGAAGCACAATTGTGCAGAGATCTCTTATGAGCCTTTTCGTAGCAAGAAGTACATAAGTAAACCTTCCATTTTTTTTAATCAAAAATTTTTTCTCCAAAGAAAGAAAACCTAAATGCATAAAAAAAAAACAAAAACACTCTAAGACGATAGCTATTCACTAATCCTTTCAAAGTGGGTATACTGAACCTTAGCAATGTCAACAAGATTAGGTAAATAAGAATCTATATTTCAATCCAAATTGAAAAATCTTAACTAGTCATATCTGGGTATAACACACACACACACACACACACACACACACACACACACACACACACACACACACACACATACACATACGTCTCATATTTTATGTGTGTATGAGGGGGCAAGTAGAAAAGGTCAAGCAGTATTAAGAAAACATATAATCCCCCTTCTGTACTTGCCGAAGAGAGAAATTTAGAAGATAAACAAGACAGTGTGCTTTCTTTTACATAGAGACATCTTCAGAACGAATCAATCAAATTGTGTCTAATCGGCCCAGTAGTAGGAAGTGTTTATGAGAAACAGGCAACTGGCAGCTTCATAAGCAAGTACAGACACTTAGAGATGAATACATGATGGGAGAATGCTGATGGGCCTATGAAGTTGTCATCATACTTATGTTAGAACATTGAAATTCAGAACAGCAGAATAACTATCACTCAAACATTCTCAGGGTTGGTTCAGGTTTATGCTAGTTTTTCTAACCTTATAGACATCCATAGTGAGCCATTACTATATTCAATGTATCTGATAATTTTGGCATTAATTATGTGGTCACCAAATCAATAGGTTACATTTCTTTACTTAAGACATTCCTTATTTTCCTAATTATTAATAATTTTATAGCACATAGCATTGTGACTGTTGATGAACAGTATATGAAAATATTCAGTAAAAGAACTGTTGAGCCACTTACCTTAAAATTGCTGATGGAATCAATGACTGGATATAACTTGCTCTTTCGTGGTGGTATGTATGGTTTAGAATCTTATAGTCACACATTACAAATGCTGTGTTTTATAAATGCCTGCTCACTTTATCTATTCGTGAGCATTCAACACAACGTGATATATGCCTTTTTTGTGGCTAATCAGGAAAGGTACTCTAGTGAATGTAGTAGGTGGAAAATTAATGTGTGGTCCACTTCCCTCAAGAACCATACTGAAAGTTCTCTTTTAACCGTATAACTATTAGTTTCCTGCTCTAGACCTAGGATTTTCAGAATGGATATAAGATCACTGGCTTTCAATAAAACTAGGGTAAAGAAAAATTATATGAATCATTTATTTTCGTTTAAAATAGTTTCTTCTCTCAAGCGCAGTTTCCCCTCATTTCATTCCTTCTGTCTCCATCCCTGCACCACACACACACACACACACACACACACACACACACACACACACACACACACACACACACACCTGCCTGCTCCAATGTGATCCAATCTCCCTCTTCTCTGGTATGAGAAAAGCAGACCTCCAAGAGTACAACACTTAAATATAGCAAAAACAGAGCAAAACGCCAAGGCAAAAGCCCACACACCAAGGCTGGCCAAGGCAACACAAGAGGAAAAAAGTCTCAAGAGATGGGAAGTGAGTCAGAAACATACGCATTCCAACAGTTAGGAGTCTCATAAACACACTATCCTAATAGCCACCATAAATATGCAGAGGAACTGGTACATTCCCACGGAGGCCTCGTGCTTTGTACTTCCGTTTCTGTCAGCTCGTGTAAACCTGCTTAGTTGATGGAGTGGGCCATTTACTCCCAGTGTCCTTCATCTCCTCTGACTACTGCAATCTTTCTGACCCTTCCCCTGTGGATTCCCTGAGCTCTAAAGGGAGGAACCCAGTGGAGACTTCCAGGTAGATGCTTTCTCTATATGTCTGTCATGAATGTCCATATCTGCTCCGATTTGCTGCTGGAAGAAACCTCTTGGATGACTATTGGATAAGGCACCTATCTACAACTATAGTAATGTATCATTAGAAATCACTTCTTTGATTTTATTTATTTTACCAGTTTTCTTTGGTCTCTGGGCCATCTAGTCTCCTGTTCCTAGCCATCTAAGGAGAATTGGATATTCTCTCTCTCTCTCTCTCTCTCTCTCTCTCTCTCTCTCTCTCTCTCTCTCTCTCTCTCTCTCTCATAAAGTGGGCCTCAGGTTAAACCACACAATGGTTGGCCACTCCTACAAGATAAATGCTGCCATTGCCCTGGCACATCTTGCAGGCAGAATGAGTTACCGTGGCTGGGTTTGTATCCATGCTTCCTTTGAGGTAGCCTGCAGAACACCTTCATCATCAAAGAGTCTAGAACATGGGGATGTAGAGTCCATGCAGGAACCAGCTCAAACTGTACATGTTTAATGAAGTGTACAGATCTTGTTCTTGGCAATGTGACTCTCACTGACAGTTTGACAAGGGCAATCCTCTGTGCAAGCATCAGCCTTGTTTTTCATGGAAATTCCATGGGAGCTCCTCAGCTGACAACTCAACCAAACGCAACTGTGTCTCATAAGTGGAAGCTTTGCCTGTCTACAAGAGGTAGCAGCTGACACTCTGTTTCCTCATTACAAGAAATCCTTATTAGATTCCAGGAAGTTTCCACTTTACTATGTTTCAACACAATCCCAAAGGCCCCCAATTCCAGTGGTCTTTCCCCACACTCTCTCCCTCCAATCTACCTTCCCCCAGTCATATGATATCTTCTCTCCCATCTCTACTTGTCCTAAGTACACCCACAAAATCTCTTCTATCTTTCCATGTCATGGAGATCCATGCATCACACTAGAATCCCTCACCTTTACCTAACTTTTCTGGGTGTAAAAAGTGAAGTTTTTTTTTTTATTATTTATGTACCTACTAATATCCACTAATAATTGAATAATACAAAATTTTCTTTCGGGGTCTGGGTTAATTTACTCCGGATGATCTATTTTCCATTTCTATCCATTGGCTTGCAATTTCATGATGTCATTGTTTTCTTAAAGCATTTAAGCAATTAAAGTATTTCACTGTGTAAATGTACCACATTTTGTTAATCCATTCTTTAGTAGAGGGTCATCTAGGTTGTGTCCAGTTCATGACTATTATGAATACAGCCAAAATCAACATAGTTGAGCAAGTATGCTTGGGAGAGGATGGAGTGTCTTGAGAATATATGCCCAAAAGCGGTATAGCTGGGTCCTGAGATGGATAGATTCCCAATTTTCTGAAGAACCACAGTATTGATTTTCACAGTGCCTATGTGAGCTTTCATTTCCACCAGCAACGTTAAAGTGCTCCCCTTGCTTCCCATCCCTGTACACTTGAGCTCTTACTTGTTTTATTGATTTTATCCCTTCTGACAGGTTTAAGATGGAATCTCAAATTACTTTTAATATGCATTCCCCTGATGGCTAAGAATGTTAAGCATTTCTTTAAAAGTTTCTCAGCTATTTAATAATACTCTACTGAGAATTCTGTTTAGCTATGTACCCTA
The DNA here is from genome assembly GCF_011064425.1 of Rattus rattus. Classification (NCBI taxonomy): domain Eukaryota; kingdom Metazoa; phylum Chordata; class Mammalia; order Rodentia; family Muridae; genus Rattus; species Rattus rattus. Next base: position 7,703,244 of record NC_046170.1, on the reverse strand, counting down.
TTTTTAAATTGGGTTATTTTGTTTGGGTTTGATTTGATCTCTAGTTTATTGATTTCTTTATGTATTTTGAATATTAGCCTTCTATCAGATATGGAGTTGGTTATTTTCCCATTCTATAAGCTGCCACTTTGTCTGATTGACTATATCCTTTGCCTTCCTGAAGTCTGTTTTTTTTTTTTTTTTTTTTGTTTTTTTTTTTTTTTTTTAGTTTCATTAGCTACCATATATTGTTGATTGAAATGCCTGTTCTTCATCTTCTGTTAGGAACATTCTCTCCTGTGTTAATGTGTCCCCCAACTGCTGAACCTGTTATCTCAGGTTCAGTGTATCTGGTTTCATGTTGAGGCAATTGACCCACTTGGACTTGAGTTCTATATAGGATTATAATCATGTGTTTATCAGCATTCTATATGCACACATACAGTTTGACGTCTACCATTTGTTGGATGTTATCTTTTTTCCCTAGTGTATATATCAGGCTTCTTTATAAAAAATCAGGAGTCCGTAGATGTGTGAATTTATAAATTAGTCTTAAATTTGATTCCATTGTTCAATGTGTCTGTTTTGATGCCAATACTATGTGCACTTTAGTGCTACAGCTTTGAGGATACTGTTACTTCAGAGATGGTAATATGCCCAGCAGTTCTATTGTTGTTCATGTTTTAGCTACCCTGGGTTTCTGTTTGTTCCTGTTGTTGTCGTTGTTATTGCTGTTGTCGTTTTTCCATATGAAGTTGAGAATTGTCCTTTCAGGGTCTCTGAAAATTGTGTTGAAACTTTAATGAGGATTGCAATGAATTTCTAGATTGCTTTTGTTAGGATAGACATTTTGAAATATGTAAATCTTACCAAGTCATGAGCGTGGGAGATATTTCTATCTTCCGATATCTTCTTCAATTTCTTTGTGCAAAGATAGTTTTTTTGTTTATTTTTCTTCTATCCAGCTACTTTGCTAAAAGTGTTTATCAGTTACAGGAGTTCCCTGGTTGAATATTTGGATTTACTAATATATGCTATCATATCATCTCAAATAATAATAATAATAACTGCTTCCTTCCTAATTTTATCCCGGTGATCTCCTTCTGTTGTTTTATTCCTCTAGCAAAAACTTAAAGTACTATGTTGAATAAGCAAGCAAAAAGTGGCAAACTTCTCTTGATCTTAAGTTTAGTGGAATTTCTTTGAATTTCTCTTCATTTAATTTGATATTGGTTTTAGGCTTGCTGTATATTTCCTTTATTATACTAGGACTGTCTCTTGTGTCACTATCTCTCCAAGACTTTTATGCTGATGCAGTGTTGGATTTTGTCAAAAGCCTTTTCTGCACATATGAGATGATTACATAAATATGTCATTTCAATTTGTTTATATGATGAAATATATTTATTGATTATCAAATGTACCATCCCTGCAATTCTGAAATGAAGACAAATTTATTAATCTGGATGATCATTTTATGTGTGCTTGGATTTAGTATGTAAGTTTTTTATCGAGTATTTTCGCATCTATGATCATAAGGGAATTTGATATATAATTATCTTTATATGTTGTATCTGTACATGATTTTGTTATGAAGGTGACTTTGGCTTCATAAAATGAATTGGACAATTTTCTTTCTCTTCCACTTTTGTGAAATAATTTAAGGAGTATTTGTAATAATTTAAATGTCTCATAGATTTCTGAAACTGTCCTGCCCTTGTTTATTTTGGGGTAGTTGGGGAAATATTAATGACAAATCTGTTTAAATTATTTATCTGATGTTGATTTGTTTCACATTTAAGTTCCATAAGTGGTAACTGCAGAGGAAAATGCCACTTCTTTTAGATTTTGCAATTTGATGGAGCACAGGTTTTTAAAGTATTTTCTTAATGACTCTCCGAATATCCTTGACGTCTTTTGTTATGTACCTCTTTTCATTTCTATTTTTGTTAATTTGGATATTCTCTCTGTATCTTTAAGTTAGATAGGATAAAAGGTTGTCTATCTTGTTGGCTTTCTCAAAGAACAAACTCTTTGTTTCATTGATTCATTGTATTGTAATCCTTGTTTCTATTTCATTGATTTGAGCTCTTATTTGATTATTTCTCACTGTCTAGTCCCCTTTGTTGATCTCACATCTTTCTGTTGTAGAGGTTTCAGGTGTGCTATTGAATTGCTACTACAAAACCTCTCCATTTTTTAAATGTAGACACTTAATACTATGAACTTTCCTTTATACTTAATACTTTTTCCTTAATACTATGAACTTTCCACTTTCTTTGTGTGCTATAAGATCGAGACTGCTGTGTTTTAATTTCCATTGAATTTTAGAAATTCTTTACTTTCTTTCTTTATATCTGTCTTGACTAATTTTTTTATCCCATAGAAAATTGTTGTTTTACTGAATTTGTGAGCTTTTGCTGTTTCTATTATTAATGATGTCCAGCTTGAATCAACCATGGTCTGATAGGTTTCAGGAAGTTATTTTAATTTTCTTGTATCACTTGAGACTTGCTTTTGTGATGAAGAATGTGGTCAATTTTGGAGAAAGTTCCATGAGATACATGGAAGAAAATATACTTTTGTGTTTGAGTGAAATGTTCTATAAATGTGTGTTAGGTTCACTTGGTTTATTACATCTATTAGCTTCAATATTTCTTTTTATTTTGTTGTTGCTGTTGTAGTTGTTGTTTGGCTTTGTGTAGATGACCTATCAGTTGGTAATTGTGGGAAATTAAAGTTTCCACTATCAGGGAGTGAGGTTCAGTATGTGAATTAAGCTCTAGTCATGTTTATTTTCCCAAAATAAAAAAAAAATGGGTGGCCTTGCTTGGGAAATTGATGTTAAGAATTGACTATCTTTTTGATGCATTTTTTTCCTTTGATGTGTATGCAATATCATTTCTTATCACTTTTTATTGATTTGGATTGTAGTCATTTTATTAGTAACTAAATTCACTACACTAGCTTGCTTCATCTGTCCATTTACTTCAAATATATTTTTCCAATCTTTACCTTGATATTTAGATGTGATTCTTGGATGTAAGAAAAGGATGGAGCTTGTATTTATATCCATTTTGTTAGTTGGTGTATTTTTACTGGGGAGTTGAGACCATTGGTATTGAGAGATATCAAGGTTATCAATGACTATTTATTCCTGTTATGTTGGTGATGGTAGTGGTGGTCATATATATGCTTCCATTCTTTTGGTTTTGTTGTATATGATTATTTTCTGTTTTATGGTTGTACTTCACCTCTTTTAGTTGAGAATTTCCATCTAGTACTTTCTCTATGGGTGGATTTAGAGATAGATATTATTCAAATTTAACTGTGTTGTGGTGTCTTATTTTCTCTGTCTATGATAATTGAAAGTTTTGGTGGGTACAGTAGACCGCTGGCATTTTTGTTCTTTCAGAGTCTGCAGTACATCTCCCCAGGCCCTTCTGGCTTTTTCAGTCTCCATGGAGAACTCAGGTGTAATTCTAATATTTTTACCTTAAATGTTACTTGATCATTTTTCCCTTTTTAACAAACTTTCTTGTTCTGTGTGTTTAGGACATTATTATGTGCCAAGTGGACTTTCTTTTCTGGTTCAATCTAGTTGGTGTTCTTAGTGGTTCTGTGTCTTCATAGGAATTTGTTTCTTTAGGTTAGAAAATTTTTCTTCTATGATTTTGTTGAAAATATTTTCTGGACTTTTGATCTGGGATTCTTCTTCTTTCTATATTTCTATTATTATTAAGTTTGATCTTCATAGTGTCCCAGATATCCTGGATGTTTATGTTAAATATTCTTTAGGTTTAACTATTACTTTCACTGATTCATTCAATTTTTCTATTATGTCTTCAATGCCAAGATACTCTTCCATCTTTTGTATTTTTTTGATTGGGTTTTCCTCTGTAGATTCTGTTTTATTCCCTAATTTTTTCTTTTCTGAATCCTCTCAGTTTGTCCTTTCTTTATTATTTCTATTCCTGTTTCTAGTTTTGCTTGAACAGTTTTGTTTCCTTCAAAAGTTTGTTTATTTTTTCTTAACTTTCTTAAAAGGATCTATCCATTTCCTCCAATTGTTTGTTTGGTGTTTTCCTAGCTTTCTTCAGGGGATTTATTCATTTCCTCTTTAAGAACATCTATCATCTTCACATAGTTGGTTTTAAGGTCTTTTTATTGTGTTGCAGTTATGTTGTAATATTTGGGACATACTGTGGTGGCTAGTTGAGTTCTGATGGAGACATATTATCCTGGCTGTTATTAATTGTGTTCTTGCATTGGTGTCTGGGCATTTGAGTTTTTTGTGATCGGAGTTTGCAGTGCTAAATTCTGGGTTTTTCTACATTGGGTGGGTGTTTTATTCCTTGCTATCTATTTTCTCTCTGAATTTTCAGTGAGGGGAGAGAGAGAGAGGTTTGACTTGTTGAGTGTGTTTTGTAAAGAGTCCTGTTTTAGTAGACTGATTGAACAGTTTGTTCTGAAAGAAAGCCTGCTGGTGTTGGAGGCTTAGATAACCACTATGTTGGGGGAGTGAATTCAGAAGATGATCTGTAGGATCGATAGGAAATATGGAAAGGGCAAAGGAGGCTAAAGCTGGCGTTCAATTGCAAAGCTAATGCTAAGCCTGAGAGATCGGGTTTGGAGAAACAGAAGGACTGCAAGCAGGGTACCTAGAATTCTAGCAAGTATGGCTTGTTCAATTTAAATTTCTAAAACAAGATTTATGAGTTAAGTATTATAGAAAATTGAAGTTAAAGTCATGATGTTCCATCCAGGGTAGAAGAATTGGGGAAGGAAAGGAAATTATAAAGATGCATATGCAAAATTTATTTTAATGTCACAAATAGCAATTGGTAATATGGAAAGGCTCTGTTCAGCAATGGTCTAGGCCCTCCTAAAGGAAGTATGAGAATTTGCCTTATTAAAGCTTTAGAAGTAGAAAAGAAGTCCCTGAGGTAGTGAGCAGAGCAATAACAATTGGTGAACCTCTCACAGATGAAGATCTCAGGGACTGAACTCTAAAGGAAAATCTAAAGAAAGTTTCTGCAAAGCAGAGTGGGCGTAAGAAATGTCTGAGCTGCCCAAGTAAGAGGAAATGGACCTCATCCAACTAAAGAGAGGAGCTTGCTTCAGCAGACAGCTAGGTGCATAAGAATCCCTGTTGCTACCAGATTGCAAAGTGAGAGGCACCTGGGGATAACTACTTTAAATGTCTCAGAAGAGATCCAGGGAGTTTGGGAGTAATTGCAGGACTGAGACGGCAAAGTATGCAAAGAAAGAGGCTGTCTTTGAAATGACTTGTGCACTATAATAAGCATAAAAAGATGAACTATGCACAAAATAAATAAATTACTCCTACTCTGAATCTTAGACGAACTATGCCTGCATTAAATAAACTGTTCCTTCTATGAATCCCAGAATTTCCAATTACTAACTAAAGGGATATCTTTATTCTAATTCAGAAGTTTATTAGACTGGACATTAATCTTAACCACATTAACACATGGTGCTATTAATGAACATGTTCCTTGGCACAAGAAAAAAAAATCTAAGTGAAAAGTCCAGAAGGCCGCAGAGATTCAGCTAAAATGATTGACCAGTAGAAACTGTAAATGTGTGGATGTTTACTGAAGAACATAAATATTTTACAGTTCCCATTTCTGCAAATACTGAGCAAATTCTGAAAAACTTACCTATTTATAACATTATTAAAAAATGGTGTTCTTTGAAACTTTATTTTTCTCATGTGAAATAGAAGAATTTAGATAAATGGAGCAAACCATTTGGGGAGCATTCATGTACAAGACAACAAATTTAGCTAGAGAATTTATAACTGTCCAATAGTAACCAAGTTACTCCAGGATTTAAGGAAGAGGAACAACAAAATTTACAACAGAGATGAATCAATGCAAACATCGAAAATTGAAGAAGAGACCAGTATTGTTTTATGTAAATTTCTTTGTTTGCCATGTTTCTTAGTTAGGAATCTTGGTCATTATAACAACAAAGATATTGCATCGCCAAAATCAATATCAATGCAGATCTCCAAGATCTGACTCTCCAGCATGTAAGTAGTACTTGGCCTTGCTCCTACGCATTTAAATTGCACCAGCCATGATGCAATAATATATAGTATTATTATTATATGTGATGTAGTATATAATCACATATGAAATAGTCTAGTATATATAGTGAAATTGGCTAATGGATATGACATTAAAACAGGAGACAGTCAATGTAGTGACTTCTAGAGTGTTGTAAGAGTGTTGACTTCAAATAGATTCTTATTAGGGGTAACCTCAGATGAGTTTGTTCAGCTTGCAAAACTCAGTCAGTCCTTATCTGAAAATATACATAGTAATAAATCACTTTCATAATAACTTTACCAGAATCTTTCAAACAAATTCAATAAATATTTGTTATACCACATATCTTATTTTTATCATTATTAAAGAAAAGATTCTTAACAAGTGGTCATGGTGCATGCCTTTAATTACAACCATTGAGAGGCAGGCAGATCTGAGTTCACTACCACCCTGGTGTACATTGTGACTTCCAAGGCTACAAAGAGTAACCCTGTCTTGAAAGAAACAACCCAAAACAAAAGAAAATCAACAAACAACAAACATAAGAAAACCAAAAGAAGATATTCTCAAATCAAAATAAACTTTGATTCTTAGCTTTCTAAAAAATAACCGTTTCTTAAAAATCATTTTTCATTTATTGAGAAAGGGCCACAGTATGTATTCCTAGCTAGGCAGACTTCATTTTACATACACCAAACTGGCTTCAAGCTCACTAAGATCATCCTGCCTCTGCCTCCCAAGTGTGGGGATTAAAGATGTGCATCGTCATTGCCAGCTTGGCTTACAAGCATCTTTCATGTCTTTGCATCACTTCTTTCCCTCTGAAGATCCTGAAGAGCCATTATTGCTTACATCTCGGTAACTATGGTTACACATTATTACTTAATGGTCAATAGTAAAGTAGCAAGGTTGAGATGCAGCATCCATGTTGGAAGTAAGTAAGGGAGTGTGAGGGAAATATGAGCATCAGAACAAAGTTTTGCTAACGCCAATTAGTATTCCCTATATAAGTCCTGCACACACACATACAAAAAAAACATTAAAATATTGTTTACACCTAATGACAATATTGTGAAGGGGCTCTTTATTTTTTCAAAGATATTTTTATTGGATATTTTATTTATTTACATTTCAAATGTTACCCTCTTTCCCAGTTTCTGCTACGCAAACCCCCTATTCCACACTCCTCCCCCTACTTCTATGAGAGTGCTCCCCACCCACCTACCCACACACTCCTGACTTACCATCCTGACATTCCCCTACACTGGAGCATCGAGCCCTCCCACTGATGCTAGATAAGGCCACCCTCTGCTACATATAGGTCCTTCCATTTGTACTCTTTTGTTGGTGGAACTCTTCATTTTACAAGAAGAGCCACTATTCAAACTTCATTCACATTGCTTCTAAAATCCTTGGTGTTTCATGAAAACATTTTGTTTTGTGTCACGGGAAGGATAGCAGATTCTCAAAGCCTTCAAAGAGGGAAAAAAAAGACCATACCTATACTCTATGTAACAACCTGGAAGTCTAAGTGTCAGTGCGAATCCCTTCCTGCCCCTTGTTATGCTTTTCTCCTTTTGGAGTCAGAACTACAGGATTTCATGTATTTCAGACATTTCCAGGGTGTGATTTATATGAGAAATAATGGAGTAAGAGTTGAAAATAAATGGAAGCACATGAGCGAGGCTATTCTTCGCTGTTCCTCCACTCCAAAATCTCTCCAATTTCTTACAGCTTCTCTTTGATAGTCATAACGATTTTAGATGTAAATGTTGAGAGAAGCATAATCTCTAAATACAGAAGATAAAAATTATTCTTCAAACGTGTGGCACTTTCTTTGCAAGTGAACTTGAGGTTTTTCCGGAAGAGATTCTTCCCCAATGGGGAAGAAGTCAAAGGGAATAATTCATGCCTTTCAATATACACATTCCTCTGTCATTTCAGAGTGATAGCTTTGCAGAAACCCAAACCACATGGAACTAGTAATAGCTACCTTCAGACCTGGGAGAGGAGAGAATCCCTTCCTGGATCCTTCCATGGCCCATCTGTATACATGAAAGAGTAACGTTCATGAAGGAAGCAAAATGTTGGGCAAATGCAAAGAATGAAAAAAGGTGGCAGTCTTTAAAATGACTTGTGTCTTATAAGAAGCATAGAAAGATCCACTATATGCTCATAAAATAAATATTCCTATTATGAATCCAGATTCTCCAATTACTAGATACAGAACGATCTTTATTCTATTCAGATGTCTCTTAGGCTAGGCATTAATCTCAGAGTTAACGCATAGTCCTATTAATGGACATGCTACTTGGAAAAATCAAACAAACCCCTAAAACAAACTTTGTGGGGCTCTGGCTAAGGGCTCCCCATGGAGATCTCTGGCTCAGCTAGGTGCTCAGGTTTGGGTGAGGGAAAGAGAACTCAGGCAGGGAGGGGGGCTGCTTCTGCGGCCTCCTCTGCTGGTTCTGCCCCTTTCTGCCACTGCTGCTTTGGTTCCTCATACAGGCTGAGCCAGCAGGAGACTGAATAGGTGGTGAGGGGTGTAGGGGATCTTCTGGAGGCTATTTCAGGAGAGCAGATCTCTTCCCCGAGCGGTGGTGTGACAGCTCGTATGACAGAAGCTCTCAGACAATGGAATAATTCCTGCACACCATTAATCCTTCCGAACACGATTGATTCTTAAATACAAATTCTGAATGGGTCAGTGTCTGACAGCAGGTACTTCCTATTGAGATGGCCTGAGAGCTTGGGAAGACCTCATCTACATATTCAGGGGCGTGGCCTTGCTTCTACAACTGATCTGTCTGTGGCCCTGTCCTCACCCGTGGAGGAGGGGCTTGGGGTATTACCCTATATGACTGATCTGCCTCAAACCTTTCTACAGAGGTCTGAGAGCCTGAGAAGGCCCTGATCTCCTCCGGGAATGGGAACGTGCCTGCAGTCCCTTTTAGGGTCCACAGGGATTCTGCCTATCTCGACCAGGAATCAGGGTACTTCACAGTCTGCTGCCCTACAAACCTTTTACTTTTTTTGAAAATTCTTTGAAAACTAATTGTTCCATGGACAAGTAGGAGGCATGTAAGAGTCAAGGCACTTTATATATTACACTAGCCTTCTGTAAGCATTTCTAAAATTCATGTAGTAATACCATTGGCTTGAATCAGACTTAATTTTCAAAATGTAACATAGGTAATCTAACAAAGAAACTGGCAATACAGAAACAAAGTGTGGAGCAGAGACTGCAGGAAAGGCCATCCCAAGACTGTCCTACCTGGGAATCCATCCCGTATATAGACACCAAACCCAGACACTATTGCAGATGCCAAGAAGTGCTTCCTCACAGAAGCCTGCTATAGCTGTCTCCTGAGAGGCTCTGCCAGAGTCTGACAAATACCGAGGCACCTACTTGCAGCCAACCATTGGACTGAACACGAGGTCCCCAGTGGAGGAGTTAGAGAAAGGCCTGAAGGAGTTGGAAGAACAACGGATATCAGCCAACCAGACAACCACAGCTTCTAGAGACTAAACCACCAACCAGAGAGTACACATGGACAGACCCATGACTCTGGCCGCATATGTAACAGCGGATAGACTTGTTGGACATCAATGGGAGGAGAGACTCTTGGTCCTGAGAAAACTTGTCGCTCCAGTGTAGGGGAATGCCAGGGCAGGGAGACAGAAGTGAGTGGGTGAGTGGGTGGGTGGGGGAGCACCCCCATAGAAGGAGGGAGAAGGAGGATGGGATGGGGGTTTCCAGGGAGGAAACCGGGAAAGAGTATAACATTTGAAATGTAAATAAATAAAATATCCATTAAAAACAGAGATAGATAAAGGATTGAAGGACATGATGGGGTGTGCAAACCCATAAGAACAACAACAATACCAAATAAACAGGCTCCTAGGGACTAAACCACCATCCAAAGAGTACACATTGACAGACCCATTACTCCAGCTGCATGTGTAGCAGAGGATGGCCTTGTTGTGCGTCAATGGGAGGAGAAGCCCTTGGCCCTGCCAAGGCTGGACTTCCGCAGCATAAGGGACTCTCAGGGTGAGGAGGCAGGAAGGGGTGGGTGGTTGGGTGGTGGAACTTCCTTATAGAAGAAGGGGGAGGGAGCATGGGATAGGGGGTTTATGGACTTGAATCCAGGAAATGAAATAACATTTGAAAGGTAAATAAAAAATATCCAATTTAAAAAAAGAGAGGTGAAATAAATAGTCCATTAACAGAAAAAAAGAAAAAAAAAAAAATTGGCACAACAGAGATGGCACTTACATATGACATAATAAAGAATGATCGTGAATGTTCCATTCTTGCTTTTTCACTCTATTCCTTGGGGTTTGCTTGAGGAAAGAAATTTCAGTGTGTAGAAGGTAAACTCTAGAGACAGAGTCCTTCATTTAAGGATTCTATCCTAGTTCATGGATTACTAATTTCAGTGTTTTCAGTCTAAGAATTCCTCATCATAAGAAGTGGGAATGAAAATAAATAGTGCATGTCACAAATTAATAAAAGAGTTAAGTGAGATGAAGCTTTGAAGTGACTGAATTCAGCTCACACATTCAATAAAAAATCATTAGAATTAACTCGGGCTTGGATAGGTATTTTCTCTAGTTTGAAGAGCATAATGTAACACAAATAGAGGTGAAGTGACTTATCCATGTAGTTGATATTTGGTGAACCAGGTTCAAAATTAATTAGTCTGATTCCAGAATGCACAATCAAACACATTGTGTTAATGAGTGCTTTTTTGTCAATACAATAGCAGGGTACCACTGACATAATGGCTTGTATGTGGACCATTGTAATTACAGGTATGGGATATTCTTGGAGGGCATTTAAGCCAACAGCAACTCAATAGCAATCATCAATGCTCCCTACCACCCCCCATGTTATTCTTTACATTCTTTAGTCTAGATTCCAGATTGTAAGTATTGCCTCTGAAGAATAGAAATGCATCATAAAATGATGGAAAGCCTCTGGACTTTATATTCCCAATGTATGAAGTGGATATATGGCTATTACACTGCACTGGAGACTACCACATAAAATCTGTACATGTGCAGTATATATTCAATAGGATTGACCTTCATGAACACTGTACACTTCATGAATTGTTAACTCAAGTATAAGGATGGGACACTTCCAAAAACTGCATTCATGTGAGTGTCAGTAGACAACTTCTCTGAATTGTCTCCCTCTTTCTTCCATGTGGATATTGTGGATTGAATTCATAAAGTCAAGCTTGCTGGCAAGCACCTTTATTCTTTAACATCTTGTTGGCACCATGATCACATCTCATAATCTTAATAACTTTTTATGGAATTAAGGAAAAGTAAAAACAAGTGAGACTAATATTAACTCAATAAAATATAGGGATATTGTTCAATAGTAAACAAGACTCATTGCAAACTTTCAGAGAGTTGGTCAGCACTAACACACACACAGTAGCAGTGCTAAGTGGACTTAGTAATTTGTGTGTGTCTGTAATGAGCTTCAGAGTAGACGTCATGCAACTGGAAGGCAGTCAGAAAGTACACAGAGAAATTGGAGCAGGGAGATGGGTGGAAATATTATGGATGCAATCTAACAGTGTAGCAAACTATGGAATTTTGATATCGAATTTGATATATAGATAAGTTCGAACCACTGGATTTTTTGGATTAAAATAATTTCTTGAAAAGCCTATGCATATTTAGTTTGTAGCTCAGTATGGGAGAGTAATTGCTTGCTTAGCACATATAAGGCTCTGGGTTTGATTTTTTAGCATGTCAAAGGTAATGTTCAAATTTGGCCAAAAAATACACTTATATAATTTATGAAACTATAAGATAACCCACAATTATATACAGTTAATATATAACAATAGAAGAGAGAAAGGGAAAGACAGCTGTGCGGTGGCTTTTGCACATCAGCCCAGCACTCTGGAGTCATTGCAGGAATATTTCAAGTTCAAGTTCAACCTGGTCTACATGACCCTGCTTCAAAAACAAAGTTGGCTTGCAGAGATTTTGCAGTGTTTAAATGCCCTAGCTGCTCTTTCGTAGGACCTGAGTTCTAGTCCCAGCACCATACAGTATCACAGCCATCTGCAACTCCAGTTCCAGATGATTCAGTGCCTTCTTTTGACTTTCGTGAGCACTGCATGCATGAGATACACATGTGTGCATGAAGGCAAAATACCCATACACATAAAATACTAAAATAAGGTCAGGGATCATACTTGTAATCTATGCATTTGGTAAGAGAAGAATCAAGCCAGCTTGGGCTACACCATACCCTGTACAAACAGAATCACAGTAACAATTTTATAGAGCTGGCAAAAATAAAGAAAGAACGAATGAAAGGAAAGAAAAACAACAACAGAAAGGAAGAAAAAGAAAGAAAACCCTAAATCTCAACAACTACAACTGCAACAACAAACCTGCTTAAGGCCAAGCGTGCTGATTTCCTTTTGCTCTGTAAAGACAAGGTGGAGGGAAAGCACAGGTCCTATATGTTGTCTTCTAGCCACAACCTTGACAAATTCCCTTACCCCAAACACATACTAATAAAGACTAATAAGATCGCTTCTCTACCTTTTTGCTAAGATCATCTGAAGACAAATAAGCACATGAAAATTAGACACTAAAAGAATAAAGCATTAGAGTCCTGAGGTAGAGGAACATATGTAATATGCATATAGAATTATGGTTAAAAAATGAAGTATTATTGAGTTCCGTTTTATAAAATGGCACATACTTACTGCCCTAATTTAAAAAAAAATGCCTTGTCGTTGTTAAGAAAATTTTGTTTCCTAATGTCAAAAGCCTTTTTGGTTATGCATAGCTATAGCATTTATATTTCAATAGGAAATGTGTAGCACGCAGATATGTCCCTCTAGTTTCTAATGAAGCTGAACCACAAATTCATGCATTTCACAAATAAAGCCCAGCCCTGTTGTTGGCCTGTCCAGAGACAAGGCTTCCAATTAAAAAATCTTTCCCTTTTCTCTAACCTAGTAGCATTTCCAGCATAGATAACAACCTTACTTCAACATCCTTAATATCATTAATGATTGGATCTTTCTACAGAGAGCTTAAAAGCCTGAAGAAGACAGTGGCAGACCTGAAGTTGGTTGGTGGAAGGTTACACAGCAGGGATAGCTAGTGATCTGAACATATTAAAGAATGTGTACCAGAATTAAAAGAAACAGATGAGGGCCACTTAAAAAGTAACACTTGAATACAAACCCACCACTGTTTTTCAAATAAGAACTTTGGAATGAGGAGATAATTTGCAATTTCCCTCAGGGCCTCTTTTCACAGGCAAAATTAAATGAATAGTTGAGGTGATCAATACAGTGCTGTGTGCATAGTGTGTGGCCAAGAACTACAAAAAGTAAAGAATCTGAACAAAAGTAAAGTCTTGCTATTGTGAAAATAAACTAAAAAGGGAAACATAAAATGGATGACTCTCGTTACTTGCTTGAATCATTGTCTAGCATCCAGGTTATCTGTTTTCTTACTAATACCAATGAACGCAGTGGCAATTAGTTTGGGCAGTTCCATTATCAGGGGAAAAAGCCAGTTTGTCCTTTGATTTAGAAGCATGCCGTCCTCACAATCCTCCAGCAGGACCACGGACACAATTGTTCTTATTTTATGTATAAAGAGACTGAACACTCAATCTTCTACAAGTTCTTAGAAACATTAAATATTACTGTCTAAAGCTGTAGGAGACTCAATACATCCTAACAAGTCTGATCTTAGAAATTAAGGAGAATCATTCCTAGTTAGTATTCCAGTGGTAAAATAACAAAACAAAACAAACGAAAAAAATGGAAGAGAAAACATGTTACCTTTGTTGTTATTCTTTCATCATGAAAATACCATCTTTAAGTGTCTCCATCCCAGAATAATTAAATGTGTTCTCTCTCATAAAGCCTTACTCCTCTACCTTTTGACTCATTCTTTGGCTTCAACCACACTAAAACATCAACTCTAGAGGCAGGCATTTGCTGTGTATGCTTTTCACTTCCTTTCACACTCTCCAAGATGGCTCTCATTTTCTGAATAGAAGTCTCCCCCTTCTTTGATATCTTGTTGCTAATCAAAATGGGCTGTGCTCTCACTGCCCAAAGAAAGGACCAAGACAGAATGCTCATTTTTGTATAGTGCCCTTTAGTGATGAGAGAAATCCATTGCCTCTGATGTCTTCTTCTTCTCAATTTAAAACAGTGAATACAGCAATGACTTACCAAAAAAACAGAAGCCAAGCGGAGTATTTGAAACAAGAAGTGGGGTAAAGGTTACAAAGGTAGCGCAAATGCTGAGAAGTCAACACAGGAGAGGAGACATAAAGTTGAGGATGTTAACGTGGGTTTCATTAGGAAAAAAATCAAATCAAAGTGAGAAAACAAATACAAAATATCAAGAAATAGACTGAAAGCTTTAATTGCAGAAACTCAAAGAGAAAATAGTTTCTTTAAAACCAGAATAAGATTTAACTGTAAAACATAGCAACAAAACAACCCAGAAATCATTTCTGAATCCAAACTGCTATGGATATTGATGAACTTATAAATAGATGCTTGGAAAATTAAAAAACAGAATAATTACCATAAGATGGGCGTGGCTTTAGAAGCTCTCCCTACTCAATCTGTGCTGAAATTTTGTCCAGATTGAGTTTTTGCCGATTTTTTTTTCAACACTGCTCGCTGGGAGCCAATGTATGGGACAGCCAGGTCATACCAGTTGTTAGCATTTCAGTCTTCCTCTCCATCTGGCAACTCTTACGTTCTCTAAGGCCTCGCTTCTGTGCTGATGCTACTGGATGGGACAAGGTTGATAGAGATAATTCAACCCTAATTGAGCAACAATTACTTCTCAGCATGTGGATTATTTGTGAATGTCCTCATTAACCACTACCTATTATCTAAAGGAGCCTTTCTAAACCAAGTTGAGGACACCATGAATCTATTCATCAGGGCATCCATATTTAGAAGACACTTTGAGAGCATGGCCATCTGGACAAAACACTAGTCCATTCTTCCCTGAGCTTAGGGTCTTCCCAGTCATGGGTTTTGGACTGGCTTTGCACAACCAGGCATGGAATTACTAGTGCAGAGTAAATGCAATCACAAAGGCAGATGTGCTCCAGCATTCTGCACTCTCTGTTCCCCGAATCTAGAAGCAATGTGATACGTTACTTGCCTGCCTTGCTTACTTTAAAATACTGGAATGCAGTATTCTTAAGGTCCTCTTAAACCAAAATTCAAAAATATAGTCTTTTATCTTTAAGATGATTCTCTCAGGAAACAGTAACTGAAAGAGGAAAGAATGAAAAAAATGAGTATTCTCCCAAGTTACAACCTAACTGTCAACCTAAGATATGTGTAGTGTCAGACAAAAGAAGAGATTAATACCCTTAATACAAAGCCAGAGAGGAATGCATGCCTTACCTCATGTGGGGAGAACTATGCTCATTAGGTGAATAGAAATCTACTGAGTAGAATGGCATTCCATACAACTATACATATAGTATAAGGCTAAATTTTGAGTGTAAGACTTCTTAGAGGAAAGCACCTTTTATATCAAGTGAATTAAAGTTTGAGATTGCCAGTGGGAAAGACTTTGAAGAAGAAATGAAAAATCCCTATAAAGAAAGCAACAGTGACACTCAGGAGCCAAGGACATGTTCAAACTGTCACCGATGTTGGACTATGCCGTGCTCTTCATCCCAGATCATGAGGGAAACAAAGTCGGGTGCAGAAGGGACTTAGTGAAACAGAAAGTGTGGAGTTCAAAGAGAAAACACCCTTCTCTGCCAAACTTGCTTTAATTTAGGTGAATTGACAGATGTTTAAAGAGATATATTATCTATTCTTTTTACATTTTTCTACACACACAGTGTGTGTGTGTGTGTGTGTGTGTGTGTGTTTGTGTGTGTTCACACGGGCGCATTGTAATTCTTGTGGGGGCCAGAGAATAAATTGGGTAGTCAGTTCTCTCTTTGCATTGTCAACATGCATTTTAACTATATATTTCCAAAAGTCGGTTAAATGAGTGAACTCATGCTACGAGTATTTTAATCTCATCATCTCATGATTATCCCTCATTCATTTTAAGATCGTCTGAGTACACATGGCAGCAGACTGTGGGAACTTCCATGATATGGTGTTAATTTTGCACATCTTTATAAGCTTCCTTTGATGTGGAGTGTCATTCAAGGAGAGTAAGGAACTGTACATCATCCTGTCAAATCTGTAGCCGTTAGTAGAGCCTAATTGCAGAGTAGGGTCTGCAGCAGAGTACAGAAGTAAGGACTGAGACCTTCCTTGATGCTGGCTTTTGTGTAAAAGTCAGTCTTTCAACAAGTATAATATGAAGCAAAAGATATTTTCATAGTTGAAGTGCACCACACTGAAAGGAATCTATTCAAAGATTGCTAATATTTATTGTTGCTGATTATTATAAAATTCTTCTAATGGCATGATTGTCTTATTTGTTGCTTCTTTTCATTTATCTAGCTTCTAAAATAAAAATCACCTTGTATTTCTGGCAGATATACCCCTGGGAGTTGTTAACATAATTTTATTTTGTCTTCTTACTCAATTGACCTTTTCATTGTTATAAGACCATCTTTTTATTATTGATAATATTCATTCCTCTGCAATCTTTTTTTGTTTAATGTTAACATAACCACCCTAGAAGTATTATGACTAGCATTTTCTTGAAATATTTTTCAGTTACAATTTTGAGTATGATTTTACATGATAATTTCTTTGTGTCTATACCTTTACGATTGTGAACTTGAAATGGCATAAGTATCTTTTCATTAGTCTATATTCATATATACAAATCAATGTGCTTCAAAAAGACAATTGATTATTCCAGTATGTGATATAACTTGACCAAATTTGCCCCCTATATCCACTGCTATCTCCCCAAACCACTAGCTGACAAATAATCCCTGTACTTTCACATTATATATCTATACATATGCATACTTGTTGTGGTTTGCCTTGGGGTTTTCTCTGAATTTGTTAAATAAAGGCAAGAGCGTGAGATTTGGGCAGAGGTAGGAGTTGGGAGTGAGAGGGGGATTAGATTCAGAGGTTAGGTTGACAGTTGACAGTTGGAGACAGTTGAGCGAGTGGAACCTGAGGAGGGGGGGGTGAGGATTGACAGTTGAGGGAGGAGGGGTTAGAGGAGGAAGCCAGGAGGAAGAAGAGAGGGAGTTGGAGAGACGATGGGGAACTGAGAGGAGTTAGAGGTACCAGGGGGGAGAAGAAGCTGGAGACTTGGTAAATAAAAGGTGCAGGGATGAGTAATTTGGGAACTGGGATTAGGACAGTGTAATGTGGATCTGCCAAATCTAGACGCTGGATTGCTTTAATGCTAAATGAGTGTGATTTTTTTTTAAGAAAGAGTCTCAATTTAAGTAAGTGTGGCTGGGCTGAGTTTATGCCAAGATATCCAGCAGATATCTGGGGCACTGAGGTGTGGAACCCTAGCAGGGTAAAAACACCAGTTGTATGCTCTTTTGTGTAAGAGTCTCAGTATAAGAAAGTGTGTGGCTGGGTTGTGTTTCTGCCAAGATATCCAGAAGATATCTGGGGAAGCGAGGTGTGGAACCCTAGCAGGGAAAAACACCCTGAGGGAAAACATTCCACCCCCGGTTTTCGTTTATACATTTTTACTTTTACTTTATTTTTTTTTATTTACGACAACATATGGCCCAACTAAACCATTAGAACTCAACTAACCTGAGATAAAAGTTTACTTCCTCTCAACCCCAGAATAGGCAGGAGTACTAGTGGATTGGGAATTGACTGGGTCTGGAGGGTCTCGAAGAATCGAGAGGACTGCAATGTATTCTGAAGCAGAGGGAGAAAAAGGTACAAGGGGCTTCAGATCAGATACTACTTTGATGTAAGAGAGATATATAACTTTATGATACTTAAAGATGAGAAACATAATGAATATCTTTTGGGCCTTATGGAATGATATTTTGAATGGTCTGAAGGTTGAGAATTTTGAGGAAAAAGACACTTTATCATTTACCAGTATTGCAATATTCATTCTTCTGATTTACTATATCTTCTCAAAAGACAGGGCCCTAAATAACAAATTTCTAGCTTTAGAACAGAAGATACAGGTAATTATGGAACAACATGAACAACAGAAAGAGAAAATTAAATCTTGGCAATATAGCCTAGAAGGAACACTAGAATTGAAGACACAGAAAATTATAGATCAGAATAAGAGACAGAAAGATGAAAATGAAAGTGATAGACAGGAACTAGAAAGGATGTTAGAACAGAACATACAACAGCACACAGCCCTAAATAGCAAATTTCTAGCCTTAGAACAGAAGATACAGGTAATTATGGAACAACATGAACAACAGAAAGAGAAAATTAAATCTTGGCAATGTAGCCTAGAAGGAACACTAGAATTGAAGACACAGAAAATTATAGATCAGAATAAGAGACAGAAAGATGAAAATGAAAGTGATAGACAGAAACTAGAAAGGATGTTAGAACAGAACATACAACAGCTCACAGATCATACTGAACAGCAGAGAGAAAGTAATGAGGTTTGGAAGCAAGACTTAGAGAATAACCTTTTAAAATTAATCAATCAAAAGATAATGGATAACAAATTATTAGAAGTACAATATAAAGAAAAATTCAAAGTGTGGAAGCAAAACCTTGAACAGAGAATTCAGGAACTCAAAGAACAGGGGAAAGACAGAAAGAGAAATATGAAGCACGGATACAGACTTTAAGAGAGGAATTTAAAATTACAACTAAAGAAAAAAACTCAGGTAGAGACAGAAGATAAAATTAAGGAAAGCCAACCTAAGGTTTTTAGGAAACAAACTTTAGTCTATCCAGTTAGTGTGCAACAAAGGCCTCCAAACGATGATCATCCACAGGGTTATGAAGAATTTGAATGGCAACCCATGGATGTATTAGAATTAAGAAATTTAAGGAAAGTGTAACTAATTTTGAATGCATTACCATTTGTAAAACAAATCTTAATTTCTTGGGCTATTAAAAATAGAGTAATCCCCCAAGACTGGAAAGATATGGTAAGAGCAATTCTAGAGCCTGCTGAAAATTTGCAATGGATTTCATGGTGGAGAGAAGAAGTGAGGGAGATAGCAAGACAAAATAGAGCTAGGGGCAGAGAGATTTCCACAGATCAACTGCTTGGTGAAGGCCGCTTTGCTGAAGTAGAGGTGCAGGCTATATATGACGAAGAAACTCTGTCATGGTGTCGATTGTCAGCCTTAAAGGCCTGGGACAAAGTCGCAGAATCAGGGAAAAGACTTGAAACATTCACTCAAGTCATACAAGGTCCTAAAGAAACCTTCCTGACTTTTTACAAAGGCTTACCTCAGCTGTGGAAAGGAGTGTATCAGATTCAGCGGCAAGAAAGGCGATAATTGAGTCTTTAGCCTTTGAAAATGCAAATACCAAATGCAGGGAAGTAATTAGACCACTAAAGGCAAGGTCCGCACCAATAGATGAGTGGATTAGATATACAGCTGATGTTGGATCTTGTTCTCCTGATACTACTTTGATAGGAGAAGCTGCCACTGGACAGCTAGAGATGACCCAAGATTTCAAATGTTTTAATTGTGGTGAGCAGGGCCATCTCAGATATTACTGTAATAAAAACCAAAGTGATACAAAAAGGGGGACTGTGCCTCCTAGAATGTGTCAAAGATGTGGCAGATATGGACATTTGACTAGGAAGTGTACAGCAACAACAGACAGATGGGACCGCATCCTGACAAAAAACTCCCAGGGGGGCCTCTCGCAGGCCCCAATACCAGGCAGGGAGAGTTCTCCTCCTCAGAACGATTAAACAACAAGACTTCAAAACGAATATTTTGGCTAACGTCTATAGAGGACCAAAGGCCAAAACTAAAAATACTGGTAGATAATATCGAAATTGAAGGAATGGTTGACACTGGAGCAGATGTTACCATCATCTCTCCAAAATCTTGGCCCATTAGTTGGCCACTTCAAGGAGTGGATATGCAGTTTCAAGGTGTTGGCACTTTATCCCAAATAAAACAAAGCATCAGGTGGCTTAAATGTATAGGACCAGAAGGTCAGGTAGGAAAATTAAGGCCATACGTGGCTGATATAGCCATTAATTTATGGGGAAGAGATCTACTACAGCAGTGGAAAACTCAAATTAATATACCCTCAGTTTCAGGTTCTGGCCCTAAAATTCATCAGACTCCTAATAAAAACTTTAAATTAGTCAGGGAATGTTATCAAGGACAGTTAGAGACTGTCCAAGCTGTCCATAAGCAAGATACAGCAGAGGCTGACAATTTAGTGCTACCCCAAGGAGCCACTGCTGTTAAAACAACAACAGCCTTGCCACTAAGGTGGCTGACTGACCAACCCATCTGGATTGATCAGTGGTCCATGACAAAAGAAAAACTACAGGCATTAGAGCAGCTAGTCCAGGAGCAGCTGGAGGCTCAGCATATAGAGGAGTCCACCAGCCCTTGGAATTCTCCAGTATTTGTCATTAAAAAACAGTCTGGCAAATGGAGGGTATTGACAGATCTCAGAGCAATTAATAAGATTATTCAGCCGATGGGTTCCATGCAGCCTGGGATCTCACTGACTTCTTTGTTGCCTAGGGAGTGGCCTATTATAGTGATTGACTTAAAAGATTGCTTTTTCACTCTTCCTCTAAATGAAGGCGATAAGGAAAGGTTTGCCTTTTCGGTGCCTACCCTTAATAGAGGTCCCCCATAAAAAAGATATCAATGGAAAGTCCTTCCACAAGGAATGTTAAATAGCCCAACCTTGTGTCAATATTTTGTACAGCAGCCATTAGATATAATTCGCAAAAAATTTCCCCAATCTATTATTTATCATTACATGGATGACATTTTATTGTCTGATTCAGATATAAATATCCTGGAAAGAATGTTTGATGAAGTAAAAAAAACATTACCATGCTGGGGATTACGAATCGCCCCTGAGAAAATACAAAGAGGGGATTCTATTAATTATCTAGGGTATAAAATAAGTGTACAAAGAATTAGGCCACAAAAGGTGCAAATCAAAAGAAGCAAATTAAGGACACTTAATGATTTTCAGAAACTACTTGGAGACATTAACTGGTTGAGGCCTGTGATTGGCTTGACCACTCAAGAGTTGAGCAATTTATTTCAAACACTACAAGGCGATAAAGAATTAAATAGCCCAAGGAAACTATCAGCTGAGGCTGAGAAAGAGCTAGCTTTGGTAGAAAGGAAACTGCAGGACGCACATCTGGATCGTATTGATCCAAAGATGGCCTGCATATTAGTCATCTTGCCCTCTACTCATTCCCCTACAGGAATTCTCATGCAAAGGGAAGATTATATCTTAGAATGGATATTTTTAGCACATAAACAGAGTAAGAAACTGAAAACCTACATTGAGAAGGTCTCTGAATTGATACTTAAAGGAAAATTGAGACTTCGACAATTAGTTGGAATGGATCCGGCTGAAATTGTGGTACCTTTTACTAATGCAGAAATTAACTCTTTGTGGGTACAAAATGAACATTGGCAAAGAGCATGCAGTAACTTCTTAGGAGACATTAACAACAAATACCCTAAAAGCAAAAGACTTCAGTTCATAAAACGAACTAACTGGATCCTCCCTCGTATAGTAAAGGGAACTCCAATATCTGGAGCCCCTACATTTTACACTGATGCCAGTAAGTCAGGGAAGGCAGGATATAAATCGGAAAATGTAAACAAGGTGACTGAGAGTCCCTATAAGTCAGTTCAAAAATCTGAACTGTATGCAATACTCATGGTGTTGTCAGATTTTCGAGAGCCTCTTAATATAGTAACTGACTCTCAATATGCAGAAAGGGTTGTTTTGCACATAGAGACTGCTGAACTTATTCAGGATGATTCAGAATTGACATCACTATTTATTCAGCTACAACAAAAAATCAGAAATAGGAGTTACCCACTATATATAACACACATAAGATCCCATACAGGTCTGCCAGGCCCTCTGACACAAGGTAATAATGAAATTGACCAGCTACTGATAGGAAGTGTACTAGATGCTTCAGAATTTCATAAAAAACACCATGTTAACAGCAAAGGCTTAAAGAAAGAATTTTCTATCACTTGGCAACAAGCCAAAGAGATTGTGAGGCAATGTCCTACTTGCTCGTTATATAATCAAACTCCATTGCCTACAGGAACTAACCCTAAGGGTACCCAAAGAAATGAAATTTGGCAAATGGATGTTCTTCATTTTACAGAGTTTGGTAAGCTGAAATACATACATCATACTATAGATACATATTCAGGATTTCAATGGGCAACTGCCTTAACGTCAGAAAAGGCCGATTCTGTAATTACACATTTGTTAGAAGTTATGGCTATAATGGGAATACCCATACAAATTAAAACGGACAATGGTCCAGCATATATCTCTAACAAGATTAAGCGCTTCTTTGACTATTATAATATAAAACATGTTACAGGTATACCACACAATCCTACAGGACAAGCGATTGTGGAGAGATCTAATCGAAGTCTAAAGGAGATGCTTAACAGGCAAAAGGGGTCAACAAAAACTCCCAGAGATAGGATACATAGTGCTTTATTAACCTTAAATTTTTTAAATGCTGATGAACAAAACAGCACAGCTGCTGAAAGACATTGGATTGTGGAAAAGACTACTGAACTAAACCAGCCTGTTTATATTAAGGATATTCTGACGTCAGAATGGAAAATGGGAAATGTGTTACGCTGGGGAAGGGTTATGCCTATGTTTCTACAGGAGAAGAAAAGCTGTGGGTTCCTTCCAAGCTGATAAAAATCAGAAATGAAAGGGGGAGACCTCCTGAAGTCCTTGGCAACACAGAAGAAAAAGGAGACTAAGACGATCAACAAATAGGTGATGTATATATGAGGTTGTTTAGGTCTCCGTGTATGAACTGGCTGAGACTGAAATGTCTATAAACAGCCAGTGATATTTTGAGTGCAAATTCCTCATAACTTGTAATACGTGTGTATTACAAAATTATGTTACGGTTTGATTATATGATTAACCTAACCTGAAAAAAGGTAGTCATTTTTTTTTTTTGATTTTTATTTACTAAACTGTGCACCCTGCTTATCCCATTTGAAAATGCTTATAGAACTATATAATGCTTGTAAAGTTTTGTGTGCTGCAGGATGAAGGAAGAGAAAGATAGCTCTGAAATGATACACACTCTGGGATGCTGAGATTCCGGGACTTTCCAGTCCAACTTCGTGTTTGATTCTCCCTTAATTACACTGAAGATGCTTGATTTAAAGGCCTGCTTTCAGAACTTTCCCAGAATGGACATCTTACTTATCCAGCCCTTCAGACTGTCATAGTCAAGATGTCAGCTAAGCGATGAACTTTCTCAGCACAGAATGACTGGCAGGCAAATCCCGGCTAGCTCTACTTCGACAAAGCCAACTTTTCCTAATACCCCTTGGGCCCCAGAAGGGAATTCTTCGCCCCAATCCAGCTAGAAGCAGACAAGGAAGATCGTCGTCCCATTTCCTTATGTTGGGGTGGATGGTTCTGTTTATTTTAAGAACTGTGGATAAGTTTTCTTTTAAGGGATACAATACAAATGTAGCTTTGGGCAGGGGAAACTAGAGAATGTAAACTCAGGGATTGCTACTTTTCCTTTCCTTTTTTGTATCCTTCTTAGATATAGTAATACATAGAAATTAGAGAAATAGACAAACAGATAGATTGGCAAACTTACTCTTAAACAAAATTTTACAGCTATATTTTACATTGATAGAAATGTTTGTAATTGATACAAAGTTGAAGCTTTAATCTTTTCATTGGTATAGAATGCATTTTACACAAATGCGAGGTTTTCAATGGTATACTTTCTTGTTGATTTATAATTGAGATTAATATTGCTACTTTAACATGGGCATTGTGCCTCCACTATGCATCTAAGAATACAAGTCTTAGACCCGGTCCTATAACTGCTGTTATACATTATTTTTAGTTGATTAACCAGTACCAGCTAAGGGTCAGATGGCAAGGTTATGGTTCTAAGTCAGTTTAGATGGGTTTTGTAAATACTTCGATTAGAGAGGGCCAACGGTACTCTATGCTTAACAGTTCAGAAACGCCTATGTAGATAGGAAATCTTCAAGGGCATCAGAAGTCCAAAGAATAACCTGTTTATGGACATTTCTTCATCTAGATCATTTTACTAGAGACTTGTCTGTCCCTGACAGGGCCCCTTAGACTCGAAGAAGAACTTGAGCATCAATGGAGTTGCTCAAATCGTGGTAACGCAGCCACTGAGCAAATTGCTTCAATTCATCTACAGACAAGACACTGTCCAGAAAGGGACAAATTATGCAGAATAGTCGACTGATAATCTCTGCCGAGGCAGGGTGATCAGCCCTTCAAAATCTGCATTGATAAGGTCTGTCAGATGATCCTGGGCCAGAAGGCTGAAGACTGATGCTCCAGCATATTAAGGAATAAGGGACTGTCCAGGTGATCAGCAGTCTTTATAAAATTAGCTAAGCTTGGAAGCCATGTTTTGTGCTTCCTATGTTTTCAGGTAATATTAATCATTCTTGGATTTCTGATGTGGTTGGAGACTAGTAGTCTCATAGACAACCCGAATGGTTTAGTATTGAGAAAGATGATAAATCTGTTAGAGTAGTTTTAGGGTGGCATAGGATCTAGAACCAGGATATAGTCAAGTATAATTTTTAGTATAGATGACATGGTTAATGAACAAAATTGATGGACTGGGTGATCAGCGTATTGTTGGTTTTATAAATTGCAGAATGGTAATAATGATGCTTAGTTCACCTATGTATAGGAAAAAGTGTTTTAACTGGACAAAAAGGGGGAAATGTTGTGGTTTGCCTTGCCAAGATGTGGTGTGGATAACATGGTTGGTGAACAGAGTTGGTGGACTGGGTGATCAGCATATTGTTGGTTTTATAAATTGCAGAATGGTAATAATGATGCTTAGTTCACCTATGTATAGGAAAAAGTTTTTTAACTGGACAAAAAGGGGGAAATGTTGTGGTTTGCCTTGGGGTTTTCTCTGAATTTGTTAAATAAAGGCAAGAGCGTGAGATTTGGGCAGAGGTAGGAGTTGGGAGTGAGAGGGGGATTAGATTCAGAGGTTAGGTTGACAGTTGACAGTTGGAGACAGTTGAGCGAGTGGAACCTGAGGAGGGGGGGTGAGGATTGACAGTTGAGGGAGGAGGGGTTAGAGGAGGAAGCCAGGAGGAAGAAGAGAGGGAGTTGGAGAGACGATGGGGAACTGAGAGGAGTTAGAGGTACCAGGGGGGAGAAGAAGCTGGAGACTTGGTAAATAAAAGGTGCAGGGATGAGTAATTTGGGAACTGGGATTAGGACAGTGTAATGTGGATCTGCCAAATCTAGACGCTGGATTGCTTTAATGCTAAATGAGTGTGTTTTTTTTTAAGAAAGAGTCTCAATTTAAGTAAGTGTGGCTGGGCTGAGTTTATGCCAAGATATCCAGCAGATATCTGGGGCACTGAGGTGTGGAACCCTAGCAGGGTAAAAACACCAGTTGTATGCTCTTTTGTGTAAGAGTCTCAGTATAAGAAAGTGTGTGGCTGGGTTGTGTTTCTGCCAAGATATCCAGAAGATATCTGGGGAAGCGAGGTGTGGAACCCTAGCAGGGAAAAACACCCTGAGGGAAAACATTCCACCCCCGGTTTTCGTTTATACATTTTTACTTTTACTTTATTTTTATTTATTTACGACAACACATACTTAACCAAGATTGGCATGTTTATATTATATCTATAGTTTACATATGAGATAAATATATTTTATTTTAGAGTGTGGCTTATTTCACGGAAAATAGTGATCAATATTTTCTTATACATTTTATAACTAAATAAAATTCTACTTTGTACATATACTTCCCATCCTATACTTCTATTCATGTATTAAATGTTCAGGTTGGGGAGCTGGAAAGATGGCTCAATGGTTAAGAGCACTGACTGCTCTTCCCAAGGTCCTGAGTTCAATTCCCAGCAACCACATGGTGGCTCACAACCATCTGAAACGGGATCTGATGCCCTCTTCTGGTGTGTTTGAAGATATCTACAGTATATTCATACATGAAATAAATAGATAAATCTTTTAAAAAAGTTGAGGTTGATTCCGTGATTGAGTAATTCTGAAATCTTCCATAATAACTATGGGCACCACCACACCCTGGGATATCTAGTCTCAGCAGAACTAAGCATTTCTTCCCCTGAGGCCCAAACAAGCAATATAGGTAGGGGAAGGGGATCTGATGGCTGGCAACAGAGTCCTAGATGGCCCTTGCTCCTGCTCTTAAGGCACCCACTTGACGACCAAGCTGCACGTCAGCTACAAATGTGTTGAGGGCCTAGGTCCATTCCCTGCATGGTGGTACAGTCTCTGTGAGCCCCCATGGGTCCAGGTTAATTGACTCTGTCTTCTTACGGCATTTTTGACTCATCTGGCTTGCTCAATTCTATATCCACTTTTCTTCCACAAAACTCTTCGTGCTGTTCCTGATGTTTGACTGTGTTTCTCTGAATCCATTTCCATCCACTGCTGGATGAAGCCTCTCGGGAGAGAGTTATGCTAGGTTCCTGTCTGCAAGAATAGCAGAGTACCATTAATGACGCCAGGATTTGACTCTCTCACATGCAGTGAATCTTAATTCGGGGCAAAATCGGTTGGATGGTCCCTCAGTCTCTGCTCCATTTCTGTCCCTGCACATCATGTAGGGAAAACAAATTTTGGGTTGAAGGTTTGTGGGTGGGTTGATAGCCGTTTCCATCCTCCGGAAGTCCTGACTTGCTACAGGAGGTGGTCCTATCAGTCTATATATCCTTCACTGGTAGGAATCTCAATTAGGGTCAGCCAATAGACTCCTGGTTAGCCTCCCCAGTCCCAGCTCTCCAGCTAGTCCCATAGAGGCTGTCCCCCACCCCCATGCATACTGATTTCTATGAGAATCTTCCATATTGAATTCCATGGTATTTGGACTGATTTCCATGTTTACCAGCTATGTGGAATCATTCCTTTTTGCTGCCCATCTTTACCATCATTTTTGAGTGAAAGCTGTGACTAAGATGAGATGGAATTTAAATGCAATTTTATTTGCATTTCTCAGATGACTAGAGATATGAAACTTCTTTTTCATATGTAGATGTATTTTTTACAAAAACATGATTACATAAATTTCTCCATTTCCTTTTACCTTAGCCCTTTTTATAAGCACTATCCCCTCCACGGAAAAACTTTCTCCCTCTCAAATTCATGGCATGTTTTTGCTTTAACTGTTGATATATACTTTTTCTAAAATTTGTAAATGAGGCATGTTATTTGTATGTATTATTTCAGAGCTGACTATTTGGTTAGGCAATTGGTGGATTCTTCCTTGAGGGAGTTCACTTCTCTAACTCTCAGTTTACCTTAATTTCCTGTACTCAATGCCTAGAATTTAGACTCAGTTAAATTTTCTTTATACTTGTCAGCATGTCCATTGGCATCTTGGCTGTTCTGGTCTTTTTAAACAGCCTTGTTAGTTGAGAAGTATTATTGTTTTTACATTTAATTGAACTATTAATCAAAAAACTATGTGAGGTTTGATATTTAATTTATTTTAGGCTTTATATGTTCCAAATATTAATCCGTATTGTACAGTGAGTAAATTTTCTTCCCATTCGATAGTCTATACTTTCAGTGGTTTCTTTTGTATACATTTTCATTTGAGTATTTAATATATTTAATATATTTTCAATATAAAAATTAGTGTAAAGAGGTTTTATATGATCTAATCATATTATATTATTTCTCCTGCCCCAATTCCTACCTGATACTCTTATGTTCCTATTCACCTACTTAACGTTGTCTCTTTCTCTCTCTAAAGGTAAAACAACATCCCTAAGAAATCAAAGTTAATAAAGTAAAAATAAAAATAAGATGAAAAATATTCAAACACCATAAAACATAAAGTACACACACACACAAACACATACACACACATGCAAACACATTACTACACTCTGTTTTGAATTAACCAAATACTCTTGATCCTTGGGCCTGTCATGAAACATAGTTGATATATTTTAGAGGATGTATCAATTACAGGTATACTTTGGTGAGAAATGGGACTTTAGGCCACTTCTGCTCCTCAGTACTGAGCTTTTTAAACTCTTTTGAGTTTCTGCAGGTCTTATACATGCTTCCAGTCTCTGGGGTTCATAAGTATATTAGTCCTACGTGTCTGGAACATGACATTTTCTTGGTTCTTACAATCTTCTATTCTCCTTTATAGAATACACTCCTGAAAGTTGGGAGAACTAGTTTGAGGAAAACATACCATTTAGGAATGAATGGAACAAAATTTCATTCTTGTCCAGTTGTTGATATCCTTTAATTACCAGATACTATATGTAGCTCCTCTGATGAGAGATGAGTGACACTCTGACCTTTTGGTATAGAAATATGCCATTCAGAATAATTTTATTACTATGTTCCTTTAAGAGTATAATAGTAGACAAATTACCCCTAGCACATGACCTATCTAGTCTCAAGTACTTTACCACTTTAACAGGGTCAGGAATGTCTCATGGAATTTTCCTTCAAAATTAAAAAAAATAAATATAAAAGAAACTTTAAAAAGTAGTAATTGGTTACTCCTTAAACAATTATGCCACCATTGCACCCGTATATCTTGAAGACACGTCTCTGTTTTAGGACATGGATTTTATAGCGTGTAGGGTGTAGTTCCTACTAGCCTGCTTTAAGCTCCAGGTGGACCATGCTACCAGCCCTGCCCTCATTACCTTAGATTCAAGGATGAAACACACACACACACACACACACACACACACACACACACACACACACACACACTCACATTAGCTTATATTTTATATGCTTTAGCTCAATGGCTGGACTTTTCTAAGACTGCCTCAGCTATCGTGCCCTTATTTTTACTTCCAGCTCAACAGTTACAGTTTCAGAAGTTTAGGCAATCTTCATTATGGTGGTGGCATGCAGGTAGACATAGTGCTGGAGGAGTATCTACAAGTCCTACATCCTAACCTGTAGGTAGCAGAAAGAGAAAGAGACCCTAGGACTGGCTTGTGCTTTGAAACTCCAAAGCCCACTCCCAGTGATACATTTCTTCCAAAAAGACTGACCTAGTCTAACCAGGCCACACCTTGTAACCCCTCTCAAACAATGTCACTCCCTATTGTCCAAATATTATAATATACAATCCTATGGGGACCAGTCTCATTCAAGCCACCATACAGAGTAATTTTTAATGTAATCATTTTACACTTACAGTAGATCACTTCATAAATTACAAGATACTGGTATATACTATTCCAGGAACTTTTACCTTTATTGTGAAGATTGAGTTTCTTTTATTTTTAATAATTTTTAAATTCACTTTACTTCCCTAATACAGTCCCCTCACTCCTGTTCTCTCAGTTCCACACTTAGAAATCCTTCTTCCCATTACTGCCTCCATTCTCTTCATGGAGGACAACCCCACCATGAAACATCTAGGCTCAGCAAGAATAAGAGGGTCAGCTAACCTGGTCCCAGGAAGAATCACAAAGACTGAACTAACAACCAAAGAGCATGCAGGGCCTAGTCTTAGATGTGGATTTTCCTTTAAGATGAATATGAATATATTCTTTAACAAATTAGTCACCATTTCCTTTCCAGTCTTGTTCTTAGGGAACTTTTATCACATTATTGTGAGACCTTTTGCCATATTCACATTGGTCTCTGAAATTTTTGACATGTTTCCCCCTCAGTGAATTAGTATATTCGTTGTCATGAAACTGGGATAAAAACACAATCTTGGATGCTTTGACAGCTCAAGAATAGCACAATACTGTATGCAAAAGACTTCTAAAATGCATACCAAAAACTGGCGAAACTTCACATGAGTGTTTAGGAATTAGTCAGCCTGAAATAAGATGATATTCCCTAAACTTTCCCGAGTTTGTTAAATATTGCTTCTAGGATAAAAACTGAAAAGAATTTAGAGTTAGGGACCTTTATAAATTTGCTCAGTATGAGGGGGTAGGGCATGTCCATTGTCAGCTAGGCACAGCAAGACTGGGAAATCAAATATCATCTGAAACTATTTTAAAAGACTCATACAAAAATCCCTTCTTTTATTTTAAAAAGTATTAAAATGAAATCATGCATGACTTCAAAAATGTATTCAGATTTCTCTATAATATATAACAATAGGGCATTTTATCAGATTACATTTTCAATAAAAAAAGAGTTTGAATGAGTCTGGTGTGATTTCTGCCTCAATCATAAGGGTGACCTACACAGGTATCTTTTCGTTCTCCAATCATTTCATTTCTGCTCTCTTCGTCTGCCTTTTAACCTGTTAATATGTGGGTGAATATAAGGAAAAAGCAAATCAGTTTGACCTTTAATGTAAAGTCATTTTCGAATGATCAAAACAGCACTATTTCCAACACTAGAAAGAGGATGAATCTTGAGATACAAAAGCACATGCCGCCTCAGCCGCCTGGTAGGAATGATAATGTAAGCACTGCTTGAATGATAATTTTATCTACATAGCGGCCTTCCATCCTCTCGCCTTCACTGTATATGAAGACTTCTGCCCAGAGATATATGTTTAGCCAAGCTGTTTTAATATAACATATTAAATTTTAAAATGATTCAACGACAAACACTGGTCTTCGGCTCCCTGCAGGATGCCACATTTTCTTGCATCATTTCCCGCCTTTACTAGCAGCTATTCTACCACTAGACCAGGAAAGAAGGAATTATGCAGGAAAACTGCTGTCAGCCGCTACCCCTGCTGGATTACACAACATAGAACATAATCGCTTTCCTAGTGAAGCCTCAGACAGCTTGGGCAAAGCCATTAACTATTGCTAACACCTAAAGAGGAAAAGTCAGTCCCAAGCTCCCTAGGTTTTATATAAAAAATAAAAAGTTATTTCAAACGCAGAAGGTCGGGGCCCATTTTTATATATTCTCATTCAGCTGATTTAGGATAAAAATGTGGGAATGCACATCTTTAACATTCTCGGGTTCTTATATTTAAATTAATGGAATGAATGGATATTACGTTATCTTAATTTTACTGTGAATATGTTCTACACGCACAAGTGAAAATTAGACAAGCTTCGGATGTGAAATGCCAACATGGGCTGGATAGTGTTGAGTCTAAATTACTACTAGTATTTTAGCTAAATGTATAAGCAGATATACTATGGTGTTCTGATGTGTGTTTGCAATTCATTTAGAAGTTAAGGCAATGACATGTGCAAGATCAGCGATGAGTGCCACCTTCATTGCATGGCAAGTGTGCAAAATTAGGTGTGTTTTACACCGATATAGGCATTGCTTGTCACAGGGACCCGTTACACACCGAATCACACTTCTTGACAGATGTCCTCTGTGTACTTATTGGCTATATTAATCAACACCATATTATACGTTTACATACACACAACATCAAGCATCTGATATATTTCTAGATTATGTACTTCAAAATCCTTGGGTTACTTTCTCTATTTACAGATTCCTAAAAGATTTTTCAGTTTTAGCTGATTACTGAAGGGTGATATATGTTCCTCCTTCAGACATTTTGATATTCCTGTGTGTAACTGGAGAGATGTGTATATCACAGTCACTAAGACTTTACGAAAGAAATCTTTGCTTTCTGGGAATCAAAGAGACAGGTACAATTAGTCTTAATATTTTAAAGTTGAACGTATAATATTGAAGATTCTAGTGGACAGTTTCAACATAAAAGTGAAAAAGATATACAATTGGAATTACAAAAAGATCGTTTGGCACTTGAAATTAGATAAGAATCCAGATTCCAAAATCCCCAAAGCAGTTAGAAAAAGACCAAGGAATATAAACATCAGAGTTTATGGATCAAGAGGAGAAATGCTTCTCTCTGTTTTAACACTGTGAAAAAAACAAAAAACAAAAAACAAACAAACAAACAAACAAACAAAAAACACTGTAAGTCCAGCTCTCAGGCCTCACTTCACCTAAGTTCCTTTCTCAATTTTAGCTGAGGATTCAGACTTAAAGTAAGCTCAGAGGAGAATGGTAGTTCACAGCACTGGAGCCAGGTCAAAGGTCATGGATGACAAGTAGAGAGCACGGCACCAAATGAATGATATCTTGCCAATAATAGCCTTTTATTTAAGTTTTGGAACAAAAGTTTTCAAGACTAATAATCCTATCTTATCTTCCCCAACATCCATCAGTTCCTGTAACAAGGATTAAGGGAAATCTATAGAGATTATCTAGTAAAACACACATAGGCTTTTTTGTATGAGTAATAAAGTGTAGGATCTCTTCCTCGAACGATCTTCTAGTTGGTGAATCAGACAAGGAGCAGTCCATTACCTTGCACTGTGTGGGGTAGAGTGCTGGGGAGGCTTTGCTCTGTCAGTGACCTCTTGAAGGCACTTGGTGCCAGCTTACTGAGGAAAAAAAATAATGAAATGTATGTGTTGACTTAAGAAAGGCATTTTGGCTAGGAAAAAATATATTTTTGGTGCTTGCCTCATAAAGTCAAAGGCAAATTAAATACCTTATATTCATATATGCAAAGGAAACTTTCTACATGTTTTGTTGAAGAATGTGTGCCAGCACCCAACTAAGTGGCGAGTTCATGGATAGTGTGTGTTTTTCAAATCAAAGCAAGTTGTTTGGGTAACAATTCAGCTCAGGTTCCTCTTTTCTCTTATTCTCAACACTTACCTGTAAGGTTTAAATATTCAACATCTTGGGAACAACGTGTGCTTCACTTAAATAAAAGCGCATTTAATTTGGCAAGTTTAAAGTAAATCTTACTGTGGTCCTTTGTATATCTTTTATCATCTATTCGAATGAACACAAATTAGCTACAATGCAAAACAAATTCATCTATGATTTCTAACTCCTTACTATATTCATGTTGTTAGTCAACACATAAAGAGGAAAACGAATGTGCTTGTGGTAGATTTCTAATGCTGTGGCAGTTAACGACAGTAAGCTATTTTCTGAGAGCTTCTCAAGGGTTCAGTTCAGTAAAGAGCTGGACATGGTTTGTGTCTGTTTTCTCTATGAAATTTGTATCCTGAATGTGTATTTTGTACATTCTTGAAAAGGCTGAGTAGTTAAAATATTCTTTCCAGATATGCTGATATTTCTGAAAGCTTTAAAATCCCCACTCGAGAAAGTTGGAGTGCGACTATTGTGTGAGATAGTCTACCTTTCTTCTAAGCATCAAGGAGTCTGTAAAAGAGTTGTGCATAGAGCATTGGTGGAAAAGACAACGCTTAAGGAAGTCCAAGGGTGATGCCAGCACATTTTACACCTGAAACAGGGTCGCTGAGCGTACATCGACACTGAATTAAGTGACACTCATATTCATATGTGGCTTCTGGATTCATAATGGAGTTCTGGCTACTATCTTATAACATGCTCTTTTGTTTTCCTATGTAATTATGCTAAGCTGTGTAATGTTCTATCAAAGTACACCATTTTATATTGGATAGCATTTTAGCTGTCATTTCTTTACTTAAATTATTTGCGTGTTACATGTTTGTATGTATATGTATAAGACCCTTTTGTGTAGATCTACATGTAGAGGTCAGAGAAGGATGTTGAATACCTTCCTCAATCTCTCTCTCTCTTTCTCTGTCTCTGTCTGTCTCAGTCTCGGTCTCTGTCTCTTTGCCTCTGTCTCTCTGCCTCTGACTCTCTGTCTCTCTCTGTCTCTGTCTCTCTGTCTCTCTCTGTTTTTATCTGTCTGACTCTCTGTGTGTATGTATGTCTGTCTCTCTGTGTATTCAGATAAATGAGTACACCACAGCATATGTGGAGTTACCAGAAGAACTGGTTCTTTGCTTCATCTATGCAGACTTCAGAGATTATGCTCAGGTTATATGGCTTGATAACAAGCACCCCGAGTTGCTGAACTCTACCACGAAGACCATCCATCTAATTTTTGAGAGCCACCTAGCTCAGAGCTCATCAAATGGCAAAACTAGTTGGCCGAACAACAACCAGGATTGCCCTCCCTCTTCTTCCTAGTGGCTGTAGCTACTGCCTCAGCCTACACCAGTGTCGTACTGAAGATCCAGTCTCATCTTTTCCTATTTAGACATTTTGTGCATTACAGGAAGAGTTATCTCTTCAGTCCCGGGTGTCTTTGTAATCGCTTTGAAAATCATAGACTTTCATCCACCAAAGACCTTGACCATTTCTTTTTTCCCCTCACTTATGGATACAGCAGGCAGTGATAGAAAGGCTTCTTGCTTGCTCTTCCTCATTTATTCTTGTCCTTGGTTTTTTTTAAATAAAACATATTTTAGAACCATCTTCACCACTTTTTTTTTTTGAGACAAGTTTTGTTCAAAGGGGACAAAGAAACATCGCGCAAAATCCACTGAGCATGATTATGTATCCCAGATTTCAGATGAAAATCCTTGAACCACTCACTTTATCTTTTGGAATCCTCCTCAAATGTATAATGGGAGAGGGGTCCCACATCGATTCCCTATCCTGCTGGGAAAAGTAGACACAGATTTAGCAAGAATAGCTGATTGCATTCATTTTATAAAGATGCATTAAACCTGACGGATAAAACAGTAGGTTTTTTCTTCTTTTTAGCTCAGGGGGGCATTGACAACAAATACCTAGCGGGCTCAGGCTCCCTCCAGAGGCAGGAGAGAGCCCAGTCTCTCTCCCAACTTCTGTTGCTGCAGGCATCCTTGGCTTGGAGCCAAATCCTTCCATCTCTGCCTCTGGTATTCGATTGTTTCGTCTTTTCCTCTCTGTCAAATTTCATTTTTCCACGTTCTTACAAAGACAGGTGGTACAGGATTTAGAGCTCCTTGAGGAATCCCACATGAACACCATACTTCACGATTTTAAGTCAGCTAGTTACCTACAAAGAAGACTCTTTTCCAAGTAAGATCACATTTGTAAATTCTGTAGATTGGGGTTTTGGCATAATTTTTCAGGAAACCATCAAAAATAGCATTAATCTAATGTTTCACCAATCACCACAGTGAAGACATGAAAAACCAGGACAATAAAAATAGGAGGCATAGTCATTTCCTGGCACTATACCATTAAAAACCATCTTAGTTTTTACATGACATAAAATTATTTATATTAATGCTTTAGAAATGAACAGTCCTCCTCTTTAAGCAGAAAACCTTAGAACCTGCTTATGTTTCCATGGCCTACTGTCTGTACATTTCCATTCCCAAATGACAACTAGCTAGATATTTATAGAGCCCTGGCGCTGAAGGAGCTGTGATGCAGAAAGAGCTTCCAGTGTGTTTTCCTATGTTTAAAAAAAGTGCTAATTCATTCTATGTGTAATTGTAGACTGTTGACTAAACATTACACTTGGTGTTAATCTAGGAGATTCCGAAGAGATCGCAGATGATGTTCCCTTTTGAAAGCCAGGCAGATAGCTGTTTTACGACTGAAGATCTTAGGTTACTTGGTGTTATTCGGTGATATTTGGTAATGAGTCAATCTGTAACCATTGAGACGATAGATGCCAGGTAGCAAAATGGACAATTTAAAAGAAAGAAAAGGAAAAACAGAGAATTGTAAAACAAGGGTCTAGTTACAAGTCTCAGAATGCACAGCTAACTGTGGCAGGTGATATGAACGTACACTTTGAAGGGAAATTGTAGAAAGTTGTAATGGTGAGGAGACTGGTTTCACAAAAAGTTGAGTGAGTGGGCGGCTGGGGGCGCACCCTCATAGAGGCAGGGGGACTGGGAGGGGATAGGGGGTCTATGGAGCGGAAACTGTGAAGGGGGTAGCATTTGAAATGAAAATAAATAAAGTAACAAAGAAAAAAGTTAATTTTCATGAACTTGTTAACATGAAATTATTTCCATACGTCCGTATTCCCACACGTCCAGTCAGAAAGTTTGTGTAAAGTATGGCAGACATTACATCAGCCTCATACCCTTTTATTAGCCACTGTGAGTGCATCCTTTTACCATGATGAAAATGCACAGGCTTTGCAGTTTCTATTGCTTTGTGAAGTGTTTATAAATAAACAAAATTTATAACCTAATGATAAGTCCTTAATTGAAACTCCAGTCCATGCTTCCTAAATGCCACGCTCACTTTCCTTGTCGTTAAAACAATTTGCATTTCACTTGACTGGACCAAGAAAATTTGACTTAAATTTGCAAGTCAAATATCTCGAAAAGGCACAATGTCCACTGATTACCTCTTCAGCTCTTTATTTTGTAATAAATGGTAGCAGGAGCCTTCTTTAACTGTGGCTCCCCTTTGCATTGTGTGGCTACAGAAACTGAGGACTAGAGAATGCCGGGTCGTCATTCTCCCAGATTTCTAATCTCGATGATTAGGTCCTCAAATGTTATGGCATCAACTGCGTCTCCACATGTAGCAGTTGTGTTAGTTTCGATGCAGGAATCTGATGGAAAGAAATACAGCAACTCCCCAACACATGCAGCTGTTACTAAAGGAAATAAAAAATGGAGATACAAACTTCTGGGAAAATATCCATTCATTTCCAATTCTGGGTGATGGAATACTATCAATAATCACGTGAAAAATTAATCTAAGAGCAGACTACTCACTGAGGATAGAAGAATCCCCATTATTTATTTTTTTAATTTTTATTACTCTTATTATTTTACAGTCCAGTTGTTAGCCTGTCTTGGTCTTCCCTCTCACAGTTTCACATCCCATTCCTCCTCTCCCCTGTCTCCAAAAGAATGTACTCAACCCCCACACCAACCCCCTCTTCTGCCCATTACCTCACCCCTACCAGACTGCCCCATTCCCTGAGGCCTTAAGTCTCTGGAGGGTTAGATGCATCTTCTCCCACGGAGGCCAGACCAGGAAGGGCTCTGTTGTTTACGCGTTGTGGGTATTGGACCAGCCAGTATCCACTTTTAGCAAGTAAAAGAGAATTCCGTGGCACACCTATTTTATATGATGGCCTTTCCCTATAATTATGCTGTTTCTTCTCTGAGCCTCCCTGCTTGCCCCTATGCATTTCCAATCTATGCCTCACATTCTGTGATATAAAGCATTCTCAGAGAAATATTTGGAAACTGTCAGTCTCTTCAATTTCCACAGGCTATGTGTGCTCTCCTGCCGTTGGAAATCTAACTCTGTCTTTGATTTACTTGGAACTACATATATCTTCTTTTTGCAGCCATATGAAGACAAATGAATGCGACTCTAACTCCTGGTTACTTAGTCATTTGTTTATCTAACAAATATTTGCTGAACACTCATTATGCATTTAAATTGGTTATTTGTTGCCCGAAAGTTTCGGTCTATTCTCATATCTCCAGTGTCCATCAAATCCCCATTACTACATCCTGTCTTATAATAACGTTCTGATGAAAACGTAAATGTTTTTGGAAGATCCAGCAACTAAATTTGCTAGAGATATTTGGAGAAAAGTATTCAAAAAGACATAACATTTAAGTATAGACAAAAGATAAAACATAAATTATTCACAATTTAAACTATGGAAAAGGAGAGGTAGAGAAAGTATCAGTCAAAATAAAAATCTAAATTTTCTGATAAAGGAAGATACTTGGGTCAAAACATGGCAGGACAGATGAAGTGTAAAAAGAAGAAGGAAGGTCAAACATGTCACAGAGAGAGAGAGAACTGGACAAAGTACATATAGTAATGTATGGGGAAAAAAAATCTCTAACCTGTAATTTAAGCAGAATTCTAAAGGCTCAGTCTCCCTCAGTCTCTCTCAGTCTCTCTCAGTCTCCCTCAGTCTCCCTCAGACTCCCTCAGTCTCCCTCAGTCTCCCTCAGTCTCCCTCAGTCTCCCTCAGTCTCCCTCAGTCTCCCTCAGTCTCCCTCAGACTCCCTCAGACTCCCTCAGTCTCCCTCAGACTCCCTCAGTCTCCCTCAGACTCCCTCAGTCTCCCTCAGACTCCCTCAGTCTCCCTCAGTCTCCCCAGTCTCCCTCAGTCTCCCTCAGTCTCCCTCAGTCTCCCTCAGTCTCCCTCAGACTCCCTCAGTCTCCCTCAGTCTCCCTCAGTCTCCCTCAGTCTCCCTCAGTCTCCCTCAGTCTCCCTCAGTCTCCCTCAGTCTCCCTCAGTCTCCCTCAGTCTCCCTCAGTCTCCCTCAGTCTCCCTCAGTCTCCCTCAGTCTCCCTCAGTCTCCCTCAGACTCCCTCAGTCTCCCTCAGACTCCCTCAGTCTCCCTCAGTCTCCCTCAGTCTCCCTCAGTCCCTCCTCCCTCAGTCTCCCTCAGTCTCCCTCAGTCTCCCTCAGTCTCCCTCAGTCTCCCTCAGTCTCCCTCAGACTCCCTCAGTCTCCCTCAGACTCCCTCAGTCTCCCTCAGTCTCCCTCAGTCTCCCTCAGTCTCCCTCAGTCTCCCTCAGTCTCCCTCAGTCTCCCTCAGTCTCCCTCAGTCTCCCTCAGACTCCCTCAGTCTCCCTCAGCCTCCCTCAGTCTCCCTCAGTCGGCTCCCTCAGTCGACCCTCAGTCTCCCTCAGTCCCCCTCCGTCTCCCTCAGTCCCCCTCAGTCTCCCTCAGTCTCCCTCAGTCTCCCTCAGTCTCCCTCAGTCTCCCTCAGTCTCCCTCAGTCTCCCTCAGTCTCCCTCAGTCTCCCTCAGTCTCCCTCAGTCTCCCTCAGTCTCCCTCAGTCTCCCTCAGTCTCCCTCAGTCTCCCTCAGTCTCCCTCAGTCTCCCTCAGTCTCCCTCAGTCTCCCTCAGTCTCCCTCAGTCCCTCAGTCTCCCTCAGTCTCCCTCAGACTCCCTCAGTCTCCCCAGTCCCTCAGTCTCCCTCAGTCTCCCTCAGACTCCCTCAGACTCCTCAGTCTCCCTCAGTCTCCTCAGACTCCCTCAGTCTCCCTCAGACTCCCTCAGTCTCCCTCAGACTCCCTCAGTCTCCCTCAGTCTCCCTCAGACTCCCTCAGTCTCCCTCAGACTCCCTCAGTCTCCCTCAGTCTCCCTCAGTCTGTAGCTATATGAAGGTATTTATATATCAAAAGAAATATATTCTCTCTATATATTTATAGCTGTATATTTACACATGAATATAGAGAGATATTCTTATGGCTACCATCCTATATTACTTTATCTTTATTAATATATTCATATATATACATATTAAGAGACATGATAACATCTGTTTTTATTAATATGATATTCCCAGAGTCATGTTTATTTGTTTTGTTTTCAGTAAGTAACAGAAATTCGCTGATGGATAGACTGACTGATATTCCTAAAACATGCTTCATTTTTTTTTACTATTTAAAATAGATCTCAGTTATAATGAATGAAATATTCAGTTTATTGAACCTACAGTCATTGGAAATATAACAGGCTAAACAATGGGATTGGTGCCATGAGAAATTATGAAAAATAAAATTATGAATACTAAGGTTAATATGTTTACATTTATTTATTTACGGTACTTGAATGTCAATTTCAGTTGTTATGTCTTTTGTCTCATGTATTTTCTAGGTTATAAGCCATCCTTGATTCCTCCACTAAGTCAGTACCTGGACATATTATAATATTATAACATTTGTCCTGCTCAAAAAGATCAGATAATGGCAAAAAAATTACAATAGCGAAAGTCAAAACAGGAGAGCAGGTTAAGACAAAGAAACCATAAAAGTATACAATATCAAAATGCAAGAGATCCAAGGGAAAGAACAAAGTTTCCAGTAATTGCATAGTAAAATCGAAGCTAACTTTAAAGGGAAAAGAATGGGTATTCCTTCATGTCCTCAACTTTAAATTACTAGAAAGATGAAGTACAGTATATAAGAAACCAAGAGAACTAGAAAAGCAAATTCATCGCTCAACAACCACAAAACTATTTTGCAATCAATACCATCAACCATTTTCACATGTACTTCAAATCAGAAGTCTTTTCATTTAAAACCAGAACAAGGTAGAAAGACTAAATGTTCCTTCTTGTACTCATAATCTTCTCAGGGAACTGACTAATATAAAGTAAATAAAAATTAATTTCAAGCAATAACACACAAAAAAATGAAATCTTGACCTTTGGAGAGCATACGGATAGGAAGAAATTGCCAAACTCGACCAGATCTGGTTATTTTAGCCTGTATTTCATCCATTTACTTTCCATTCCTTAAAGATTTATATTCCTATTACATTAGGATTAGTTTGCCCTTCTTTTCTAGATGTCTTAGAGAGAAAAATTAAACTTTTACTTTGAATTCTTTGTGATTTCATAATATGATCAAATTGAGTTTGAATTTTACCTTTATACCTTGAGTTGCAGCCCATGAAATTTTCTTTGCTGAATATTCACTTATACATCTATCCATAAGTTATCATGTGCACATATCCATGTATCATAATATTTTCTAAATCTCTGATAAAATTTTCCTTGACTAGTTAGATATTGAGTTCTGCACTATTTAACCTCCACGCATTTTTAAAAATATCTTAGTTAGTTTCTCTCGCTGATTTCTGATTTTATTTGGTGGAAACATAATTTGGTCAAAGAAGCTTCGCTGCACGCTCGCTTTAATCTCACCTTTACTTCGTGATTTACACACTCTTCAATGTCGAATGTTTACAGTGTGTTTGAGTGAAATATTTATTCTTCAGTTATTAAGGGGAAGATCTCTGGGCTTCTGGTGGGAAAAGGATTGGTATTTTATCATTGCTCAACTTTTCTATTTTGCGTTTACATTATTGAAAGTGGAATATTAGAGCACTCCATTATAGTTTTGTAGTTTTGTTTTCATGTGGTATATCCCACAACACATTAAATTGATATTTTTGATATAATTGCTTTTGAAACTACACTCTTTTACTGACTTTTAAAAGTACATGATCATCTTCACAGATATTCTTGGTTTGAGCATACAAGTGAATCATAATTTGCAATTGATTGCTATTAGGATGTGTAAAACTCCCTACAGTAAATACTGGTAATAAACTCAGTTTTTTGATATGTGTGATAAGAGTTCTCTCTCTCTCTCTCTCTCTCTCTCTCTCTCTCTCTCTCTCTCTCTCTCTCTCTCACTCACACACACACACACACACACACGCACACACAAACACACAGATACACAGACACATAAGATTTTGAATCTAGCATTACTAGAGTGCATCGATTGAGAGTTTTAATAATTCAATATTTGTATGAAAATTCTACTCTTAATTGTACAACCATCTCCTTGGATGTGATGTGAGCTTCCCATTGCTTTTAGAGTTTTCCGATTTCCTTTCAGTGTTTTGACTATTATGTGTATGTCTTCATTTATTTTTAAATACATATTACTTCTACACATTTTCTACTGAACAATTCCTTAGGACTTCCAATGTTTATAATTTTTATGGGCATTAACAGGAACTTCTCCTGCTCCCATGCTGCATAAAATTCTTTAACGAAATATACCTGCATACTTTGAAAACTAAATAGAAGCTATTTTTAATTATTGAAAATAAAAGCAATTGACAAATTAGTTTACATTTATTTAACAGCAAGTTTACTGACAATAAGATTTTACAATCTAAATACATTTACACATATTTACTTTGGCAATAGTATGTATTGTTAGTAATAATAAAACAGATAAAATATGTGATGGTTCCTGAAATTAAAATATTTTATTTGTATATGATATAATATTTAAATAAATCAAGACTTTGGAGGTGTTAAGGTTCGCCAAATTTTTTTATATTATATAAAATATATTGCAATTTTCATAAATTTTACCAAAGTTATTAAAGGAGCTCTCATGGAGGCTGGCATTCTGCATTCTATATTTGTCAGGGAACAGCAGATAGGCAGAAGCATACGGTAGAAGATGAAGGTCTGAGACATACAAGGCTTTTATGATACGTTCACGCGTAGGAAGGATGCCAGTGGTGCAAGATTGAAGAAAAAATATGTTGCTTGAAATACAGCAACATATAGATTCCTGAAGGGATCAAAGCCCATGTACTTGTTTTGTGAGAGACAATTCTAGATCATTGGGGAAAGTAGAGCTTAGACTACAATAAACCTGGAGGAACTTAATTAACATTATGGAAAATGTCATTTCCATATGATGTTGTAATCCAGAAGATTAACGCTACCCAATATAACCTTTAATTCTAAAATGTGCATATGTTTAAAACACAAATCATAAGACAGAATTATATAAGTTAAAATACTAATGAAATAAAAGCCCAACATATAAGAAAAAATGACAAGGAATTTTAAAATGTATACTTTTGAAAATTCACTCCACCTGTATATGTGCATTAGATTTAAGCACAGGAAACTGTTCTTTTATAGGTTTAATATGTTCTATAATGAAGATTTCATTCAGTTACTAAAAATAAACTTAATTCAATCAATAACATATGCAAACACATTTATTTTTTTTTAAAAAAGGAAGCTAATTGATGCTGTTTGGGGCTGACAGTTAAGAACCTAGTAGAATGCCTCCTGTCCTCCTTTTATACAATAATTTCATGCATGTGAAAAGAGCGACAGAAATGGAAAATGGATGATTAGTACAGAAATGCAAGAGGATAGAATTGGAGGCTCCCATGTTTTCCAGAGTCACAACCTTGTTCTGCAGTGAGCAACAGTTCTGTTGCCATTTCTAAATTACCACTGCAGATTTCTTAAAAGAGAGAATGCACAGCAATACTTCCTCATATCAAGCATTCCAATCACCACAAAAGAAAAAGCCTCATTGCATTTTTATTAATTCTGTGTCATGGAAAAAACATTTGTATCTTACGTGTTGAACAAAAGGACACAAAGTAATCAAACAAATATTTCCCATGCTAATTAACAGTGTGCAGACTTGTCATTGCTTTCTGACAACGTAACCCAACCTTGGATTCTGTAACTGTGTTGAAATAATGTTGCCCTGCTTTTAGCTAACTGGTGTTTTCTTCTAGGTCATGGGGAGGATATTGCTGTATCA
Source organism: Rattus rattus (assembly GCF_011064425.1). Taxonomy (NCBI): domain Eukaryota; kingdom Metazoa; phylum Chordata; class Mammalia; order Rodentia; family Muridae; genus Rattus; species Rattus rattus. The sequence goes on along the minus strand of NC_046170.1, from coordinate 7,660,175 downwards.
TTTTGTATATCGCCGCTTAACTCTATGAGAAAACCTTATTTTGCTGTGCAAATTGCTAAATAATGAGGCCCAACCAAAAGAAACTCAAAAAAAAAATTAAATCAGAGTGCCTTTTCTGTTTGAGTACTTACTAGTAAAGCATTATAAGCCCGTTTATATCTTAAACAATGTAAATTACATGCAATTATGGATCTATTTTGGAGAATGATTTCTATTTTCTACAAAATTCTAATAGAGGTTATTATATGGCAGGACTCAACATAATAAGTCACTGGAGTAGAATATTTGTCCATTTATTTAAATGCTGTGGAAATCAGTAGGACACTGATGACCAGAAATTAGACAGCTTTGAAATCATAGATGGTATCATTTGGTGACAATAACGACTTAACTCAGTATTCTGATGTCTGTGAGTTTGTCAATATTAGAAATTTTTTCCTATTGAAATGGTCATTTTTTTCCAAATAATATCAGCTCAGTAAGTACTTTTTTTGTCCTTAAATACTATTGTGAAACAATCAGGGCTCTCATTCTGAATATTTATGTGTCTTTTATTGATTAAATTAAAGGACAGATTAAAATATGCATAGTGTGACTGTCATTCTCCTGGGCATGATGAATGACTACAGTGTTCATAAGTGAGTTGAAATAATAAAACCTATAGGGTCAGTGTGGGACCAGCCACTTGTCATGGACTTATCTCACTTCAGACTGAAATCACAGCATTGCATATTACCTAAGTTTAGATAGATATGGCTTTGCATATTCAAAGATAATTTCTGTATAACTAATGCAAAATGGAATTCCTTCTATGTCTTATTTTCTTGCCCATATAAAAACAATTCATAAAGGAGTTTATAGAAATTTAAAATTTACGATCTTTCTCTTCCAGTTGGTAGCAATCTGTTTTCTGTTCTCAAGAGAAGTGCTTCAGGAAATTCTGACGGTTGTTTACGTAACATGGTAGTCAATAAAATTATTATTCATGTTTTTATTCAGTCTATCAATACAGAGAATCTCAAATAGACATTGTCTGTATGGTAATGTTCTCTCTAGTTAGCTTCTGTGATTATGTTATGTACACGTGGATTTATGGGAGACGGTATAACATGTGCATTCTGAAAAGACCTTTGAAGATTATTTTCATAAAATCTGTTTTGCATTTGCAAGGTAATCTCAGGCCTCAAAGTTTTATTGCTGGCTTCCGTTCACACAACTGCTTTTGCTGTGGCTATTTTGGCTTGTGTCAATTGATAAAGTTGGGAAAGAAAGTGGAGGAGCTGTGATAGTCCCTTTGTATGTGCAACTGTTTCAGGTTCACACAAATGTGTGGACTAGAAGAACAAGTATTATTTGGGCATATATTCTGAAATGATGCAAATATCTGTCCTTTTCAATTTTCTTAGATAATTCCCTGAGCATTCTGGCAAAACATAATGGATTCAACCGCCAGAAGCAAGAAGTCTACCTTCTGCCTATCGTGATCAGTGACAGTGGGAACCCCCCTCTGAGTAGCACCAGTACCCTGACCATCCGCGTCTGTGGCTGTAGCAATGATGGCGTGGTTCAGTCGTGCAATGTCGAAGCTTATGTCCTTCCTATTGGGCTCAGTATGGGCGCGTTAATTGCTATATTAGCATGCATCATTTTGCTGCTCGGTGAGTACCACCACCTTCATGGCCTACTGCCATAAGTGAATATAAAGAAGAATAGAAAAATATAACCTGGACTGTATACAGCACTAAGATAAAGTGAGAAAGAATGGTGAAGACTCTGACCAGGTTGCGAGGATTTCAGGTGCCTTTTCAAACCTGTCAAGAGGGAAAATACAAATAATGTGAGAGGCAAAATGACAAGAACGTGGAGAATTAAACTCTACATTCATCCTAACACGGTTACAAAAGATGGCCTCCAAATCACATGTTGCACACACATTTAATGCAAGAGCTAATTCTTCTGTGTTTAATCACCACCGAATATAGATAACACATGGACTGGGTCATTCCATCATTAGATCTCAGAGTTTAGTGAGATGTAAAGAGAATCAGGAAGCATATGAACATACCATTTTATAGATATTTTAGTAGATACTACAGTAAAATTACAGGAAAGAGTTCAAGTTGAGAGGTAAGGGTCATTACTTTCCTGTGTAAAATGCTCATTGTAAAAGCAAGACTAAGCCTGAACAGAGTGAAAGCGTCCCTGTGATCCAGCCCTTAGGAGAAAGAGGAGGATCAGGGGTTCCAGACTACCCAGGGCCACCTGGTTAGTGGTCCAAATGCACACAAGCAGCGCTTTTACTTCCAAGAACATATCAAAGAGATATTTACGCCATAGTCTTATCTTTCTCCTGAAAATTAAAATGGCTTAACAATTAAATCCGTTCATGATTCATTTGAATGGTAAACTTCTTGGATAACAGTCCTTTCTCTTGCTTTATGTCAGAGCAGACTTTCTAGGCAGAGGAGTACCAGGTGCCATTCAATACAAGATTTTAATTGTGTGATGATTTATATAATGTATGAAGGTAATCTATCACTTAGGTTGAGAATATCTTATTATATCATACGCTGTGGCCATAACTTTTTGATTGAGTGGTTAAAAGCATTCGGGATGCCCTGGGTTTAATTGCTGCTACCAGCAGTGACACCATCACAGAAAAAGAAGTCTTCAAGTACCAAACTCACTAGTTGGGAGCAATATATATATATATATATATATATATATATATATATATATATCAAGGAAACTGAATAGGTCACACGATGTACTTAATGTGTTAATTATGCTACAGATATCATTTTCTTTTCTGTAGGGCTCACCTTAAAGCTGATTCCAGTTTATGTGCATTTTACATCACAACAGCAAATGTTATTAAATGAAAATGATTTTGAGTGACATGTACAAAAGTTTAGTTTTGGTCATTCAAATGACTGTTTGGGCTAATTCACTGTTAAAGAGTTTAAAAGTCCGGGTGTCAGCATGACTGAACACATTGAAGCAGTAGTTCTCAACCTGTGGGTAGCAACCCCTTTGGAATTTGAACAACTCTTTCGTTGGAGAGTCCTAAGACCATTGGAAAACACAGATACATTATTAGGATTCATAATAATATAAAATTATAGTTATTCAGTAGCCAGGAAAATATTTTTATGGTTGTGGAATGACCATAACATAAGGAATTGAATTTATATGAGGAGTCAGCCATCCTCGAATCAGATATACCCGGTCACCAAGTTTTTAGCACAAAGTCAATTACCAGGGAGGGACAAGGCAATGGGCTACAAAGGCAGCAGCAACCCCAAGCAAGCACAGGCAAGATAGGAAAAGAGAGTGCATCCACAGAAGTGGGTTTTTAAGAGGAGCATAAGGAGTTTATGCTCAGGTGTTTATGTAATTCCTGATCGAACATGCTAGTCAAATAATAACTTTATTTAAATTTTTAGACCTCAGTGTTTTGTCTCAGGAATGAATCAGTGGCCAAATAGGGGAATAGAATTTGCAGGCTAGCTTACTGAATGTATTTTTTTTTTAACCAAGGAAGATGGAAAGGGTTTAAAGGACAGTGTCTACAATGGTTGCCATGCACAGGCCTGTTAGAGCACTGCAGCAGTGGAAAGGTTGAGAACCACGCTCTGAAGCACTGCACTCAAGGTGCAGGATTGCAGAAGTCATAAATACATTCTTTTTAAAATCCTCCTCTCCTCTGTCATCCCCTCTGCTTTGATCATGGCAGGATATGCTTGTTGACTGAACGCGATCTGGTCTTTGTCTTACAGTCATTGTGGTTCTGTTCGTTACCCTGAGGCGGCATAAAAATGAACCACTAATAATCAAAGATGATGAAGACGTTCGAGAAAACATCATTCGCTACGACGACGAAGGAGGCGGGGAGGAGGACACAGAGGCTTTTGACATTGCAACTTTGCAAAACCCAGATGGAATTAATGGATTTTTACCCCGTAAGGATATTAAACCAGATTTGCAGTTTATGCCAAGGCAAGGGCTTGCTCCAGTTCCAAATGGTGTTGATGTCGATGAATTTATAAATGTAAGGCTTCATGAGGCAGATAATGACCCCACGGCCCCACCATATGACTCCATTCAGATTTATGGCTATGAAGGCCGAGGGTCTGTGGCTGGCTCTCTCAGCTCGTTGGAGTCCACCACATCAGACTCAGACCAGAATTTTGACTACCTCAGTGACTGGGGTCCCCGCTTTAAGAGACTGGGCGAACTCTACTCTGTTGGTGAAAGTGACAAAGAAACTTGACAGTGGATTACATAAATAATCAATGGAACTGAGCATTCTGTAATATTCTAGGGTCACTCCCCTTAGATGCAACAAATGTGGCTATTTGTTTTAGAGGCAAGTTTAGCACCAATCATCTATAAACTCAACCACATTTTAATGTTGAACCAAAAAAAAAATAATAAAAAATAAAAAGTATATGTTAGGAGGTGACAAATCTTGTGGAGTGTGAATTAAGTATGTGGATTGTTTAGAAGTCTTTGGATATTTTGATATTTACCTGACGGCCAGTCAGAGATTGGGATCCTAGCTAATCCTTAGAGAATTGTTTAAGAGGAGGAAAAAACAAAACAAAACAAAATTAAAAGGTGCTTTATTAGAAAAAGTGGACTTGCAAGGACTCTGCTGCTGATACGTGTCTTCTGTAAGGATTCTTATGAGTGCAAATGGTTTTTAGTCCCTTCACCAATAAGGATCCCGTCACAAATGATAAAGCAATACTTTGGTCTGCTGTACGTTATGACTTCATAGAGTTTGGGGAGGCCTCCTAGATTACATGGTACGGTGACCATACGTTGTACATAACTGTTGGCCCCACTCAACAGAGACTGAATAGCATCTTTAAATATTGTGTCGAGCCTTAAAATATTCACATGTTCGTAATCCATTCCAGGGTGGGGATTGCCAACTCAAAGGTGGGAGGAGAGAAATGCCATTCAAACAGGCTGTGTCTAGAAGCAGGATTCTTCGTTCCCTCCACTTCATCTTCTTCCACAAGGACACAGAGATAAACTGTATTCCACAGTGGACCACATCAGAGACAGATGGTTTTATTGCTAGCGTGTGAATTTATTTGTTTAATCCTCAAAATAAATATTTTATTGATGTCCAATAATGCTTTTATTTATTAAGGTTGGTAATCTATAGATTAAGGGATTATATGGGGAAAACTAAATTATATCCATTAATAATCCTTTAGATTGTTTTATATTAATATCTATACAATGAATGTTTAATACATGTACATTTTGATCAGATAAGTATGGCAGGCAATATTATCAAGGGGAGAGGTAATAGTCTCTTTAGAGTAGAAAGTGTAATTGTGACTGGTGATTACAGGAACAGCATTTCCCAGAGAAACTTTTGGACTATTTTCTATTTTCTTCATAATCCTAGTATTTGGTGTTTTTACTACAAGCACAAACATCTGGAAGTATATTGATTCCTGTGAATATTTAAACTCTAGACTTTTAGATATTTACATAATGCCCCACCCAGTAAACATTCTTCAAGTTTCCCTCTCCCAAATAATTTAGAGCAGAAACTGATTTGTACATAATTTTACTGCTTATGTTTTTTTACACTTCTGTCCCTGGTCATGGTGATGCGCAGAATGTCTTAGACTACAAAAGCAGAACAGCACTAGAAGATGTGAGCATATTTAATTTGTAATGCAAACCTGCCATGTAGGAGTAGAAAATGTATTATAAAACTCGAGTATTACATGCAGATCATTTTACTTTTCTACTTTGCTTTAATGCAATATTGTTTATTTACTCCATGTGTTGTATTCAGAGAAACTCCTGTATTGTTTCCTACTTTGTGAAATATATTTTTATAAATACCTTTGTTGTCATCATTTTTTCAGCTATATGAAGATTTCTGAGCAGAACTATTGACTTTAACTAAAATGCCAAACTGTACAATCACACTGTGGGCCACTTTTAGTTTTAAGCATCTTTATTATAATAAAGAACCAGGGAACAGAAATAGATTGCTATTGATCCCATACAGAAAAAAACATCAGAGACATAAAAATAAACGCCATAGCCAAAAGATAGTTGACTGTGTTTTGGGGGTCCCTAAATGCAGAGGATTGGGTGGAGGTAGCACAAAGTGGGGGGGGGGTTTAAAAGATCAAGAAGGTAGTTCTACATAGAAAAATTCTCTAGGTGAGATTACAGTCCAAGAGGTAGCAAAACAAAGGGACTGAAGCTTTGAGGAAAGAACCAAAACTGCATTGCAGATGTGAAAACCATTCTTTACTAGATCCTTAGAGGATCCTTAGAACAAGACTCATGGGCTCCTGTCACCTACTACTTTAGTCCCTAGCATGGGGATACCTAAGGAAAACATGAATTTGGCTTGGAGATGGAAGGCAACAGTTTCTGAAAGCTGTTTTCACCATATCTGAATCAAAGCAACTAAATATTCAACTGAAACATTAATAGCTCTTCAGTGGCTTACCACCACCTTGTAGCTCACTATAGCCTGATCACAATCTTTCATTTACGCTTCTCTCAGTGGCTACCAGACACTTTTCATAAACCCGAAGGGAGAGTCCTTAGTGACTTTTATGTACATCGGATTAGCAAGCCTGATAAAAATATTACTATAACTTATACTAACAATAAAATTTCAAATCCTGACTCTCTTACATGCTATAAGCCAAGGCAGAATTAATTTTTATTTTCCATTTTAATTTCAAAATCATCTCTCTTTAAAGGAAAGTAGTGTACAAGAATGGGTAACAGATATATTACCCTATTCTTTTAATAGGATTATAAGATAAATATCCCCAGTGTTGATGATCAATAGAAAACTATCCTTATGAAAGCATTCATGGGAAAAAGGCAAAGTATTTAGGACAAGTTTTCTTATCTACCTTTAAATTACTTTGTCCAGAAAGGCATCATGGACACATGGGCCCATAACAACATTACCGTTTACTATTATTGAAGTATTTTGGGCATTAAAGCCAATCTAAAGTTTTGATATGCTGGACAAAGTGGTGCTATGTATGATTATGTAGTGGTTATGCATGTTCTTGATATATGAAGTACACTTTTAGGCTACCCTGAATTTAAATTATGCTCACGAAGGCCAATACACAGACCATTAGACTGTCACATTTACTTTACCAACAAACTTACTAGAACTCCCATATTCAGAATAGGACAATGGGGATCCAAATTGGTTTGGTTTTTGTTTGTTTGTTTGTTTTTTTGATTCATTGGTTTTAGTTTTGAGATTTAATGATTCCTCTCTTAAACCTCTTCAAGCAATGCATTCTAACTTTGTTAAAATTTTGTATTTATGCAATTATTTTGTCCTTGCAATATTGACACATCAGATGATTCCTTGCATACATATCAGTGGTAACTTATCAAATATAATATTGCCACACGTTACAGTCATTACTATGTCTGTGGTCTTTGTGTGTCCCAAGAACAAGTCTCTTTTAATGCTTGCCCAAAAACTCTGTGCCAAATGACAGGTGAAACAAAGTTGGTCTCTTTCTGCTCCCTTTACTTGTAAGGCTCTTTTCTGAAAAATTGAGGTATCCACGCATGCATAGAGGCCTCTTGGGATCAATTCAGCCTCTACCTTCTGTATTATTTGAGCAACCATTTTTTAATATCTACACAAACATATCATCTAATATTAGTAAGCCATTTTTAATAAAATTCTCACTACGAGTATAGTCAATACATATTTAAAGTGGCTTATGATAAGATGGTTGAATTATATTCATCTGATGCCTTTCTCACCCCAAATTTCCTGCCGATGACACAAACTTTATAGCAAACACGTTTTGCACCAAAAAATAAAAAATGTGTAAGTGTGTACGTGCATATATAACCCGAAAGGGAACTTGGATGCATCAGAATACCCAGTGAGGAAAGAATCCTCGGAAAGAGACAAATGTGTCTTTGAGAGTTTGCTTAATCATATGCTTAAAGTAAGACAGGTCTCTGCATGAGATGTAGAAATCTCCCAGGAGCAGCCGGCTCCACACTGAGAATCCACAGAGGGCTGAGCTATCTGTATTTTGGAGAAGGAAAGCGGGTGCTGAGAGCTAAGTAGCCAATTACTTTTTATAGCCACATAAGGACTGGAGGCAAGTAGTCCTTTGCAACATGTTGTATTATGCGATCGTTGGCTTTGCAGGGAATCTCACGAATGTATAACCTTCTGATTGCCTTTTTGATTGAAAGTTCCATCTGAGATCAAGGCAGTGCAACCAGTAATAAGATTTCAAAAAATCCCATCACTAGCACTGTTGGAAAGGTTGAGCGTGCCTGAAATCCCATCACTGTCAGTCAAAGAGATAAGGTAACAGTGGGCATCACTATAAAAGCTGCATGAATGCACAATTTAAACATGAACATCAACACAAAAAAGAACACACACACATTCATATGAGTGCCCATAAATATACATATGCCCATATATACACATATGTACACAAATACATACATACGCATGCACACACACATACACTTAAGTTACTTTGGATAATTTATACTAATATGTTCTCATTTCAATAATAATTTTTCATATCACAGTATCACATACTGCAAAAATACTTGAAATGATGGTTATTTTCTTTTCTGACTCTATCCTTAAATTTGAAAGAAATCTGTCTAGTGGTAAAGGTTTTTAAATGTGAGTTTTTGTTTATGAACACAATAACAGCTTATAAAGCCTGGACTTAGAATTAAGTGCATCTCACTAAGAAGCTGGATTTAGATGCTTTTGTATCATTGTATTTTTGTGGAGATAATAATTGTAGAATATATTTTGTAGGAAATAATTTTCTCTATGTTTACATTTCTTTGATCCAACAGTTTTCTTGGCTAAACAAACTCCTTTTCTTTGTTGCTCAGATAACCAAAAAGTGAATAAAATGTTTACTATCATTGTTGTTCTTGTTTATAATAATTATGATGTCTTCATTGTTTATCATTAAAGGAGATATTTATTTTGATCATTTTCTGTGTAGTTGGCACAGTTATTGATCAGAGTACATCGTTAATATTTACAGTATCCCAGTACCATTATTCTGGTTGTACCTCCACAAATCCAGAACATGGAATTAGAATTTCTACTGTTTCTATAAGAAATGTGCCTATTACATTTTCTGAACCTCTACCAGAGCTGAAATTAAGCGACATAGGATTTGTGAAAAATGTGATGGTTTCTTCAATGTTTTCCACCATGTGCAGAGTGAGGTTAATTGAGCATATTTAAACGAATCAATGGAATGTGCTTTGTGTCTTTAAACAGTATTCAAACCTGGGTTTACTGGAGGCTAACTAAGCAGAGCTCCTAACTTCCCTTAAACAGTCCTAGCTCTGAGTATATTATGAGATTTCAAACGGTAAGATTGAGAAAGTAAGTTACCTACTGCTCTACAGAAGGAGGCAGCTAAAAATGAAAAAGCAAGAAGACGTCGTGAGAACTTTGCTTTGTAAAGGTGGAAATGAAACAATGAGTACTAAGAAGCCATAGATTTTTTTCCATCATATCAGAGGATAAATTAATTTTTAAAAGCACCTAAAAGGATCAATAATATATGTGAACTGTGAAGAATTAATCCAAGTCAAATATTCAGAGAACACCCTAAAGGTGCCTAAATCATGGCAAGCACTTTGAGCCACTGAAACAAAAAGATGTTCAGGAATTTATTAAGGGATTTGCCACCATTAATTAGGAGATCTGATAAGAGAGATGGAACTGAACTTTAGTCTTCTGGGTCATTTCTGGCATTGGGACATTACCAGTGCTTTGAATGTACTGAGAGAAGCTCAACAGAAAGGACTTCCTGGTGGCATGGGCTCCTGTGGGATAATCCCTCTAACCTTAGTTAACCAGACCCAACCTGACTCACATCTTGAATACAAGTCTATCTTTCACTTAGCTATACAAATAGATAATAGCTTTCTCTATCGTTATCCACAGATTACAGAAGAGGCTTCTTAAGAGGAATACCGGAGAATGCTGCCTGAAGAAAAGGACTAAGGACAACAGGGACTTCAAAGAAAAAAACAGCCAGGACTTCAAAAGAAAAGGAGAGGTCACTAAAGCCACATGTTAGTCCTTTCAGATCTCCCCCTGTGTATTTAAAAGTCTTTGGGGCCATGCGGATATGAGCAATATTTTAACAGTTACTGTCTGATATTGAAAACAGCAATTATGAACCATTGGCTTGGATAATTCCTTATTTCCCTTGAATATGACTCTTGGGCTCTTGGTAGGTTTTTATTCATTTTTTTTTTTTTTAGATTTTAATTCAACATCTACAGTTTGAGAGCTATGGATTATTTGCCAGGTTTGACAATTTCATGTGTAACTTGATGATCAAAGTTTATTGTCAGCACTATCAATAATGATTGTTCAATAAACTTTTAAAATTCCTTCCTAACAAGAGATGTCTTTTCTAGATAGTGTCTGTGACAAGGGAACCACATAGGCTTAACATATTTCCATTGTTTCTCAAAGAAATGACTTATGATTAGGTAAATTAGTACAGAAGCTAATACATGATGAAACGTTAGACTTATCTTAAATAATGGGGGGGGGCTTCCAAAGACACAGAGAGAGAGAATACCACAACCTGCCGATTCATTCACAGTATGTTGCCACAGGCTGTGCTAACATTGCATCTTCACCATCTTAGAACTAGCTTTGTAGACAAGCTAGCCTCAAATTCACAGAGATCTACCTGCCTCTGTTTCTGAAGTGCTGGGATTAAAGGTATGGGTAGAACACTATTGCCTGACCAAGTCATTGTCTCTTAAAATATGCATGTCACAGACTAGGGTTTGGTTATGGAGACCTGAATATCAATGTTGAGTCAGTAGCTATTTTAATGGACTTCCCAATATTCAAAATCTCATGTGACTCTCTTGCTCTTTTCCCTCTCTGTCCCCTCTTCTCCTCATTCCCCTCACCCCTCTCACTCTACCTGCTAATGGCCAACCTCTACTCCCTCTCTCTGTCTTTCTCTGTCTTTACTACCCTCTCGACTCCCCTCCCCAAATAACCTAAATAAACTCTATTCTATACTAAAAGAAAATCCCATGTGACAATTTTTCACATCCTTATTTAGAGAATAGCATAACTAAAATATTCAAGTGTTCTAGATGATTATGATACAGTAAGTTCTTGCCTCAAAGTATGATGATGTGGGAGAAGGAAGAGTATAAAAATAGAAGCATTAAATTGATAAAATATGATAAGAAATGGATAAGAATGAGACATTCGAAGTAGATTTCACTAGGAAAATTCTGAGTTGCCATGTTTTATAAAAGAAAATCATAGAAAGAGCTAGAGTAGTGGTACTTTAGTGGTTCTCCTATAGCAAATAAATGGCAGATGCAGTAAATGCAAATGGTGGGTATGCGTCATCATGGGTAAGGAGAAAGATTCAGAAGATGTGGAGAGATGAGCCGACACCATAAAAATATTAGAATTAACAGCTCTCACACCCTTCATGTGTACAACTAGAATGGCAATGGCATAGTGACCTGCAGAATTTTGGAAGGTGTTTAAAATTAAGCAGGGATTAAAATTAAGGCATCATGCCAGTCATACACGGACTCTAGAACTGATCTTAAGTCTCTCCTTGACTTGTGATTTTTTTTTTAAATATCACTGATCTTACTGTATGGAGATAGGATAGAATGATAGAATGACATGCAAATAGGATTGTTTTAGCCCAGGAACAAATTTGCCTTTGAGTGCCACAGTGTTAATGACCTGATAAGAGTAGGATTCTGGTAGAATATCCATAGTCATGGTATATACACTTGATGAGCAAAATAAAAATGAGAGTGAGTTACTTTTTCAGTACCAAAAGGTCAGCACTGAAAACATACAAGTAATATTAATTACACAAATTAAACAAGCCAAACAAAATGTAGTTGTACACACACTCTATCTTAATAGGTGTGTTTGTGTGTATCATGCATATGTGTGTATACATATACATTTATGTATATACTACATCATTGGCAATCTAGAATGTCTTGCACACAAAGTAATGAGAAACACTATTTTAAGAGGATGTACCCAAAGAGTATTAACTTCATTTCATTGCTAGCATGTATTCTGTGTATAATCATGTATATGGTGAGAGCATTCTTAGTTGATTGGCTTGCTGATTGACATGATAATTATAATGAGGCGTTTGTTCCTGTTATGAAAGTAATACAAAACTCCAGCTATACCAGTTATAGAAAACTGGTTATACTCCAAAACTCCAGTTATACCTCCAGCTCTTTTGTCTTTTTCCTTTACAGACATGGTTCTTGTTCATGCTGGCCTTGAACTCACTCTGTAGTCTAGGAAATCCTTTAGTTTATGATTATCTTATCTATTTTAGCAGGTTTTGGTATATTCTTGTTGTAATATAGTTGGTCCCAGGAATATAGTCTTGCACAATAATTATTTAGCAGACACAAACACAAAAAAATCATGGAGAAGGCATTACTAGATATATTTTTGAATATCAGATACAGCTTATGACCTAAAAAATTTTTTAGTTAATTTTATTGTTTTTTTTTTTTTATTCTTTATCTTCTTTTACAGTCCAGTCTTTACCCTCCTCCTGGTCCAGCCTCTAACTGTCCACCACAACATTCTATATCTCCTTGCCTTCCTGTCTACAGGAGTGTATACCCACTCCCGAAACCCTCACCCCCAACCCACCAGACATCCCCACCACCCTGGGCCTCAAGTCGCTTGAGGATTAGGAATAAATTCTCTAATTAAGACCTAGCAGTCCTTTGCTGTATATGTGTTGGGGAACTCATATCAGCTTATGCTTGATGCCTGGTTGATGGCTCAGTGTCTGAGAGATGCCTGGGGTCCAGATTAGTTGAGACTGCTGGTCTTCCTCAGGTTCTTCCAGCTTTCCCCTAATTCAACCACAAGGGCCACCAGCTTCTGTCCATTGGTTGGGTGTAAATATTTGCATCTGACTCTTTCAGCTGCTTCTTGTGCCTTTAAGAGAGCAGTCACGATAGGCTCCTTTTTGTGAGCACATCATAGGATCAGTAATAGTGTTAGACCTCGGGGTCTCCCCTTGAGTGGATCCCAATTTGGGGCTGTTGCTGGGATTCCATTCCCTCAGGCTCTTCTCTATTTTTGACCCTGTGGTTCTTTCAGACAGGAACAACTCTGGGTCAGAGTTTTTGACTGAGGGATGGTAACCCCATCTCTCTACTTGTGAACTCCACAAGTCTCCTCTTCCCACACTAGGGCATTTCTAAGGTCCCTCCCTTTAAGTACTGAGAGTCTCTCACCTCCCAGGTCTCTGGTACACTCTAGAGTATCTCCCTCCTACTTCCCAAGGTTTTCTAATTTTATTCTTTCTGTTGGCCATCAGAGTTTCAGTTCTGTTTCCCCAAATACCTGACCATGTTTCCCTCTTCCCTTCCCTGTCCCCTTTTCCACCCAGGTCCCTCTGTCCCTACCCCATGTCCCATGATTTAAAACCTTTAGAAAATAAGACACTGAGGAAACAACTTAATTCGCATTATTTTTTAGATTATATATTTAGTTTTGAAAATCTGAAATTATTATATAATTATATCACACCCCTTCTTTTTACTCTCTCCAAATCATTTCATATACCTTCCTTCCTTTCAAATTAGTTTTTTCTCACTAATTTTCTTGAAAAATAATAATATACCCAACTTCTATATCAAGTAAACAATAGAGTTATAGAACATATTTCCTTAAGATGACAAGTAAATAAATTATCAAGGTAATAGTCAAGTTCTGTGACTTATGATTGGACAGGAAAAACATGATTCCTGTACATACATAAAAATTACCGAGTATGATAGCTAATCTTGGTCATTAATTTGATTCATCTGAGAAGAAGGATTCTCAACTAAAGAGCTACCTCCATCAGACTGACCTGCTAGAATGTATTTTAGGACATTTTATAGATGACTTTTTGATGAAGGAAGACCCTTTCCACTGTGGTTGGTAACATTCCTATGTAGGTAGACCTGAGTTATATAAACAACAACAACAGCAACGACAACAACAATAACAACAACTACAACAATAGTTTCTAGTAATGTGACTGTGATCAAGTCAGGGGTCACACAGGGATGACAGAGATATAAAAATCTGTGAGTAGAGTCAAATGTTGGTGACAATATTGAAAGTGAAGAGCTTCCTGCACTGTTTCTCTTACCACACAGCAATGATACCATGACTTCATGAGGAAACATAACCTATATTACTTACTACGCTTGTTTATTATGTGAGGTGTGGAAGACACTAAATGTGTTCTTGCTGAAAGTGCAAATTTTACATATGTCAATTAAATCACATTGGCAGAGATAAAAACAGCAAACAGATATTGATTTTGAAAATGTGCTAAGCTCAAATAACAAAAATAAAAATTACTTTATTATAATTTCTCCTCATGAATGTGATCATAGTAGGATACTGTCATATTTATTTAATTATTAAATTGTTTATAATTTAGGGTAAGTGGGAATAACAGTGAAATCAAACACTTAACTCACAAAATAATAACTGAAAAAAATACAAAAACTATGAAGGCAATAAACAGGGACAGTATCAACAGGCGTTGATGAATACAGAGAGGCGTCAGATGGCATAACTATGTTGTGTGTGCATAGAGATTGTATGCAAACCACTGCAATTTAAGTAACATTTCTAGCAAAACTGACATAACACAGGTTGCCTTGTTCATAGTTAAAAATGTCTAACCATTAAAAGGTTAATTGTTGGAGATGGAAAAAATTTGAAGTGATACAAAGAAACTGCATTTTTAAATATTATCACACACACACACACACACACACACACACACACCAATATACACATGTGCAGGTAGATGATTTTCAGATTGGGAAAAGGCACTGTCACAATAATTATTGCCCCACAAATAAAACTATGAATTTTTGCTATGTCTCATTTTCTCCAGTTCATCAACACATACAAAGGAATACAAGCATTTGAGAGAGAGAGAGAGAGAGAGAGAGAGAGAGAGAGAGAGAGAGAGAGAGAGAGAGAGAGAGAGAGATTCTCTTCAGGATGTCCCATTGACATTCATGTTGGAAGGATGGTATGTTAGATTTTCATAGTCAATCCTTCTCATGCTAAGGCTAATCTTGTTTCTACATTTGTGCTTGAAATTATTGGTATTGATGAAAGGTAGCACAATTTTGCCAGCCTTCCATTTTGATGATGGTTTGTTAATAACATTCTAAAATGATTGTCCTCCATTTATCTATGTTGGCAATATAGAATAATGAAAGGAACAACAGGAAGTTTCTCACTGACAAATTATAATCAAAGAAAGAAATATATTTATGGGGAAAAGATGAAATCATTGAGATTGTTTGGTGAGTCAAGTTAACGGTATGAATCTGGACAGAATACATATAAGATAATTGAATTAATTTTCCATCAGCACTAAAGTCAAACCTTGTAAATTCTTTGATCAATTAAAGTGAAAATACCATAGACAATAAAAAATTAAAAGATACAGATTGCAGAGTCTGCCTATTCACTTGTGACCATAAATGCTTAAAAAATAGCTATGCTCGAAGATCGTGTGTGTTCTCCTAGGCTCCATAGAACCTAACACAGGGTATTGACAACTTACTCCATTCCAAATGTTATATCTGGCGTATCTTTCAGATCTAAACTTTCTGATTATATCCTTCATTGCTCTGCTTGTTATCTGGTGGATTTGTTCAGAATTCAGGGTTCTCTGATGTTATGATTTGATTTTATATTCCCATTTGATTTTTTCTTCTATGGCAATGTTGGACAGCCCAATATTTCAAATTAAATCATGGACTTCTCCTCTTCTATCTCCATAGATATTAAACTGTACTCTTTGGCTCCTGAACATTTGCTATCTGGGTAACTGAAATGTCTAGTATGCAGTTTTTGCTGACTGGCTTTTCTTTATGGAATAACTGAATAAGGGATCCCCAAGTCACTGTTTCACAGGCTAAAAAAAGAGGCAGAGAATGGGACAATGAAATTGTGAGAAGAAAAATATGGTATCCCAAACAAGATAGCTTCAATTGTATAACATGTTTAGTTATTTCAAAATGTAACACCAAAAAAAGAGCTCAAATTCTCTTAATCCCATCTAGATAATGAGAACAAACAATTGATGGACACTGCAAAATAATGAAAAATTTGTTTTCAGTACAAAATGAAGGGCTATGACAATGAAATGGGATTTTATTTATTCCCACCCACAATCCAGAATTAAAAAAAAAAAAAAAAGAAAGAAAGAAAAGAAAAAAACTGTTGAACTTCGGCCAGGTTAGGCCCTGTGGGGTTAGGATTCCCATAAGTTTTGTCAGATGTTAATCCATACATATTATTTTAATAACTACATGAATTGAGAAGGCAATATTCAAAAAATGAGGTGATTAGGTACAACTTATAGGCTCACGTATTTGGAAAGCTCAGACTACAATCTGCGGGTGAACTGTAGTCAGTTAACCTTGCTAGGAGAGATGGCAAATCTGATGGCCCTTGTTATTCTTCTTATTCAATGTTGCTTTTGTAAGATTCCAAGGCTATCTTCATCATGTCATTGATTTACACAGTTTCATTTATAAACAGTACTGAAATATCCTCTGGGATTCATAGATTTCTTAAACGTCTCTTTGCAAACATTCAGAAAACTCAGGCTTTTGTCTATTACCTGTGAACAAGTTGAGAAATCATAGCATTTTTGTCTAGCTTTTACTATACACCCAAGTTAACTTGATATGTAAACATGATTTCTAATGTGATACAGCTCCCCTTTTATATCGAAAAGACATATAAAAAAAGCCTTCTTTATAACTCTAAAATTCAATGTAAAATCATTTGGTAATGGTTCAATTCTCTGACACTTATGACATGGGTAGAAACCTGACCGTGACCTCAGGCTTGTCTGTGAGTCTCTGTTTCTCTTTGCCTATTGGGAAGAAATGGGCTTTTCTCAACACACCTGGAAAGAAGAAAGAGGCATGTGTCTCAGTCAATGACACTAAGAGATAACAGACTATTAAATTCTCATTCATGAGAGAAAATTTCAGCAGAGAGGCCTGGGAAATGATTCTCTTCCTTGCCACCTGGTGCTGAAAACCTTCATATACCTGCCTACAATAAAAAGTCCAAAAGGAAAAATCTGTCTTTCAAAATACACCTGGTACGTATTTACTCAACCAGTGTGTACTGGATACTCCCATCTGCTAGAGATTATATTGAGTTCTGAGTATACAAGTGGAAATGAAAATGGCATAGCTCTCACCTTCTCGGATTTAACAGAGTTGTGGATGCCAACAGTAGTCTAAATAAGCATGCAAAAAAAAAATCACCTCAAATGGGATATTGTGGGATGTGTCTTGGGAGTGTCAGAATCAAAGGGAGTGTGCAGTTTTCACAGGGTCCCCCGCACAAGGGTTCATGAGAAGGTTAAGGACTAACCTGGATATTGAACACCCATGCATCATAGCATAGACCTGAGCCATATTAACTCACAAACTTAGAAGGTATCTTTAAACACCATCACATGCAGGCGAACTTATTGCCTAAACCATATAGAGACAATATAATAAGCAGAAATCCCTGAAGAGCTAAGAAGAAATATTTTGAAGATCTGTAAAAGGAAATAATAAGGGTGACTTACTTAATTAAATGAGATTGGAAATTCTGAAGAATAAAAATGCCATTTAAGCTAACATTTAAAGGACAAGAAAAAGTTAACTGAGTTAGTGCAGAGAGAAGAATTAGTAGTATACCATGGTAGTATGCCTCCAATCAGGAAAATAACTAATTTGAAAGCCAAATGAAAGAGGGCTGAGGAGTAGCTCAGACTTGGAAAAGGACAATTTAATATTAAATGAAGTAGAGAGATAGCTAGTGGAACAGATCAGTGAAGTTAATACTTACTTTAATTATTGATTAATTGGCAAGTCATCTCTGTTTACTTCCAATGTTGATATTGAAGAGATGAATGGAAAGAAAATTGAGAAACATGAAAAAAAAAGAAAGTTTTATTCTGGAGGTAGCATTTTAGGTATCAGAAGTTTAGGCATGGTGGTCGATAAATTGAAGCACATAGTAGGTAAGAGAAAAAAGGATATCCAGGTACTGCTAATAAAAGGTTCAAGTAGGAGAGAAGACAGGGAGATCAGAGAGAGAGAGAGAGAGAGAGAGAGAGAGAGAGAGAGAGAGAGAGAGAGAGGTAGAGAGAGAGAGAGACAGAGAGACAGAGAGACAGAGAGAGACAGAGAGACAAAGAGACAGAGACAGAGACAGAAAGATACAGAGACAGAGACAGTGTCACAGAGAGAGTGAATGCAGAATGCAGAACCCTACAAAGAATCCCAGGAGAAGCAGAGACCAATACAGAAAAAGATATAATATATATACAGATATACAGATAGATATAATATATATACAGAAATACAGATAGATGTGAATGATATTAACAAATCAATACAATACAAATATATTGATAATACCTACTAAATATATCCTCTGTGAGCGACCACTGAGATTGAGATTAGATTAAATTGAATATAATGGGTAAAACCATTTTAATGACAGAGTTAGTGGGACCTTAAGTAAGAGGGATTCAAGTAATTACGGGTAAATACCTTACAAGAATTAATATGTGTACATAAGGTCAGATCAACAATTTCAACAGTAATATGTCTGTTTTGCTAATTGTTGGAGATGTTGAATAGTGTCTAATCAGTAAATGAAGATAACTTAATGACTGGGGAAACAATGACAATAAACAGTAGAATCAAATTTCTGCTGAAATGCAAGGCATGGAGACTAATTCTCTCTGAGAAGAGAATTAATTTATTGTTGACATGGAGCCCTCATTTCATTTTCAATCACCAGAAATGGCAAACAGTCTATTTGACTAAAATTCGAAATAAGAATACTTGCTAAAAGCCTTGAATACCCTATCCACTGCGCTGGGGGTTGTGGATACTCCAGTTACCATCATCCTTTGGCCTTCATCTTGGTTCTTGGATTTAGGTGAAGGTGGCAGATGCATAGACAGAAACAACAGCACAACCCAGCAAAAGTAAGCAAGACTATGAGCGAAAAGAAGGAAGAGAATTCAGATAACGTAGTCCTGGAGGATTTTTCTGAGGTTTTGCATGTGTGAAGTGCTCTAAAAGAGAGTGATCTCTGACAGATGTGTCTGGCTAGCAAGGCCTGGGGATTCCTCCTTTCTCTGTCAGTGGAGTGCAGGGATTACAAATACACTGTCATCTCAGGCTTTTGATGTTGGTGCAAGAGATCAGAACTCAAGTAATTACACTTCCACAGCAAGCACCAACTGAGATGTGTCTTTAGCCCTTTCATCAGATTGTCTAAAATAAAGAACTCTTTGCATTCTATCCTTAGGCAATTGTTACAGAATTATCCCATTTGATCACCTTTTTCTTTTTGCCCTTATCATTTTAGGATAAATTGCTACATGGCATATTTTTATGCCCAGCATCAATGATGAGAAACATATTTTATAAATGTCGGCTGTGTTTTGTATAAAACTGGCTATCAAAATACATTAAAGGTATAATATGCATCTCTAACAGTTGGCAAAATGTCTTAGCTTGATGGTTCAGTGACTACACAGTTCCCAGTTGCTTCAGGAATGCATTATATTTTATTAATATAATGATAGAGTTTAGTTATCCATAGCATATAATTACATGCATTAATAGTAGCTCTGTGATGTTATATTAATTATAATGAGAATTAATGGATAGTATATGAGTTTTCTGCTGCAAGGAAAAATTTGGTACTAATTACTCATGTATAGCCAGAAATGAAATATGTAAGAATTTATACTCATGTATATCCAGAAATGAATTAAACAAAATTTTAGTTTGGTGGTTCTTTTAGGAAATTATAACGTTTCAATTTTCACAAACCATGACTTTTGAAAATTAGAGCAGTATATTAGACTTTGGAACTCAAAAACAAACTTTACTGTAAGAAAGAGTAAATTGGCATGTAGCTGAAGGGTTGCTAACCAGTGTTATAGTTCAGCATCTAACATTACTATCATGAATTCTTCATGATTGGTTCACCTTCCTTCTTGAGTTAGGGCTTAAGACAACTACTTCCTTGAGCTGCACTGATATGAAAGCTAACCGTGTAGATTTTCAGCCTGCTGCTTGGGATGTTGTAAATATTGTATAAATGGACTTATATGGGAAATTGAGAGTCAATATATGTAAATAAAAGTTTGGCAAATATCTTTCCCACTGAATATATAAGAGAGTAAATTCATGGTTTGAAGATATACTCTTGGATATCTACAAATGAATATGGACCACTAGTGCACCTGAGGCCAAGACATGAAGAGATATCCATGGAAACTATATTTTCTGACCCATAACCAAGAGAGGAATTGTGATTTTGAATGGTAGACCAACCACAGTTAAAACAACAACAATAATAATAACACAATAACAACAACATAAACATGCATTCTTATTCTTACCTGGCAAGCTTATTACCTTATTACACTTAACAAGACAAAATTAATTGATAAGTATCTCCTTTAAGTGTAATTTACAAGAGATTAAGATCTTTCTAGAGGTCTATGGCTGGTAAAAGGAAAATAATATATAATGAAAATTATCATTATATTTGATAGGATTAGAAAATACCTTCTAGGCAGCCTTGCTATATTAAAATCTCATTCCTAACTGTTTACCTTTCTCCTCCTTTTGCCTGTCCTCCCCCTCCTCTTTGTTTGACAATCTAAGAAACACACAGACACATAACTGTTTCAAAGTGTCCTTTCTTTTCTCAGTGTTTTGCAACTTACTTCTAATCATGGTGGACATAGAGAGAAGTGGTTTTCTATATCTGTATCTGTCAGCATCTATTTCTGTATCAGTATGTATAAGATTATGTAACTTTCACTTATTAAATTACCCAGTCTTTATGCCTTCCTGGAAGCCATTGTGGTATTTAAAGTAAGAGTCATTGTAACCATATTGAACCTGATAAATACATACCTTAGACACTATTAAGCCATATTCATTCTCCTTTATAATTAATGGCACATGT